>NC_138978.1:1612500-2212500 GCF_964341445.2 Mesoplodon mirus | reverse complement strand
GCGGCCACCCACACTGGACGGAGGGGACCGGGGGCGGCCATGTGGGCGGGGCTGGCTCTGTCCCCTGGACACAGGCTCATGCGCTTCCCCCGAGCCCCGAGACAGGTCCAGCTGCGTCCTGAGGGTGGCCAGGCTCTGATGTTCCAGGGTGGCCGTCCACCCGCACTCCCGCCCCGGCCCCGCTCACCACGCTTGCTGGCAGCCCCGCACTTGGCAGCGTTCTCATTCAGGGCCTGCTGCTCGCGGAAGTGGTCTTCATCCGCTTTGCGGTCTCGGCCAGGACAGGCACAGATGCGGCCCTCGAAGGACCGGCGGCCCAGCACCTGTCCGCTGTCCAGGGGCACAGCCGGGACCGTGAGCTTTGGGGCCCACCGTCCCCGCCCACCTCGGACCCCACAGGACCGGCCTTGATGGGCCGAGGGCTCAGGGCTGAGTGCCCAGCGACTCTGGGACGCCAGGTCCCCTGCGTCCCTCCCGAGGCAGCTCCTGCCCCAGCAGCCCCTCCCAGCACGTGGCCTGCAGGGCCCCTCCCCAGACTCTCATCCAGGGCCTGCACCTCCCCTTGCTCATGGCCTCCCTGTCTCTCCAGCAAGCCCCCCAGCAGCACAGGCCCCAGTGCCTCCCCCACCCCCGTGTCCGGCAGACTCACTCCCGTGTCTCCAGGGTGATGATGACGAGGATGGGCCGCCGGTTCATGCCCCCGACGCAGCTGCTGTTGCACATGAAGTTGTACAGGATGGTGGTGAACTCTGTCCCCACCTGCCACAGGAGGGGCAGGGAGAAGCTGTGCTGTCAGCACGTGGGCCCCAGGCCACAGGGCTGGGGGCTCCTGGGCTTCCAAGCACCTGTCCCTCGCCTCTCTGGGTAGGCAAGGGGGTGCTGGGCCCTGTGGTCCTCTGCCGTCTATCCACCCGTCCACCATCCATCCGCCACCCACCCAACCCTCTACCTATCCAGCCAGACAGCCACACAGTACACTGAGCGCCACGTGCTCTGTGGGCTCTGGAACCAAGAGAGCCTTGGCCTGGTTGCTCCAACCACCTCCCCTGGCACGGGCTGGGGGTTGGCCCCGGAGGCTGGGTGTGAGCAGGCACATGCACAGGCCTCTGTGGGCACAGGTGTGTGTTTTGCAAACTGTGGGCTCTTCTGGGCAGTAGGGTGCATGGCATAGCTCTGGCAGAGCCGTCTGAGTGGGCTCCCAGCACACACACTTATTCCAGGGAGTTTGTGGAGACAGTGAGATGTGAACCCGGGACTCTTGACCTGTGGGCATCCCAGTACCACAAAATGGGCAGTTGTCACGGTCTCTCTGGGTCAGGATGACGGCTTAGGAAACCTGGCCTTTCACAAAACTGCTGGCACGTGGCAGCCACCAGGGGGCGGGAGAGACCTGCTTTCCTGGTCCTGTAGGTGCCAGTGAGGCTCGGGGGAGGGAAGGCAGGGTGGTAAGCCCTCCCCGGGCCCCGCCAATGTAAGGGCTGTTCCTAGGGAACCACAGTGGGTCCTGGGGGTCCTGAGGGACCAGGTACAGTGACGGGGCCTGGAAGGGGGGTGCCTGGAGGACTGGGTACTATTTTGGGGGGGGTGCGTCTCAGACCCAGGTAGAGGAAAGGTGAGGGCTCGCCGTCACCCGCCCACCCTGGGAAGCATGGCCCACAAGGTGCATTGCTGGGACTCGGTCTCCACCTGCCATCCTGGCACCCCCATCCCACCGTCACTGGTTGGTGCCACCCCTACTTCTCTCCACCCCAGCTTTTTACCCCAGTCCGGCCCGCGCACCAGCCCCAGAACCTTCTGCTGCCTTCAGGTCAAAGTCAGACCCTGGTCTCTCCGCCCCCGCCCACCTCTTGCAACAATCCCCCCCCCAACCTCCCCCCAACCTCCGGGCCCTGCAGTGCTGTGCCCCCGACCGCAGGTCTCTCCTCTCCCCGCGGCCCCCCAGCTCTCCCCGGGCTAACTCCTCCTGACCTCAGCCCCTCCAGCCCCCAGATCCCAGGCTGGGGTGTGGGAAACAGACAGGCAGGAAGAGGGGATGCAGGGCCGGGCTGAGGCCCAAGGGTCAGCAGGCCCACCCCCCACTGTAAAGCGAGGGATGTGGATGCCTAGAGAGGGCCAGAGGGGACCCCCCCTGCAGCTAGGCAGTGTAGGTGGTCAGAGCCCCACCCACAGGCAAGGGAGGGATGGACATGAGGGCGAGGGAGGATCTGCATAGCTCGGGGACACTTGGGAACTGACCCGAGGGGTCTCTGCCCCGAAGCCCTGCCCCCTACCTGCGGGGGCTCGTAGGGCACCATGACGCTCTGCCTGCCGGTGACAGGGTCGTCCACGTACTGGGAAAGGTTGTTGCCCTCCACGCGGATGAGGTGGCTGGCGGGGGCGGACTGTCCTGCCGAGACAGGGGACGCCACTTCAGAGAGGTGCCAGCCGGGGTCTGCGCCCCTGTGCCAGGTGCATCGCAGCAGACTCGGGCCTCCCAGTGGGACTCAGACCCGCCGGCAGCCCTCATGCACCTGGGGCACTTGGCCCAGCAGCCCTGCTCCCCGCTCCCCTGCGGGCACTGGCACCCAAGGCCCCAGGCAGAGCTGGCAGGACACGGAACTGGGGAGAGGGAAGCTGAGCCCACCTGTCAGCCCCACATCGGACCTGCCACCTCCAGGAAGGAGACCCCGGGCCAGCCCTCTCCTTCCCGGCTGGGGCGCCTGCCGCTGGGCACAGGAGTGGGTGGGGCAGGGACACTCACCTTCGTTGAAATCCCGCCCGAGCTCGTGGTTGGGGCAGCGCTTCACGACCTCGGTCACGTGCTCCGCCTTCTTGTAGATGGGCATGGCGCGGATGACAGTGCCCGGAGGCGGCGGGGTGGACACCTTGATCTGGATGGGGCATGTCTTGGCGATTTGGCAGTAAAGCTTCTTTAGCAGAGGAGAGTACTGCAGGGGGTGGGGACCCGGGTGAGGCTGGCCGTCCCAACTCCACACCCTCGCCCACTGTGCCCCCCACCAGGAGTCCCGGCCACCGCATGCCTGACCCCTGGCTGAACACCTCCGGGCTTCCTTCCCTCAAAGAGCCTCTCCCCTGCGCCCACCCATCAGTGTCTGGCTGCTGTGGGCTCAGTGAGAGCAGCTGCTCTGAGTGCCCCGTGCGGCCAGGCTGAGACGCTTATCCACCTGGATCTCACTGGCTGGAGAAGTAGGTACCATTAGGTCCATTTTATGGATGAGGACAGTAAAGGCCAGGATGGTGAGAAGTTGCTGCTGGAGAGCAAGGCTGGGGCGGGGGCTGGGAGCCAGGTCCAGTGCATCAAGCCTGTGAACCTTAAGCCCCCAGACTGCAGTAGTTTGAAGGGGGGAGGGTACAGCCTCATGTCTCAGGTTTTAAAAGCCTGGAGTTAGGTTTTCTGTCCTCTGTACAGAGGAAACATGCACAGGGACTCCCTGGACCATCCTCTGAGGGGCCAGCCCTTTGGCTTACTTCTGGCCACTGCAGGTGGGGGGCTTTGACCTTGAAGCCCCAGGACCCCCAGCCCAAGACCTTGACCCAGGGAGGATCGGAGGACTCCCGGGCCACCTGAAGGGACCTCCAGGGCGAGAGCCCAGAGGTCCAGGTGGCCCACCCGAGGACCCAGGCCGGCTCTCATGAGTTCAAAGTGACCCTTGATGGAAGGGTCCCTTGGAAACAGGGGTGCCCACTTGTTTCCAAGCTGGCTATCCTCCAATGACTGGCTCCTGGGGATCCATCAGGGCTCCTCATGGCCCCATCCCCCAGGGACAGTGGGGAACATCAGGGTCTCAGAGTCCCAGGATGCTTCCTGTCCCCATGCCACACCCCTGGACCCCCCACAAGCCCCTGGGGACAGAGTTACTCCAGCCACAGGGTCCTGGAGAGCCCCCCATTGCATCCCACCATGGTCGTCAGGGAAACTGAGGCTGGAGACAGGGCTGCTGCAGACCAGAGGACGAGCAGGTCTGGTCCCACATTTGCTGAGGAAGCTGGGGCCTGACACCCTGACCCTCTGCCCATCAAGGGACACAATGGACCCTCAGAACCTCGGAGCCCTTGGCCCTGAGCAGTGCGAGATGTCCTTCCTCTGATGAGCTGAAACCCAGCTGGAACTGCTGACCTGGGGTGGGGTCTTAGGGGGCTCGGGGACAAGCCCGACTGGGGTCTCCCTAGTGGTGTCTGGGGGATTGGGACCCTGTCCAACTCCCTCAGCGGTGACTTCAGGACGAGCCCCCTTAGGCCCTTATCTTGGAAGGGAACTGGATGCCCACAGGGCTTGTCGCCTCCCGGGTGCCCCATCCACCTGTGCCTGCGACCCCGCTTCGGCAGGAAGGGACATCCCCCATGGGTGTAGGTGGGCCCTCAGTGGGCTTGGGGCCACATGGGGGGGCAGTCCTGCTTCCCAGGGAGGGGACTGCTGACCTCCTGGGTCCCCACCAGTATAGATGCTGCCCCTGCACTCCCCAGAGCACCAGCTTGGGAGATAAGCTGAGCGTCCTGTCCTGAGGGCCGTGCCCAGGGCAGCAGTAGCCCAGCCCAAAGCAAACACCAGTTGCCAGTTTAGTGCCCAGCTCTCTTGTCCACCATGTGTGAGGCTTCAGGACATGTCCCTGACCTGAGACAAGTGTGCAGTTAGTTTCCAGAGGAAATTGCCTGGTGAGTGTCATGGAGGAGCTCCAGGGGCCTACTTAGGGGACTTCCTGGAAGCGGAGGGCCCCACAGGGAATGGCAGGCCTCAGCTGGACTTCAGGGACCTGAACACAAGCAGTCATGGAGGAAGAGGCTGGGGTCCCGACAGTCATCCACTCAGCAGGCCTCTGTTGAGTGCCTAGTGTTTGCCAGCCCCTCGGCTCACTAAGGAAAATGGGCAGAGCCCCTCAGCCCCCAGAAGGAACTAGACTAATAGGAGGCTCATGCCTGAATGCCACGCAGCCTCACAGGGGCCTCCTGCAGCGTCGGTGGATTCCAAAGGGTGTTTCTTCTCCTGCAGTTGTCCCACCTGCCTGCGGAGGGTCCAGCGAATGAGGTGACCAGGGCTGGGGGCGCGTGTAGAGGACCCACAGAGAGCTGGCCTGGGCTGGGGGTGGTCAGCAAGGGGAGAGGCGTCGGAGGCCTGGCCACTGTGCTGCAGTTTTGGCTCTGGGTTTGATAGCTGGGATGCCTTAAACCACTGGACACCTCTCCGCGTCTTGAGCGTTGGCCTGTGATGTGCTGCTACATGTAACACCCCTGAGCCTCGCCCACTGTGGAAGCACCCACACACATTCCTGTGCTTCCTCATCTCCAGGTGAGGTGGCTCCTGGCCTCTGGTGTGAGCAGGGGCATTGGGTTCAAGTCCAAGGCTATGGTTGGGGAGGGATGGAGCTGAACGCAGGCCCTGCAGTCCCCTCTCCGATGTCGACCAACCACCTCAGGCAGCCCCAAGGAGGGAATGGAGCCAACAGGGATGGAGCCAGGCTCCAGGCATAGCCTTGGGAGGTGCAAAGCCGCAGCCCCCAGCCCCCGGCCCCCTCCCCAGGCTCCCTGATCGTGGCCACGTGGCTTCAGAGCCCCCGCCCCCACCAGCGCAGCCCTTCCCTCTGGCCTGCCTGCCCCAGACCCACTGGCCACCTCCTCCGGAGCTGTGGACGCCCCGCCCCTGGGAGGAGCTGCTGGGAGCTGTCCCTGGTACCGAGGGCAGCGGTCGCCTGACCGCCCCTCCGAAAGCCGAAAGCCGAAAGCCAGCTCTCGGCTGGGAGTGCAGAGTTGCCTGGGGTGCCTCACCCCGGCTGGCGATGAGCGTGGAGAGAGGAGGCCCCTCCCTCTGCGTCCCTGGCAAGGCCCCCGACGGCCTTGGGTGGGCCCACTCCCTGTAGTGGTGTCCCCAGCCCAGTGCTGCCCTCAGCTGGCTGCTCGTGCTGACCTTGGGCACACACCCGGTCAGGCCCCAGCCCCCGAGCAGGGGTTGGACCCATGGACGCCCAGCCTGGCCCAAGTCGGGCAGCTTCAGGGAAGGATGCCTGAGGTCTCCCCACCCTGGTAGCATCAGGTGGTGACACCTGCGGCCGCTGGGCTGCACGGCAGGAGAGAAGCCTGGGAGGGGGAGGGGAAGGGGGTAGGCCTGAATAGCCAAACCTGGGGTTGGGGGCAGGGTGGGACCTGGAGGGAATGAAGGAGCCCCCTCACCCCCTCCCCTAGCTCCTTCCCCTCCTCCCAGAGCTCCGGGGCCTCAGGCCTCCCTGGGCACGGGGCAGGGAGGAGGAGGGCTCCTGGGTCCTCATCTGTTTTGTAAAAAAGGTCACTCGGAGATGCTTCTTCTGGACCTCCCTCCCTCCTGCCTCTCCTTCCCTCCCTCCTGCCTCTCCTTCCCTAGAACCGCTAGATGGATGTGTTTCAACAGATTCCGAGCTGATAAAATCTTATTTATCTTCGGCGGTTGACACAGAGCCGTCAGGACTTGCCTGTTCTGGGATGCGTGAGTTCCTTCGTGTTTGCAGGAAATGGTTTGCCCAGACGCTGGTGTATGCCCATCCTGCCTCCACCCGGTTCCCCTCCTCCGATCCACACACCCCACCCCCACCCCAGTCCACGATAGGCCCGGCCCAGCCTGGCTGGGAGCCTCGGGCCTGGCAGGGCTGGTGCAGGGGGTGGTGGGCAGAGGGTGGTGGGCGCGGCGTGGTGGCTGTTAATTTCCTCGCGCCTGCTCCCCTGCAGCTGGGTGCCCAGCACGGGCAGGTCTGGGCAGAAGGAGAGTGGAGAGGTGATAATAACTTGTCTGTCATTTTCCAGGGACGTGTAGCATCTTGCAAACCGCAAATACCGTTAACCAGCTTGGGTGAATCTGTTACAACAGATTCTGGAAGACGGGGCCTGCAGTGGGGGCTTTATTTTTTTTACTGATTTTTTTTATGGACCCCTTTTATCTGCTGTCTGTGCGTGCGTGTGTGTGTGCGTGTGCGGGAGCTCACACCCACGTTTCTCTCCTCTCTTGGGTTATGGACCCTTTGAGGACCTCCCCAAGACCACAGGCTCTCACTCACCATAGAAAAGCCCTTGTGTCTTCACTCAGCGGAAAGTGGCCAGGAGCATGGGGGGCTCTGGCAGGTGTCAGGGAGGTGACCGGCCTGGGGGGTGACCATCACCCCAGCATGCTTCAGAGCACCCATGCTCAGAAGGCAGTGAGGGTCCACACACAAGGAAACCCACGGCCAGCAGCCCACCTTGGCTGCGGGCCTGGTGGTTGGAGACTCCGAGGGCCCCCTGGCTCCTGAGGGGGGGCCACAGCCGGTGCCTGGCCAGCAGATAAAGGAGGCTGCTCCAGCCTCCCCTTTTCTGTCAAGATGCTGTGTGATGAGTCTCAGTCCCAACTCCAAAGGGCCTTGTCGATCCACTGCCCCACGCCATGAACAGTGCGGGGAGGGGGTCTTGCACACAGTGGGGTCCCATTGTTATCACCCTCACTCTGGCCCCAGCCAGAAGCTCCTTCCCAGGGCGGAAGGAGCTGCCCAGAGGCCGGCCCTTCTTTTAGCTTCAGTGACACCTTCACGGGCAGGGTGAGGTGAGCCTGGGCCTCCATCGAGTCCTTGTTCTGTAACCCAGGCCCAACATCTGGCCACCCCCGGACCCTGAGGAAGGGGTGAGCAGTACATGTTCTGAGCCCTCGGGACAGGCCAGGTTTGCAGGGAGCCCCAGAACTCCCGCCACCGGCCACCCCTCCCACTCCCAGGGCACAAAGAGCATCGATAGCCCAAGCACCATGCTCAGCCTCACCAGGTCCAAACATGGCCCCTCTGCCCACAAGCTTGACTTTGCCAGCTGGAGAGCCTGCCTGTCCTGGCCTCCTCTGAAGACCGGCGTCCCTGCTGCAGGGGGCATCCCCCAGCTGGCCTCATGGAGAGAGCGCTCTGGCAAGAACGCAGCCAGCAGGGCTGTGGGTCGGGCCTCAGAACTGCCCGGCACGGGGCGGCGTGGGGAGGCCGCCCACCAGCCCAGCTCTGCCCAGCCCCGGGAGGGCCCCCTTGACGGCCAGGGGAAGGAGGTCCCCACTACGCTCACCCCATCCCACTTGCAGCCTTTTGAGCTGGCCTGGCCTTGTGAGCACGGTGACTGCAAGGGTCAGTGGGCACCTTCCGCTCACAGGATAGTCCAGGAGCCTCTGCCTGTGGGCCCACCATTCTGGACACGACCACTGTCCAGTGTGGGCAATTCCTTCCCCGAGCGCCCTGCAGCTTCCAGATGGCCTGGGGCTGGAACAGCAGCAGGAGGCGGGGGGATGGTGGGAGGGGAGGCCAGGCTGTGGCTGCAGCTATAGCAGATACTCAAGGTGGCCTCTCCGGAGGGCCATCGTGTCAGCCCCGACGGGAGCCCTGAGGATGGGTCCTCCTGTCTCTCACCTTCCTGCCATGGCAGCTGCAGGTAAGTCCCCAGTTCAGGACCACAGGTAAAGCCACGCCCTGCAGCCAGGAAGCAGTGAGTGCATCTCTTCACTAAATCAACTCCACTCCCGGCCAGCAGGAGAGGAGCCCCCGGGGACCTGCACGCCCTGGACACGTGGGGTGGTCACTTTTCAGCTTTTAGTACAGTTGGCTGCCATCGAAGTTTTCCCTGGAACCTGTAAATATCCAGCGAAGCATCTAGGGCAGGGAGTGCTGGCTTCTACACATCTGACCCCGCAGCACATGGCGGCTCCCATCACATCAGCACCGCCTTGGTTCATCCTCTCCAAGGCCCTGGAGGCACTGGCTGCCCCCTCACAACACGAGGACCCACGGAGGAAGGGGGCGCCTCGCCCTGGGCAGGTCTGTGATCCTGGGGAAGCCTGCCTTCAGGCCACTGCGTGTTTCCCCCAACAGCCTCTGACTGTCCACTTCACTGAGCCCTGTGCACCTTTCACGAGGACCTTCCTGCCCTAGAATGAGCTGTGGCACTCACAGCCCCGATCGTGGCCGGTGGAATTTCAGGGCCTGGGATCCATGAACTTGAGCTTGGCTTCCAAGGTTGGGATCTGAGAAAAGCCCAAAGCAGATTTCCCTGACAACCAACCACTCGGACCCACCCAGCTTGGAAGCCAAGCTCCAACTCGCTCCCCCAGGGCCAAGATCCAGGGCACTCAGGACCCCCTGGCTGCAGCAGTGGCTCTAGGAGAAGCTGGGGCGAGAGCTCCCCTTTGGCCCTCATTTTCCCAGCTAGAGACGGGGCTAAGGGCACCGGAGGGGGGTCAGGAACAGGGGGCCAGGTTCAGGTGCGAGAAGAGGAGGAGGGGCGGGTCCCAGGCCCTCCTGGCCTGTAGCTGCGTTTACCTCTGAGCCTGGTCAGCCCTGGAGCATTGTAATTATAAAGTGTTCTTTATAATAGAGGAATATATATAAAGGAATTTTCATCAGTCGATAAAAATCCAGCTGCGAAGGTGAACTGGGCAGACTTTCCCCACCCAGTGGCAGCTGTCACTCACTCAGACAAACAGTAGTCGCAGGCTTGCTGGGCCCAGGTGCTCCCCACCAGGGCAGGCCCTGGACCTCTGAGGGGTCAGCCCCCCTCACCACTGGTCCACTGGGTCCTGGGGGAGGTCCCTGGACCCACCCCTCGGAGCTGAGAGGAGGCTGCTCCTTTGACGCGCTCCACAGAGGGGCACAGGCTGTGCCCCCCACAAGCTGCATGATGAAAGCCAGGGGTCAGGCTGCCGGGGCTCAGACCCCGACTCCACCCTTTGCTGACGGGTGACCTTGAGCAGCGACCTGCCCTCCCGAGCCTCGGTTTCCTTATCCGTAAATTGAGGAGGACATGAGAGCCCAACATGTACCGGGGTGCTCGGGGGGGGGCCTACCCACGCAGGGGCCCTGTCCGCGCACCAACCAGACACCCTAGAATCCACAGAGCTGTGTCCAATTTGGAAACAAGCCCCAGACAAGAGAGGACTCTTGGTAAAACATCTATTGCATCATGCCCTGCCCACAGCCCCGCACCTGGAAGATGGAGCCTGTCCCTGGGGGCTCCCCTCGCCTCCCCTGCAAGAACCTCAGGGCTGGGAGAGGGGGGCTGCCCTGGGACCCCTCGGCGGCAGGGACTCGGGGCCCCTTTCAGGGCCCCCCAGGCTGAGTTCTGTGACCTCCAGGCGCAGGGCTCCCCCGCTGCTTGAGGGGACCCCCACCTCGGGCCGCGAACCGGGGCACTAACCCCCCAGGACCAGCCACAGGGAGCGCCCCGCCGCGGAGCTCCACACAGGGCAAGCGTTTGCTGAAGATTCTCCCCAGTTTTCCCTGAAGACTCGGAGGCTCATCTCTACAATGAACACTGTTAGGACTCTTCCCTCGGCTTCAAATACGTATAATTGCTTCTGGTGCCAGTAAAAGGTATTAATTCCACTTATGCATTCCATAAACTTTTAGGATAACGCAATTGATACCGCGATCATGTTGGGACACCTCCACTATTATTTTCCTACTTGCAAACCTCCGAGGGGCTGGAAAGTTTTCTCCCGAATCCATTAGCGTTGACTCAGCCACATTCTACCCAGGAAGCCCTCGTAGAGCCTTTGCGTTTCCCAGGCCCCCTCCCACTTTTTCCTGGGGCAGGGGTGGTACGCGAGGGCATTGACATCACGTGGGCCAGCTCGCCCCCAGGACAGACGGATGGACACCCACCCCGTCGGATGCGGGGGCAGCTGGAGGTCATTCAGGGGGCTGTGATCAGGCTGGGGGGCTGGCTGGAGGCCCCCAGGGACAAGCTGTGTGCCCTCGCACCCGTGCGTACCCGCGCCATCTCGCCTCATGGCAGCCTGCCCTGAGGGCCGTCAGCAGTGCCACCCAGTCTGCCCGAGGCGCCCACAGATGCCCTGCTGGGCCAGGGCTCCAACCACACCAAGCCTGCCTGCTGACCTTGGAGCCCCTCCCCAAACCTCCAGAACATCAAGGACAGCCCCTCCCCTGGAGAGGCTCAGGCTGGGAGCAGGCCCCACACTGCCAACCCACGGGGGCCCCCGGGATGGGAGTGGCCATCAGGGGCCAGAGGCCAACCCCTCCATGTCCCAGGGAGGGTGTGGAACAGGGACCCAGGCACCTGGCACTGCCATCCCTGTCCCGGCTCCACCCGTCCACCAGCCCAAAGAACATCAGTGCCCAGGGGTGCCGGGGCCTTGCTCACAACTGTGATCTCTCACGGCATCTGTCTCTCTCCAAAGCCCAGACGGCCCCGAAAGGAACAAGCCTCAGCCAGGATGCTCACAAGCAGCGAACCCTGGCGGGGCGTTACAGAACCCCCTGTGACACCGCGACCCTGCCGGCCAAAGTGCCATCTCATCCTGCCCCCTGCTCCTGGCTACAGGTCCCTCCTCTGGCTGCTCAGTTACCTGCTACCCGCCTCCTCCTGACTCCTGTGGGAGGGGAGGGGCTGTCAGAACCCTGGGCAGCGAGCAGGAGGGGCCTGCAGGCCTGTGTGAGCAAGTACATGTGTACAGTGTCTGCATGTGGGCATGTCTGCACATGTGTCTGCATGTGTGCCTGTGTGTGCATGTCTGCACACGTGTTCGTGTTTGTGCATGCATGTACGAGTGTTGCATGCACGCATACGTGCACACACGCCTGTGAGCTGAGGGCTCCAGGCCCCTCTGCCCCCAAAGAATGCAGGCGTGAGAGCTGAAGTCAAGGGACACAGGTCAAGGCAGATGAAGCACCCGGGGCTGGGGGAACTCCCAGGAGGCCTTGGCCAAGCAGAAGCCAAAGACCCCATTAACAGCTGCGGTCGCTTGGGGGCTGGTGAGGGTGATTTTCCTGAGCAGGAAGAGGAGAGAAGGCAGCAGTCAGTTTGGAACTGCACTTGAGAAAAATACGAATTAGCTATCAGTTACCAGCCGGCTGGCGTAGGGGGGCCGCACACGGCACGGCGCGGAGGCCCGGAGGGCAAGCCTGGGCGGCGAGTCTGGGCAGCGCCCGCACAGCCAGGCCCCCAGAGCTGCAAGCAGGCGGGATGCCCAGTGCTCCCCGTCCTCAGCATGAGCCAGCCGCCTGTCCCCCACCCCTCCCCGGGCAAGGCAGGGAGCCTGCAGGGGTGGGGTCTGCTCCCAGAGCCGAGGTGCCACGAATCTCATTATGGATGTTTGTCCCACCTCCACCCCCGCATGGGGAAGGGCTGGGGAGGGCGTCTGTGGGCACCAGCAGCAGCTCCCCCCTCCTCGGCTCAGCTCCGTGAGCCCTCAGCGGGGGTGCAGGTGGAGGTGCCCAGGCTGGGAGGGAGGTGTCCACTGCTCGGGCAGTGGGGGAAGCGGGGCTGGGGCTTGGAGACACAGCTGCTCGGACAAATGAGCCTTCCCCTGCCCTCTGGTGTGGCCGCTGGGCTACCTCCGTCCTGGACAACAGACCACCCCACGGGGCCACTTAGGGCCAGCACAACTGTGGCCGAGCCATGAGCACCTCCAGCCCTGAGGCCACACACCTGGCAGGGGGTGGTGGAGGCAACCAGGAGGGGGCAGCTCCCGTCTCTCCCTGAGGACCAGCTCAGACCATCCCAGGTGCTCAAAGCCCCCCAGATGCTACAGACCCCATCAGCATCCTCAAACAATGGAGAGGAAGGGAGCCAGGACCACCCCCCCACCCAAGCTGCCTACCAGGACTCCTACGAGACCAGCAACTCAGGCCCTGATGACAGAACGTCAGTGAAGGAGGGACCGGGACCCCCCCACCCTTAGAAGGGAGAGAAAGGGCTTAGGGAGCGAGTCAGAATGTGGACTAGGAGCAGTAGTGAGCCTCCTGTCACTAGAGATGTGCAAATGTAGGGATGCCTCGAGGGCCAGACCTCAAAGCAGGGGTGTGGGGAGCAGGACCCCACAGGCAATAAAGAAGCCCCTGCAGGTGCAGCTTTGGCTAAACAACCTTGTCCAGGAGGACCAGGTTCCGTGGCAGCCCACCCCCACCCCCATCATCCAAGGAAATAATGAAGGCGTCAGCACCGGCTGCGCTAAGCCCACCCCGGTTAGGCCTTATCACCTCCACCAGTGGAGCGATGGAGTGGAAATTCCCAGACGAGGACATCTGGGCACCGACGGGAGCAGCTGCCCCTCTTGGCCACTGGAAGCCCTGGAGTCGGTCTGAGCCTTGACTCAGCGATGGGTCAGCAGCTGCAGGAGCCCACGGCTCAAGCAAGAACCAGAGCTAGCTGCAGGGGGCCGTCCAGCCTGCCTGCCGCTCCGCCCCACCTCTGGCCACCCCAGGAGTAGTGTGGGAGAGCCACAGCCTGGCCAGCAGGACAGTGGGGAGAGTGGGAACCGGTCCTCAAAGCGGCAGGACCTCGGTGTCACCAGTTGGGAACTCCCTCGGGGGCAGGAGGGAGTGCATCCACCCTGCATGGACTCCTTTGCTCCAGGGTCCTTTCCCAGGGGCCTGGAGTGAGCACGGAGCCGCTGTTCCCAGAGGAGGTGACGTGGCCCCATGGCCAGGACCGCCAGAGCCACGCTCACTCTCCCCTCCTGGGGGCGGGCAGCAGACCTGGAGGGTCCTTGGCGCACCCTTTCCTGCCCGATGTCCTAGGCTCCAAGGCAAGCCGGCAGTGTATCTGGGGGTCTTGGTGTCCCTAACCCTTTACTCTGCCCTAGCGGGGACATCAAGCAGCACCTTCCTCTCCCAGCCGCAGTATGGACAGTGCAGTTCAGTGGTTGGGGGCGCAGCCGCAGGAGCCAGCCACCAGGTTCCCATGCCAGTGCCCCCACTTACCACCTGCATAACCCCGAGCAGGCTACTTCCCCTCTCCGTGCCTCGGCGTCCCGGACTCTAACACAGGACAATAGTAGATTCTACCTCGTGGCTGCAGGCAGTTTCAAGGGTTTACACAACCTCAAAGAGCTTAGGGCAATCGCAAGTCACAGCTCTTGGGGAGTGGGTGTGTGGGATGTTATCAAGCTTGGCAAAACCTCGACCATCTCGACGGGGGTCAGATTGTTCCCAAGGGCACAGTGGCAGGATCTGGGGTCCGCGGCACTGTGGCTCCATCCCTGACACCCATGCTTGGAGATGACAACCCAGAGAGGGAGTGGGCAAAGCCGAAACCCGCCTACAACAGACACTTCTGGCCAGCCCTGCACTGCCTGGAGGAGGTGGCCTCCGTGGGCCCCGGCGCCAGCCTCAGATGGCTCCAGGTGTCAGAGCTGTGAGCCTGCTGCCCACCCAGGACAGGATTCAAGCCAGAGCCCCCACTGAGCTCAGGGATAGCGGCCGGACAGTCCTCGTGAGAAGGGTCTGCCTCTGTCTTCGCCGGGGGGAGGGGCATGTCCATCTCCTCTGGGGCCCTGTGGGAGGCTGGCCCACTCTGGCCACGTGTCTGTCCGAGGGGTGGGCACGCCCAGACTGTCCGGCCCCGAGACCTGCCTCCTGGCCGGGTGGAAACCCAGAACAGGTGCAGATGTGCACGGTGGCCATCCCTGGGTGCCCAGGTCGCGGGCAGCCCCTCCCCACCATGCGCCCCACAGGTGACCGCCGGAGCCGGGACGCCACTCACCGTCCAGGTGGCCGACTTGGCTGTGCTCGACTGCTGGAAGGTCACCTCGAAGTGGTGGGGGCCGGGGTAGTCGGTGTTGGAGGGGATGACAGGCGCGGGCGACATGGTGTCGAAGGTGGAGCTGGGCTGCGCGTAGGGCGAGTGGGTGGGCACGCTAGCGCCAGCGGCGTGCTCCGGGGCGTAGGGGCTGGCCGAGGCCGCGCGGCTGCTCATCTGGTCCATGGTGCTGCTCAGCAAATGGAACTGGGACTGGCAGGAAGGGGAGGAGGGAGGGGGGAGACACACAGTCAGGCTGGAGAGTGGAAGCCATCCCGTCCGGGAGGTGTCCTGTTACAGGAGCCTTAAAGGGCCAGCAGCTCAGTCATCCCAAATATTTCCTCGGGGGGTTGGGGGGGGCCCACCCGACAGGTCACTACTTGTGTTGGGATAAACTGACATATTCACCTCGCCCTCCCCTCTCCATCAGCCTCCCAGTGCTTGGGCTCCTGGGGCTCCACCGAGCACACCTGGAGGGGACCGGCCTGCGGGGGGCAGCTCCCAGCCCCGACTGACACCCTGGGCGCCTGGCTGCAGTCGCCAGGGGCAGCACCTGGCCAAGGGAGCCACGCCTCCTGCTGTCCCACCGTTCCAGCTCAAGCCCGGGAGACCCCACCCCCGGGAGCAGGGCAGAGAGCGGCCCCAGCGCACAGGGTGGGCACACCCCGGGCTCCGGTGCAGGGGCTGTCTGCCCAAGAGGCTTTGGGAGGCCAGATGCGGCCCCTCGGTCCAGCCCTGTAGGGGGTGGGACAGCGCTGGGGGCTGAAGGACAGTGGCTGAGGCCACCTGAGAAGGGCCTCTGCACGACGACAGGCCGCCTTCATCCATCCGCATCTGAATGCCCCCCCAGTTCCTCCTGCTAGCAGGTCTGCCTGGTCCACACCCTCTGCCCACCCCAGGGCGCTGGCAGCCTAGCCCCCTCCGGGGCCACACACAGAAGGAACAGGAACTCTTAACCTCATGGTGTGGGCGTGTCCCCTGGGTCACCCTCTGTGGGGTCCGGACCAGCAGCCCCTGCCAGGAGCTTAAGGGAGGCCCCAGCGAGGAAGGGAGGGGGCGGGGCCCACGCCTCAGCGTCTTGAATCCAGGGCAGAGCAGGTCTCCCCTGGAGGGCTGGCAGGAAAGACCCACCTTCCCAATCAGGAGGCTGCCAACAGGAGGGTGACACAGTAGCTGACACGGGCCAGACCGGCTCTGACCGCAAATGTTTAAACAGCTCCTTCTCTGTGCCAGCCAGGCTCAGAGGGAGGGCGCCACTGCCCCCGAATTGCAGATGAGGAGACTGAGGCTTGGAGTGGGGATGGTAACGCCGGGGGTCCGTGAACTGGGGGGACTTGCATCTGGCGGGCAGAGGGCCTGGAGTCCCGCTAGCGGGGTGGAGGGGAGAGGCAGACCGGACAGCGGGAGAGGGCGCCCTCTGCTCAGCACCCCCTTCCCCTCCTCCAACCTGAAAAACAAGCGAGCGAGTTCCTCGGATGGTGGGGGAGCCCCGGCCGTGGGGCGACCCCGGTGCTCAGCCCCCTCGTGCACATCAGGAGGGTCGGGCTCCATAACCCAGAGCCCCTTGCAGCTCGGCACCCCGGAGGCACACCCGTGTCCACATCACCGAGCCCCCCGGGCCCCCTCCCAACCTGGGGAGGGAAACCCTCTCCTGAGGTGTGCCCAGCCTGGAGGAAGCTCAGCACAGGTGATGACCTAGGGGGAGGGAGGTGACGGGTGATGGATGACAGGCGGCTGATTCTTACCAAAGCCACTGCCCCACCCCCACCCCAGACCCGTTCCTCCTGCCCCACCGTGCCTCCCAGAGGCCAGGCAGGTGCTTTCCTCGGATGCTCCAGCCCTGACGGCCAGCTGCCACCCAGTGCGGATCAGCCGCCAGGCCCGACCCCATGCCCTCCCCGTTGGGGACAGCCAGACTGGGCGACGCCGTCAGGGTGTTGGCACAAGGCCCTGGCCGAAACTGCCATCTGACAGATCCCTTGGGTGGGTCTCAGGCTTTTCTATTTGAACCTCCAGGGTCATTCCCCCCACCCTGTAAACCTGGGGCCCCAACACCAGTGGGATGGGGGCCCCCTGCCGGGCAGACCCCACTTCCCCGCCCCACTAAGGCCACCTTTCCTGTTCCGTGGTCCCCGCAAAGGCCTTCCTAACTTCCTGTGCCTTCACCTGGAAGACGAACGGGGCTCAGTGCCCACTGCCTTGCAGATGGATAGGCAAACTGCCGAGTCTGTGCGATGGAATGTTATTCCTCCACCATCAGAAAGAAACCAACTACTGATGCTACAACCCAGAGGAAATGCAAAAAACACGCCACACGAAGGCACCGACACGAAAGCTCACACGCCATACGGTTCCCGTTTACATGAAAGTCCAGGGATGGCAAACCCACAGGGACAGACACAGATGGGGGGCAGCCAGGGCTGGGGTGGGGCTTCGGGGTGACAGCTAAGGTGCAGGGTTCCCTTCTGAGGCCATGAAAATGCTCTCAAATGGACTGTGGTGATGGGTCCATATACCTGTGAACTTTTTTAACTGGAGTATAGTTGATTTACAATGCTGTGTTAGCGTCTGCTGTACAGCAAAGTGATTCAGTTATACACATACATGCATAGTCTTTTTCATATTCTTTTCCATCATGGTTTGTCACAGGATATTGAATATAGTTCCCTGCGCTATACAGTAGGACTTTGTTTTTTGTCCATCCTGTAAATAATAGTTTGCATCTGCTAACCCCAAACTCCCAATCCATCCCTACCCTGCACTCCCCAACTTGGCAACTCTAAGTCTGTTCTCTAAGTCTGTGAGTCTGTTTTGTGAGTATATTTTAAAAATACTGAATTGTATACTCCAAGTCGGTGAATTGTGTGGTATGCCAATTATAACTCAATAAAAACAACTGAGGGACCCGGCCAGTCCTCACCTCTCCTGGCCCGGGCCATTGTGGGAGTGAGGGGAGCGACAGCCAATGCCTCCAGAGGGCCCGGGTGGGGGCCCCACGTGCTCTCACACCCCCTTGCTCTGGGAGGGCCCTGCTCTGCGTCCCCCCGTCTTACGCCTTCCCACTGGACTTCAGACCCAACAAGGACAGACCTTGTCCCATGGGTCATCAACGTACCCCCGCACGGGCACAGGAAACATGGCCAGTGTGAACTGAGCTGCACTGCAGACATAAGGGCACAGACTCCAAGGACTTAGTGCCAATGAAAAGAATAGAATAAAATATCTCATTCACAATTTCTTACTGATCACTTGCTGAAATGAGCATAGTTTGGGAAAAGCAAAATAAATTCTTGAATTATTTTTGCTGTTTCTTTTCACCATTTTTAATGTGGCTACAAGAAAATGCAACGTTACATGTGTGGCTTGCATCCCATTTCTACTGGATGGCCAGCACTGGACAGGGTCCTCCATCAGTGGCCAGTGAGGGACTCACAACTAATTATTGTTGTTGCTATTATTATTAATTATTAGCACATCCTTTGGGGTTGTAGTGCGTTTCTCATTACAGAGTGGTTACTCAGGAGGGCTGCTGAATGAGAGAGCAAGTGGGCACAGGGATGGAGGGATGGAGGGATGGAGGGAGGGAGGGAGGAAGGGGGGGAGGGAGGGATGTATGTATGAATGAATGGATGGATAGATGGATGGATGGGTGGATGAATGGATGGATGGAGGGAGGGAGGGATGATGGGATGATGGGATGGAAGGGGGGATGGAGGGATGGAGGGATGGATGCAGGGAGGGAGGGAGGGATGGATGGGGGAGGGGGAGGGAGGGATGGATGGATGAATGAATGGATGGATAGATGGATCGATGATGGATGGATGGGTGGATGAATGGATGGAGGGAGGGAGGGGGAGGGATGGACGGTTGGAGGGAGGGGGATGGAGGGAGGGAGGGAGGGGGAGGGATGAATGGATGGATGGAGGGGGGGATGGATGGATGGATAGACAGATGCATGGGGCAGCAGGATGCCCCCCACCCCACCATACAAATGCCCAGGAATGAGGACGGGATGGGAGCCTGCTTCTCCCACTTGCTGGAGGCTGAGAACCTGGTGGGTCCTGGGGGGAGGGGTCCCAGCCTGCCAACCCAACCCCCAGAGATCTCCTTTCTCTTCTAGGTGCTGAGCATGACCCCTCTGGAGGGTCTTCCCTTTTGCTCCACCAAGGGCTGCAGGGAGCCTTCCGCATCCCTAGCAAGGACAGCCCAGCCTGGGGTTTCATGTCTGTCCCCCCCGGCTCCATCCCCAACAGGAGGATGGCCCAGGCCAGCAGAGCAAGCTGCCCCTGCCTCCCAGTTCAGGGGAAGGGGGAGGCAGCCCCACGCTGACACGGTGTTCAGATTTTAACTTGTCCACATTCTTTACAGATCTGAGGCGAGTGCCAGGGAATTAGTCACTGAACCAAGAGGAGCAGGGCTGATAGGATCTCCACACCCAGCAGCCACAAAGCAAGAGGGAGCCTGGAGGCTTCCAGCGGGCTGGCCCGGCACAGGAGTCCTAATGAGATGTGGGACCGCTGCATCCCTCATCCAGCAAGGGTCCCATCTCCTCTCCTCTCGCTCCAGCCCTCCAAGGTGTCAGGTTCAGGGGCCTCCTGTGGTCTGGGGGCCTGGGAAGCCCCCTTCTCTCCGGGAGCCTGATGACACTAGCCTTGTGCTGGGCGGATGCTGTCGGGGCAGACCACCAGCGCTGCTCCTTCCCTCCGTCCTGCTTCCCCAGGGACACCCCTGCCCACACCCAGCAGGGATGGACAGACAGCAGAGATGTTTATCCCCCTGGTTTCCCTGAGGCTTGAGCGCAGCTGGGAACCCGCAGATTAGGAAGTGTTGCATCCTCACCTTGAAAGGCCCTGCCTTCCCTACCCACAGGGAACTTGGCATTTCCTTCCCAGCCAGGCAGGGAACTTTGCTGGGGCCACCCCCCACCCAGACCCAGCTGCTAAACAGGGGAGTCTGGACCCCAGGGGAGGCCAGCGTGGAGGCCAGTGTCGTGCCCAAGGCGGCTGCACCGAAGCCGGCAGGGGTAGGGGGTTCTCCAGAACCAGAGGCCCCCGGAAGATGAGACGAGACCCACTTGGCAACAGGGAGGAACTCAGGCAAAACCAGGACGTTTTTGGTTTGTTTGGCTTTCAATAAGAACTCCCAAGAGAGTGGGCTGATTGGGGCACGCCTGGCCCGCGGCGGCCCACATGTGCCTACATGCGCGTGCAGGGCTCCTGGGCCCGACCCAAGGCCCGACCCAAGGAGGGCTGCAAGCGAGCGGGAGTCGGGAGCCAGCGGGTGGCCTCTCCCCAGCATCCCCGGAAGCGCCAGGCCTGCCTCTAAGCCTCAGAGGCCCCTATGCCCAGTAGGCTGGGCTGGAGCTCTGGGAGGGGGTCTTGAGGCAGAGAGCACTTCCCTCTCAGATCGCAGTGCCTCGGGCGGAGCAGGACGATGCCCTGGGGGCCCCTCTCTCCAGCCCCTTGAAGACGGTCCATCCATTTGCTCCACAAATGTGTTCTGACACTCTGTCAACTTAGAGCAAGATGCTGGGCCGGGGTAGGGGGGTCAGACTGCTCTCCCGTTGCGGGCCGTCTGCAAACCCACACCGTGTGCCTGGGTTTATGTCCCAGCCTCTGCAGGGCAGCCAGGCTTTCTCCTGGGGTCAGCGTCTCTCAGGCAGAAATCCAGAGTGGCCTATTTTTGCTCCGTGTCGGGCAAGGGTGCACCTTGGGGCCCTCCTGGGGAGCCATGTGCACACGTGTGCTCACACACAGGGCCCAGAACACACGCGGAGATGGGGCACTGGGCTTAGACCTCAAGTTGTGGCCACCCATCTGCAGAGGGAGGAGGCTAAATGGGGAGGGGCTGAGGGGGTCCCGCCCCCTGAATGGACAAGCTGCTCGGCCTCTGCCAAAGCCTCCGGAGTCCCAGGGAAAGGGGGAGGCTTCCCGAGGAGCTGCGGGGAGATGTCCAAAGGGGGCTGCCCTGGGGCCGGGATCCCAGCCCAGTTCCCACCCACCCACAGCTCCGTCACCATGTCCCCAGCCCCCAGCCTCAGGGGCCTCTTGCCCAGTCCCTGCAGATCTGCTGCGGGCCTTCCCGCACACAGGTTAGCCCCAGACTGGACGCTCAGAAACTCCGGGCTGAATGAACCAGACCCTGGAACTCCCAAGTAGACCCCCCAAATCACACAGGCCCACTGTACCCACTCCTGTGCTGGGTGCACTCTGCGGCCCAAGGCAGCTCCAGCCCATGGCAGCCCTTCCAGGAGACCCTCGTGGCAGTGACCACACTGCACCAACCAGCACCCCTGCCAGTGCCCAGGGGCTGGCCAGCTCCCCGTGAGGGCCGGGAGGCGGCTCCCCGCACCCTCCTCTGACTCCCACAGACGGCCATCCCAGCCAGCCTTCTCCAGGGCCTGGGCTCTTCCCGCTTCACCAGGTCGACCCTTTCGTTGTGAGCTGGATTTTGTGGGTTTATACGTATCCCATTTTATGTGATTATTTATGTAGAATTTGTAAGCCATCTCAAATGACTTTGGGAGATGTACCTGGGAAATAAACTGTCTGTGACAGTCTGTGGCCCCATTCCCTCCTAATCTCTAGCCTCCCTGCATCCATGACCACCTTCAGCCAGGCTCCAGGATGCCAAGATTAGACAAGGCCAGTACAGACGGGCTGTGACGCGCAGTCAGGGGACCCAGCACAGATTTACATTTAGGTACCACAAGTGCTCTCCAGAGTAAAACTTATTTTTTTTAGTGAACGTGGTAACAGGAAAACTTGTCAGTAAAATTTAAAACGACTCTGGTTATGTCCCCAAAGGCTCACGGTTTCAGGCTGCCTCACCCAGTGGAGGGGACTCAAAGCCAGGCCAAGCGGGGGCAGCTGGGGAATGCAGAGCTCAAACACTGACTCAGGAAGCATCTGTCTGTCCCGGCCGCAAGGACACAAAGATTCGAAAGACAGGACTCGCTCGCCTTTGGGCAGTGATAACAGCTCCCAGGAAGCCACAGTTTCCAGCCTCCTTTCGACACTGCAGGTCCATACCACAGGGCCTTTGCTCATGCTAGTCACCCCACCCCCAACACTGTCTCTCCTACCTGTACCACCTCTCAAGGATCACCTCCTCCCTGAAGCCACCCAGGCTCTCTCTACCTGTTCTAGTGTTCGAGGACTTCCTCCACTGCTTCTCTGGGTTCAGTAACGTGATGATGCACACCCATGTGGGTTCGCATCCATGCCCACCTTTTACCAACGGCTTCTGTGAGGGCCCAGCAGTTAATTCACTAAGAAGCCGAGGATGGCGCCCGACACACGGAATGCACAGACGTGTCTGCTCTTGTTCCTACCAGCTCCCTCTCCCACTACCTGCCCCAAGGTGGGCATGGATGGCCACGGTCCTGGGAGCTACCACATGGATGGCTATCGCAGAAACATCGGTTCTGGCTCCTTCTTTTCTAAGCCATGGGAAGGCCAACTCACTCATCTTGCATTCTTCTGCATTTCTGGCAGAAATGGAGGTTTTACGCTTTTAATGTTCTTTCAAGGTGTGGTCAGAAGACTGTCACTCAGGGCACCCACCCAAGGCCCTGAGGGCCCGCCTCGGAGAGGGCCCCCTGAGAGGTTTGACCTTTTCTTGCAGCTTGGGCCCATGACCCCCCTCCCAGTGCTATTCAGTTCAGCAGAGAATGATCCAGTAGGTCATAGTGCACCCTTCCCTCCACGCCCAGAAAGGATCAGGAGGGACTCAGCAAGGGACAGAAATGACAGGACAACTCGAAAGCGCAAAGGAGGCTGCCCGGCGGCAAGGGCAGACGGGCAACCAGCGTGAACAGGGACCCAGGATGAGACACGTAATTACAGAATCCCCACCATCCAGGGAGCAGGGCCAGGAGAGAGAAACTTCTCCTCAGCACAGAAGCCCCGACCTCAGAGATGAGAGGCTCCTGCTAAGCTAATTTCTCTCCACCAGAGTGTACAACCCATCCAGACACCTTCCTCCTATTCTAGCTCCTATTTCTGCATTAAGAACCTGCTGAGTTTCCAGGACACCTGCAGCTCACACGGGCAGCTGTCCAGCAGTCCAGTCCATGGTGCCCAAAGTGTGCGCCACGGCACGACTGCAGACCTTATCAGAGCCTTGAGGACAGCCAGTGTGTGAGGCGAATCTTGGAGAGAGAAGTGGCACGGAGCGCTCGCTAACCAGGAACTCCTGTCCCCACAGGAGCCAAGCTAGCTGGCAGTGGGGGGTGAGGGGAGAGGACCTGCCTCTGGCTCTTTAAAATGGCCCCCCTTCTGGCAGAGGGCAGCCTGGAGGGGGACAGTCTGACAAAGAGCTCTCCCCTCCCTGTCAGGCAGGGATGAAGTTCCGCCCTGTGGGACAGCGCTCTGGTCCTGCCTCCAGGGAGTGCTGGGGTCCCCGCCCATCCCAGGGCACCCAGCCACCATTGGCCTGTTCCAGCCCTGCCTTTTCCAAATGGCCTGGCTGCATGGCTTGGTCACTGCCTACTCTGTTCTAGAGAGGAGGCCCGGAGTCCTGGAGACAGCGGCTGAGCAGCAGAACTCTTGCCCCCTCGGTCTCAGGGCGCCCATGCTGCCACTGGTTTGCCCATGGGACTGGGTTGGGGCTGAATTGCCGGATTCTAGAGAAGCCAGGAGTGTCCCTGGGGGGCACTTTCCGGGACTGCACCTGTGTCCCTGCTCCTTCTAGGAGGGGCCTGTGTGTATTTTTTTTTTTAATACATGAAAGTTGCACCTTTTTTACTCCATAAAGGGTTGGGCCTTTTTATCCCTTTCTTATGAAAGGGTTGGAGAAGTTATTTTTTTGGTTTTGGTTTTTGGTTTTTTTGGCTGCATTGGGTCCTTGTTGCCGTGCGCGGGCTTTTCTCTAGTTGCGGTGAGCGGGGGCTGCTCTTCGTTGCGGTGCGCGGGCTTCTCATTGTGGTGGCTTCTCTTGTTGCAGAGCACGGGCTCTAGGTGCGCGGGGTTCAGTAGTTGTGGCACGTGGGCTCAGTAGTTGCAGCGCACGGCCTCAGTAGTTGTGACACACGGGCTTAGTTGCTCTGCGGTATGTGGGATCTTCCTGGACCAGGGCTCGAACCCGTGTCCCCTGCATTGGCAGGCGGATTCTTAACCACCATGCCACCAGGGAAGTCCCAGCCTGTGCGTTTTGAACAGAGGAGGGTCCTGTGAGCAGCAGCATTTAAGGTCCCACCAGACTGAAAGGAACTAAAGGATCAAGGTTTGTCTTTTTTAATTGGGGGGAGGGGGGCATCCCTTTTCCTCTGGCCATAAGCCTCCAAAATAACTGTCCACGCCTTTGTGAAGCCACAGCAAACGCTCCACGGCCACCCTGGCTAAGCGCGTGCAGTATCTCACACCCTTGACTCTCAGCTCTTTCTAGAAGCTGAAGCAGGTCTCCCTGGCTGCTCTGTGTGGAGCCAGCAAGTTGGCGGCAGCTGGCCTGGGCTCCCCGCTAAGGCTCCTCTCACTCTGTGACCTCAGTCAGGCTCACAAGGATCAGGCAGGGGACCCTCGAGACCCCAGAATGGGAGGCCCGGCTGCCGAGTTGGCCCTATCAGTGTCCTCCATGCTTTCCCTGAGACCCCTGACAACGGGGAGTGAGGATGCTTCCAAAAAACCCCAAGAAGCCCAAATGCAGCTCCAAGCAAAATCTACCCGTGACCTTCCCAGATGTGCAAGGTGGTGACCCACCAGCCTGAGGCTCCGCAGTTCCTCCCAACTCCGTCCCTCCCTCCTTCCCTCCAAAGCTTGCTGGGTCCCAGCAGACATGCCCATGCTGCCTACCCCTGCGCTGTCTGTTGCACCCCACTCCCCCTGCGGCCTGCAGCACCCACCATGCATCTAGCGCTGCACCAGGGCCTGCAGAGTGCCCTCACAGCCCTGAGGGAACAGGCTCCAGGCTGCCCCCCAAGGTCAGCCTCTGTGCACCGGTATTCAAGCTGCCCGAGGCCCACTGCAAGGCCTGGCTGTGTGGTCCAGCAGGGGACCTCTTTGCAAAAATTGGAAATCTGGTAAATACAGTAAGTCCCCTACATAACAAACGAGTTCCGTTCCAAGGGCACGTTCGTAAGTCCAATTTGTTCGTTAAGTCCAACAAAGTTAGCCTAGATACCCAACTAACACAATCGGCTATATAGCACTGTCTTATAATAGGTTTATAATACTTTTCACACGAATAATACATAAAAAAACAAACACAAGGGACTTCCCTGGTGGCGCAGTGGATAAAACTCCACGCTCGATCCCTGGTCGGGGAACTAGATCCCACATGCATGCCGCCACTACGAGTTCACATGCCACAACTAAGGAGCTGGTGAGCCGCAACTAAGGAGCCTGCCTGCCACAACTAAGACCCGGTGCAACAAAATAAATTAATTAATTTAAAACAATAAAAAGTTTTAAAAAAAAACACAAAAAATAAAGAAAACATTTTTAATCTTACAGTATAGTCCCTTGAAAAGTACAGTAGTCCAGTACAACAGCTGGCATCCAGGGGCTGGCGTCCAGTGAACAGGCAAGAAGAGTTACTGACTGGAGGAGGGAGAGGAGGTGGGAGATGGTAGAGCTGAAGGGTCGTCAGCAACAGGAGATGGAGGGCCAGCCGCAATGTCACTCACGCCTGATGGTGATGGCACAGGTTCTGGCTCCTTGCTGGATTCAATTCCATCTACCCTCCTGAAAAAAGGATGCAGTGATGTCTGGGTAGTAGCTCTCTTTTTCTCATCATAGATGACTTGGTAACACTGGATTGCATTCTGAACGGCTGCCGCAACCTTCATGTACCGTCTACGTTCAGGTCCTGTGCCTCAAACACTAACAACGCCTCCTCAAATAAAGAAAACCCCATGCCACTTCCTGCGTCGTGAATCTCTGGTTCTTCAATGACTTCTTCTTCCTCTTGTCTTTCTTGGCGCTTCTCAACAGTACCAGCTACATCACCGCTGCTTTTACGCTTCCTCTTGTCTTTCTTGGCGCTTCTCAACAGTACCAGCTACATCACCGCTGCTTTTACGCTTGCTTCCGGACATCCTGGGCTTGAAATAAAGATACTGTACTGCTGCACTCTATTCAGCCCTGTACAGTAAAGTACACGAAAGCACAACCACCTGTAGAGGATGCACGCACGTGACCATGTGCGCCAGACACACGCACTAACTTATGTGATTGGACACAAGAACGCATGTTCACGTCTTTGAAAGTTCGCAGCTTGAAGGCTCGTATGTAAGGGGACTTACTGTAGTGTTATCTGCGTCTTTGTCAGGGGACCAGAGTGTGGATCCAAATAGGAAGGGGGCTGGGTGCAAAGGTCACCAGGTGGAGCGCCCCTGTCCCCCACGCTCTGCCGGGCCCTCTGCCCTGTGGCCCCTCCCCGTTCCCCTCCTGCTCAACTGTCACCTCCTGCAGTGAGGCCCCCAGCCCATCACTCCCACTTCAGGTACAGCACCTCCTAACCCAAGCTTCTACCCTGCGTGACCCAGTTCATCCTGTTCCTGTGCTGGGGAAAGGTTAGGGTTAGGGTTAGAGTGGGGCAGACATGTGTCTGTTTGTCACCACTGTCACCCCAGGTTTGAGGCCCTGGGGTCTGATCTCAGAGGCTCTACCTGGGGAGGGTCAGCCAGGTGCCCCCTTCTCTGGCGTTCTCTGTCTGCTCTGACCCCCAGTGTCCCCGTGCTCCCCAGAGGATACCAAAACCAGACTTTCAAAAAATAGAGAATGAAACTTCCAACTCCGTGATCTTCGCTGGCAGGCATGTCTGGGCTTGGGTGCAACCTCGCCCAGAGGTAAGTGACTGACAGGCCGTCTAGGCTCTGGCTGGGAGATAACCCGTCCCACTCGGAGCAGGACCTCCATCCCGCTGGTATTTCCCACAGCATCTCCAGGAGTCTGTGATTAAACGGATGGAAATGCCAACAAGATTCGACTTGTGCTTGGGGGGAAAGGCTCCCTCTCCTCCTGAAAATATGCACATACGCTCTCTCCTCTCACGGGGCCCTGCCCAATCCTAGCCAGGGCCATGTGGAACTTTCCACACCTTGTGCTGGACTGCCAGGGAGGCTGTGTCTGCAGGACCTGCAGCCGGAGCCTCCGCCTGCAGACGGCGCTGCTGAGTCAGTGAGGGTGCAGCCTGGATCCGAGAGCCTCCACAGGGCCCCCCAGGGGGTCTGGGGTCTCAGGCTGTGCCCCTGCCAGGCTCTGCGGAGCTGCCTTGGAACAGGCAGGTGACCCATGGGATGCAGAGATTTTTTTTAACCACCAGGAAACAAGCCCAGCCTACACCCCATCTCCCAGCATGCTGAGAGCCTGGAAGGAAAGTGGGGAGCTTGGTGATCTGTCACAGGGCCAGCTCGAGGGGTGCAGGCAGGGGTACGGGTTCCCCCTCCTCCCTGAGCACAACTGGGGGACGGTCTGCCTTCTCACCCCCTGCCTGCACCCCCAGAGCCTGATCCACGTGTCCCCTGACATCCTTTAATCCATCCATCACTCTGTCCGCCTGTCTGCCCATCCTGCAGATGCTAAGCACGCCCCGCCTGCACCAGACACTGAGGACACCGAGGGGGCCATCATGGGGAGGCCCCATGACGGAGTGGGGACAATTGTGACAAGTGCAATGAAGGGGCAGGGAGGGGGCTGCGGGATGGCACAGAGGGGAGGAGGGCGCAGCCCGCAGAACTGGGGACTGCCTGGACTTACTCGGTGAGTCCTGAGGGCCGACCCCAGCCCCTCCCTCCAGCTCTGAAGCCAGGACCAGCTTCCCGGCAAGGGGTGCAGCTCAGCCCTTCAACACACATCTCCCGGGCACCCCCCAGGCCCTGGGAGACAGCGGCGGGCACAGAGACGCAGCCCGTACCCTGCACCCTCCAGAGCTTAACTCACATGAGGAGAGGACAGCAGAGAACCAACTAACCGGGGCTTCAGAACAGGCTGAAGACAAAGGAAGAAGACAAAAGCAGACCAGTGGGGGGCGGCCAGGCCAGTGGGGCTTCTCGAGGCAGATGCCACCGGCTGCCCAGGTACTGGGGAGGTCTAGACCCAGATGTTTGAGAGGGGGAAGCCTTTGGGCCAGAGAGCCGCAGGGCCGAGGGCAGGACATGGCTCAGAGGAGCAGAACCCTCCCTCCGGGAGCCCATGGGGGACTGAACGCAGGAGGGACCCTCTAGCTCCGGAGTCGAGTGGGAGCTGCATGGGGCCAGCACGATCCAGGTCAGGCTGACAGGCTCCTAACGAGCGGGATGCTGGCGCCGCAGGAGGGGCCCGGGAACAGCTCCCAGGTGTTGGCCAAGTGAAAGAAGGAAGCAAGGGTGGATTTTCCGCCTGCCGAGAAGGGACAGTCACCCATGGGGGGCGGAGGGGGATGTGTGTACGTGGAAGTGGGGATGCCAGAGGGCCGGCGCTGCGGGGGTAGACCTAGAACCTGGCGAAGGGTCGGGAGGCCGGGCCAGCGAGCCCGGCTGGTGGGGTGGCCCCTCCGTCCCCTGAATCAGGCTCTGGCATCTCCTTCCGGAAAGGTCAGTCCCTCCCCCAGCCCCGAGAGCCGGCACCCTCTCAGCACACGGTAGGGAGAGGCTGCTGCTCCGTCCCCAGCCCAGGGCCGCCCTGCTCCCAGTTCAGCTCTGTCCTCTCCCAGCCACGGAACGGGACTGCCTCCTGCCCGGGTCGCCTCCCACCCCCCAGCATCGTGCCCCCCTCCCCCCGCTTCCCAGGCCGCCCCTCTCGTCTGCTTGGTGGCGTCTCTCCCTCTGCTCGGCTCCGATCTGGGGAGCCCGGTGCTCCTCACCCTGCGTGGGGCCCCACCCGCCCTGACTGTGAGCCCTATACCTGTGCCAGACTCCCCCGTGGTCACCTCCACCCACACCCTCCAGCACGCAGGACTCCTGCCCCGAAGTGTCCAAGCCGCTGCTCCAGCCAGTGCGGCCCAGGATCCGCGCCGCCCTCCCATCCGCGAGGCTCCAGAACCCGGGCATTTTCCTGGGTCCTCTCCTGCCCTTATTCCAGAGATCAAACAGCCTCCTCACCGGATCACTTCCCACCGCCTCCCCTGACGCCTCCAGTCCGCTGGGCGGCCCTTGTTGGGCTCGACCTGCTTTGCCCCGAGCCGCACTGGACATCCCCTCCCTCCCTCCCTCCCGTGGCTTCAGGAACTCCACGCTCTATTCCGTCCCACCTCCCACCGTCCTCCATCTGCTGCTTTCGTCTCACACACAGCACAGTCAAAGCAGAACGCTTACTTTTCACCCCAAATCCCACTTCTTCAGTTTCCCAGCTGAATAAGTGATCACTCCCTTCACCCAGTCACTTGGGTCCAAACCCCCAGCCCATCAGCAGATCCCGTCCGTCTGGAAGCCCAGGGCTCTCAGCCCCTCCCCTGCTCCCACCAGGTCCAAGGTGCCTACATCCCTCTCCATCCCGGGCCTCCAGCCGGCTCCCAGCCTTGCCCTGCCCTCCTGTGGTCTGCTCTCAGCACTGCAGCCCAGGCAGCTTCTAGAACTCACGAGGGATCACGCCCTCCTCCTGTGTGCCCTCATATGCAGTAGCAAGCACTCAGCAAATATTTCTTAAAGCACTGATTGACTTTTCCCTCCTGGGGTCCTCCTGTCCGAGGCTGCCCCTCCTATAGGAGCTGTCCCGTCCGTAGCGACAGGTGGGACCCTGCTCCAGGTTGCACGGGAGATCCAAGCGCTATGCCCTCCCGTGCTACCCCAGCTCAGGGCACACACCTACGACACCCACTGTGGGCCTGGCTCATGGGATGGTGGCATGGGGCCCGGCCCAGTCACCCGAGACTAAACCTTCGATGACCCTGCAGCCCAGACGGACCTGGGCCCGTCAACAGAGGCAGGCATGGGTGAGCCAGTGCTGTCCAGCACTGCCCTTCTCATCTCGTGCAAGCCTAAACTGATACACAGTGAAACAGGAGCCTGGGAGGCGGCTGCGTGGGGTCCCTGGACGCCCACCCGAAAGAGGAGTGGGCAGAGAAAGTTGGAGAGTCTGGGTGTTCTCCACGCTCATCCCATCTGAGAAGGGGCCCATGGGGCGTCCCCTTGGCTCCCTCCTGTCCCGTGAGCTGCTGGTCTGTGTAGTTGGGAGAAGATGCTTGGACCAGCAGCAAGCCCACCCCGGCACCAGCTGAAGGACCCCAGTAAGTGGGCCACGGCAGGGGGTTGTGCAGCCCTGACCGGGAAGCTGTGGGCCGTTGGCACAGCGTGGGCTACGGGCAGCAGCGTCAGAACCGGGGCTCAGAATGGTGGGTCCCTGGGAGCTTCCCTAGTGGTCCAGCGGTTAAGACTCTGTGCTCCCCATGCAGGGGGCCCGGGTTCGATCCCTGGTCAGGTGACTAGATCCCACATGCCACAACTAAAGGTCCCGGTGCAGCTAAATAAATAAATAAATATTTTTTTTTAAAAAGAGGTAGGGCTTCCCTGGTGTCACAGTGGTTGAGAGCCCACCTGCCAATGCAGGGGACACGGGTTCGTGCCCCGGTCCGGGAGGATCCCACATGCCGCAAGGCGGCTGGACCCGTGAGCCATGGCCGCTGAGCCTGCGCGTCCAGAGCCTGTGCTCCGCAACGGGAGAGGCCACAACAGTGAGAGGCCCGCGTACCGCAAAAAAAAAAAAAAAAGTAAAGAAAAAAAAGAGAGGTGGGTCCCCCAGGCGACCCAGGCGGGGGCCCCAACAGCATCCTGCATCTCCATGCCTCCTTCCCTGCCCAGTGGGTTCCCAATAACCACAAAGGCGACCACATGACCTCAAGTTCAACCCTTTTTGTTCACACCACTTCCCCTCTGCATGCAGTGGTAAGATCACAAATACTCTCCCTCTGGAACGGAAACGGAGACACTTTCACAAATCCGTACGACCCAGCCCAGCCCACCTGGCCCGGAAGGGGCTCCGGCAGCCTCTACCTACCATCAGAGCTGCTCTAGGCACTTGTTGACCAAACAATGAACAGGCCACAGTCATCCTGGGTCTACAGGAAGCCGGGTGATGGTGGGGTTGGCCATTGCTGGTCCCCAGGGCGGGGCGGCGGCAGCAGCAGGGTGGACGCCAGCAGCCCCCTGCTGCCCACAGCTCCTGCAGGAAGGCGACGCTCCAAGGCCCAGAGCCGGGGGGCCGTGCCTCCCATCACTGACCCCTCCCCCTGCCTGAAAGGCGATGAGCTGCAGCCTCGGCGGACTTACACTGAGACACCCGTTTCGTTCGAGAGGAAAGATTATACCAGAGTCCTCCATGTCCGCGGGGCTTCTCAGCTGGCCGGGCAGGGACACTGGTCTCCAGGTCCCCGGGCCTCTGGCTCTGCCTTGGGTTCCGTGTGTGACTACAGACCCCCAGGCGGCAGGGAGACAGTCCCTCCCGGCTCACGCACCATCTTCATGGAGAGGCTGGGGGTACAAGGCTGCTCCCCGGGGAGCCCCTGGCCACTGTATGAGCCCAGCGACAGGGGCTAGTGGGTAAATGGATCAGTAATGGAATAAGTGAAAGAAGGGAGCCATGAGGACTCTAGCTGTGGCCCGCACAGGGCTGCACCCTTTTCCAGGGCTGGGTTTCAGATAAAAAGCTCATGCCGTGGGTGGGAGAGGCCACGGAGCTTCCAGATGTGAGTGAACGGAGCCAGTGCCTGGGTCAGCCCATGTAGACGGGCCGTACACCCCTCACCCCTCCTGGGTCCCCCACACACGGCATCACTCTTCCCATGGCCTTGCCTGGGGACGCCCCCCTGCAGGCACAAACACACGTACCTGTTCCAACACACAACGCGAACAACAGCACACACACCCACTGTCACTCACACGCTCAGACACACGCACACAAACACACCTTTGGGCGTGCACAGGGCCAAGGGACCGCAGCTCTTTGTGGCTCTGCGCTCATGGCTCCTGTCCTCCGCCCGCAGAGCTTGGGGACACCTGGACTCTGTCCAACTGTCCATCCCAACACTCTGCCCACTGCTGGGTCTCCCGCAGGGCAGGTGGTACCCATGGCCCCCACGCCATCCACCTCCCGGGCAGGAAAGAGGCCCGGTGGGGAACAGCTGAGCCCCTGCTCAACCAGCAGCCTGGTGCCCGCTGGCCCCCGGGACTGGGCACGCCTGGAAATGAGCCCAGGTTCCCGGGGCTCAGGCCACAGGGGCCAGGCACAAGCTGCGGTCCCTTCCCTCCCTCTGCCCGGCCCACTGCCATCGTGAGGGGTGACAGCACACCTCGAAGCCAGCTTTCTGTGAGCCCCTGACCTGCAGTTTGGCCGGCAGGGAACACTCCTGCCCCCGCAGCCAAACGAGCAGCTTCCCAGGTGAGGATGCTCTTGTCCTGGGAGCAGGTGGTGGCAGCCCAACAGCCAGCCAGAGCCCAGGGAGCAAAGAGAGCCTCCAGGGTACACTGAGCTCCTGCAGCCGGGGGCAGGGCCGGGCAGGTGGGGCGGCCCACCCTGAGCCTCGGACAGCCCAAAGCCAGGGAGTGAGGGAAACCCGCACGTCTCTAGGGAGGGCCACCAGCTGACCAGACTCCCACCCACCCTCCTCCCCCTGGCTGTTGGTCCTGCCCAGCCAGTGGGCACTGGTCCCTAGAGCTTCTCCAGGATGGGCAGGCACCTGCCTCCGCGCCCGGGGCCGGCCCCAGCCCCTCGGCGCCTCCTGCCTGCCTCTGCTCACCCTGCATGGTGGCATCCCATCCGGTCCCAGGTGCCGAGCAGGGCGACAGACAAGAGAATGCCCTGTGCATCCTCCACCACGGCGAAAGCCCCACCAAGTTCCCCTGAGAAGGATGCACGAAGCGCACCTACCGAGGCGAAGTGCTGCACGGGGTCACTGACGTACAGCATGGTGGGCGCACGGGGGTCTGCACACGCCGGGGAGCTGGCGTGCTGCGGGGCGAGGCATGGGGATGGGTGGCCGGGGAGCCGGGGGCAGGGGTGCAGCCGCCCGGCAGGGTGGACCCAGGCAGAGAGGCTCCGTGGCTAGGCGGGCAGAAGCACAGGACGCTCCAGAACATGTGGGCTGGCCATGGGCACTTTGGCCCTCTCCATCTGCCTTGGTCCTGTCAACTAGCTGCATCTAACAACAAAACGGGCGGCCCACCCCTTTATTCCTCATGACTATCCATCAAAGTCCAGGGCAGGCCTCAGCTTGCCCACTGCTGGGTCGGACCGCACCAAGGCGGCTGCGCAGGGAGGGGGTGGCTGCGGGGCCGCGGGCCGCCTCCACAATGAGGCTGCGCCTGGCTCTTTCTGAGATGCTGCCCACGGGAGGCCCTGGGGGCCACAGGCCTCCACCCCAGAGCATCAGGGGGCCAGCCCAGGCCCTCAAGAGCTCGGGAGGCAAAGCCAGGCCACCCCGCAGGGAACAGATGGTGCCTCCAGCCCTGTGCCCAGGGTGGAGCGAATCCCACTCCTGCCTAGGGACTGTGGTGGTGCTCTGGGGCTGCCCCAAAGGGCTGAGCAGAGACGAGACGCACTCGGGGAGACTTGCTGCCTGCGGGACCCCATAGGGAGCCTGGTAACGGAATGAGCATCTGGATGTGGCCCAACGCAGCCCAGAGCCCGTGCCCCAGATGCTGCCCGGCCTGCCGCTGGCCATGTCCCCACTGCTGCCAAGCCCCGGAATGAGAGGGAGGTGGTCCAGAAGGAGGACCGCTGGAGCCCCGCCCATCGCAGTGCATGGACGGCACTGCCCTCAGCACTGCCAGGGGCTCAGAGATGGGGGCCCGCCTCCCCGGCGGCTTCACAGTGCTCACCGCCACTCCCTTTCTGGAGGACCATCCACTGTAACTTAACCGTCTTTGACACAAAGTTGGCATAGGGGCCGGGATCATCCCTGGAAGATCAACGGGCCCAGATCACGTGAAAGTGGATGTGAAGTTTCCAAGCCCCCAGAGCCCAGCTACTTCCATTCCCCAAGGAGAGCTTAAAAACCCGCAAGGTGCTGAGAAGGCGGCATGTAGACCCCATCTCTCTCCCGGCCTGTTCTCGGCACATCCCGGGGAGCTGGGAGCAGTGGGGTTACGCAGAGGGAGGCCAGCCCGAGGAGCCCGTGACGTGTCCAGCCCCCCAGCTCCTCTGGCTGAGGGACAGGGGGATCCCAGGCAGGGGACGCGCAGCCAGGCGCTTTCCCCAAGGGGCTGGGCCGGGAGTCCCCGGCTCAGGCTCTGGGTGCCTTGGCAGCTGCAGCCAAAAGCACAACTCAGCACACGCGGCCTGAAGCCCCGTGACTGCGTGTGGCCATGGCTGTTACTCCCAATGCACAGGTGTCCCTCACTCACAATGAGACATCAAGGTTTGTGGGGCAGACCGGTGCTCAGGAAGGGGGTCTGCAGCGGGGCCCAGGCTGCAAGTTCTGGCCAGAGGCAGCGGCCGAGAGCCTTCCTGCCCAGGATGCCCGCAGGCGGGAAGGCCAGGGCGGGGTGGGGGGGTGGGGGTGAGGGGGGGGGGAGACTGTCGGTCAGTGAGATTCCTGTGGGTGTTGCCTGGGCTTCTCCCAAGAGGGCCGGGGGGCTTAGCAGGTGACTGGATGGAGGGACACACAGGTAGGTAGGAGAGGAGGGGGAGGACCTGGGGTCAAGCGCAGAGCCTTGCGCAACATTGGGCAAAATTTGAGTTGATCAAAAGGGACGCTATCTGGGTGGGCCTGACCTAATCAGGGTGACTTCCACCTGACGGCCTCAGGAGCGAACTGCCAGGCTGTGGAGGGCCCACGTGGCAGGGTGTGGCGGGCGGCCTCTAGGAGCTGAGAACAGTGGCCCTGGGTCAACAGCCAGCAAGAACCTGAAACTGAACTCTGCCAACAACCAGAGCCTGGAAGAGGTCCCAGGCCTCAGACAAGATGGCAGTCCTCACTGATACTTTGAGTACAGCCTGGTGAGACCCTGAGCAGGGGGCCCAGTGGGGACATGCAGGACTCCCGACCCACAGAAGCCGTGAGATAATAAACGGTGCTGCTCTAAGCCCCTCTGTTGGTGGTGATTTGTCACGCAGCACGGCTGAGTCATACAGCAGGGGAGTGAGCAGGCAGGAAAAGACCTTGGGCAGGAGAAGGCCAGGGCTCCGAGGGACCTTGGACGGCTGGCACGGCCGAAGGGCTCAGGCCTGCAGGGCACAAGGCAGGGCCCAGGAGGGGCTGGCCACACATGTGCCCAGACAGGAGGCTGCCCACAGGGAGGCAGGGTCAGGTCGGGAAGACCTCCTCTCTTGAGCCCTGTTGGAAGCTCTGAAGGCACAGGCGCCACGCCCCACCCACACTGCGGGGGCACCTGAGGCCTGAGAACCAGCATGGTCCGCACAACGTGAGCCTGGGCCAGACTGGGATTCCCAGCATGAACGAGAGCCCGTTTCCAGCTCTCAAAGTGCCGGAGCTCCGGCATCTGTCCCAGAGCATCACCCACTTCCTGTGCATTTATCCAAAATCCTGGCCATCCGGGGACAGGGACGGGGGAGCCGGGGCCCCTGCCCCCAGGAACTCTTCCTGGCTTAGTCCTCAGCTGCCAGCGCTGCGCTCCCAAGTCACCCCGCCGGGCCTGCGGCGCCTGCTCTTCTGAGTTTAACTCACCGGGACTCCACCTCACTGACTACTTCCGCAGGGCTCGCGGCAGCGGGGCGGGGGGGTATTTTCTTGCACGGCCCACCTGCGCAGGAAGGGGTGAGTCACCAGAAGGGCACCAGTGATGTGTCAACTTCAGGTCAAACTCCTTACACCACCTGCGGACACCCACAGGCAGGTGGCTCTGTGACCCGGTGGCTGGTGGGGCTCACTGAACCTGAGCTCCGGCCCTACGTCCTCCGGGCGGCAGGCCCTCCCTCGGCCCACCGGACCCCTCTGGGGGCTGGCTCTGTTCCCTGACAAGGCCTGCTCCAGGGAGTGTACTACCGGACTGTGCCCTCCTGGCTGCCAGGCCTGGGGAGAAACGCCCCCTCCCCAGGCCAGGAAGGCCTGTCCTGGGTGACTGCTAGGGTCTCAAGGCCCCGAGTGGCTGCAGGTTCTAACCCTGGTGTCTGTCCCCTGCGTAGCTTACTGGGCACCTGGGAAGGGGCCGGCGGGGCTCCAGGGTGGATCAGCCCCCAGACACAGCCCCCTCTAGGGCCCAGGCGCCCACAACAGCTGTCACCGGAGAAAGGCACCAGAAGAGGCAGGAAGGGATGCAGGGAGGGGGCAGGCATGGGCAGCCAGGGTGGCAGGAGGCGCTCAGACTCCGGGAGGATGGGCGGGGGAGACCCGGAAGGGATGGTCAGGGAGGAGAGCCCGCCAGCCTCAACCTCAACCAGCCGCATTCTCAACCGAGCTCCCCTTTCCTCCGTGCATCGTCACAGCTGGCCAGAGCCCTGCCCCCTTCCGTTTTCTTGGAGGTTTTTGGGATCCCAGTGCCCCCATCAGGGATTGAACCCAGGCTCCTCGGCGGTGAAAGTGCCAAGTCCTAACCACTGGACCGGCAAGGAAGTCCCCCTGCCCCCGTTTTGTCCTGAGGGACACTGAGAATCAGAAAGCCTGCATGGCCCAAAGCCCAGGCCCAGACCCAGCACGGGATGCATACGGCCGCTGCCTGCTCGGGACCCCATGAGCGCTCACCATGGGGGCTTCATCCTGTCCATGCTCCTCTCAGATTGTGAGGGCCTCCAGGGCCAGGGGAGACCCTACAAGCTTCCCCTTGTCACGGCACCCGCCAGCGGCCTAGGAGTCACTTCCCACCTCGTGTCCTCTGGGCAGCCCTCATTTCGAGCCCACAGGAGGCCGGGTGTTCCCCTCTCTCCTCTTGTAGGAGGTGGGGGCCTATTTTATAGGTGCTTGTCGTGGGTGAGCCGCCAGGGGTCTACAGGGACAGCTAGAACTGGAGGCCACCACACAGGGCAGGAACTCCACCGAAGGGCCCCAAGGTGGGCCTGGGGCGCTGGGCCCTTCCCTGGCACAGCGGGCTCTGGGCTGGAAGCAGCTGCTCCCGGAGCCCTCCTTGGTTCCACTGTTCTGGGTTCCAGGGGGAACAGCTCTCTTAAACTCAGTCCTTGTCCCTGGTCTCAGCATCACGTCTAGTGTTTGTCATGCGTTCCTACAGGTCAGGCACCATCAGTCTTCCTCACAATCCTGGCTTAGATCCTCACTGGCCCATTCTACAGACAAGAAAACTGAGGCTCAGAGGGTCAAATAACTCTCCAAGCAAAGAAGAGGCGGGGGTGGGATCTGACCTCCGAGCCCCCGACGCCCTTTGCACCATCTCAGCCCTGTGGTGTGGTGGACCCTGGTTGCAGAGACCTCAGGGAGCTCAGTGTCCCCCCCAAGAATCTGTGCTCTGGGACTCCAAGGCCGAGGGGCCAAGTGCTCCCATAGGGGCCCTTCTCCTTCTCCTTTAACTGCCCGACTCGGCTTCCTCAGCTACCCGGCTTGGGAGGAGGGTGGTCCAAGGCCCCACAGGGCTGGCAGAACCTCTGCTGGGACCCCATATGGCCTGTCACCCCAGGTCCCCAAGTGAGGGCACCGAGGCTCAGAGACATGGGGACTCGAACCCGGGACAGACTGGCTCCTCGGGCGAGGCCCCTCCCACTCTGCCTGTTCCTACCGGCCACTGAAGCAGCGGTTAAGGGCGTCCCGGGGGTCTCCAGTGGTCTGTTTCCTGACAGGGTCGGGGGTGCTGCTCAGGAACCTGCAGGTCAGGCAGGAAGTAATCTGCTTGGTCACCAAGGCAACCGAGCAGGGTGGAGACCCAAGGCCCCCAGACCACAGTGTGTGCCACCCCCAAGGACCAGTGACCCCGATACGAGGACTGTGCCTGCCTTGGCCTCAGCCTTTTGCTGGATGAGCCCCACGACCCGGAGGGGGTGGTGGCCCCAGAGCCTGGGGCTGGGGTACGGGCACACATCACCTCAGAGGACAGCGGCCAGAGGGAGCGGCATGGGGGCCTGTGTGTGTATGTGTGTGTGCACGAGTGCGGGCACGCATTTTACAAGGGCCTGAATCATGACTACAGGACAGGTGGCGAGAAAACTTTTGACTCTGCAGCTGCTGCTTTCTTGACCTGGAGCCTGGCCTGGGGAGCACTTGACCTGTTACCAGCCTGGAGGAGGGTCTACCCCCCTCCCCGCTGAGCCCCAGGCTTCCCCTGACGAGGGACCTGATGGTGGGTGGGGATGGAGCCACGGGGGTGGGGGTGAGGCACTCAGGAGTCCCCACCCACACCCCAGCATCACCAGGTCGTCCTCAGCAGCACAGTGTCTGCCGGGGCTGTGTTCTGGCAAGAAGGTCAGGCCTTCTTGGCCGCCAGTCTGGACTTTAAGACAACACCACGCAGTTCAGCTCTGCGGGGCTTCCTGCCTGCACCCTGGACTCCGTGGGCCCCTGCTCCAGGCCTCTGGACGCATCAGGCAGAGGCTCTTCTGCAAGGCATCTAGGCAGTGGGCTCTGCAGCCAGCTGCCCAGCTGTCCAGCTGTGTCTCTGAGCCTCACCTTTCCCTCTGGGCTGCGCTGGGATACATGAGGGTGAGGGCTGGGCTACACGCCAGGCCCCAGACCAGTCTCTGCTCTCACGATGTCAGGCAGGGGTCAGGATGAGGCATTCGGAGGGGGCCCGGCTACCCCCACCTACCCCTGCCCCCAGCCAGGGCCAGCGTGGTTCTGGGCATCCCCACCTCTGCGAACCTGCAGGACTTTTACTAAGAGGCGTGTCGCTAGCTGATTGACTTGGCCCTCTTGTTGGCAGAGGTGAGAGGCCCCATTCTGGTTACCCCACGGCTGGTGAGAGGGGTGTCCTGCCCTCCCTGGCCCGGACCTGCTCAGCATCAGGTATCCTCCCTGGAGGGGGGCGTCCCGCCCCACAGGAACCCAGAGCTGGTCCGCTCCTGACACTGGGTTGTCGGGGTCTCCTGGGCCTACTGCCCTCCAGGGGGTGAGCCGGGCAGCTGGGAGGAGGGGAGGTGGGGGCTTCTGGAACTACAGAGACAGGCCTCTTAGGAGACTGCATTCAGGGGCCCTCCCTCCCTGGAGCCTGGGGGCAGCTCCTGTCCCTCCCCAGAGTGGATGTAGGGTGAGTGTCTGACAATTTGCTTTTTTTTTTTTGCGGTACGCAGGCCTCTCACTGCTGTGGCCTCTCCCACTGCGGAGCACAGGCTCCGGACGCGCAGGCTCAGCGGCCATGGCTCACGGGCCCAGCCGCTCCGCAGCATGTGGGATCTTCCCGGACCGGGGCACGAACCCATGTCCCCTGCATCGGCAGGCGGACTCTCAACCACTGCGCCACCAGGGAAGCCCTGACAATTTGCTTTTTGATTGTAATGTAAGTGCCTGACATTAGGCTTTGGATGGGTGGGACACCCACTTCAAAGACATGCACCTCGACAGCTACACAACTAGGTCAAGAGCCTAGCTGCCTCATCCCTGAAGGCTCCCTTTCAGAAAGCCCTGGTTGACCAGATAATGGACCCTGGAGTGAGTGACCCCACGTCTCCCTTTCACAGTTTAATTCCACTGTTATGTTTTAAATTCACCAATAACGAATCAACCCCCCAAACCCTAGGCACCCCATCCTCAGCCCCAATAAAGGCAGAGCCCTGGGTCTTCTCTCTCTCTCTTTCTCTCCCCCCCACCCCACCCCGCAGTGCAGATAGTAGGGCTCCGGTGAACACCCCAGGCATCCTAGCCCTCTATTGACCGGCTGAGACCCACCCAAGACAGTGGCGCCAGGACACTGATGTCCAGAAGGGACAACCGGGACCGTGAGAGGTCAGGACCCTTGGCTCCTGGGGAGATGTTGGCAGACAGGAAATGGTCCGAAGGGACAGGGCAGCACTACCTGGCCCTGCCCAGGCCCAGCGTCTGCCTCGGTTTCCTCACCTGTAAAATGGGACTATAACAGGCAGATGTTTCTGCTCTAATGGTGTCCTGAGCAGAGGCAGGAGGCCTGGGCTGGGCAGGCAGATTCCTCAGGTCCACTCTGAGGGGCTCCTCAGAAGCAAGGACGTCACAGGGAGCTCGCCGCCCCCCAGACCTCCACCTGCCCCAGTTGCGACTGCCCGAGCAGGTGCCTTCTCCTCGCCCCATGTGGTCCAGCGGGCCCTGGGCCAGCCCAGCATCCGAAACGGACACTGACGTAGGACGTGGGGACCCTTCCTCATCCCCCACCCCCTTGACCCTGGCTCATTCCCACGACTGGAGCCCCCATGGTCCCCACTGTTCACCAGATGCCTTGGCCGGGTGTGTGTTGGGGTGAGGGCTCTGATCTGGAAGGGGGCTTTAGGGAGAGGGGGCCAGACTCTGAGCCCCCCCCACCTCCAGAGTTCCCAGCTCCGTCTCCCTCCTGCACACTGGCCCTGGCCTGGTGTGGTGCCCCGAGGCCACTGTGCTGGGCTGTGGGGGCCAGCGGCCATCCAGGGAGCCGCCATCCAGGGAGCCGCCATCCGGGGAGCTGCAAGAGGCAGACCCAGGTGCTTCCCTCACGCACTTAGCCAAGGTCCCACGACAAGTCCCCGTCTGAGGGAGCTGTACAGCAAGCCTGTGGGCAGGACAGAGCAGCCCTGGGTCCGGCAGAGGCTGTCCCAAGGAGGTGACCACAGGGGGCGCTGGGGACGGCAGGCGTCGTTGGGCCTCCCCAGGGCCAGGGGTCCTTATACACCCTTCTTGTGTCTCTCCTGCCCCCCACCTCCTGGCCCACCATCGCCTGGCAGTGGGTGGCCAGGGAGAGAGACAGGAGTATGGCCACCACCCGGTTATCACAACCCTCCTCCAGCGTGGCAAGGCCTGAGACACCACAGGGCTGGCGGCTGTCAGGGCCTCAGGTGCCCCTGCATTCCCCATCCAGCCTCCCTCCTCTGGAAACAGCAGCTCCAGCTTCCTTCGGGGCGCTCTTCCCCATAAGTCAGTGCCTGTGGTGGGCAGAGCCCACACCACTCCACTCCATCCTGATCCTGTTTCAGGGGACCCAGGCCATCAGAGGCACAGGGATGGCTCAGCGATAGGCATTCAGAGATAGGCATGCTGGACTCTGGGCAAAGAGGGGTCGTTCTCCAAACAAAGCCACCACAGGGGAAGCAGAGCAAGAGACAGAGAGGCAGCTGTTTGAACACCTGGATCCAGCCATTCCGGAATTCATTCATACGCCTAGATCCAGCCATGCCTGAAAGGCTTCCTACACCTGGATCCAGCCATGCCTGAAGACCTTCCTACACCTGGACTGACAGTTACATGAGCTGATACATTTTCCACGTTGCCATCTGAAATGTGCTGACAACCCCAGAGAGGAAGCCGTACACCTGAGAGCCTGTTTCCTGGTTCTGCAGGCTCCCAGGACAGGACAGTCCACATTTACTGCCCCTATCCCGAGTCCTCCGCAGAGGGCAGCCCACTCACCATGACAGAAGTGGTCATGCCCTGCAGGTGGAAGACATCCATGCTGGCCTCCGCACCACCCACCACCTCATCATTCCCCTGGCCAGAATGGGGAAGGTCAAAGTAGGTGCTGTCCGGCTCCCTAGACAGAGGAGGGAAACAGAACAGGGAGCACAGCCATCAGCCCAGATGGCCCAGGCCTGGAGCTCAAGGCCAGCCCGCAGCTCCTGGGGGGCCTCCCTCTCCCACCGCCACGGATTCCTTCAGCCCCTTGTCTCCTCCGCTCCTTCCCTGACCCTCAGCCCGTGCGGCCTCCGGCCCCCTTACCCTACCAGCCTCTCCAGGGCTGGTGTGAGTGCCAGGCTGGCATGGCCACACACAGGCTTTGTCCCCTGGACCCAAGCCCTCTGGAGGGCTGGTCAGAGGAAGAAGCCCAGACATTGGACCCTGCGTCCCCAGGAGAAAGCCCAAGGCGGCAGCTCCCTGTCCAGCCCCCGAGTCCATCCCAGCCCCCGAGTCCAGTGGGCTCAGACGAGGTACTCACAGAGAGCTCCAGAGGTGCTGGAACGTAGCCCCCTCGTCGGTGGCGGTGGACTGGGTGGACTGCGACATCTTCCCACTCCCGGCCGAGGGCAGCTCGCTCTGCCAGGAAGAAAGGACAAGAGTGCGGGTTGGGAGGGCATCCTCTGCACTCCTCAGCCAGCATCCTTGGGCGCAGGTGGTAGGCGGGGCCGACGATGACCACTCGAGGACGCCCTGGAGTGCTAACCAGGCGCACACCCTTCACCCAGCCCCTCACTTCATCCTGCCCTTTCTGGGGGCGGGAACCGAGGCCTGGGGGTGGGCAGCCTGGCTTCAGACCTGGCTGGGGGCCTGGGCAGCAGGAGCTTCTCAAAGCTGCCACCCGTGAAATGGGGGTGCCAGCAGCGTCCCCTCGTGGGGCTGCTGCAGGGCCCCTTGGGAGCACGCATTTCAAGTCTCTACGAGAGAAGTCGGAAGGAGAACGACAAATACCATGTGAAATCACTCATATGTGGACTCTAAAAAAACGACACAAATGAACGTATGTATGAAACCGAAACAGACTCACATAGAGAAGAGATTTGTGGTTGCCAAGGGGGAGGGGGGTGGGGGAGAGATGGGCTGGGAGTTTAGAGTTAGCAGATACAAACTATTATATATAGAACAGGTGAACAACAGGGTCCTACTGTACAGCACAGGGAATTATACTCAATATCCTGTGATAAACTGTAATGGAAAAGAATATGAAAAAGAATGCATATATGTGTAAAACTGAGTCACTTTGCTGTACAGCAGAAATTAACACTACTTTGTAGATCAACTATACTTCGATAACAAATAAATTAAAAAAATAAAAACAAAACAAAAAAATGAAGTCTCTGCTGTGCCTGGGTCATAATTACACTGGAACGCGCGTGGCCATTATTATCATGACCTGCATCTCTAGGTCTGGCCTGGGGGTAGCTCAGGCCAGGTCTGGGGGCTCCCGAGGCCCCAGCAGCTGGCGACAGCTTAGATCCCGGGTGCCCGCTGGGAAGGGGATGTGCAGGGCCCACCGGAGGCTGGAGCCGAGGCCCTGGTACGAGCCTGGCTGTGCCCGATTGCTGCAGGCTGGGCGGCCTTTCATCTCTGATGCGGGATCCTTGAGTGTGGCCTGGACACAAAAGCAGTGTCAACCCCACGAGGCAGCCGCCACAGCCGAGGCCAAGAAGCTTCTCTGTCACTGGAGGGGGTCACTGCACGAGTGGCCCCCCTTCAACGAGATGCCCAGGGCTTGGGGCGCCCCAACTCAGTGCTTGCTGGCCTTTGTCCCCACTGTCACCCCTCCTGAGGGCCTCCATGCCCACCCGAAGCAGCCACCCAGGAGGAGGTGGCGGTGACCACACCGGGCACATCTTGAACCCTTGTCCTACGGTAGGGGGGAGGGGCAGGGAAACCAGAGCCCACCCTGCCCACTGCCCCCACCCAGGCCAAGGTGATGTCTCCCCTGGGCCAGCCTCCAGGCTCTTGGCAAGGGGCCACAGGAATCAGCTTGGCCACCGCCTGGCAGGGCCCAAGCGGGCAGGCCCGGACCTGCCCACGGCCATCGGGGGAGGGAGGGCGCGGCCTGCAATCTGTCACTCTGTCTGTCTCCAGGCGGTGGGCCCTGAGAGAGGTCGGTGGCCTGCTCCCGGGGCTGCCACGTGCCAGGCCACCATCCCTGGAGCAGTGGCACGAGCTGGGAGGGCCCGGGCGGGGCCGAGTGAGGATGGCCGGGACTAGGAGCTTGGAAAGTGCTGGCCACAAACCAACTCTCCAGCAGGCTCGGAGACCACTCCACCCACTCTCAGGAGACCAGGGCTCAGAGAGGTTATGTGACATGCCGAGGTCACACAGCATAGCTGTAAGTGCAGGGACAATCAAGTGGTTTTCTCAGAATTGGAAATTAACGTAGTCATGTCTCCTCCCCCCTTCACCTCAAACCCTCAGCACACAATCCACAGGGTTTTAACAAGGGGCTGGTCAGCACTCACTTGCATGCCTCCTGTGCTGGGGAGATCACTCCCATCCTGGGCTGAGCTATCCAAAAGCCAGCAGAGCTGAGTAAGGCGTGGAGCTGGCCATGTGGTAACACAGAACGGGGTGGACTTGGTAGGAAGCAGAACACGGCGGCCGGAGCAGGCGTGGAGCAGGCCACCGCCCCGAAGCTGGGCGGAAACCCACCCTCACCCGCTCTCCATGGCTGGTCCTTTTGGATGAGTAGAGATGAGTCAGAGTGGCCTCTTGGTGTGGGCAGGGTGTACCAACACGAGGCTCAACTGGCCCAAGGCCATTTGGCCCCACCCCCTTCATTTTGCTAGTGGACCATCTAAGCCCAGAGACAGACAACGCCTTGACTAACATCACACAGCAAGTGGATGGCAAGATCCTGTCCCTGGTCACGGCAGCACCGCTCACAACAGTGGAAAGGTGGAAACGGCCCAAAGGTGCATCAACGGGTGAACAAATAAACACATGCTGGTCGGCCCACACGCTGGAATATTGCTCCGTCATGAAAAGGAATGATCACTCACACCGGCTACGTCACTATGAACCTCAGAACATCATGCTGAGTGAGAGGCCACGTGCTCTACGAGTCCGTTTATGAGATGTCCGCAACAGGTGAGTCCACAGAGGCGGAAGGCAGGCTGGCGGTTGCAGGGGCTGGGGGCGGGGCGTGGGGGGAGGCTGCTGGAGTAAGATGGGGCGATGGTTGTACAACACCGTGCATGAGCTGAACGCCCCGGAGGGTTTGCTGTAAAGGGGTTAGCTTTATGTTGCGTGGATTTCACCTCAATAAAGCTGCATGGAAGTTAAAGACAGTTTCTCCAAAAGCCCAGCCCCAGTTCTCAGCAGCCCCTGCTGCCCCACATCTGGGGAGGCAAGTCAGCACTGGGAATCTCCCCAAGGCCCCCTCCCTTCCCTGGCTCCCACACCTCCCTCCCCACAGAACAGCCGGGAGGGGGAACAGAGGGCCCCCACTCCGGGGGACACACCCAGCATTTTCACCCCACCCCCTGCTTCACCCCAAGCTGCGGGGGTCAGAGGCGCCTGCACCACACAGGCTGGCTCTGGCTCAAGGACAGACCTGCAGGTGCCTGGCCCTCTGCGGAAGCGGTGGCGGGGGTGGGGGGGTCCTACACCCACCCCACCAGCCCTCACCACCAGGACTGAAGACGGAGACTGCTCAGCCTTACTGATGCAAGGGGTGGTCCAGGGTCACCAGACTCCACTGCCTTCAGCAGATCCTGCTGCTTCTGCCCCAGTACACCCTCAGACCGAGGACTCTGTGTCTGCTTTTAGCCAACACCCCGGGGACTCACAGTGACTCTAGGACAGACCCTCCCCCACCCCCGCCGCGGGGCGGGGAGAGCACCACACAGGTTCACCCCACCCACTGATGGGGCCCCTTTGGCTGTCCACCCGAGGATGGCACCAGCCTCTGACGGTGACTTCCACGCAGGTTCTCCATCGGCAAAACGGGTCCAGAAACCTGCCCTGCCTTACTCAGAGGAGCCGGGGGACTTGACCCAGGAAGCCAAGCAGCGCCCATACCTCCAGCTTCCCTGGAAAACTGAAGAGCAGGCTGCACTGGGCTACGAGTGACAGAGCCGCAGACCTGGTCCCTGCAGGCGCCAGGGAGCGCCTGCCACCTGGGCCGGAGCTGGGCGTGAGGAAGAGGCACAGCTGAAGTCCGGCCTCAGGCTGCCTAACCCCCCAACTGGAGCCCCCCAGAGTTCCATGGGCCCAGCCCTCTCTCCCCTAGGGCAGGGATAGTATATTCCCTTTACTCACTAGCAGCATTTCGGCCAAGGTGGCCAAGGTTTGCAGAGGTGAGAAAAAGAAAGCAATTCTAAAATCACTTCCTGCAAATTAAATCCAGTTTCCCCGACACGCACTTCAAATTTGGAAATGTGCTCACAATGGAAACTGCTTTTGCAAACGACGCGAATCATTGAAAAAATCGCGTGTATGGGGGGAGAGACTGAATTTCAATGATACCTCTTCAGGTGGCGTTAATGATGCCACGAAGTGCACATGCACCGTGGACAGTTTTGCTTTTCCATGAAGATGAAGTTGCTCTGGGAAAAAAAAAATGCATTCTGTTGCACCGAGAGGGGTCCAGTCCTGGTCAGGGCCAGTCTCCAAGGGAGACGTGGGTGTGAGAAGGTGGGGTACGGTGCAGGTGGGAGCTGGACTCAAGGAATCCCTGAACGCCGGCCCACAGGGAACTGCCGAGTCAGAGGCAGCCCAAGAAGGGCAACGTGGGGCCCCTCCTCACAGCAGCTAGGCCGGGGCTCAGGCACCTCCTACCTGTCCCAGCTCGCCGTGGGCTGGGGCCACCAAAACCAGTTCACCTCAAGGAATTTCCAGCAAAAATTTGTGACCCTGGAGAGGCGGGGCAGAGGCTGTGTGGCCCAGAGCCCTCAACTCAAGCTGGAGGGGAGACACAGCCCCACACCCCGCTGACTTTGGGTGGCTCGGGGATGCCCCGAGGTCTCTGAGAGCCCCCCAGGGAGGAGATGCAGTCCCACATCCTGCCGTGCACCACGGCAGAGAAGGTTCCAGCCCAGAGGTCCAGTGCCGCAGGGGAGAAGCGGGCCAGCTGCTGTCAGGGCCCCAGGCCCTCACACCGCCCTGTCGGGCAGGAACCGCCACCCCGGGGCAGGCGCTCAGAGGCCCAAGCTGCCAAGGGTCCCGGCTGGGACTCGAGCCGCAGCCCAGACAGCTGGAGGCCTTGCCCCACAAGCGAGCACAGCCCCTCTGCCCCAGGCTGGTGGGAGCTGGAGGCTCCGGGGTGCAGCAGCTGTTCCTTGGCCGGCTCTGCTCGACCCTCTGACCTCGTCCTGCACGAATCCCGGCGAGAGCTACAGCCTGCCGTGGGCTCCTGGCCCTGTTCCCACAGGTCCCCTTCTGCCCCCAGCCCTGTCCGCACGCACCCCAGCCAGGGTGGCCTCCACGCTCAGCCTTGGTCCACCGTCCACTCCCCACCCCAGCCTTGTCCTGCCAGGCCAGGCTTCCTCCGGGAAGACACTGTCCTCCCCGACTCCAGGCCAGGATGCCCCCTATCCTGCCCCCCAATCACCCGGCAGGTGGCAGAGTACAGACAGCCCTTCCGCGACGTGGCCCCCACGGGCAGCCTCAGTGGTTGGGCAGGATTTTGAGGCCTCTGGTTTCCCCGTCCCCTGGGCCCACCCCTGCCCAGGGCCCCAAAACCAGCTCCCGTAAACTGGGGTCCTTGTGACCCTCCCAGAAGGGACACCCCATCCATAGAGGGGGGCCCCCACCCACCTGCAAGAGCCCTGGTCCAGAGTGTGGACGCTTGGCCTGCGTGCAGAGAAGGACACCTTGGGGCACACGCCCCTCCTCCACGGCCATCTGGATGCCAGCTTTGGGGGAGGGCGTGCGGCCCCATTCAGTTGAGTGGGGAAAGACCCAAAGAACTCCACCCTGCCACCCACCCCAAAACAAGCCATCTTGATTGTCCTCAGTCACATGCTGGCTATTCTGGTGGGTCCATCCCCGGTTATTTCAGTAAACGAAGGCGGATTGAAATCTAAGGGGCAGATAAACCTACACCATCTCAGGAGGGACCCCAGGGGGCTTCCTGGGCCCCTTCCCATACCCTGCGGCCTTGTCTTGAGGGGACAGCAGAATGTCCCAGCGTCCAGAAGTCCCCCTACCTGGGCAGAGGGGTCAGGCGGCCATCACACAGGGTCACAGGAGGCAGGAGGCCCTGCTGTGACATGGCGCCGTCCCCGGGCGGCGGCCCAGCTGAATTCCAGCAGGACACCCGGCGCCCAGCCGCCTGGGCCCTTGGAGCTGAGGGGCCTCTGTGACCCCAGCCAACCCCGGGAACGGGAAGCCCTCGCCCGGTGGGGCCGGGGCAGGAGTCCCACCTGGAATGGTGGCCAGGAGCGTGTCACCCTCAGGGAGCAAAGGGCAGTGGCCATCTTCACCTGCCCCTCCCGCCCGCGTCCAGCCACGTGGCCACGGAAGCCTGCGCAGCCTCTGTCCTCGCTGGCCCTGCAGGGCGTGGGGTGGGGTTAGAACAGGACCCTCGGCCAGGGCGGCACCTGGGCCTCCTGCGGAGAGACTGGGCCTGTGGGGCCTGGGAGGAGGGCATGGCTGAGGCCAACGTCACCCTGGGGGGGCTCCCTGCTCCCCCGCTGCCCCCTCGGGGGAAGCCCAGCACTGATGGTGAGAGACAAATTTAGCCTCCCCACCCTGGGGCAGGGTGCGCTTGTGAAATATGAAAACAGCTGGAGGTGCCCGATTAAGCCGCCCTCTCTCCCTCCTGGGCCGGGGCCCGTGGGGAGGCGGGGGACGCAGCGCCTGGGAGCGGCCCCGGGAATCCCCCAGTCCCGCTGCCTCTTACCCGGCCGCCAGCCTCGGTCCCGGTCCCGCAGCCAGGCCAGGGGCGGGGATGGCCTCCCTCCGGCGCCTGGGCCCGGCCTGGAGCACCGTGGGGTTGCCCGGCAGTTTCTGTTTGAATCTGACGGTTGGTCTAGCACCCACGTGAGGCAGGGAGCTGGGTGGCGGCCCTCTGACCACGTGGGCCTCACGTACTTCTGGAAGGAAATGGCTGACCAAATCCCCCAGGGCTGCCAGGCTCCAGGGTCACCCAGACCTTTGCTGGGAGAGGCTCCCGGCCGAGCTAAGGGTTGGGGACCCAGTGGCACATGCCCCCACCCCCCCACGCCCCACCACTGCCACGGCCAGCTTCCTGGTGGAGGAACTCACGCGGCCAAACCAAACAAAGAAACGTTGGAGCATGGCTGAGCCTCACCGTGTCCCAGCAGGGCAGTGCACCGCGCAGCTCATTTCACTGACCGACGTGGAAACGTGCACAGAGAGGTTAGGTCACCCACCCAAGGGCACACAGCTGGTCAGAGCAGGGAGTCCAACCCGCCAGCTAGTTCTAACGTCCTTGTTCTTGACCTTGCCCTCTACCTGGTCTCTCTAGGAGGTGAGCAAAGGAGGCCCAACCCCTCTCCAGCCTGCGTTCTCACCCACACGCTGCTGGGAAGTCCCTGGTCCACCCCTCCTTCTTCACCCACACATTGAGGCCCTACCCACATCCGGCCCCCCCGCCACCACCGCCTGCCCCCCCGCCCCCGGTCCTCTGCTGACCTGCCCATGGCTTTCCTCCCATCCCGGTCTCCACCCACAACATGTGCAGGTCAGACTTGGACACAGGGTTACTGTCCCTTGGTTTCTGCTCTGCAGCTCCACCCTGCCTGCCACACTCCCGGCCAACCCCCCTCTCCCCCTCCATCCACATAGCCCAGCTCTGCACCTCTGCCACTCTGCTCTGTAGCTGTGTGACCCCTGGACTGGTGTCTTGCCCATTCTGAGCCTGTTTCCTGTGATGTGTGGAAAAGCCAAAGCACTCAGCAGGGCGCTGATACAGGCACAGACTAGGAGCTTGAGATACGGAGTGAGTTGCAATTGACCAGTGGTTACTGAGGATCAGGGTAGCAGCGGAGGAAGAAGAATAAACCTGCCCTGGTCCCAGGGGCAGCAGAGGGCAGAGGCCAGGTCTGTCCCTGGTTCAGCTGCAGGGACCTCCCCATCAGTGGTCTCTCTGAGACCGAGGCACCTGCAGAAGAATGAGTGGGACCCAGCACTCCATGGCAGCAGAAACCCAGGGGTAAGAGACAACCCACCCGCTAGATGCAAAATAATGGATTCCTACTGGGGCCGGTAGCTGGCACAGTGCCCCTGAGCTTAGAGATGCCGCGATCCCACCTGTGCCACAATGTGGGGAGGCTTCCACGGCAGCACCCAGCCACCTGTGGCGGGGGGGGCCTGCCTGGAGGAGTGACAGCAGAAGTGAGGGTGTCGGTGAGGGAGGCTCAGACCAGCGTGGGGCGCAGGAAGGGGACCCAGGAGGCGGGTAGCTGCAGGGCTGGGAGCCTCATGAGGCTGCAGAGGAAGAGACGCTTGACGGTAGAGCAGGTGTCTGAGCTTTCAGCCATGGCGCGTTCCAAGTGAGAGCCAAGGGTGGCCAGGATTGGACAGAGGAGTGGCTGGGCACATCCTGGACTTCTCTGTCTCACTGCCCACCTCCAACCCCACCTCCACAGGGATCTAGAATCCGGCACTCCCACCCACAAGGCCACCCTAGTCCCAGATCCCCTCAGCCCCCCACCCTCGCCCCCGTAAGTGCAGCAGCTTCTCAGCTAGGCTCCCCGCTTCTGTCTCAGCGGATGGCCCAACAGTGGCCAGATGTAGGTGAGGTCATACGCCCCACCCCTGTAGCCCCCTACCAGGTGAAAGAAGTCAACTACACAATGACATACTGTAGCTATGACATAAGGTGTCATAATTCTGAGAACCAGCCTCAGGGAACTCCATGGCGGTCCAGTTGTTAAGACTCCGCGATTCCACTACAGGGGGCACAGGTTTGATCCCTATTTGGGGAGCTAAGATCCCGCATGCCGTGCAGTGCGGCCAAGACAAAAACACAAACAAACAGAACTGGCCTCATAGAAATGGGAGTGAACTGACCCTGGAACCAAAGACTAACTGTACTTAAAACAATCGGGATGACGCTGGTCAGACCACCGCATGACCAATTTCAAGGTGACCGTCAGAGCTGACTGTGCTGCTTCTGCGTGGAGCCCCTCCCTCCATCTACGAAAGCTCTCACCCCCTGGCTGTCAGTTGGGGGCGGTGGGTGGGAGTCAGCCCTTGGGGCATTCGGAGGACGTGGAGCCCTTGCTCCAAAATAAAGCAACCTTTCCTTTCCATCAGCCTGGCCTCTTTTTGGCTTTTGAGCGGTGAGCAGCCGGACCCCACTTTTGGTAACACTCTCACCTACCCGGCTGCCAGGCACCCCTGCTGTTTCCGTCTGTCTCCTCCAAGGCTCCCCTCCTCCCCTCTTGAGGGTCCCACCTCTACATGCCAGTGCGCCATGCTCTGTCCTCCAGAACCTTCTCTTCCCCGGTCAAGCATCTGTGCTCCTTCAACCATGCCCTGCACGGTCATTCCCAAACCATCGGCCCCACCTGGCCACCCTCCTCCGGACTCTGCCACATTCCTTGAAGGGAACCCACTCAGCTGTGTCCCCACCCTGTGTAGCCTCCTTGCCTCCTACCCTGGGGTCCTCACTATGGGCCCAGGACGCACTAATTTCCTGAACTCTCTACCCATCCCCACTCAGCTCCCTGCCCCGGCCCCAGCCATCGGGGCCGTGGTTTTTTTTTCCGAGAGCTCCATTTGACTCATGAATTCCATTCCTCTCTGGTTCTGAAGTCAGCTGACCTCTGACGTGACTTCATCCAAGTTGCCACGGCATTGGTCCATCCATCCCTCACTCACTCCAGGAGCATCTGTCCCAGAGAGCCACCTCTGTGCCGCCTGCCTCCCTGCCTCCCTATCTCCCACGTGCCCCCATCCCATCCCCTGGGCCTGGGGCTCTTTCCGATAACAACACCCAGCATCTACCGTGTGCTCACGCAGTGCCAGCCCCAGCCTGGAGTCCTCTGTGTTCCTTGATTTCAGTCTTCAAAGTAACCCCAAGACAAAGGCACTGCTGCGTCCCGCGTTCCAGATGTTCTTACAGAAGCACAGAGAGAGGGGACCGCTTGCCCAGAGCCACTCAGCTCAGAAGGGCCAAGGCTGGATTTGAGCCCAGCTCTGGTTAGGATCCACTTAACCCCTCCCCACCAGGCAGCCCCGCCCTCCGGGGGCCGCTCTTGGGAGGCAGAAGAGAGAACCAGCCTTTCCCCCCACAGTGTGAAGGGCACCCTGAGGGGTGTGGAGAGGCCCAGGGTCAGCCCAAGGGTAAATGAAGGTCCACATGAGTTGTCATTTTCGGTTTCACAAGCTGACGGAAAAGGGGCACCAATGCGGCAGAGCTCAGCCAAGGATAGGCCCTGACGGCCCTTCGGGTCAGGGGGAGGCAGGAATAGCCAGGTGGGCTGGAGAGGGGACAGGATGCCCAGAGGCCTTGGCCACAGGAAGGGCGCTGGACCTGCAGCTGTGGGCCTCGGGGAGCGAAGAGAGGGGTCCGGCTCCCAGAGGGATGCGGTGGGATTTGGGTGAGGAAGGTCACCCGGGGGGCACATCGTGGGCGTGGCGAACCCAGAGGCTGGTGGTCAGCGAGGCACGCCTCGGCTGGGTCCAGGTGAGGCGGTGGGGGGCATGGGCCGCAGGGATGCAAGAGGGGGCAGGAAGGGATGAGGACCCCCCTTCCAAGCCGATCCACATCGGGTTAATGCACTTTTGAGCTCAGCCCTCAACCAGCTGCAGACTCAGGCGCCTTCAGCCACCCACCAGCTGTGTGCACGTTCAGGCCTCTGTCTTCTCATCCGTAGAATAGGGAAGTCACACCCACCATGCAGGGCTGACCTACACAGAAGCATCTAGCAGGATTCCCGGGGTGTCTTGGGGTGCAAACGCGGCTCCTGTCTGACCTCTGGGGCCGTTTGGAAATCTGCTATCGGTTGTCTGTCAGTCAAACCCTCATCCCCCTTTCCATTCAAGCTCCAGAGGCTGCTTCCTGAGCCAGCCACTGGTGCCCACCCCCTGCCAGCACCATCAACGCACACGCACATGTGCAGGCACACGCACGTATACACACCTGCACACGCACACACTCTGCCTTCATCACGGTGAATCCCCCACTCCAGCCCCTCCGCTCAACTATGTGGCCCTGGAGGCTCCCCGGGCATCCAGCCGCGTAGGTGGAACTGCAGTGGCCGGCAGGCAGCACGGGGAGCCGTCTCCTGTTGCCCAGGTCTCGGTGATGCCTGGGAGGCAGCCGGGTGAGGGCCAGGGTGGCCAGGGCGGGCTCCGGGGCCCCCGGTGGGTGAGCGAGCTGGGGAAAGCCGTTCTGGACTGGCCCCACTGGGCTGAGGAATGGTGGCCTCCAGCCGGGACAAGCCTGGCCATGCGGCCAGGGCAGGGCCTCTTTGGCAGGAAGTGGAGAGAGTTCCGGTGGGTCCAAGGGGCGGCGGCACCGGACTGACTTCTGTTCCACCCCCCACCCCCACCCCTGGGCCATGCAAATTGCCCCGCACCCCCCTGGGGGCAGATCGCAGTGCCACACAGCAGTGGCTTCTCCAGCTTGCCCGAGTCCCAGCAGGGGACCCACAGGCATGGCTTCCCCGCACTGGCCCATCTGCCACCGCTGCCCCCAGGACACCCTGTTTCCAAGCGCCGGGTGGGAGCCAGTAGGGAAGGGCCTCTGCACCCCTGGGTGGCCCCAGGGAGCCCCAACTGGCGCCTGAAAGAGGAGGGCCAGCCCGAGCCAAGCCTACCTTGGCGGAGCCTGGGCCCTGGAGGGTCTGTGAGGAGGGGGACAGCCGGGAGGCCCTCGGCTCAGTGGCTGGCTAGGCAGGCGGTGGCGGCAGCGTCCCTGTCGCCTAGGCGATGACTTTGGAGCCCTGGAAGCAGCGTGGCCGGCCTGGAGCCTCGGGGCAGACGGGGCGGAGCGTGGCCAGGAGCCCTGGGGCCAGCGGCCGGCCTGTGTCCCCTGCTCTGGAGGGATGCCACGCCCTCTGCACAGTGACCCAGAAGCAGCCCCACCCGGCCCGGCGGGGGCAGAGCTGGAGGCCCGGGAGCCGGGAGGGGAGCCGCCGACTCCACTCGTGTCTGTGCTTTTCTCCTCCTCCTCTTTGTCGCAATTCAGAAACACACTCAGTCGAGAGACTGGTGCAGTGCATCCACTGACCTGTCCCCTGGCCCCAACATCACTCTGCCCTCCAGCCACAGCCAACTCTACAAATGACATCATTTCACCTGTGGTACGTCAGTAGATGCTTCAAACAGACAAGGATCCATCTATGTCGATATCAGGTCCAACCATGAAATTGCTACACAGTAAATTCGGATAACTCAATGTAAAACACAGCCACAATGCCACATTCTGAATTTCCAGGACCAATTTTTAACTGCTGGCCAGAAGGACTTGGAGGACACAGGTTTGGGAGACTAATCCATGTCATACACACCGTCCCTTCCCTCCCCCACGGTGGGTAGCAGCACAGAAAGCTCAGTCCAGCCCAGGGTGGACACGGTAAGGGGGACACTGCAGGTGGGATTGAGGACCTGGAGATGGCAGCCCCTAGGTTATCTGGGTGGGCCCAGGGCCACCAGCAAGGGTCCTCACAGAGGCAGGCAGGACGGTAGGGAGGAGAGAAGGTGCTGGGCTGTGGCTTTGCAGAGGGAGAACGGGGCCGCGAGCCAAGGAACGCGGACGCCTCTAGAAGCCAGAAAAGGCAAGAAACAGATTCTCCCCTGGAGCCTCCGGAAGGAACCAGCCCTGCCCGCACCCGGACTTCAGTCCAGTGAGACTGATCTCAACCATCTGGCCTCCAGAACAGTAGGAAAACAAGTCCGTGGTGTTGTAAGCCACTGAGTTTGTGGCAATTTGTTACAGCAGCCGTAGGAAACGGATACAGTCTCATATAACACAAATTTGGGAAGCATCATTTGCAGTGATCTCCCCATTTCCCGGGGCCCCTGGAATGGGCATTAGTGCCGCATTAAGTCTGAGGAGAAGCCCCTGGGGTGTAAGACGCTTTGCAGAATAGCAGCCCTGGGCTGGACAGAAAGGCAGTGACTGAAGACACGGCCAGCACGGGAGCCAAGGCCCTCGCCCTTCCGGGACGTCACACACACACATGCAGCCGTGAGGCGTTATGACCACACAGCGAGTGAATACTGGGGGGAGGCAAGTGTTTCCTGGTCCTGGCAAAAGAGGCAGAGAAGCCAGAGGAGTGCCAAGGTTCCCCCTGCCCCCACCCCGGGCTCTGTCAGGCCACCCTCAGCCAGCTGATGGCCACAGTGGGCAGGTCTTCGTTGAAGCCAAGCCCCCACTGCCCATTCTCAAGCTGAGAAGGATGCATCTCACCATCCTGAGCTCCTGGGGGGTGACCTCCTGGCCCACCCTTCCCCCTCCCCCTCCCCCTCCCCCTCCCCCATGGAGACAGGAAAGTCCTGAGTTCCGGGAGGCTGGGGCCCCACCCTCAGGACTGGGACGGGTGACAGACCCTGCTGTTCCTCAGCAGAAACAAGGATGTCAGAGACCAAAGATGGGTGGGTGACCCTCGCGTGATGGTCCCAGCTGGACCTCTGGCCATCAGTTCTGTGTGGGGCATTCAACAAGGAGTTCAACCAGTATTTCGTACCCCTTCTCCCAACATGAGGCACGACTAGAAGGCTCCTCCTTGCCGAGGCTGGAACCCACTGTCAGCCCAGGTGTGAGCATCAGGGCAAGGCCTCTGCTCATCACCATGGAGAGGAGGAGAGGGCGGGAGCCTTGCCGCTACCAGCTTGTTTCACTTCCCTATTGCAGCCAGAACAGATGACCACACGGCATCTGTTTATTCTCGCACAGTTCTGTGGCTCAGGAGTCGGAGTCCAAAAAGAGAGAGTCTTACGAGACTGAAATCAAGGTGCTGGCGGGGTTGTCCCTTCTGGAGACTCCAGGACAACATCTATGTCCTTTGCTTCTTCAGCTTCTAGAAGCCGCCTGCATTCCTCGGCTCCGGGCCCCTCCCCCCATCTTGAACTGCATCTCTCCACCCTCGGCCTCCATCGCATCTTCTCTCTGGCTCCAGCCCTCCGGGCCTCCCTCTTAGAGGGGCTTTGTGATGACACTGGGCCACCCAGATTCCCCAGGGTCGTCATCCCCCATCTCCAGTCCTGGATTTAATCCTGTCCCTTTTCCTGTGAAGTAAGTCACAGGTTCTGGGGATCAGGATGTGGCTGCCTTTGGGGGGCCATTCTTCTGCCTTCCGTAAATGTCTTTCATTCCAAGACACATCCTGGGGGCCCGCTGTGCGGGGTTACCTAAAACCGCTCTGCGCCTTTAAGCAGAAATCCCTGCTCCCTGCAGGGTGGCGGCTGTGTGGTAGGGGCGTTCGAGGCCGCCCCACACCCCTCCCACCTCCCTCCAGCTCCAACCTTTCCCAGCAGCCCCTCCCCGTACAAGGATAAGTTCCCCAAAACGTGTCTGAAAGTTGACAGTAGCCGGATCTCCGTGAATCCTCGCCGCCCCACCTGACATGTGACTCCCCGCGCACGGAGCACTGGAAACGGCATTTTACAAACACGAACCATTTAGCCATCACGTCAACCCAGGAGAAAAACTGCCATCTCCGTTTTACAGATGAGGACACTGATGCACAGAGAGGCTGAGGAACCTATCCAACGTCACACAGCACAGCTGGGCCTAAAAACCATTAGGAAATAAACATCTGACTAAACTACCCATTTCAGATGCGTCCCGCACAACGCACTTCCTGTGTTTCCTGGGATGCGCTTGTTTTTCAGGACTGAACCACCATCGCAGACTCAGGAGACTCCAGGAGCAGTCTGACCAAACTTCTGACCCACCTGCTGTGTGTCCTGCAACCTTCTCCCCGCCGCCCATGTTAGTTTCCAAATGCTGGCAGGACGGGCTTGGAGAAGCTGGTGCCCCAAAGCTGCCCAGAGGCCCTGCCATCTCAGCTCCGGGCACAGCCCATCCTGGTCCTAGTGGTCAAGACCCGTCCCCACCTGTGGCCGTGAGCAAAGGACGCTCTGGGCCACCGCTTGCTCCCAGGGGGCCTCGGCAGGGGGAGGCTTGGGCTCCAGCAAGCTCCCTGCGTATTTGCACAGTCAGCGCCCTGCTTCCCCGTTTCGCTGCCTGGCCTCTGAGGAGCAGGCATCTTGGTTTTAAGCTGATATCACTGAGGGTCAAGGCTGTGGCCTCTTAGACCCCAGAACAGAGCCTGGTAAGCCGTGGGCGCTCAGGAATGAATGACAAGTGATAGATGGATGGATGGATGGATGGATGAAGAGTTAACGCCCCTGTAGAATACTGCTTCCACCTGCTCCACATCCCTTTTCTTTTTTTTTTTTTTTTTTTGCGGTACGCGGACCTCTCACTGTTGCGGCCCCTCCCGTTGCGGAGCACAGGCTCCGGACGCGCAGGCTCAGCGGCCATGGCTCACGGGCCCAGCCGCTCCGCGGCATGTGGGATCTTCCCGGACCGGGGCACGAACCCGTGTCCCCTGCATCGGCAGGCGGACTCTCAACCACTGCGCCACCAGGGAAGCCCCACATCCTTTTTCTGAACTTTGAAATCCAAAAAGCTCAGAAAACCCAAAGCCCTTCCTTAGGTCTGGGGCCGACACCACTGGGCGGACGGACACAAGGCTCTTCATGGTCTCTGCTGCCATTTAGGGTAAACATCCGTGTGTGTCGTTGCAGAAACATGGGTGAGCTCGATGTGGAGCGCTTCTATCAGATCCCTTTGTAGTGTTATAAAACAAACAATTCAGATACTATGTTACTTTTCTAAAATGGAAAAAAATTAATCTGAATTCTGAAATATCAGGGGCTCAGGGTTAATTTGGACCATAAGGTAGGGCGGCCACATCAATTCTTTATAAGCCCCAGGGCCCAGCTACACCCCGAGACGCCCAGAGAAGGGTCCCTCCCTGGGACCACTGAGTGCTGAGCTGGCCACATCCTCTCCTTATGGGGAAGGTATTTTCCACTCATCGACCAAAGCCGACTTTTGACGGGTCACGTGGCGGATCTGGGCTGGCTGATTCCAAAGTCGGCCACGCTCGCTGTGACTTCTGTCACTTTTTACCTCTGTGGATTTTTTTGGTCAATGAAATGCTGTTGAGTAGCACACATTTCAAAAGGTCCAGGCAGGGCCAATCCGGTCTCTCCCACTCCGTCCGTCCCAGACCCGGCTCCCGTCCCTGGAGGCACAGCTGCCATCCCTTCTAGGGAGAGTGGATTCGTCAGGAGGAGAGAAACGGAATGGAAAGAGGTTTAATGACAGCAGAGGAGAGAAAGAGGAAGTGGGCAACCTGAGGTTCTGCTGGCCACTCAGAAGGACCCTGGCCAGAGAGTCCCCCAAACTCTGAAGAGACAGCCTGCCAGGATCGCAGGCGCTACCCACACTCTACTCACATGGGGTCTTGCTTACACTTTCTTCAACCTGCATGTTCCAGGGTCAAGAGTAGACTCTTCCTATTATTCTCATCCTTTCAAACATCACATGGACCAGATGACGATTAGGCGGTGTTCTTGGAATTACACTGACCTCAAACTTCCAATTGTCTCTTTGGCTATTTTTATCAGAATTCATTATTTTCACATTAATCCAGTTAGCGTCCTGTTTACCAATACCTCGTTTTTAATTTGCAGCTTCTTTCTAAAGGCTCTGGGAGACTTTCACAGCCCGTGTTCTCCTCCTTCATTACTGCCAAGTAATTAGGCAAGGAGCATCCCTGATCAGAAACTAAGAAGCCAGGAGCAAGTCGCAGCTTGCCTGACTCCGAAAGAAAAAAAAAGATGGAGTCTCTCCTAATTACGGGGGTTTTGTTGGTTGTCACCGAGCGGGAAAGCAGAGGAGGTGAGAGTAAAAGGAGAGAGGCCTTTAATTACAGGGCCTTGCAAATCACAGCGCAGCAAATACCTAGGGGCTCCTCTGATCTGCATACTAATGACCTGCGGCCCTCCTTCGGTCTTGTGGGGAATTGTGCTAAATTTGCATTGCGCATAATGCGAATGACCGAGGACCCTAAGTGCGGGGCAGCCTCCTGCAGAGAGGGTGATTTGATTTGTTTATTTGTGTCCTGCTTGGGAAACACAGGCTTCTAAAACGGCGAGCACAGCTTTCCCTCCTGTAGGCCCAAAGGCTCTGCAGAGACCCCTCTCCGTGGCCGACAGACACTCTTCAAGCCACCCGCCCCTACATCAACACACTGGGCCCCGGGCCGCCCTCCTGGTCCCCATGCTGGCCTGTCCCCCACACATGCGGAAGCGGCCTCCGTCTGGCAAATGGGCACTGCCCAGGTGAGCCCGGAGGCCGGGAGGCTGCCAAATAGAAACCCTAGGGTCTTTCTCACGCGTCTCAGCCCTGACGGAGAAAACAGCCCAGGAAGCCACGTCTAAAATCACAGGAAATCAGGCAGGAGGGGTGAGAGGGACCTTCTCTGTCCACTCCGAAGGACCTCTCCCAACCTAGGCATCCCTGCCCCCAGGAGAAACCACCTGCCCAATTAGCCAGAGGCTTCCCCAGATGCCCGCCCCACAGGGCCTGGCACCTCGGAGCAGCAGGTGAGCAATTAGAGCCCCCGCCCCCTCCCCACAGGCACCCAGGGCCTCAGGGAGTGACCTGCTGGCTGGCGCTGGGCGGGGACACACCACGGACAGGTCCGTCCCACGTGCAGCCACCCCGAGCAGGACCACAAAGGAGGGACCCCTGGGCACCCAGCCCAGCCCTGCCGCCCAGGGCCCTGCACCCAGGCTGGTGAGAGGCAGGATGGGTGATGCCCAGGTGCTCTGTGCCTGCCTGTTGGGGACGGAGGGGCTGGACCAGCCTTCCCTGGGCACCTTGTGTCTGCCCTCCTGGGCTATCAGGTGTGTTCCCACGGGCGGCTCAGGGGAGCCCCGGCTCGGGCTCCTACAGCGAGCAGGCAGGTGTGTGCCCCACCCCACTGTGTGAAGAGCCTGGGGACTTGACGGAGGCGTGGAGCAGCCAGGCCTGCTCTGGACTGCTATCTGGACTACCAGCACAGGGCCCTGCCCGCTGCGCCCTCTGTCCCAGGCGTGCCGGGGATGGGCGGCCAGACCAACCCCTGCATCCGATTTAGTCACTTGATCCGAGCTTTTCAGCTTCACATCTGCAAGTGGGGTGAACACCCAGATGCATGTATATCAGAGGGGGCACATATGAATGTCTACTGTCATGGTTATAACTCATCCTCGGACCCAAAACACGGACGGGAGAACAGAAGAGGCGGGCGGGGCTGAAGCAGGGTTCTCCTTCCGGGGGCCCCGCCTCTCCAGCTCCCAGGTCCGTTCCGGGGCTCACTCTTTGGGAGACCTGATTCCAAGTCCAAGGTCCACAGAGTGTCCCAGCCACCGACCCTCTGGTGCCGCCCGAAACGTCCACGGCCCTGAGACCTGCCCTCGGGGCCCCCATCTCCTCTCTCCGAGCCTAGCAGAGACCTCCCGGCCGCTTGACCTCTCTCCTGGGTCCGGTTCCCTCCGAGGCGCCTCCCCAATCCCCACCCCCCCCACCCCCGTCCTCCTGCCCACCTCTAAGCACCTCTCTGGCACCGATGGCCCAAAGCCGCTGTGTGTGTGTCTGTTCTCCCTCCCTACCCCGGGGGCTGCGGTGACCCACGCAGTCCCCGAGGAGAGGGGGTGCTGGGGTTTGAAGCCTGCTTTCCAGGGCACAGGGGCTGTAGATGTGTGGGGAGGGGCGGCATGGGAAGAGCCCGTAAGCTCGGGGAGCGGCCCCTGCACCCTTGGCTGTGCTTGGAACAGACTGGGGTGTCCCTTGTGCCTCTTTGAGCAAAGAGGGACGTGGCTTAGAACGCTTCCTCACCTTTTGTGTCCTGGCCCCTGGGCAGCCCGAAGGCTTAGGACTGCTTCTCAGAAGAATATTTCAGGGAGTTCCCTGGTGGCCTAGTGGGTGGCCCGGGTTCGATCCCTGGCCAGGGAACTGAGATCCCACGAGCCACGCGGCACAGGTCAAAAAAAAAAATTACAAAGGAAACCAATTACACTGAATTATGGTTATGCTTGTGGGTTGAATGGCAACCCCCCCCAAAAGATATGTCTACCCAGAGCCTTAGAAATTAGGGCCTTTGCAGATGTATAAGATAAAGATCTCAAGATGGGATCACCCTGGATTAGCGTGGGCCCTAAATCCAATGACAAGTGTCCTTATCAGAGGCAGAAAAGGGGAGACACAGACATAGAGAGAAGGCCATGTGAACATGGAGGCAGGGATTGGGGTGATGCATCTACAAGCCCAGGAAGCTGGGAGTGAGACGAAGACGGATTCCACCTCAGAGCCTCCAGAGGGAACTAGCCCTGCCCGCACCTGGATTTGGGGCTTCTGGACTCCAGACCCTGAGAGAATGTTTTTTTTTAAATTGTTTTAATCCCCCTAGTTCGTGGTCATCTGCTATGGCAGCCCCAGGAAACTAACACAGTTATGATGATATTTAAAAGCGAATTTGGGGGAATTCCCTGGCGGTGCAGTGGTTAGGACTCGGTACTTTCACTGCCGAGGGCGCAGTTCCCTGGTCGGGGAACTAAGATTCCACAAGCCGTGTGGCTCAGCCAAAATAAAAATAAAAATAAAGTAAAAGCACATTTGTGAAATGGTGATGATGGGGCTTCAGGTGGCACATCTGGCGACTCGCTTCAACTCAGTGACAAGCACAAACGAAATTTTGAGATGTCAGTAGCAGCTACCACGCACACTGAAAATATCAGTGATTCCGTTGGGAAGAAGTTTTGTTCTCTTTGGGTCTCTGATTCGGGGGAGCATCTCCAGGAAAAGAAAGCACTTTTGAGGAGCAAATGTCTGGTCTGCAAAGGAATACCCCAGCCAGAGAGCGGACACGAAGGGTGGGGACAGATGGAAAGTTTATGCCCACTGGTGCAGACTCTCAGAGCCGGCTTCAGTGAAAACTGTCTTTAACTTGAACCCCGACGAGCAGAGGGAGATTTTCTGGTACAGAATCAATTTTCCTCTGCGTTCCACACAGAGAAACGATTGTCCAGGCGTCCTATGTAACCTACTTAAGGCAAATTAAAAAAAGAAAAGACATTGTATGTTCTGGTTACACACAAATGGATGCTGCTAGTTCCAGATGTGTTTTCCATGTTCTAGAAATCTGGGCAGGACATGGGATCACCTGACAGCAATTTGCAGGGGTAAATTGTCACACAGTGCCCTGGGGACAAAAATCCCCATCGTAGTTAGGCCTTTACTATCCAGACAGAAACATGGTCAGGGTGACAAGGGACCACACCTCTCAGTTTCTTTTTTCCTTTTTGCTGTGTGAAACTAAATCATCAGAAAATGACTAGTTTTAAAACGTTGACTCAGCACTCCCACAGAAACGCCCAAATTGGAAAATAAAGATGTGCCCTTCCCTTTTATGGGGGCTGGATAGAAGAAACACACAATTGAAGAATGTTTCTGGGTTTTGTTTTTTGGAGTTTTTTTCACAAACCCAAAGTTCAACGTGTGTGTGGTATCTTTTATACAAGTCTCTGGAGGATAAATTCCCCTTGAATTTGGTGACCGGAAGCTGTCTCCCAGTTAGATGAACATGCAGCTTCCTTTCAGCCACCAAAGAAATGATTTCCCTTTTGGGGTCAGAATCCTGGGGTGAATGCCGTCCTCGGCTACAGGCAGGACCTCCGCCAGGTCCTGTCCCCAAATTCTCAGTCTCTCCTTTTCCTCGCCATCTTGGCTGTGTCGTTTGCATCTCACTTGTGGATGTGGGTAGGGCATACCCTATAAATAACTACTAAAGGAGGCATCCTTGCTGCAGTACCCCTGACAGAGGCCATCAGCGTCCACCCAAACCACAGGCAGATTCCTGCCTCACTGCCAGCCGTTCCGTTCCCCCCCACCCGCTCCCAGGGGAGACCTGTTGGCTACTAGGGAACTATGCCCTCCACCTCGCCAAGGACTTCTGGTTCTCCAGTCTCTGGTGCAGCATCAACAGCCGGCACTATGGGGCCCACCTGTGGGTGCCAGGCATCATTCTAAGCACTTTAGATATGGCATCTTGGTTACTGTTCTCCCAATCTTCTGAGGCAGGGGCTATTACTGCCCTTTTTTACAAATGGGTAAACTGAGGCTTGGAGTGGTTAGGTAACTTGCTCAAGGTCCCTGACTTGTAAGTGGCAAAGAAGGGATTTGAACCCTAACATTCTGACCTCCACACCTACACAATTAACCACGGCACCATACTGGCCCTTCCATGGGGCTGCCCTGTGGAATTTGGAGACAGTTACCCTGTTCTCCAGAACCTTCACCAGGACTTCGAGACAGGGCTGAGCTTTCTGTGGCCATTCCTCTGGTAGCCTCCTGCTGACACCCTGGCAGCTTCTGCTACCCGCCCAACTTTTTATCTTATTTTTAAAATCACATGCATAATCCATACATTCATTCGTTGCAAGTTTTTAAATACTGTCTTTACGTTCTCAATACAATTCTTCTTTCACTTTTATTGAGTAAATCGAAAGATGGGTGCTGGATTTTTGGTATACAATGCATTTCCCCCCAAAGCTAATTACTAAGGTTAAAACAAGTAAACAGCAACAACATCAGCAAACAAAACAAAAGAAAACCACTCAGCTAATGGCTCCCAAATGTCCAGTATTTAATAAACAGGCCACAGTATACTTGGACCAAATGACCTCTGGTCAGAGATGAACAGCACACTTCCCCCGCCCACCCCCACCCCAGCCCCTTGCTGATTGACAATGGTCTACCTGTCACCCAGGTATTCATGCAGACACGTGCATACTTTGTGCAAATCCACTTAGGGACCAGACAAAAATACAAGCTGAGTAAGAAGGTAATAATAACTACCCCCGCACCCCGCAGCCCAAGGCCTAAAAGGAGAGTGAGAGCCAGGCAAGGAGGAACAGAGAGAAGGGATCCAGGAAAGAGGTGTCATCTCTGGCCAGGCCGGCGGCCCAGGGACCACATTCTGACCCATCCTCTCCCCAGCTGGAACAGACTCAGGAGACAGACAGGTGGGGCACCCGGGCCAACTCAGGGCCACCAAGAGATGCCGCTCTGGAACCTGGCTCCTGGGACCAGCTTAGGGGTCATGCCCAGTTCTCCGGGTCCAGGGGAAGACCTGGGTTTCACTCAGCCTTGTGAGGAGTGGGGCGGCTAACGCCTCCGGATCGGTAACAGCCCTCGCAGGTACAGAGGGAGTGGGGGCCGGCAGGGAGGGGCTCGTCAGCAACAGGTGCCTGCACCCCCGAACGAGCCTCTCCCCGAGGTCGCATTCTCCACGTCCCCTTGAAGCGGAGGTGGAGAGGGGTTAACCCCAGGCAGGCCCTCCGGGAATCCCAGGGAGGCTGCTCCAGGCCCCAAAGGCCGCCGCACTGCTGGCAGGACGCCGCATGTCCTGGCCGGCTGGACTCCGACCCGGGCTCCCCGCCACCCCACGTGCCCCGTCCCAGGAGCTGGTCGGACTCGGGGTAGCCCTCATGTCACCCTCTCTCGAGTTCGTGCACACGGTCTCCTCTCACCGCCTCCCAGCTTCGGAGCCGCGAGCCCGTGCGCCGGCTGCCCTGAGCTCAGGCCCCGCCGGCGGAGCCCAACCGCGCCCAAGCCCCTCGCGCCCGGTCCCCGCGCTGCCTACCTGGTGCCGTCGGAGCCCCAGGAATCTATGCCCTAGCCCGCCCCGGCTTCGCCGCGTAACCCCTTCGGGGGCGCAAGGCAGGCGCGGGCCGAGAGGCGGGTGCAGCTGGGCGGGCGCGGGCGCGGGCGCGGGCGGGGAGGCAGGGCGGGCGCGGGCCGCCGAGGCGGGTTATATGGGCGCGGGGAGGGGAGGCGCCGCGGGGAGGGGTGGCCGCGGGCGTTAGCGCCTTCCGTAGCCGGCCGGCGGGAAGGCAGCGCGGGCCGCTCAGCCGTTGGCAGGAGGAGCGCTGGGCGGCGGGGCCAGGCTGGGGTCAAGGTTGCCGCCCGGCGCTCCGCCCCCCCAGCTGGCCGCGTCCGAGTCGGGGTCCCGGGGCACGCTCCGCCCCGCCTCCTTCCCGCCGCCTTTTGGCGCGCGTCGTCCCTGTCGGCCCCGGCGGGGCCTGCCTCGGGCTGATCGCGGGCTGGGCGCCGGGGCCCTGCTGCTGCGGAGATGGGACGGCGACCCTCGACCGGCTGGGGAGCGAGGGCAAGGGCGCGCGGGAGCCGGGGTGGGGGGCAGAGATGCATACTCCGCGTCCCGACGCCTTCCTTTCCCCGAGACATCGCATCTTCCGGGTCTCCCTCCTCCTCCCCCACTGGCGCGGGACCTCTGCGCGCCGGGCGATGGGAATCCAAGGGGAAGGGGAAGGGCCGCGCATTGCAGGGACGCCGCCACCTAGGTCTGCGGAGTGTCCGCACTGGCTGTGACCTGCTAGGGACAGGGGTGAAGGTCGCGACCCCAGGATCCGGGGTTAAATGGAACCGCTTGCTTCCGGGTGGTACTAGCCGGGCTCCTTCGCCCCCGGAGGGCGCGCCACCTACACCGCTCACCCAGCGGAGGTCACGGCCTCGCTTCGGCCCCGGCCCGCATTACGGATCCGCGGGGACCCTCTGGACGCGACTCTCTCGGCCCCAGCCCGCTTTCTTCCTGGGCGGAGGATGTGACCACGGCCCCCAGGGAATAATAATTCTGTACGCAAACACTCCCGGGTCGCCGCCGCCCCCCGACCCCGCGCCCGGCCCCCGGCCCCCGGGGCCGGATTCCGTTTCGCGTTGCTCAGGTACGCACGGGTGTCCACGGCGACACGTGGGTCGTGCACTGGGGATTGCTTTCTACGCGCAGAGACAGCCTCAGGCGAAGACTTCTCTCAGGCCCCGACACCTGTGGCTCAATGGTCCGCGTCCCCCGCAGGGCAGACGGGCTCTTCGGGGCTCTCACCTAGTCCTAGGGCCTCGGCTGGAGAACCCGACACGCTGGCGAATTTCGAAGGCTCTAGGCGGCGGGCACGTGGTGTACGCTGCCTTCTGGTGCTCAAGGGACCCGTTATCTCCCTCCGACCGATGCTCCCAGGCCAGGGGAACCCACGCGGCAATGTTGCCGTGGAACTGTGCGCAGCCCCGGACTGGTGCACGGCGTCCGCACCTCACCTGGCCCGTCTGGCTGACTGCCACACACCTTTATGGCTCACCTACTGTTTGCAAGGTGCGGGGTAAGGGGGGTGGGCCCAAAGACGAATCACACACAGGGTTTGATCTGGCCAGGGAAAAAAAAAAGGCCGGCACCGCCGAGCAGGACGCCTGCACGCATCCCCTACCCGTTCGTTCTGGGAAGTCGGTGGGCTTCCGCAGGGCGAAGACGCGGGCCCGGCTCGCGGAGGTACGAGGAGGACCCGGGCCGGGTCTCGGTTCTCAGAACGCAGGGGCGGGGTTGGGTGTCAGGGTCCGTGCCATCTTGGGGCGGCAGAGGCGCCGGCAGGGCCTGGCGGGGGTGTGGGGGGAGGCTGCTGTTGGGTGAAGAGGACCCGGAGTCCCTAGAGGGCGAGGGGACAAGGCCCTCGCGGGGCAGCCAACAGGGTTGCCAGAGCCAGCGCCGACGCAGCTGCTCGCTCCCGTCCGTGCGGAGGGCGGGTGCGGCGGTGCCCCGGGTCCGGGCCCGGGTGTCCTTCTCCTCCTCGCGGGTCCGAGCGCAGGTGCGCGCGTGAGATGGACAAGCGGGTGCGCGGGATCCACGCGCTCTCCGTGCGGAGCAAGCGTCAAATTCGTTCTCTCCTGGATCAGAGCAGCTCCTGAACGTGAAGTGAGGGCCTTGCTGCAGCCATAGTTGCCGGACTTAGCCAAAAGACAAACAAAGAAAGACGAATATTTATTCATACTCCATGTATAAAATATAATACACGTATTATGCGCTATATTATATATTCTATACACAAGCGCATGTTTATGTTTGAATACATTTACATGTAAATATGTCTTTACGTTAAATATAAATACATGAATATAAATACACAGACACACAGGACGCCAGTTAAATTTGAATTTCAGATAAGGGGGTAATTTTTTAGCATAAATACGTGCCATGTAGTATTTGGGAACATATTTATCCTAGAAAATGATTCGTTGTTTATATGAAATTCAGTTTAAGTGCACTTTCTGCATTTTATCTGGCAACCCTAGCTAAGGGGACCTCCCCACACCCGAGCATCGGCGGAAATCCCGGGTGGGACGAAACGCCGCGTCTCCTTTAAGGCGCGGCGGCGCGCGGGGCGCCGGGTGGCGAACTACAAGCCCCACAATGCCGCGCGTCCGCCCGGAGCCCTGAGTGGCTGCGGCGCTCGCCCTCCGTCACTTCCGGCCGCGGAGGGGCGGTTGCGGCGGGCTTGGCGGGCTGGGTTTCGCGGTCGTGGGGTCCAGCGGCCGCCATGAATTTCTCCGAGGTGTTCAAGCTCTCCAGCCTGCTCTGCAAGTTCTCTCCGGACGGCAAGTACCTGGTGAGCGGCCGCGGGGCCTGGGCCGAGGGTGGGCCCTCCGCGGGGAGGCGCCTGTCCTCACCGGGAGGCGGGGACCCAGGGAGCGGAGAGCGGGGCGGCCGCTGGGCCCGGATGGAGGGAGCTCGAGGGTCTGCAGGTGTGGGCCCCGGGCAGGTGCTGCAGACAGGTGACCCTGGGAAGGGGACCTGGGAAGATGCTGCAGCCTGGGAACCCAGGAAGCCGCCTGCTGCCTGCACCTGGGTTTCCACCTGTTAAAGGCCGGTAAAAGCAATGCTGCCTTCACGGATTTGAGGACACAGGAGATATCGGATCATTGTTATTAGTTTGTCACAAAAGGCAGGTATATAGTCCTGTTGGCTGTAAACTGGTGCAGTGGTGCAGCTGCTTGTTGTCGCCTTTCCCAGCCCTCTTCACCCGTCTCTACCACATGCCAGATGAATGATTTAAATAACTAGCATTCTATGCGCAGATAGAGAGAGTTGTCCGCACTCCTGAGATTTGAGCTGCTGATTCCATGGGTGGCAGAATGCTTCTGACATCACTGAGCTGTCTTGTACATGAAAGTTAAGTTTTGAAATATACCAGCATGACCCGTGTATACCCTCAGAATCTTAGGGTGAGGGCATGTGGTGGGTGAGGGGTAATTGGCATTGGAAAGACATTAAGAAGAAAAATTATGCTTTATAAAAAGTGTACTTAGCTTCACTAATTAACTGATGCTTCCTGATTCTTTTTTCAGTTCGAGCTTTGTTAACATTCCTTTCATCCTCATCTGGTTCTTTGAGGATGGATGTACATGTTTGCCTTCTTTGTGGAGGTTTTTTTCTAAATCACATAATATGGCATTCAGCTCCAAAATACAAAATGTCTTTAGCTTAAATGGCACCCCAAAAACCTTGGTATATTCAAAATACTCCCGCATATGTTAGGGGTTCCCCCCCTTTGGTCATTTATGAAAATTCTAGTGAATTATAAAGAGAGAGATTATATTTCCTCATTAAATTTTGGTACTTTTTTGGTTTTTACACCAAAATAATCAGATATTTCTGATTTAAATATCGTGAGCACTAGGCAGTAATGTTACTGGAACCATGTTCTTCAAAGCTCTATCCTAGGTGCTGGAAAAAGTAGGGCCATGTTGCCATTTTTAATATCTTGCAACAGATTTGATATGGCTTTTCCAAGTGTTGCTACAAACATTCCATTTTGTAAGGAGTTTATTGTAACTGATCACAGCTTTCAAAGCTACAAATATGAAAAAATAGACACGGGACACATAGTATTTCTAATCTGCAGGCCCTCCCCCACTCTCCTTTTCCCATGCAGAACTCATGTGGCTTTTTTTTTTTTTTTTTTTTTTTTTTTTGGCGGTGTTCGGTCTTCGTTGCCGCGTGCAGGCTTTTCTCTAGTTGCAGCAAGCGGGGGCTACTCTTCGTTGCGGTGCACGGGCTCTAGGCGTGCGGGCTTCAGTAGTTGTGGCACACGGGCTTCAGTAGTTGTGGCTCGCAGTCTCTAGAGCGCCAGCTCGGTATTTGTGGCGCACGGGCTTAGTTGCTCTGTGGCATGTGGGATCTTCCCAGACCAGGGCTCGAACCCATGTCCCCTGCATTGGCAGGCGGATTCTTAACCACTGCGCCACCAGGGAAGTCCCTCTTGTGGCTTTTTTTTAATGGGAGTTTATAAAACAAAAATCCAATAATCCAGTTTGACCTTGATAAATACAAAAATGAAGCAATTAACATTTAAAAGTCAGTTCTTGATTTTTGAACTGTGAGGTACTCTCCTATTAGCAGATACGTTTACTCAATCATAGAAATTATTTGCTTTGATTTGGGTATTATTAACAAATATGGACATAAAGTAACTGTATCTTTAAGAAAACTGTATTAACACTTAAACTTTTCAGAGTCAGGATTAGGAATAAGTTAATGTGTGTGTGTAAGAAACCCCCCCAGCCCTTCCTCCTATGAGTCCCACACGACTGCCACACTCAACACTTCTGACACATCTGGTCACCACCTGTGTGGGGTTTTTTCCCCACACCAAGCAGTTGTCCACCACGCCAGCTGGGTGTCCTACAGTTTGACTCAATTCTGACGCTGTCTACCTAGAGAGAGCGCCAGGTCCCACAGGTTAGGGGCTCAGTCCCGCAAGACTGCTTCCTCCCCCTTCAGACGCCAGTTGCAAGTTCAGGTTGTCACCTGTGCTTCTCACCAACTGGCTGTAGGTCAGAGGTTCCATGATGTCCTCTTTGGGTTCCATTGATTTGCTAGAGTGGCTCACAGCACTCAGAGAAACACGTTTACCAGTTTATTAAAGGATATATGGTAAAGGACACAGATGAGCAGCCAGATGAAGAGATACACAGGGTGAGGTCCGGGGGGTCCTGAGTGCAGGAGCTTCTGTCCCTGTGAATTTGGGATGCGTCACCCTCTGTGTCTGGTTGTGCTCACCCCCCTGGAAGCTCTGAACCCCGTATTATTGGGATTTTACGGGGCCTTCATCACATGGGCTGAGCCATCATTAACTCCATTTTTAGACCTTTTCGCCGAAGAGGAAGGGAAGTGGGGCTGAAATTCCAAGCTTCTAATCTTGGCTTGGTCTTCCGGGTGACAGCCCCGTCCGGGAGCCCACCCAGAGGTGCCGCTCTAGAACAAAAGATGCTCCTGTCACCCAGGAAGTTGCAAGGGTTTCATTCAGGAGCCCTGTGTCAGGACCTGAGGGCAGAGACCAATAGGTCTTTTCTGTTCTCTCATCACAGGTAAATGAGCATTTATGAAGCGTCCTTACGCTTGCAGAATTTCAAACCTGTATATTGACTTTCTGTTGCTTAGACTCCAGGTCAGACATTGAACAGAAGGGAGCCGCGTTTCTGGGGTCGTTCTCGCCAGCAGCCCTGAGCCTCCCTGCTCACTCCTTACAGACTGTCTGCAGGTGATAAAAGCAGAGAGGATTTGGTTGTTTACAGACGAGCCTTTCCCTAGTGCTGTTTCCTGCTTCAGTGATAGTCATACAGTGAAGAAAGTAGAAAATGACTCCAGTGGAGCGTTTTAAAATAATACTTTCTCTGGGGATTTAACAGTTTGGGCACCTGGTTTGTACATTTCAGTTTTATCTTCCATTAACTCATCTTTGTTGAGAAAGGGCTGTCCACGTGATGAGCACGAGGCCGTCTAGGCAGAAAGCGTGTGTGGAGGGAGAGAAGGAGGCAGCCCCTGGCTGGAGGGCCGTGCCGCCACGCCACGCCGAGAGCACCCTCCTCCAGAGCCCACACCGCCCGCCTCTCTCCTCCCTTTCCAGGCTTCCTGCGTCCAGTACCGGTTAGTGGTCCGGGATGCCAACACCCTCCAGATCCACCGGCTGTACACGTGCCTGGACCAGATCCAGCACATCGAGTGGTCGGCCGACTCGCTCTTCATCCTGTGTGCCCTCTACAAGCGGGGGCTGGTGCAGGTTTGCGGCCCGAGGCTCGGACGCCCCCCGTACAGGAGCGTAGCCCCCGCGAAGGGCCGCGTCCTGTGCCCTGCCGGTCTGGAAGAAGAGGCAGCACAGCTCAAAGGCCGTGCATAGTTCGCTCATAGTTTAAGTACTTTTAAGATAAGAAGACACTTAAGTGTCCTTGATCTGTAACCAAGTTTATTCAGTAACAGGCAATGTTCAGAGGGCAGCCCAGCAACTCGCTTGTCCTGTGTGGGGGCGCTGAGATGTGTCTTGTAGACCCCAAACCTAACTAAGTGAGGTCTCAGGGACAGCAGGGGGGTGCACCCTTCCAAGCGCGACAACATGCCATCACCGAGAAGCGTGCCTTACCTCTGTGGCGCACCCCAGGCCGAGCCCTTCGTGCTGGAAGATTCCGAGGGCTCGCCCGTGTTTGCCTCCACACAGCTCCTGGCTGGTGGTCTTCAAGCCTACGTAGCGCACTGACTCGTCTCTCTCTTGTGACTGTAGGTGTGGTCTTTGGAGCAGCCAGAGTGGCACTGCAAAATAGATGAGGGTTCGGCAGGGCTGGTGGCCTCCTGCTGGAGCCCCGATGGGCGCCACATCCTCAACACGACGGAATTCCACGTGAGTGGGATGCCCTGAATGCCCCCCCTCCTGAATTGCTTGGGAGCATTAGAGTGGGTGGTTTGGGGGGAAGGGTATACGTCGTAAGCGGTCAGAGCATTATAAGCCCATGAGTGTTGTTATATAATCTTTTTGCCCAGTTTTAATGAAAAGAAAAGATTTTTTTAAAAGAACAGATAAATTATATTTTTAAGGATTTAAACAGGTTCTTCGATTCAACAATTGAAAATGAACTTCAATATGAACAAATTTACATCTTTCCCTCAGGACATCTGATCTGTGTGTTTCTAACCTCTTCATTCATTTCCTCTTCAAGCCTTGGGCTTACTTGGGACATGGGGCCCTGGGCAGGAGCTCTGAGTGCGAAGAACATTTGAAATCTGACAGTAAATCAGAGATAGCTCGGGTGGTGTGAACTCATCTCGTCAATGTGTCCCATTAGGGGATCAGGGAAGGCTGGGGTGGTGTGAACACATCTCGTCATTATATTGAATTTGATGTCTGCCAGTTTAGGCCGTTGGGGAGGGAGACAGCAAGTGAAGGGGGCCTGGTTTCTCCACGTTACACACGTTGACATTTTACAGGGCTGTTGGAGAGAACTTGAGCTGTTCATATAGCCTCATCTAAAAGGCTTCATGCTTATAATTCTTCGGGCCCAAATCCAGCCCCCAGACGGGCACCTGCCAGTGTGAAAGAGAAACCGTGCTCTTTGGACAAGGTTCACTGACAGGCAGCCTGTGCGCTGCCGTGAGGCCTGAGAACAGAGCGCTCAGGACTGCAGGGTGTCTGTGGGCCCCACCTCAGCCCGCGGGGCCCCTTGCGCTGCATTTTGCTTTAAGCATGTCCTTACTTACCTTAAGGTCTCATCTGTGTGTGCGCGTGTGTGTGCAGACACCATACACTATGGTGTGCATTGGTCTAAAGTTTGCTTAAATGAATTCATAGTCTGTGTTCTGTTGTGGTTCTTTCTTCCCCCTAGATATCGTTTTTGAGATTCATCCATGTCGAGGGTTTGACTGCTTCTTTCAGTCCTTGTAGGGAAAGTCGTGCCACGGTTTATGCAGCCACCCTGCTGGTGCTGGGCATTGGAGCTGTTGCGGTCCATGCTGCAGGGAATGGATTGTGGGCGTCTGCTCTGGCCCGTATCCAGGCGTTCTCTCTCGGACGTTTGGGGAGGGGAGGTCGCCTGGTTGTAGGAGATGCGGTTTGATCAGGATGATAAATGGATGCCAGTCCAGTAGACCTGCAGCGGTACTGCGCTGTGGTTTGCATTTTCATTTCTCTAAGTATTGGTGACGTCAAGTTTCCATATCTTATTTTATACATACCCATGCACACACTTAATTTAAATATGTGTTTCAGGTTCACGTGGAGTTTATAGTGGTGGTGTCAGGAGTGAATCCGTTTTTATCTGTTCCCAACAGGATTTGTTAAGACGTCCGTCTTTACCACCTGTCTCGAGAACTGAATTTCTTTACACCGACACGATGGGTTCCGATTTTCCATTCTGTGCCATCGTCGGCCCGTTTCACTCCTGTGTTACAGGATGTTAACATGTAACAGGGCTGTGCCCTCCTCGCTGCCTCTGCTCTGCCAGGTTTTCTCATGTGTTTTTGAGGCTCTGTTACTAGAACTGTTACAAGTTTCATGGTGAATTGAGCCTTTTATCATAATAAACTGTTCTTCACGTCTCATAGTTTTTTCTGTTCTGCAGTGTGTTTTGTCAGATGTTGGCATCAAATGCCATCCTTCCGTGGTTAAGGGTTTCAGGGTATATCTTTTTCATCCTTTTACTTTCAGCCTTTCCGTATCCTTAAAGTTTAGTATGTATGTTGTAAATAGCCTGTAGTTGGCTTAAACAAATAAACCCCGACCGGAAGACTTTTTCTTCTATCTCAATAAAGCCAACTGGGACTACTTATGAACAGCAACATTCACCCACTTTAAGCGTGTGGACCGTGAGCTGGGACACGTAGCTGCCGCCCCGGTGGGGATGGCGCATGCTCACACCACCCAGTGGGCACCTCCCACCCTCCAGTCGTCCTGCTGCCCACCTCTCTGCTTCCTGTCGCTCTTGGTTTACGGTTCAGATTCCACGCGAGAGGGGCCACGTGGCTCACAGAGTTGTGTGTTTGGCTCCCATCACTTGGCCTCATGCTCTTCTTGAAATTCGTCCGCGTCTGTGGGCATCCGCTCCGGTTTCTCGGAGCTGAGTGGTGTCCCCGTGTGGATTCCCCACCCTGTGTGTGTCTCACCCACTGGCCGATGGAGCTGTCGTGAATATCCTCACACAGGCTGTCTGCGGACACGGGTTTTTTTCTCTCTCTCGGGTAAAAACCTGGAGTGGGGGGTGCCGGGAGGTGTATGTTGACGGCTGAAGAAACCGCGGACTCTTTACCGCAGTAGCCCTGCCGTTGAGCCCTCCCCCCAGCAGTGTGGGAGTTTGTTCCACGGTCTCACCAGTGCTGCTCATCACAGCCTCTTCCGTTAGGCAATCTGATGTGTACCGGTGTCCCATTGTAGGTTTTCTTGGTGATTTCCATTTGACTAATGATATTAAGCGTCTTTTGTGTGCCCGTCATCCTATAACTCTTGTCTGTTCATATCGTCTGTCCGTTTCTTTATTAGGCCGTTTGTCCTTTTGTTGAGCTGTAAGGTTCTGGTCACAAGTTCTTTGTCAGATACATGTTTAGTAAATATTCTCTCCTGGTCTCTGGCTTGCTTTTTCATTTTGATAACAGTTTCTTTTAAAGAGCAGTCTTTCATTTTGACGGGGTCTAATGGGTCAATTTTTTCTTTTATCATTTGTGCACTTTGTGTCTAAAGAAATCCCTGCCCAACCCGAGATCACAGAGTTTCTTCTGTTTTCTTTTAGAAGTTTTGTAATGTTAGCTCCTGAGTTTAGATGTGCGCCTTGTCGTGAATTTCTGTCCTTTCCCCACTTTGCACCTTTGTCAGAGATCAGTTGCCTGTGGGTATGTGGGTCTGTTTCTGGACTCTGTCTTGATCCATTGATCTCTTAGTCTGTCTTTGTGCCAATACCACATGCTCCGGGTCACTCAAGCTTAATAGTAGGTCTGGAAACTCACATCAGTGTGTTTTCCAGTTTTGTCCTTTTTCAAAGTCGTTTTGGCCATTCTGGGTCTTTAGTATTTCCGTATCGATTTTGGAATAAATTAGTCAATTTCTAAAAAAAAAAAAAAAAAATTGTGCCAGGATTTTAAAATTGAGATTGCACTGAATCTGTAGACCAGTTTGGGGATAATTGCCATCTTAACAATACTGAGTCTTTGGATCCATGCACATAGGATACTTCTCGTTTTTTTAAGTCTTTTTAATTTTTTTCTAAGCAATATTTTCATTGTATAGATCTTGTACATACTTTATAAAATTTATTCCAAAGTTTTAAATTTTGTTGTATCAGCTCTTGACTCTGTTTCAGTCCAGGGGAAGAGCCAAGCGTGTTCACGCAGGTGTGCATGTGTAAACCTGGAGGAATTTGACCTCTGAATGCATTCCCACTTCTAACGAGAGAGGGAAGCCACGCACATCCATACTGATAAAGAACTTGGTGGGCTGCTGTCAGTTTGCTGTGTTTTTTTTTTTTTTCTTTTTTTTTTTTTTTGTGGTACGTGGGCCTCTCACTGTTGTGGCCTCTCCCGCTGCGGAGCACAGGCTCCGGACGCGCAGGCTCAGCGGCCATGGCTCACGGGCCCAGCCGCTCCGCGGCATGTGGGATCTTCCCGGACCGGGGCACGAACCCGTGTCCCCTGCATCGGCAAGCGGACTCTCAACCACTGCGCCACCAGGGAAGCCCCTTGCTGTGTTTCTTGAGTTAATTTTCCAAACAATCTCTGAGTTGGAAAAGGTCATTTTAAGTATTTTTGCTTAAGTACTGGAATTTTCCAGGTCACCGGCAGCAGTGATCAAGTAATAAAAATGTACTTATTTTTTACGTCGAGACAACTAGAAAGTGTTGTGGAAAAGGAGATGAGCTAAGGAGCTCTTTCTCAAAAGTGACTGTTCTCTGGCGAGATTAGCATTCCAGTTCACCCTGAAATGTGGCAACGCCTGAAAGCACAGCCCAGCCCAGAGGGGGGTCCTGCTGAAGGGCCGACACCTTGGAAGGACCCTTGGTGGTGACGGTGATGCCGTGGGACCTGACCTGAAATCCCAGGTCAAGGCCCCCTGGCCTCCGCTTTCCCGCTGCAGGGTGTGTGGGTGGGCACAGAAGCGGGCCTGGCCGGCGGCCCTCCGGGAGCCTGCCCTTTGGCCACCTCTGACCTGTCCCCCTGCGCTCTCCCCTCCTGCAGTGCTGCCACCTTCCTCGAGCTTACGGAGGGGAGGCGGGTGTTTATCTGTCTCTTTCTTTCTCACTGGATTTGTTAAGGTTACACACAGTTGGGTTTCTTTTAATGGTTTTGATGGGGGATGGCAGGTAAAAATCAGGCTTAGGTGCTTAGTGTCTTTTCTGCCTTTAACAGAGAAGTGTGGACGGGGCAGGGGATGGGGGGCCCCAGTCAGGAGCGCCTGGGCCTTCCCTCCTCTCCCTCGCTCACCTGGAGGACAGGTGCTCCCGGCCACATGGCGCCGGCTGTGCGTGTCCAGGTGGATTTAACACCCAGACCTGCTGGGCTGGGAAGGGTGTGCCTTTCCACCCTCCTCAGCCTCCGAGAGCAGGAGGTTTTACAGGGAACAAGCCTGTCCTCAGGGTGAGCCTCGCTCCTGGGCCGTGCCTCGTCTGCACGCCCTGGCACCTTTGTCTTAGACGGTCAAGCACTTTACCTCGAGTACAGCCCAGAAGTGCGCCAACCCTGCAGCTGTGTCTGCACCCCTTGTCTCCCCTAAATGCCGCGTGAGCTTTTCACAGAGGCAGTTCAGGACATCAGGTTCTTTTCTTTCCTAAGAGACAATGTGGAGAAAATGCAGTTAATTCATTTTTTAAACCTCCTAAGCTAAAAAAGAAAAAGGCCTAGCTTGCAGGAATCACACTGGTACAGAAATGCGGGGCCCTGCGTTTTACTTTGTGTGAAGTCCCACAGTTTTTAAAGCTATGCTTATTTGATGAAAGCAGTTTTCCAGCCCGTGTTCCTTACCTCACAACCACGCCTGGTAAACACAGCTTCGTCCGTGTCCACTGGCCTGGGGGCTGCGGGAGCTGGAGGTGGCAGGGTGCCCATTTACCCTCCCTGATGGCCGATGGGAATGGTGTGGACGTGCTTTTCCGAAACAAACATTTGGAAACTCCGGTCAAGGGTGATCGTTCATGTTGAGGCTCCGAGGGGGTCTGGGGCGGCTCCGGCAGCCCTCCCCGTGCCTGGGTGCGGGGGCCTCGCCTGCTCACAGGGCCGGGATGACAGTGCGGAGGCTCTGGGTGCCCCCCCCCCGACCCCGAGCGCAGCTCCCCGAGCCCAGGCGTCCATCCCTGGCTCACTCGCCGGTCCCTCACTGACACGTCTGCTTCCGGCCGTTTTGCAACAGCCTGGACAGCTGTCGCTACCTGCACGATGTGCCCACGGTGGGTCCCCCAGAAATCTTGCGCAGAGGCCTCCGTGCGGGGAGTCGGGCCACTTCCCGTCCCTGCCGGCCTGGGGCTGCCCGGTGAGGCCGAGCCGCTCGCCCTTCATCTGCTTCAGAGGACGGAGGGGCGTCCTGCGTGGCCTCCCTCCTAGACGCGTTTCTCTAAGCAGCCTGTTTAGGGTTATTACTATGTGAAAACTGTGACTACAGCATCCCCCACCCTTATCCGCAGGGGATGCCTTCCAGGACCCCATGGATGCGTGAAACCCCTACAGCGCTGAGCCCTCTATATGTCGCTGTTTCCTATACAGACGTGCCTGTGATAAAACATAAATTAGGCCGAAAAGGAGGGATGACTGTACTTTGAACTAAAACGCACTTACATTTAACTTTGTGTCACTCAGATAATACTGTGACAAAATGAAAACCAAGGACCAGAAGCATTAAATTCAACGAACGTGGGAATTCCCTGGCAGTCCAGTGGTGGTTGGGACTCGGCGCGCTCACTGCCGTGGCCCGGGTTCCATCTCTGGTCAGGGAACTAAGATCCCACAAGCCGCATGGCGCAGCCAAAAAAAAATTTAAATTTAACAATCGTAAAATGTGAGTTTGACACACTTCTTCAGACAGAAAACAGCACAGGACTGCTGATGCGGGTACTTCTGCGGGGAATCTCTTGCTTGGGTGCTGACGATCTGGTTTAAGACTTGGAATGGTCTCTCCAAAGATGCTAAATGTATGCTGTTTCCTTTCTCTTTCCCCTCCCTTTGCCCCTGGCAGCTGCGGATAACTGTCTGGTCCTTGTGCACAAAGTCCGTGTCCTACATCAAATACCCTAAGGCTTGTCAGCAGGGTGAGTCGGTCAGAGGTACTCAGAAGCCATTCCTCTGTCGTAGTTTGGGGCTTGGGGACCTTTTTACCCTGGAAAATTTCAAACACAGGCAAGAGCTGCCTCAGCCGTGTGTCAGCTCACAGCCAGTGTTTTTTCTCTATACCCGCCCCCCCCAACCCCCAGATTATTTTAACCATACATCCCAGACCTCCTAGTGAGTACTTCGTCTGCGACCATTCCCACCTGTGTCTCTAGGGCTTCTCCTTTACGCGACGTCAGTGACTAAGGAGGGTACTGTCCTCTAGGACGTCAGAGACGAAGGACTTACACGTAAACCCTGTACATCTGCTGCCGGCCCGGGTGCTCAGGCCCCTCCAGTTCATGTCAGCCTCGCACCCCCACCTCCCACACCGGATTCTGAACCGAATCCTCCATTGACTCAACTGTGTGAGGCCTGGAGCGGGGAAATGGCGACCTGTCCCACCTGGACATCACTGAGGAGGGCCAGAGGCATGTGTCCTCTGTGCCGGCGGGGAGCCCGCCCCGCGGGTTGAGCTGGGCCGAGAGCCAGGCGGGCGCCCCACTCTCTTGAGACCTGAAGTTACGTGACGGTCTCTCAGTTAAGAAACAGAAGGAAGCGGTGCATAGTTTGAATGATTTTTCCATTTTTTCTCTTGCCGTCAGCAGTTTGAACCTCACATCTGAATGGTGTGCAATTGTACACTTATTTTTTATTTTTATAGTTTGAATATCAGTGTATCTCCAGATGACACACACCCTTCTTGGTGGAAATGACAGCTCTGTCATCTAGGTGTTCTTTTGACCCATGAGGTATGGAATGTGGCCACGGGCTCAGTTCGCTAATACGGACCCAGAAAGTACTGTCTGGTTGCAGCCAGATTCTTAACCTTGAATTGACTTCTTCCAAATTTAAATTCAAAAGTAAAAATAGGAAATGTCATGACAAGCCTGCTCTGAACCAGCTGAGTTTCCTGCAGTTAATTTCCTAAGAACACAACACTCCGTAGGGCACTGCACTTCCCAGTAATGTTTTGGGGCTCATCGGGGCTCAGGTCGCTGTATATTTCTCGCAGGTTCTCTGCAGGTCAGAAGTCTGAGCAAGGGTGTGGAGACCCCGCCCTGTGTAGACACACGCTCCCTGCCGCAGACGCCGGGCTCTGTGTGTCACGTCCCCCTCTTCAGACCTCTGCTTTCTCTTTCTCATTCTAACTTGAAAACCACTGCTGCAATCTGCTGCTCGATCCCGGGACCTTTCACTCTTCTCGGCAGGAATAACCTTTACCAGGGACGGCCGCTACCTGGCGCTGGCCGAGAGACGGGACTGCAAAGACTACGTGAGCATCTTGGTCTGCAGCGACTGGCAGCTTCTGCGGGTGAGACTTGTCCCCACCTGGGAGCGGAGTGACCCTGGGGCGTGGGGGGAGGGGAGAAGTGCGTTGTCTGAGGTTCCAGGGCATCTTCCGCGTGGTGTGGAGCAATGGGATTCCACATTCCCAAAGGCCGGTGCTGCCTGTAACCACGTGGCGCGCACACCGGCAGGCGTTCGTAGGACGTGGTGAGACGGCGCATGCTTGCGGTGTGTTCACAGTTAACAGGCCACCAGGTTGGTGCCACCTCCCTTCCTGTTGGTTCCGTGGTATTTGCATACGTGTGGCTGCATCAGGCGGAAGAGGGAGCCGGAGTTTAACACTGAGCATGTGCCTGCGCGGGGCGGGAGGCCATGGACACAGACGCACAGGGCCGGGCAGGACCCCCGGATGCCGTCAGACGGAGGCCTCCTTGACGGGGCAGGGATGTCCTGGGAGGGTCTTGCCTGGGCTGGTCTTAAAGGCACAAGACTCAGCCAGGCAAGAAGGGGGTACAGGCGCGGGGTGGACGGAGGCCTGAGCCACATCGCGGCCGCGTGTACCCGGCCTGGAACCTCCCCAGCGCTCAGGCCGGACGTCACAGCAGGAGGACACGGTTGTACACGTTTCTGTCTGTGGCTAGATGAGGAAATTAAATACTGAATGTGTTAACACATCAGTTATAAAATAAACGTTCGTGTATCTGTTGAAGAAAACATTTTCAATTTCATCTCTCGCCCCCGCCCGCCTCGGCAAGCACTTTGACACGGACACGCAGGACCTGGCCGGGATCGAGTGGGCCCCCAACGGCTGCGTGCTGGCCGCCTGGGACTCCTGCCTGGAGGTAGACAGGCCCCTCGGGACCCTTTCTGCTCTAAGCGCCGATGCCAGTATTTCTCTCACAGTCTCCGAACGCCGAGAGCATTAACTGCCTCTTTCAGACGTCAAGCCGAGGAGCTTGTTAGCGCCCGGTTCCCCTTTCCCACGGCGTTACCGCTTGGCTCCTCTAGTCGTGGTCCCACGTCCCCGTTTCCCGCCGCCGTCGGGGAGGGCAGTGTCCCCGCCCCGAGTCTCACTGCCTCCTGAGTGGCTGCCTTACCTGCTCCGGGCTCAGTGACAATTTCAATGTCTCGGCAGTACAAGATCCTGCTCCACTCCCTGGACGGCCGGCTGCTGTCTACGTTCTGTGCTTACGAGTGGTCCCTGGGCATCAAGTCCGTGGCCTGGAGCCCCAGCAGTCAGTTCCTGGCAGTCGGGAGCTACGACGGAAAGGTGGGAGGGCGTCCTCGGGGTGAAGCCCACGGCCAGTGCCCCAGCGGCTCTGACCACGTGGTTTCCATCCCCCTGCCACAGGTGCGGATTCTTAACCACGTGACTTGGAAAATGATCACGGAATTCAGCCATCCCGCGACCATTAATAATCCCAAAATAGTAAGTCTGGAAGCACGTTTCTGTTTGAGCAGTATTTGAGGAAGGGGGGTCGAGAACTGCTTTTTCACTTTCTGTTATTTACGGTGCTACAGGTACTTACATCCCCATAACCTTCTGATACTGTAACATTTCAAACGTCAGACTTGCCCGGTGGCCTTTGTTTCTCCTGCCACATTCCCAGGGGGTCCAGGGTGGTGTCCTTCCCCTCCCCAGCCCCCAGCCCCGCGGCTCGCTCTGGGACCAGCTCCTGCTCTGCGCTGTGAACAGGGTCCCCTGCCTGCAGGCGCCAAGCATCTGCTGGGCCACCCACTGTGCTCTGGGCCAGTCGGAGAAGAGCAGGCAGACCCTTGCCCCATGGAGTCTGGGCCGGGGCTGGGAGGGCTGGTGTCTTCCCCGGGTGGGTAGGAAGGCTGCCTGCCAAGGGGTCCTGGGGCAGAGACAGGGAGGAGGTGACGCAGGGTTTGGCGGGGAGCAATTCGGGCAGTAGGAACAGGCACAGGAGTGCAAAGGCCCTGAGGTGGAAACAAGCATCCATTTATTCAGCAGGCGCCAGTCTGGGTGCTGGGAGACCTTAGGGACCCGGAGAGACACCCCGCCTCGGGGGGGACAGCAGGGATGGGGACAGACACCCTAGTGAGTTGTCTGCTGGTGAGGGACCTAAGATGGGTGAGTGGTGGGGAGAGAAGCAGCCGTGGGGCTGCTGTACAGCCCGTGAGCCGGTGGCGGTCCTGACACCGGCAGGGACTGGAGGACCTGCTGGAGCTGCAGGAACAGGACTGGAAGGCGGCCGGGTCGGGTGGGGCTGCCCCAGGCCTCGCAGGGTTCGCTGGGGGTCCTTCCATCCCGCGGCCGGTGTGGTCTGAAGGTGTCGGGCCGCTCGCCCTTCCCGTCAGGCCTCCGGTGATGCATGCCGCCTCGCTCCTGGCCCGTCTGTCATCTGTCCCCACTGAAGTGCTGGCCCGGGGGTGAGACCTCGTGGAGAGTGCCCAGGAGGGCGCGGTAAGCGGGGCCGCGGCTGCACATCCTGCCCGAGCCGTCTGTCTTCCAGGTGGTGTACAAGGAGGCCGAGAAGAGCCCGCCACTGGTGCTGGGCCGCCTGGCCTTCCCTCCGCCCAGAGCAGCGGCTGGGCCCCTGTCCTCCGCGGAGAGCAAATGTGAGCAGCTGGGCCCGGGGTGGGGGCCTTTCTCTTCCTCCCCTTTCCTTTCCTTTTATTATGAAAAAAAAGTCCTCTGGGTCCAGGTCGATTCTAGACGGTCCTTGTTTTTTTTTAAATCCTCTCCTTCCCTGCGACGCCTGGTAGCCATCGTCTCTTAGCTGTGGGCCAGCAGGCCGCCTGGCCACTGGCTCTGTTGACTGAATACAAGCCCTGGGAATCCTAATTTGACGGCTGGTCCTCTGAGGGCGACTTCTTAATGAACAGTGACTTCCTTGGGTGAACAGGGCCCTCAAAGGGCTCAGGGAGACGCCGCAGCTGTGTCGAGGACCTGGGACGTTACTCGTCTGTAAAATGGCGTAATTAGGGCGTCAGAGGAGCCACTGGGACGGCCACCAGGCCCTGCAGTGGCGCCTGGCCCGTCGCAGCTCCGGAAACGGCCTCGCAGGGGAGGGCGCGAGGACGGGCCTTGTGCACCGTGGCCGGGTTCCCACCGAGCCCTGTTTTCCCTAAGATCCTTGATCCTCACCCCGCGGGGTGTTGTGGGCAGGACCGCAGGCCCTCGCCCCGCGAGGAGGCTCAGGGTGCTCTCTCTTTTGACGCCCAGACGAGGTTGCCTCGGTGCCGGTCTCCTTACAGACTCTGAAGCCTGCTGCCGACAGAGCCAACCCCAGGATCGGCGTCGGGGCGCTGGCCTTCAGTCCCGACGGCTGCTTCTTGGCAACGAGGAGTGGTCAGTGGCCCGTGCACGTGTGTGCTGTCCCCTCACCGCTCCCTCAGGGCCGGGCAGTCAAATGGCTTGAAAGGAGAATCGGGGTGCGGGTCTGCCGCATGTGCTTCCTCCTGTCCTGCTGCAGAGGCGTCTCGGGCCACTGGGCCCATCGGGGCAGCAGCCGCCCAGCCGCTGCACCTCGGGCCCTGGCCTCCGCTCCCTCTGCGTCCCTCTTGGGAAGGAGCAGGGCTCAGGCCGACAGGACCCCCGTGTGTGCCAGGCAGCCTCGGGGAGGGCCCTCCCCTCCCCCACTGAGACCCCAGGCAGTGAGCGGCACGGGGGCTCACGCAGTGGGGGGCAAGGGGTGACCGTGGGCCTGTTCACGTCTTCCTTCCTCAGACAGTGTCCCCACCGCCGTCTGGATCTGGGACATCCAGAAGCTGAGGCTGTTCGCGGTGCTGGAGCAGCTGTCCGCCGTGCGCTGCTTCCAGTGGGACCCGCGGCAGGCCCGGCTGGCCATCTGCACGGGGGGCAGCAAGGTGTACCTGTGGTCGCCGGCGGGCTGCGTGTCAGTGCAGGTACCAGGGGAAGGTGAGCGCGAGTGGGGACGCGAGCAAACACGGCCTCGAGCAGAAGGTGAAAGCTCTTCTCGGGAGGCACCTTCCCATAAATCTCAGGGCCGCCAGCTGTGCGCACTTGACTTGGGCCCGTGGCTTTTAGCATCCCAGGCCAGGGGGTGCCTTCCCACCCACTGAACTCTGGGGCTCCAGCTGGGTCACACTGGAACGCTGGTCTATCCTGCTCTAACCTCATGGCTTCCTCCAGGTGACTTCCAGGTGCTCTCCCTGTGCTGGCACCTGAGCGGGGACTCCCTGGCCCTCCTCAGCAAGGACCACTTCTGCCTGTGCTTCCTGGAGACGGAGCAGGGGGTCGGCACAGCCTTCGGGCAGAGGGGTGACCGCACATAGGACCCGTGCATGATCAGGCCCACGTGGCTCAAGGTGGGAGACCTCGGCTTGTGTTGGCCGCGGGAAAGCAGAGCTTGGTGCAGGGTCTCCCACTGGGGTGGCCCGGAGGAAACGCTTTGCTTGTTTTTCTATGGCAAGGCATTTTTGTTAATATGTACGGTATAAAACTAATTTTTGTTACTTAAAATAGATATTTGCTAATTCATAAAATGTCTCATGCTTACTTTCTTCAAAGGTTTAGGTCACGGGAAAGTTTTCTAGGTCAGTTTTAAGTTTGGGGTTCACTGTCTTAGGGAAAGTAACTGTGCCCCAAGCGGCCAGTCCCCCTCACACAAGACCCGCTCTGCTAAGAGCCTCCAGTCTGTCACTGAACGCTTTGGAGAGCGGCCTGTGGGTCCCGTGGGGCCTGTTCCGGAGAGGAAGGGAGCCCTGAGCACCACGGGGTGGGGTTGTACCTCCAAGGGAGGCTGAAGCTGCAGGTCCTGAGGCGGCTGGGTCAAGGTCGGCTCCCCGCAGGGACCGTCTGCTCTGGCTGTCCACCTGGAAAAATGCGGGTGCTTCGGGAAGGCGGCCAGGGCTGAGAAGGCTGGTGGGGGAACTGAGGGCTCGTCACCCTAGGTAGAGGCTGGACAGTGCACACCGCCCCCTGGTGGCCATGAGGGGAGCGAGTGGTACCAAACCTTCACTGTGCACACAGCAAGGGGCTCAAAACCAGCACAGAGAACAGCTCGTGCTCTAAGATTCTCTCATTTAACAGGGCGCTTTCTTGGTTGTTACACCTATTTTAATAACTTTAAGAAAGGAATGACACCCACTGTTTTAACTCAGATTTTAAATGTCTTTACTACAAGACCGAAAGCAAAGGCTCAGGACCCAGGCGGAGTTGTGAGGCAGCCTTTCGATGTGGACAGGCCCCCGCATCCGAATCACGGCCATGCTGACCACAGCTACGCCAGAGTCAGAAATAAGGGGAGGAACCGGCGGGCTAGCAGTTAAATCATCAACAGACGCTCCCCGGCAGACTGCTCAGCTGTGGACGGGAACGACGACATCCCCCGGGCTGGTGTCTAGGGGTGGAGCTGCGTCAGGAGACTCTGTCGTGGTTCCTCTTCAGAAGTGCATTCTTCACAAGCAAACTAAGCAATTCCCTTTTTAAATATGAACATGACAATACAAACTTAACAGAGTTGACAAAATTGTGTGCAAAGAATTTATCCCTGTGACTCTCAGACTAATGACTTGTCTTAAAATGATTTTCTGTAAACCTTTTTGGGCCTGGGAAAGACGCCATAAGCAGTATTAACACAATATAGATTAATTTTAGAAAAAGTGTGACTTTAGGCCGAACACATATTTCCACAAAAGCCAGTGTCCGTCCGTTCAGGAGCTGACAAGGCAGACCATCTCTTGATGAGCTCGTGCCTGCTGGCTTCTTTCAAATCAGCTTTAAGAAAGTGGATTAAATCTCCAAATACAAATTTGGACACCAACTGTAAACAACCACAGGCACTGAGTCTCAGGTACCTCCCTGGATGTAGCAATCTATGTAGCTGTGGTGCTGACAGGGATACTGCACTGGAATCACGCAACGTTTATTAACATGCTCCAGGGCTGGGGTGGGAGGGACCACGGAAGCCAGATGGAGACCCCAGCGGCGGGGCATGGAAACTCAGGTTCTAGGAAGCAGATACCGGCCAGGACGGTGACAGCGATATGCATTCTGCTTTGTCTGGAGCTCACGTGACCAGATGCCCAGTATCCAGCTAAAGTATACGGTCCAGCTGACTATGCTAATCGTGCCCAGACACCTACAGGTAAGGGGCTCGGACCCTGCCAGCGGTAGTGGAGCTGGCCAGAGGCCTGCCACCCCCAGGGTCCCATAGGCCTGGCTCTCCCAGGGAAGAGACCCGTGTGCGCGTGCGGTGCCTAGAAGCCGATTTTGCCTCTGGTCATGGAATAGCCCAGCTTAGCCTCGTTGTTGATGAAGGACATCAGCCCCACATAGGTCTCGATGAGGAGGGGGCACTCCAAGACCAGCACGCCGCCAGCCTGGCCCAGCAGAGGACTCTCCTTCTGGGCTTTTTTGACAGCTTGGATCAACAGAGCTCTGAAGCCATCCAGCTGTAAAGAGAGAAGACCGGGAGCTTGATCAGATGATCGCCCATGCGTCTGTGTCAGCCCGTCCCCACCCTGGAGAGATGCCGCCCAGACGCACCCAGCAGCCCCTGGGCTCATCTCCTCACCTCACTCTACAGGCGTCACGCCTCACCTCTGCGCTCACCTGTGACTGACCACAGCCAGTCCTCACGGGCCTCACTCTGCCGGTCGACGTGGCTTTGCCGTAGTGACCCACCTACTCCCCACCACCCACCAGGCGGTGAGCAGGCCAAGGTGCACAGCTGGCAAGTGGGGGCCTGTCGCCGGTCCTGGACCCGGCTCTCACCACCCCAAGGCCTCCTCTCCTGCTGAGCACGCAGACTGCCCAGCTCTACCGTGGGCTGGGGTCACCTGCCACACCCCGAAGCCCTCTGGGCCCTTCTCCAAGATGATCGCAGCCACAGAAGACCCCATCATAGAGCTACACTGACCAGCAGCTGCTAACTGCACAGGATTATTTAGACGTAATTTAACAAACTTTTAAAAACCAAAAGTTTATCTGGGGCTTCCCCAATGGCATAGTGGTTAAGAATCCACCTGCCACTGCAGAGGACACGGGTTCGAGCCCTGGTCCGGGAAGATCCCACATGCCGCGGAGCAACTAGGCCCGTGAGCCACAACTACTGAGCCTGCGCGTCTGCAGCCTGTGCTCCGCAACGAGAGGCCACGACAGTGAGAGGCCCGCGCACCGCGATGAAGAGCGGCCCCCGCTTGCCACAACTAGAGAAAGCCCTTGCACAGAAACTAAGACCCGGGCCTCCCTGGTGGCGCAGTGGTTGAGAGTCCGCCTGCCGATGCAGGGGATACGGGTTCGTGCCCCGGTCTGGGAGGATCCCATATGCCGCGGAGCGGCTGGGCCCGTGAGCCATGGCCGCTGGGCCTGCGCATCCGGGGCCTGTGCTCCACAACGGGAGAGGCCACAACAGTGAGAGGCCCGCATACCGCAAAAAGGAAAAAAAAAAAAAAAAAAAGAAACTAAGACCCAACACAGCAAACATTAATTAATTAATAAACTCCTACCCCCAACATCTTCTAAAAAAAAAAAAAACAGTAGCCCCGGCTCGCAGCAACTAGAGAAAGCCCACGCACAGCGATACAGCCAAAAATAAATAAATAAATAATATAGATAAATAGATAGAGAGATAGATTTATGGGGGGGAAAAAGTTTATTTTCTCTGTTTAGCCACTGTTCAAGAGCTCAGCAGCCCCATGTGGCCACCGTACCGGGCAGCACAGGCCTGGAACATTCCCGTCCCACTGGGCAGCGCTGCCGTTGCTGTCTTGAGTTCTTACCTGGCACAGGGAGGCTGTCTTCTCGTCCACGCCGGCCATCGGGTGCTCTATGAACGTGGTGTACGGCACATTGGTGGACCAGGGGTTCCATCTGCTTATGAAGGGTGGCCGGCTCTGCTTGTCCCACTGGATGCGAATCCCGAAACCTTCTCGCCTACCGAGTGGGAAGGGACCAGACCTCACACAGCAGGTCATGGCGCCCCCGAGCACCTGCTCAGTCGTGGGTGTGAGATTAAAAAGCTGTTCCACCGGTAAAGATGAGACTGATGACATTTCATGACAGTGAAGGACCCGTGGGATTGGACAGGAATGGCGTGTCTAATAACGACAGCTTTCAGCACTTCAAATAAAATATGACAAACTGAAAGCACTGTCTTAGTTGTGCTATAACTAAACGAGTAACATTTTTGCAAGTTTAAATCCTTTTCCCTGAGCACCTTATTGTTGGCCAAAATTCTGAGCTTATCTTAGCTTCCTGAATTCCCTACCCAAATCTCTACATCAAAACTCTAAAATATACCGTTTAATTCAACTGAGTATACTGATGTCCAGGTTTCTCATATTTCAGAAACCTCCCTCACAGATGAAGATCAGCTCTTGAAAACTGGCCATTAAACGTTTCCAAATTTAATCTTCAGTAGTATCTGCAAATCAAAGCGACACACTACCTTTTTCTTTTAAAAATTAACCACAACAGAGCTTGACGTGATAAGTGTAATCCTTTCTTGGCGGGAATAAAATGCTGAGTTTGGCTCTTATCTGAAAAATACCCACGTCGGGCCTATTTTAACGTACCCTGAGTTCATTTTACTACAAGCCTAATAACTATCTCTTGTGCCAGAATTCCTTCTAACGCACCCTGCTGGGCAGAAGTCACCTGTCTCTACACTCTGTTGCTGTTAAAGCAAGACATTCACTGGAGGCTGGTTTCGGAAGGGCTGACTGGGAGGCCCTGGTGGCGGGCTCTCTGTTCAACACACTTACTTGTTGAGCGATTTCGGGGGAAACTGGAATTCTCCGTAGGAGATGGTGTCCACCGCGTTTAAGGCTACCCTGACCACCTGCTGGCACTGCAGGCTGATGAAGTCGTATTTGCAGATGAGCAGCGCCTGGTCGGTGATGAGCACCAGTCGCTCCTTTTCGTTGTTCCAGTGATCGACCCTGCGGGCGGCAGCGGTTACTTCGGCGCCCGGGGCGCACAGGTGCCCGGGCCCCTCCCCAGCGCGCGCCCCCTTACTCGGTCAGCAGCCACACCCCCTGGATGTCGCCGTCCTCCACAGGCCGGACCACCACGCGGATCTCCTCCACCGCCTGCTCGATGGTGCCGGGCTGCTGGGAGCGTGCGGGGAGGGCCGGGGGCGGAAGTCACAGGTCACGCCCGTTCGCCCGCCCCGCCCACCCACGCCCTCTCCCGCCCCCGCTCCCAGCCTCACCCGGAACACGAAATACTCCTTTACGCGGGCGCGCCGCGTGGGGTCGTGGACACTGAGCGGCCACAGCGTCTGTCGCAGCGGAGTGCCCGTCCCCAGCCTCCCCCCGCCGCCGCCGCCACCGACGCTGCCGCCCGGCCCGACTTCCTCGCCAGCCGCCAGCAGCGCCGTGGGGCTCGTGCCCGCCGAGTCCACCGAGTCCCGCAGCTGCAGCATCGCCGCGCCCGCCACCTCGTAACCCCGGACCGGACTCGACTCGGCCGCCGCCGCCGCCGCCGCCTACGCCGGATCCGCCGCGATTGGCTCCGCCTCGACAGCCCCGCCTCAGGCTCCGCCCCCTCCCTCCCCCTCCGGCCCTCGCTATTGGATCGTCCCCAGCTGTCTTCCGCGATTGGTCCTGCCCGCCACCGTTCACAATCGCTCCCACCCTTCGCTACGCCGGAAGAGCACGCCGCGCGCACGCCCGCTTCCTGTTTACGCGCCCGGGGAAGGGCGGGGCCCAGGCAGCTTACCAGGGCTACGCGGAAGGCCCGCGGGGAGAGGGGAGTCAGGTGCCGAGCGCTCCTCCCCCGGTAAATCGGGTGCTCGACCCCCTACACCCCCTAGGGTGCGGCGGGCGGCCGGGGACGTCCTGGATCCCCGACCTCCGGCACGACATCCACGCCGCTGTATTCAGCTTCGGCTGAAGTGCAGCGGACCTCCGGGATGGGACCCCGGCTCCTGCCCGGTGTGACCACCCCCCGGACTAGCTCTCCCCCCAGAGTGTCAGCATTGCACAGCAGGGGCAGCGCGGGCTTCGGGGACTGGAGGAGCGGCGGCCCGCGGAGCAGAGCTCTTTCCTGAGCGCCTCCGCCTTTCTGACCGCGGGTTCATGGATGGAGCGACGGGGACATGGGCCCAGGGCTGTGCTAAATGCAGACGTGCTCCCCGCGCCTAGGGAGCAGAGCTCCCGACCCTGCTCCACGGAAGGGGACACCGAGGCACGGGGCCTCGTCACTCCATCAAGGGCCGAACCAGGATTCCTTGTTGCTGCCTCTGCTCTTGTCCTCCCGGCGCTAGAATTGGATCTTTTCTTGCTCTGAGTGACCTTGCCTGCAGCTAGCAGCACCCTGGGCAGCTGCAGGCCCTGCCAGGGACCTCAGCTCCCTGGTCTTGGCACCCACAGACTCCAGGGCAACCTCATCTCCATCCACCTTGACCCGTTGTCTTGGAGACCCAAGGTCTGTATCCATGACAATTTACAAATGTCAGCACCTGTGATCCTCACCCGGTTGGTCACTTTGGCCTTCCACTGCCTCTAGTCACACCCCAGATTACCCCACACACACACCAGAAAGGCGTCTCGACTCACCCCTACTGTGTCCATCCTCCAATAATCAGTTTAGGGCCCCCTCCCCAGGAGACACTGCCGTTAACTACCCTCACTGCTAGTTCTTTGCTGTTTCAAATAATCGTCGGCTCCACGCGTGCCGGTCAACCTGCTCTGTGTGTGTGTGTGTGTGTGTTTCTGTGCCCTTTAGCTAGGCAATTTCGAGAAGCCAGGTCCTGGCGTATGACCGCGCTTTGGAGTTTATAACCCCTTTCTTAATTCTTTGAATTTCACAAGAGGCCAGGGCTGTAAATCCTCTCTTGTATACATGCTGCAGTTGCAGAAACAGGTCTGGAGAGTTCTGTCCAGGTGCCCGAGGCCGCCAGCTGGCGCGGCCATGCCGATTAGCCAAAGCCCTCCTGGCTTATGCAGACTTGGATGCCATCCCGGTCTGTGAACAATTGCAGGGTGGCTGGCCTTCCTTCCCAGGACGCCCCTCGAGGGAGAGCGCTGAGCTCTGCACACAGCAGGTCCTCAGCCGCCCCCTCGCCCCTCCACCTGGACGTCAGCAGCCACAGAAACAGGAGGGACGAAAGTACCACAGATACCGAAGTAGCTTTGGTACTTTGCTTCCTGGAAAGACTAAGGTCTCAAAGAGGACTGAGTGTGCAGAAAGAGGCAGGAACCTGCTTCTAGCCCCACTGGCCTGCTGAGGCGGGGTGGGGACAGCTGCTGCCTCCCCCTGGGGACCAGGGGCCGGGTCCCACCCGCCTGGGGCCCTGCCCCGTGGGGAGAGGGAGCCCCCTTCTCTGGCAGCCACAGCCCCTGGCTGAGTCTGCTCTGCTGGTCCCCGCAGGGTGGGCCTGAGTCGGGCCCCTGCAGGGCAGTCTGGGCCATTTGGGCTAGGGGTGCCCACTGACGCCTCTCCTGAGTCCCCTTATTATAGGGGCTCAGCAACGGCAGCTGGGCGTGCGGACTCGCGGCGGGGGCTTGAATCCCGGCTCCCCTACTTGTGTCCACTGGACTTAGACACTCATGCTCTGTCTGCCTCAGTTTCCTTTTTTTTACTGAGTAGGGATGGTAATAGTTCCTGCTCCCCATGGCTGTCGGGAGGAGTCAGTGAGTTAAGACCCGGGATGTGCACAGCACCCTGCCCAGCCCGGGCCACCTCAGTGTCAGTTGCTAACTGTGGTCATGCTGTTCACTGAGGCTCTGCTGAGGGCCAGGTATGTTGCAAATACTGCCTGTGCTCGTGCGTGGGGTGCCATATTACCCCCTTCAACCGAAGAGAAAACAGTCCTAGAGAGCTTGTCACTTTGCGAAGGTCACACATCTACAGAGAGCGGGGGCCCTGGATTCCAGAGCCTGTGCCCCAGCGCCCGCCCCCGCCCCCGTGCCAGTGCCTCCTGGGGGCAGACAGAGGAGAGCCGTCCTCCACTGGATCCGCCGGGAGGCCACGTGGTGCTCACGCATGCTCAGACGCAGCGACAGCACGACTTCACAGCAACCCTGATCAGGGTCATCTCAGCGGAGATGAGAAGGGGGCCACCGTTCAGGGGTTGAGGCTGAAGGCTGGGAGTGGGGAGGGTACAAAGGGGACAGCAGTGATGCTGGCAGGTGGCAGCGGTGTGGGGATGGAAGAGGCCTGGTCATTTTGAGGGGATGGCCAGCCCCCGAGGGCCCTGAACCCAGTACTTAACCTTCCTGCTTCTCTTTCCTCATCTGGAGGGCGGGGATGATGAAACCTGGCTCCCAGGCTGTCATGAGCCTCTGACCAGTTCACACGTGCCGAGAGGACTACCTCGTGCCCTGTGCAGCCCTGGTTCCAGGTGCCCCGTGGGTGTCCGTGGAGTCAAGGATGGGAGTGAGAAACGGGACGAGGGCCCATGAATGGACCCGGCTCCTGGCAGAAGCTGAGGGGCTGGAACCTGGAGCCCAGGGGTCAGGGCTCGCTTAGGGCAGGAGGACACCATCTGCTCAGGGACAGATGGAGAGAGCTGGGGACGGTTATGGACAGGTGGGGGTGGGATGCAGATGCAGTGGGGGAGGAAGGGGTACTGAGAGGTTCTGGGACATCTGCTTTCTTCAGGGGGGATGGGAAGATGGAGCCGGGAATTTGGGTGAAGACGCTTGGTTCAGAGTAGCAGTGATGATCGAGGAAGCTGATTAGGGCGGGTGTGGGGACCACCGGGCTGCAGGGAGACCTCAGGCAGGTTCGCAGTGGAGCCTTCCACCTGGCAGCTGGTGGGAGTGGGAGAAACCAGTAGCTAGACTGGTCAAGACTAGGGGTTTGCCAGGTAGCTGTGGTCAAAGGCAAGGGGGAAAGGGGAGGCCAAGATCCTACGAGGGAGTATTCACAGGGGTCACGGATGTCGCCCCACTTGGGAGCTAACGGGCTAGCCCGCCGCGGTTTCAGGGATGCTGCAGAAGACGCACGAGCCCAGGTCAGAGGCAGAGGACTGCTGTTCACAGGGAAGCAACGTCCAGGGTGTCAGCGGGTGTCTGGAGGATGCTGCCCACGGTGGCCGCATCACAAGAGGGGAACCGGGGGCCTGTGAACAAGCTTGGTCCTCACCCCTCAAGGTCGCTCTCTGACCAACGGCCCCGGGAAAGGCGGTCGGGGTCTGGTGCCTGCTCCTGGCATGCCCAACAGGACATGCAGGAGTGTCTCCCAGCAGGGTCAATGGGGTGGGCCTCGAGTCCAGTTTCTGGTCTGGCAGAGGCGGCAGTGGATCTGACGGGGACTGGTGACTGGGAGAAGGTCATCAAGAGGACGTGACTGCCGTTGCCCCTCGAGGCAATTAAAGTGTTGACGAAAATAATCAGTAAACAATCTAATATAGGGATCGACACAGACAAGTATCATATGATACCGTTTACATGTGGAATCTAAAAAGAATGGTACAGATGAACTTACAAAACAAAAGTAGAGTCACGGATGTATTAGAAAACAAACTTATAGTTACCAGGGGCGAAAGCCAGGGAGGGGGATAAATTGGGAGACTGGGACTGACAGATACACACTACTATATATTAAATAGATAACTAATAAAACCTACTGTACAGCACAGGGAACTCTACTCAATACTCTGTAACGACCTATATGGGAAAAGAATCTAAAACAGAGTGGATACGTGTAGATGTATAACTGAGTCACTTTGCTGTGCCCCTGAAACTAGCACAACATTGTAAATCAACTATACTCCAGTAAAAATTTTTTTTAAATCTAATATAAGAATAGAAAAGAGTTTTATCTGAACCAAGCTGAGGACTATAGCCCAGAAGCCAACCTCTCAGATAACTCTGAGGAACTGCTCTGGAGAAGCAGGGTTTTCAGCACGGTTTTATATCTTGTCAGAACAAAGAACATCAAACACGTCAGGGATGCATTCCTTCAGGGTTTCAAAAAACCAGATCAGCCTGTTCACAGCGAGTCCGGATGGTCTTGGCACCTGGGAAGGGATGCTGCCAGGTGCCTAGGCCTTTAGTGGGTGTGGAGGGGGCGGGGCAGGTAAACTGCAGGTCCACAAACTCAAGAGCTAACTAGGCAGAGGACTGAGCATCTGCTCGCTGACACACAGCACTGGGTGTTGTGCTCGTTTCCTGGGGCTGCGTCCCAAAGTGCCACAGACTGGGAGGCTTCAACAGCAGAAATTTGTCCTCTCACAGTCTGGAGGCCAGAAGTCCAAGGTCAAGGTGTCTGCAGGGCTGCACTCCCCCTGAAACCTGTAGGGGAAACTCTCCTGCCTCTTCCAGCCTCTGTCAGTTGCTGGCAGTCCTGGGCATTCCTGGGCATTCCTGGGCTTGTGGGCACGTCACCCCAATCCCCACCTCTGTCTCCACGTGGCTGTCTTCTCCCTGTGACTCTCTGTCCTCTTCGTGTTGGACTCAGGCCTGCCCTGCTGTCCTCATCTTTTTTTTTTTTTTTTTTTTCCAGTAGGCGGACCTCTCACTGTCGTGGCCTCTCCCGTTGCGGAGCACAGGCTCCAGACGCGCAGGCTCAGCGGCCATGGCTCACGGGCCCAGCCGCTCCGCGGCATGTGGGATCTTCCCGGACTGGGGCACGAACCCATGTCCCCTGCATCGGCAGGCGGACTCTCAACCACCGCGGCACCAGGGAAGCCCTCGCCTTTTTTTTTTTTAAATTAATTAATTTATTTGGTTGCGCTGGGTCTTAGTTGTGGCAGGCGGGCTGCTTAGTTGCGCCACACCGGCTCCTTAGTTGTGGCATGTGAACTTTTAGTTGCAGCATGCGTGTGGGATCTAGTTTCCTGACCAGCGATCGAACCTAGGCCTCCTGCATTAGGAGCATGGAGTCTTCAGCACTGGACCACCAGGGAAGTCCCTGATGTCCTCACCTTAACCCGGTGACACCTGCAAAGACCGCACCTCCAAATAAGACCACGTCCACGCATATGGAATGACGGTGGTTAGGACTTGAGTGTGCCTTGGGAGGGGACACAGTTCTCCCCGTGAGAGAGGGGTATACACGTGCAAACAATGAGGGGACTCAAATGGTACTCGGCGCTGTCCACAGGCGCGCCTTGGTCGTGGGGGAGGGCGGGGGCTCCTGCCGGGTCTGGCTGTGGCTTCCCCTGACCTGGGTCCCCCTGAGTTTGCAATGCTTCTTTCTTGGGGCTTTTGAAAGGCTGTTCCCACTCCCACCGGCAGGTGGCAGAATCATCCACACGGGGCCTTCAAACCAGAGCCCGGAGCCGGGTGCGGCGTCTGTAAGCCGGAGGTGAAGGTCAACTTCTCATCCCATGGGGCAGGCGGAAGGCTTCAAAGTCTCAGCTGGGAGGTATGGATTCTTATTTTATCTAAACTTCCAGATGTTGTGCTTAGTGTTTTACCAAATCCATGGGTCCCGTCTCTGCCATCTGCCTCTGATGGAAATGTGGCTTGGAGAGCCTCAGGGCCAGGCACAGCCCACGGGAACCGCACGGGTGGGACCTCAGATCTGCTGGGGCTCTGGGTGCACCAGGTTGAAGGTTAAGGCAGAGCCCGGGGAATATTCCGAGGGCCAGACTCACCTCGCAGAGACAGCTGCCTTCTGGGTGAGGCCTCTCCCTCCCAGAGGGAGCCAGGCTGCAGAGCCAGCCGGTCCCAGGGCTGCGCCTGAGGCTGGACAGTGCTTGGTGGCCGACCTGGCCCCAGGGACCCGTGTAAGAGCTGCCGTGTGGTGTAGTGTAGAGACTGCCCTTGATCTTTGACTTTGGCGGGTCTCCTTCAACAAAGAAACACCCTCCCAGCAGACGGGATGGGGGGCGGCTGTGGCCTTGGGGGGAAGAGGGTGGGCTTCCAAGCCTCCTGGCTTTAAGGCACAAGAGCTGGATGTGGGAGACCGGACGGACACGGTGCTCCTGCAGTTTCTAACGGCTGAGTTGTTTCCATGGTAACTTTCATCGCATCCTGCCCTCGACCTGGTGGACGGTCTCGCCCTGCCCCAACCCTGCGGCCGACCTCGCTGGGCCCAGGTGCCCCGGGCCCTCTGTCCCCACCTGGCAGGAGGAGCTGCAGCCGCGCTGTGATGCTGGGAGCCGGCAGAAGGTCTGGCTGCGCGGATGTGCTTCCCGGGTTCAGGTGGGTCACTGGGGGACACCAAGGTAGGATAGGGGCCAGGAGATCTTGGAAAGGACGTTGCCTAGGACTGGGGCATCTGTCCTGGTCCTGGCTGACGTGGCAGCGGAGGGAGGCCAGGAAGGGGGACACGTGTTGCCTTGTTCCCGAGAAAAGCACGGACTGCACCATGGAACACGTGTCCAGCAGCAAAGTCCCGCGTCTCCCAGACTCGGCTTCCGGAGAAGCCTCTGTCTGCCCGGAGGACTGGTGCTGCTGAGACGGCTGGGTCGGCGGGGGGGCCCTCCATCATCCCTAGTGCACGGCCACCTCCTCTGTGGGCCTCCGGGGTCGGCGCTGGCTTGCCCTGTAGCTGTTGTGAGAAATGACCACCGTCTGGGTGGTTAAAGCAGCAGAGACCTGCTGTCTTACAGTCCGGAGGCCAGAAGCCTGGATGAGGAGGGGCGGGGCTGCTCCCCTCCGCTCTGTGTTCCTCCCTCAGCTTCTCGTGGTGGCTGGCTGTGTCCTGCGTCCCTTGGCTTGTGGGTGCATCCCCCTCATCCTGTATCTGTGTGGCCACGTGGCCTCCCCTGTGTCCCCCTGTGTCTCAAATCTCCTTCTCCTTCTCTTATGAGGACACCTGTCATTGGGTTGAGGGTTAAGTCCAGGACGATTTCATCCCAGCATCCTTAGCTTAATTACATCTACAGAGACCCTTTTCCCAAATCTGGTCACATGCTCAGGTCCCAGGGGTCAGGACTTAGAAAGACCACTGTTTTGGGGGATAGCTTCAGTCCCACATACTGCTGTACACAATGCCTGGCACTGGTGAATGAGTGGGTGGGTTTCTGCTCTCAGGGTTGGCAGGGGGTCTGTAACACCCTTCTTACTGCCCCGCCCCCACCCCAGGTTAAGGGAGGGAGGCGTGAAGGCGGGGCACGCCAGGCCTGTCTGTTCACTGAGCAGTAGTCGACTTGTTGACCCTCGGTCAGCGGCCGAGCAGGAGCCAGCTTTGGGGCTGATGCTCTGGTGTTCCTGGTTCACCACACGGACAGAGGCACTGGGCCTCATCCAGGGCTGCATGGCAAGTCAGCAGAGGCGTCCTGACCCCGGCACCTGCTCCGGAATCCACCCACCCCATTCCGGCCCCATCACACGGCCCAATTTACGTTTGCGTGGATGGCTTCTTTGAGGTCAGTTTCTCTTCGGGGACGAATGAGGAGGTGTAGAACCAGACTCCAGAACCAGAACCGGAAAGCTTTCCATCCAGCTGGCGAAGCGTTTGGCATAGGGCTTTGGATGCCAAGCTTAGCTCATCATTCATCTCCAGCCAGGAATGATGCTGGATTCACGGTCCCCTCCCGGTGGGGCCTGTTTGTGGGAAGCGCTGGTGCCCCCCCCCACTATCATGGACGCAAAGACCCCTGTGGACACTGCCTGCACGAGGCCCTCTCCTCTGGGACCTGGAAATGCCTCTGGTGCTAATTAATTTGCTTGCTCTCTTGTCAAGGAGAAGTGTCTATAAAAATTCAGACGGAGGCTTCCCTGGTGGCGCAGTGGTTGAGAATCTGCCTGCTAATGCAGGGGACAGGGGTTCGAGACCTGGTCTGGGAGGATCCCACATGCCGCGGAGCAACTAGGCCTGTGAGCCACAACTACTGAGCCTGCGCGTCTGGAGCCTGTGCTCCGCAACGAGAGGCCACCATAGTGAGAGGCCCGCGCACCGCGTTGAAGAGTGGCCCCACTTGCCGCAACTAGAGAAAGTCCTCGCACAGAAACAAAGACGCAACACAGCAAAAATAAATAAATTAATTAATAAACTCCTACCCCCAACATCTTCTAAAAAAAAAAATTCAGACGGGACGCTGGATTCTTCTCTTGAACCGGGAACAACATTAGCTCAGGGAGCGTCAGAGTCTGTGCTGGGCTGGGACCCTGTTTTCCAGTCCCCTGGGACTGGGCAGGACCGTGGAGGGGAGGGGCCACAGCTCTGGGAAAGTGGGAGGGAGCAGTTTTCTGCTCACGGGACCAGCCAAGCTGGTGGCACACGTCTTTCTCCTCCCCACGTTAATTTTCCTTGGTCCAAAGGCTATTTTTTTATCATTTTCAGCAGAGAGTGAGACAAAACCATTAACAAGCAGTGTCTTTTTTTTTTTAATATTTATTTATTTGGTTGTGCTGGGTCTTTGTTGTGGCAGGTGGGCTCTTTAGTTGCAGCAGGGGCTCCTTAGTTGCGGCTCGAGGGCTCCCTAGTTGTGGCTCACAGGCTCCTTAGTTGAGGCATATGAACTCTTAGTTGCGGCATGCATGTGGGATCTAGTTCCCTGACCAGGGATCGAACCTAGGCCTCCTGCATTGGGAGCATGGAGTCTTCACCATGGCGCCACCAGGGAAGTCCCCAAGCAGTCTTTTAACCCTGCTTTTCATAAAAGGCTCACCTTCAGGGCTCTCTTCCAGGCCTGAGTGGCCCCGCAAACGCTCCAGGTCGGGAGGACCAAGCTGTGTCTGTATCTTGTAAGTCGGGCCAGCGAATCCCAGGGTGGAGTCGGGAGGTTTTGCTACAGTTTGGCTAAAGGCCTTGGGGATGGGAATTTGGGCTAAGAAGCATCCTTCCTGAGCTCCAGCTCAAAGGGAATCTGAAGCCTTCACACACAGAGGTCCCGTGGGCTCGTTGTGGGAATCCGTGGGCTTCAATCCCCATCCTACACATGGCGATGCCCCACGGTGTGGGCTGCATGCCCCTGCTCCACCGTCAGAGTAAATCTCCCCTGCCCACCCCCATGCTTCTTGCCCTTCTCAGAGTTGCATCACTGTGGAGATGCCAGTTCTCCTGGAATTAATGAATACATTTAATGCAATTCCAATAAAAAGTCCAGCGCAGCTTTGAAAGTGCTGGACAAAGGGGCTCCAGAGACCATTGGGAAGAATGATGGGTGAGAATTCCCAGAGTCATTTGCAGGTAAATAAAGGACTGATGGGGAGGTGCTCCAGCCCATCGCCAGCGAGCATCACGGGAGGGTCTCATCCCGGTGGTGCAGGGCAGACGGTAGAACCACTGGGGTTGGAATGGAAAACCCCACAAAAACACGTTCTACTTGCAGCTCGTCTGGGCTGAAGATGCTGTGTTGCATCGGAGGAAGCAGGCTGGCCAGCTAACGGCCCTGGGACAACTGGACAACCCACCAGGCAGAATCTCCCTTTCCAGCACACAGCCAGGTAAATTCCATATGAAATGACATTTGCATGCCCAGATGTCGTAAAGAAAGAAGAACGTATTCATGATCTTTCCAAGCTAAGTGCCTACAGTATTTCTAGGCAACAGGGGAAACAGCAGTGTGACCGCCTATAGGTTTGAGGACACAAAACTAGGAACTTAGATTGCCTGGAGGAAGCATCGTTAACCACCTTAAGACTGAAACTACAGACCAGGAAAATGTTTGCAGTGTCCGCAAACTGTCACTTTATAATGAAAATGGACAAAGAGAGAGAATTCTCAGGGAATGTTTACTGCATTCTGCTTACTTGGGTTACTAGAAAAGTTGTCTGAGTTAAATCCACTTATGAAAGTGTATTAAATGGGCTTCCCTGTGGCGCAGTGGTTAGGAATCCGCCTGCCAGTGCAGGGGACACGGGTTCGAGCCCTGGTCCAGGAAGATCCCACATGCCGCGGAGGTACTGAGCCCACAAGCCACAACTACTGAGCCCATGCGCCACAACTACTGAAGCCCGCGCTCCTAGAGCCTGCGCTCCGCAACAAGAGAAGCCGCCACAATGAGAAGCCCGTGCACCGCAACGAAGAGTAGCCCCCGCTCGCCACAACTAGAGAAAAGCTCGCGTGCAGCAATGAAGACCCAACGCAGCCAAAACTAATAAATAAATAAAATAGATAAATTTATTTTTAAAACGTGTATTAAACACGTGTACTGTTTGATTACTTGTTTCAAATATAAAATCTAAGCACGCCCTCGTGGCATGTTGGTGGCCTGGGCAGCAACACACACTGGAAGTTAAACGGTCGGATGCTTGACCGTTCCCATGCCCTCAGGGCTCAGGCTGGGGGGGAGACGGGTGAGGGTGCTGGGGGAGCATCAGGGGTGCCAGACAGTCTGCGCAGCTCGTGCTTTGTTTGGGGAGGTGACCTCTATGCTGTGGGTTCACGCATCTACACCTGAGCCTGAGCCCGCCCGAGTGTGTGGGGTGTGGTAGGTGTCCTAGGAATAGGGACGTCCCGCAGGAAGTGCCCACCCTCTTCCCACCTGCCTGCCCACCTGGCACCTGCCTTAGGACCATTCACCTGACAGCTGAACTTGGTGCCGGGCGGGTAGAGGTGGATTACGGTGGTGCCAAAAACGTTTATGCTTCAGGGGCCCTTCCAAGTTAGGGCCAGGAGTGGGGATGGAATGTGCTCACAGGTCATGCATTTTTGTCAAGTTAGCAAAATAACTTCTTTTTACATAACTCGTCTTCAAGAGGGCCCACCAAACCTTGATTCCCCCCTGCGAGCAGCCTCCATTTTAACCCACAGGACCCATCTGAATCCTTTCCTTTTTCCCTCCAAGAAGCAGGAGAATGTTCCTAAAGAATGGGGCCCCCTCGGCCCACGTCGGGGCACCGGGCGGGAGTCCCCGGGGTAGCTGGTGAACATTTTAAGCTGCTCACTCATTCATCCAGTGCACGTGTACCCAGCACCCGTTTCGTGCCAAGCGCAGCTCTGGAGGGGAAGGGGTCAGGTCTTTAAAGATGGGCAGCGGGTAGACCTCTGGGAAGCTCTCGGGGTTGGGGGGGACTTGCACCCCAGGGTAGGGCCCCGCACTCACACAGGCACTCTTGGGCTCTCTTACGGCAGGCCCTTGGGAGACCCGGAGGAGCATGGGCCAGCCCTGCTTTTGGGAGCCCAGTGGGGGGCTGAGGGGTGAGATTGAGAGGTTGGCACACCGGATCGTGTCGGGGCATCACTGAGCAGGGGAGTCAACCTGTGTTTGGGGTTTCAGAAGATGGTGAAATCACCCTGCTGTGGACAGAATTGTGTCCCCCACCAAATTCATACGTTGATGCCCGTACCCCCAGTGTGACTGTATTTGGAGATGGGCCTTTAAGGAGGTGGCTAAGGCTACATGAGGTCATAAGGGTGGGGCCCTGATCCTATAGGTCTGGTGCCCTGTGAGACGAGTAAGAGACACCAGGGCTGCGGTCTCTGTCCCATCTCCCAGGCCCACCAGGCGAGCACACACCAGGAGGCAGCGTCTGCAGGCCAGTCAGCGTCTTGACCCTGGGCGTCCAGTCTCCAGAACGTGAAAAACCAAACGTCTGGATGTGTTGACTGGGACACCCCCGAGGGGCCGTCGGGCTTGCGGACCTCCGTCTGCTTTCCACGCGTGATCCAGCGGTTTTCTTAGATTGACAGATTGAGTCCAGGTCCGCAGAGCCAGCCCGCCTTGTTCAGTTCCCGGATCTGCAGTTTACAAGGGGCGACTAGGGGCGCTGCTCCCACCCGGACCTCAGTTTCCCCATTTGTACAGCAGGGTGGCAGCAGGGCTGGCCTGACAGAGACCCCCACCCCCCCCGCCCCCCCGCCCCCGGTAGGATGACAGGGGTGTGCGGTCCGGTGTCACGGAGGACTGCCTTAGCAGGGGATGAGGGGCGGGATCCCTGGTGCCCCGCCCCTTGGTCACTCGTGTCGCAAGGGACCTGGGACTTTCATCCGGAGAGGAGCCGGGAGCGCGAACGGGCCGCCGTGGGTGGGTGGGTGGGGCGCCGGGGCTGAGGACCCAAGCGGGGGTGTGGGCGGGGGTGTGAGCCGGGGAGGGGCAGGGCCGGGAGTGGAGCATCTGCGCGGGGATGGGCTGTGGGCCGGGGTCCGGGCCCGGGGGCGAGCCGGGGGCGGGGCGAGGTCGGGGTGGGCGGGGTCGGGTCGCGCCTGGCTGTGGGCGGAGTCTGGGCCGGGGTCGGGGCAGGGGGCGTGGTGAAGGCGGGCCGGCCTCTCCCGCGCGAGGCTCGGCGCACACTGGGCTTTCTGCGCCGGGGCGGGTGTCTGGCGGCGCTCATCCATGCGCGCAGCGCTTTGAGCTGCCGTCGAGCGCGGGCAGGAAGCCGGACCCTCGCCACCTGAGGCGACCTCACGCTCGGCGGGACCCGGCGCGGCACCTGTGGCTGCGCCCCGTGCGCCCCCCGGGCCATGGCGCACGTGGAGACGGCGGCTCCGAGCGCCCGTCTGGGCCGCCTGTGAGCCGGGAACCGGAGGAGGGAGCGGCGCGGCGCCGCAGGCACGATGCCTTTCCTTCCGGAGGCGAGGGCGGCGGGGCGCGCGGTGGCCCTGGCCCTGGTGCTGCTGCTCCCCGCCGTGTCAGCGGGCGCCGGCGCCCTGTTCCGCCTGCAGCCCGGCATGTGAGGAGGGGGAACGGGAGCGGGAGGGCTGGCGGGACGCCCGGAACCCCGGAGCCCTGGGCGGCTTGATCCCCGGGGCCCTGAGAACACGGGGCTCTTTGCCTTAACTGGGGAGGGGGAGGTTAAGAGACAAGGGTCAGGGGCTGGGTCTGGGGGCGCTTCCGTGGCAGGACTACCCGACCTCTCGCCTTCCCCTTCCTCCTCTGTCTTTTAAATTTTAATTTAATTTAATTTTATTTTATTTATTTTTGGCTGCGTTGGGTCTTCGTTGCTGCGCACAGGCTTTCTCTAGTTGCGGCGAAGCGGGGCTACTCTTCATTGCGGTGCTTGGGCTTCTCATCGCGGTGGCTTCTCTTGTGGAGCACGGGCTCTAGCCGCGCGGGCTTCAGTAGTTGCAGCATGCAGGCCCAGTAGTTGTGGCTCACAGGCTCTAGAGCACAGGCTCAGTAGTTGTGGCACACGGGCTTAGTTGCTCTGTGGGATCTTCCCAGACCAGGGATCGAACCTGTGTCCCCTGCACTGGCAGGCGGATTCTCAACCACTGCGCCACCAGGGAAGCCCCCTCCTCTGTCTTAACTCTGCATCGTGGGTTTGCAGGCTGGGTGGAACCTGCATCCCGCCGAAGTGAGGGAATCTGGGCAGGGTCCGGCCAGGGAGCTTGGAGAAGGCCAAGAGGAAGCAGCCTGTGCCCACTTCCTTCCAAAGCCTGTCTCCTGGGTCCTGGGGGCTGTGCCCGACAGGGGGCTGCTTGGGCTTGGTTTATGTGTTAAACACGTGGGCTTTGGGCCTGGGAGACAGGAGAAGGCATTCAGTACCAGAACGGGCAGGAAGAGAGGGTCAGGGAGCCAGCCAAGATGAATTTAATTTTGAAAGATGATTCCCCAGTGGGCTGTTTAGCGGTCTCTTTCAAACAGCAAATCGATCCTTGTGTTGGCCTCAAAGGAAAACTGGTGCGAAGTGAGCCGGTCTGGCGGAGGAGGGGTGGGGGAGAGCTTGCTGGCAGCCCCCATCCCCACGCTCCCTCAGGGTGCTGGGCCGGGGGCCTGCAGAGCTTGGAAAGGCTGCTGAGGGGCTGCAGAGGGGCAGCGAGGGGCCCAGGCTGGGGTTGGGGCTTACTGTGCAGGGCTGGCCCCAAGGGCCCCGTGCACCTGGCCATACGGGAGGAAAGGACAGGCTTCCAGGCAGAGCTGCGGAAGGGACAAGTCCACGCCCCCTGGGCCCCGGGTCTTGCTTTACTCCAAGAAGGAAGGTTCCTCGTGGCCTTTTCAGAGGAGCGTGTGGTCTGGGGCCCCGTGTCCCGCCTCTCCGTGTGACTTCTGCCCAACCTTGCTCTTTGCTGTGATCCCAGTGAGTTTAGTTTGTCCAAGGGAAGCTGTGGCCTCAGAAGGGATTATCACGGGGGGCCGCTCAGCCTGCCTGCTCTTCACACGGTTGGCTGGGGATGTCCAGAGGCCCAGGCTCCCGGGAATCCCAGGGTGCTGGTCAGGGTGGACAGCTGCTCAGCTGGTGAGGCCGTTGGGGATGGAGGGCTCTGCTCTAAGAGGGGCTTCTGCCCCAGTGCGCTTGTGGGGACCACTGGTCGCCCTTCCTGGCCCCCGGGACTGAGCCTGTTCCCTGGGGTCTGCCCACTCACCCAGGGCTCTGGGAGGCCACTAGCCAGCCTGGGGAGGGCTTTCCATCAGCCGCTGGAGGATTGCAGGAGAGGTCGGCCTTCCTGCTGCTTGCTTTCCCCAAAGCCCCCTCCCCCCTCCTCCCCCTTCCCCTCCCCCTCCTCCCTCCTCCTTCCTCCTGCTCCTCAGATCCTTCAAGGCTCCTGTTCCTCCTCCTGGGGCGCCTCCCACCTGCCCTCTGGGGGCCTGTGCCCCTATTTCTCGTCCTGGGGCGTCGTCCCTCCACTCTCTGATGCCCTCCTCGTGTTGAGTTCCGTGCCGCCTGCGAGCACACCTTTCCATTCCTGTCTGTAAGCACCTGCCACCTGCCTGGACCTGTGGTGGGGCCGCAGTGGGCACTGCTGGCTGGCTGAACAAGTGGGGGGCTGCTAGCTCTAGCTGCTGGACCCCCGAGAAACCTTGTGAACGGGCCCATTCCGCAGCTTGTTCTGTGCAGAAAGGAGGCGGGAGCTGGTGGACTCCTGGAGGTGCCAGAGTTGCCTCTTCGCTCGCTCCCTACACCCCAGAGGGACAGGGGAGGGGGCCCGGAGAGCAGTGAGGGTCCCAGAAAGTCCTTTTCCTCGAAGGTCCCGTCGCCTGTGCCGCCCTTCCCTTCACGGGCAGCCCCACCCTCTCTGGCTGGCTTAAAACCTCCATGGTGGGCCTGTGGGGAAGCAAAGGGGGAGGGTGCTCTACGGGAGCTCCCACTGCCTGGCAGCCCCACGGGTTCTGGGGTCCCGACAGCTGGGACGCGGGAGTGATGTGGCTGGTCCTTTGGCTCCTGCTGGCCCACGTGTCCAGATTCCAAAGCAGCCAACGCTTACTTACTTATTTATTTACTTACATCTCTGAAATGAATCTCTGCTGCCGTGGAAGGGTGCTGGTCTTTCTCCCTGGGGCCTGGACTGACTGCTGACTGCGTGTGGGGCTGGTCAATGCAGGGCTGTGGGAGCAGCGCCTGGCCACAGGGAGCTCTGACCAACCTGAGTCTGAGGCTGCAGAGCTCGGAGGAGACATCAGCTCACAGCACTGCTTCCCCCTGGGCTGGAGTCCTCTGGGCGGCTGTGCTAGGAAAATGGCCAGTGCTTTCCAATCAGTTCATTACATTGGCCCCTCCCATCCAGAGAGGGACAGGCCCTCCAAGCTCAAGTCCCTGCTTGCAAGTAACTCTTGGACCCACTGGCCCTGAGGGTTGGAACAGCCCCCATTCGCTGAGGCTGAGGCTGAGGCTGAGGTTTCCTCTGGCCATTCAAAGGACCCTGCTCACCGGTCAGGGAGTTTGAAAGCTGAACTGTACTTTCAGTGGCCCGTGGGCCACTCCCAGTATCTGGATCCTGCTTCCCCGTCTCTCCTGGCGCTGAGGCTGTGATGGATGGAGGGAAAGGGCAGGGAAGGAGCACACCTATGGCCAGCTGCCTCATGCCAGGCCCTGCGTTTGCTGCTGGGCACGTGCCTGGCACTGTGATCAATTGTCCACTTGTCTGGTGGAGAGACCCGGGTGTCCAAGAGTGATCTGCCTGGGTCACGGCATCCCTGGGACCCCGGAGCCTGTAAAAACAGACGTGACGGAGACGCTGCTCAGCAACGCGGCCCCCTTCCTGGACCAGGGGTGTGTGTGCAGCCAGGCTTCCCCAGCTGCACAAGGCCAGGTGCCCTGCTTCCCTGCCCCGGTGTTCCCCATCCTCACCCTGGTTCCTTGTGGGCCCAGGAACCGCCCACCCTGGAGGGACGCGTCTCATGCCCACCCTCACCTCCAGCTCCAGGCGAAGGAAGGCCACCAGCCTCCAGGAGCCCCGTTCTGCCCCGGGGAGTGGATGGCCCGACAGCTGGATGAGTAACCCCTCCGCCCAAGCTGTGTTCACTTTGTAGCTGGGAAATTGCCTTCCTTCCCCGCAGATGGGCAGCAGGGTCCACCGTCAGGAACAGAGGGGCCCGAGCAGTGACCTCTGCTCCTCCTCAGGGGTCTTTCCTGTGCCCTCGTCCGACTGGCCTCTTTGTTTCCTCCTCAGCTCTCCCTCCCCCATCCCACTTCCTCCCTCCTTCCAAATGGAAAAGCCAGCTACGCTGTGCTTCTGAGGTGCCGGAAAGTTCCCAGAGGAGAAAATCATTCCAGCGCCTGCCCCTCCCCCCTTTAACTGTTTTCAGGCACGTGGGAGCGGGGTGCAACCAGAGGGAAAACCTGCCGTCCTGGAAGCCAGGCAGCCCTGCAGGCCTGGGGGGCCAGAGTCACGCAGGTGCCTTGGGGGGGCGGGGACAGGGTGGGCAGCGGACGGGAGAGTGACCAGAGCACGCGTACCGGAAAGGCTGCTGTGCGGCCTCGCCGTGGTCATCTCGCTGGTTAGCGGCGGCCCTCGTGGCTGAGGTCTGAGGGGTCCAGGAAGGAGGGGGCCCTTCAGAGGAGAGCACCAGCCCCTACTCTGGGGTTTTCTGTCAGGCGCCAACTTCCCAAGCTCCGTGCGGGGCGGTTCTCCTGCTGACCGAGTGGCCGGACCTGCTCCCCCCGCAGCACCCCTGAGATGAGGGACCCCTGTGAGCCATGGCGTGCCCTCCCCAAGGCCCTGACAAGGCATCCTGCGTGCTGAGCTGGGTCGGCATATGTACGGGAATGGTGGTGACATCCCAGGGGATGTGGGGCCTTGTGACCCAGAGACACAGGGACCTTCTCTGAGCCAGGGTTGTGCCAGATTCCAGACACGCGTGATCTTGTGTCAGGAGCCCTTGAGGCACCTGCTGCCCCCTTTATAGATGCTGAGGCCGAGGTGCAGAGAGGGTCAGTAACCATCCTCAGGCTGCATAGTGGGCCCCAGGCCTGGGCTGTGGGCTCCAGAGCCTGTGTTTGTAACTGTCCTCGGAATGTGTCGCCTGCATCCTCACAGGCCACCCACGGCTCGGGGGGCTATTTCAGGGTCCAGGCCAGGCCCTGCAGCCAGGAGGCTCAGAAGCCATCGGGCCTAAGCCCTCCCCTCCCTTCATCCTCTCCTCCCTGCCCCCGCGGGAAGAGAGCGGAGGCTTGATGTCTGCGTGCTGGGCAGAGGGGTGGGTGAGAGTTTGGAGCAGACGTGATGCTGCGCCTGCAGCCGTTCACTTGGGCCTGCTCTCGGTTTGCAAATGGCAGTTCCTCCTGGGCCTGTCTCTCCCGGAGGCACCTACGAGGTCACCTGCCCTGGCCGACAGGAGCCCTTTCTGTGCCGGCTCAATGAACCCTCACGACAACCTGTGAGGCCAGTGTCGTGAGTCCTCACCTGCCAGGGGGGCACCCGAGGCTCAGGGAGGTCCCCTGGCTTGTGTGTCTCATGCTTGTGCCCCAGCTTGGGGCGTCTCGGAAGCAGGCAGAGTCGGGGCTAGAGAACGCCAGGGTCAGAGTCAGATGGACTCAGGGTCAAGTTGTCACTGTTCCCAGGACCTCCACTTCCCCTGTTTGCAGGGCAGTGGCCTCTACGCTTTGGGGTCTTGGGAGGGTTGGAGGGATGCTCCGGGCGGCGTGGCCCATATGAGGGGGAGGGTCAGACGTGGCCCTGTGAGCCCCTCCCTTTCCCCCTGAGCATCCGCTCCCTCGAGGCCAGGCCCGTGCAGGCCTGGGATGGGCACTGGGCTGGGTGCCCTGCTACGGGGCCCGGCCTCGGGTCTGGACAGCTGGGTACCCAAGGGTGAGCATGCAGGGGGGTTGGTGTTGGTGATGAGGGTGCTGACCGTCTGTCTGTGTCCCAGGCCCAACGTGTGTGCACAGCGGGAGCTGACCCTGGTGGGCCGTCGCCAGCCCTGCGTGCAGGCCTTCAGCCGCATGGTGCCCGTGTGGAGGACGGGCTGCGGGCGGCAGGACCGGTGTGTCGGCCACAAACGCAGGTGCGTGCAGGGCTCCCCGGGTCCCACGGGGGATGGAGGCTGCTCACACGCAGAGCAGCATGGACCACTCAGGCAAAGGGGTGGCCGGGCCATCCGGGTCTCAGGGCACAGGCACCGCCCCTGCCCCGCCACTGAAGCCCCACATCTGAGGTCAAGGCCTCTGACACCACCCTTGGGGTGTGGCCGCCATGGAGGCTATTCCCAGACTGTAAGTGCCTGCTCAGCGGCCACCTGGGGCCCTTGTGGGTGGGGGAGGACCCCGTGGGGAGGAGGCCTCTGAGGGGAAGGGGGAGACTACGGGACAGGAGGGGACCCTGCAGGGAGAGGTACTGACCACGCAAGAGGGTGAAAAGTGGGGTGCCCAGGCTGCCGAGGTCCTGGCTGGAGGCTGCTGCTTCTATCTGACCCCAAGCCCGTGTGAAACCTTTATTGCTCAAGATTTTATTTCACAATGAAATGGAGGAGTGCCTTTGCCTACCTCTCTGCTTTTTATAGACTCGGGTTCTGGCATCTGCCTGGTTGCAAAGCTGGGTGGGGTGGGGTGATGAGGGGATTCCATTGTTGGGGAGGAGGGCTGAGTCCTCCGATGGGAGCGTGCTGTCCAGCCTCTCGGCCAGGTCTTCGGGCCAGGTCTTCGGTACGGGAACCTGCTGGGCCTGCCCCCAGGAGCGGGCGTGGGGGGCGGCCTTAGTTTTAAACGTTTGCTGTATGATTCGCACACGTGCAGAACGGAGAGAGGGCAGTTACCAGTTACATCTCAGCGTGGTTCTCAGCTGGTGGCGGTTCGTCTCCCTGCTGGCGACCTTGGCGGTGTCTGGAGAGTTTGGGTTGTGAGAGGTGGGCTGGAAGGGGGGCAGGTGGAGGCAAGGATGGCCCTTCCGCCACGAAGGTCCCGCCCCAGGGTCAGGAGGGCCGAGGCTGGGCCACGCCCGGCTAGGAGGAGGAATCACCACCATCGTTTCCCCAGAGACGTGCGTCTTGCAGTCTGTCCTTCCCAGCTTCCACACTCGCGTGGATGTAGGTGGATTTGCTAAACGGGTCACGTCAGCTGCCACCTCCCCTCCCGCGCCCCTCCCCCCAACCTGTGGTGAAAGGGCGCTCTTTTGGAAGCATCCAGAAGCCCTGTGGTCCCTGGGCTGGAGAGGGGAGTGGGTGGCCGTGCTGTGGAGGCCCCTGTGACTGGCCGTCAGACCGTTTCTCCAGGCTGGCCTGGGCAGGGCGGGGGACAGCGTTTCCAAGGTGGCTGGTGCCTCAGCTTCCTGGTGGGGAGTCCGGGCGCTGGGGAGGCCATGTGCAGCCGGGGTGGGGGTGTGTGTTCTGGGTCGCGGTTTCCTGGGAAGGCCCGGGAGGGCCTCTGGGGTCCTGTCCTTGCACTGCCCAGTTCGGGCGTCAGGGACCCTTCCAGTTCTGCAGGAGCAGTGCGGGCCCCTGGCTCCATGGCGGCCACTATCCCGTCCGCCTGGCTCTGGGCTGGAGCCGGGCTCCACCTTCCTCTGCTGGGCTGTTCTCGCTCCAGGTGAGCGAGGTTGCCTCCCCGCCTCGGTGCTCATGGCGGTCAGCGTCCTGCAGCGTTTCCTGGGGTCAGTGGCAGGTGTTTGTGGGGGTCCCGGGCTCATTTCCCTTCCAGAGGGCCCCCGGCCTTGTTAGCGTGTTGTGTGCCCCCCATGACGCCTGTGGCCGAGCCCACCGTTCCAGCTGTGCGAGGTTTCCCAAATGCCTCGTGCAGCTGGCCCTCCAGGGGCCGTTGGGGCTGTGGGCTCTGTCGCGGGCCCGCTCCTCTCCGTCCTTTAGTGACCCACAGAGGCTCCGGCTTCCCCGTGAAGCCCGCCCTGAGCCCCAGCCCTCCCTCCTCCTCGGCCAGACCAGTGTCCAGCCCTCCTTGGTCTGTGTCACTTCTCCTCGCCTATCAGGCGCGTGTCCGCAGAGGCCCCAGCATCCCACGTGCTCTGGGAAACACCGGGCACGCAGGTGCCGAGCCACCCTCCTGCTTCTGCTGGCACCTCCCCTCGGCCGAAGCCCGCAGCTGGGGCGTGGATGGGGGAGGGGCCAGGCTGCATCTCAGCAGTGAGGGCGGGAGGCCGGCCCCTCCGCTCCCCCCACACCCCAGCCAGTGTGGGTGCAACCTCTGAGGGCCCTGCCGTCTGAGGAGCTGCATTTAGAGGCAGCACGCTCTGTACCCCACGATTTGACCGCACCCCAACTTGCACCAGCTCAGGGTCACCCTCCCTGGACAGACAGGAGGCCCCTCCTCTCTGGAGCTCCCAGGGGGCGGCCAGCAAGCGAGGGATCACAGTGGGCCAAACCTCGCTCTGGGGTCAGACCCTGTCTGAGCCTCTGTTCCCCGACTGCAGAGCGGGGGCATCAGGCCTGGATTGCAGCTGCGGGAGGATTATGTAACCAGCCACGGGCCAGGCCACACATGTGGCTGCTATGTGGCAGCTGCCATTTCTCCTGCAGCCGCGGTGACTCCCATTTCTGATTTCTGGGCTGGTGGGCCTGCTGCGTGGCCCTGGCAGAGCCATATGGGGTGGTGACACGGGGCTCTCTCCTGGCCCAGAGCAGGCGAGGTGATACCTGACAGACTGGACGAGGACGTCAGGGGGCTTGCTGCCCCTCTCCCCATAGGAGGCATTTCCCCAACAAACCCGCCAGTACAGGCTGCCCCAGGGTGGGGGAGCTTGGGCCATGCGCCCCCTGGGGGGCAGGAAGGAAGTGGGGTGGGGAGGGAGAGGATGCTTGGAGCACGCAGCCCACGTGTGGGCTCCCACCAGGCCCCTCCTTCCTGATCCCGCTGCGCTGGGGCCTGGGCTTTGCGGAGGTGTAAGGTGGAGGAGTGGACACCAGCCTGGTAGCCACGCCCCCCTGTCCACCTGGCCCTGCAGGAACCAGCTCCTGGCCGTGGCCAGAGCCCCCGTGACTCTCCCATGGGAGGTGTCCCATATGAGCTGCAGGGGGCAAGGGCTGGCTCTCAGGCCCAGTGGGGGCTGCAGGCTGACCCGCTGTCTCCAAGGATCACTAACTTTAGGGGATGCTGGGGAGGGCGGCAGATGGGCCCAGTTGGCCCGTCTTCCCGATGACGGGGAGGAACAGCACGTAGCCCAGGGAAAGGGGAAATATTTACGACGGAAGGGCCCAGACACCATCCGCTCTGCCAGACATTGTCCCCCACTGTGGTCGGTCTCTCTCCAGGCAGCTGGTTTCATGTCCTGCCAGAGTGGGTTGTGCAGAGTCCCCCGAGCTGCCCGTATGCAGTGACATGCGCGCGTTCACACTTCCGGGAAGCGCCCTGGTTGGTTGGTGGGGTCCAGGTCCCCTGGCGGCCATGGGCTTCATGCCACTCCCAAGGGCCAGGAAGAGCAAGCTGGGGGCAGGGGTGTCCATGTCTCCAGGTGTCCATGACCTGGAGACAACAGCCCAGTCCCTCCCGCTGCTCCTGGGGCCTCCAGGGCCCTCGACCCAACTGCTGTTGTAGGTCGCCAGTCCTACAGATGGCAGTGGGCGCGGGGGTGCTGTGCCTGGAGGGTGGGCCCCGGGTTGTCCCCTCCCCTCCTCCCGTTCCTCCGCTCTCTGTCCCTCTCCCTCCCGCCTGCCCCCAACATCCCCTTGACCAGGCTTGTCACTGTAAACACAGGGACCTCACAGCCGTGGACCCCAGGGCCTGTATGAGTTTCCTGTTGCTGCTGTAACAAATTATGACAAACTGGGGGCTTAAAACAACAGGGATTTACGCTCCCAGTCTGGAGGTTAGAAGGCTGAAGTCAAGGTGTGGGCAAGGGTGGTCCCTTCTGGAGGCTTGGTGGGAGGGTCTGCTCCAGGCCTCTCCCCGCTCCTGTGATGACCGGCCATCCTTGGCGCTCCTGGGCTGGTGGCGGCATCACGCCAGCCTCTGCCTCTGTGGTCGCCTGGGCTTCTCCCTCTGTCTGTGTCCACAGTTCCCTCTTCTTATGAGGACACCGGTCACTGCACTAGGGCCCACCCTAAGCCAGTGCGCTGGCCTCATCTTAACTTGAGGACATCTGTCAAGACCCTATTTCCAAATAAGGCCACCTTCACGGGTTCCGGGTGGGCATGGATTTGGGGGACTCTGCTTGGGGTCGGGGCAGGCGGGGCAGTTAGCCGTCCATCTTCTTGACCATCACCAGATGGGGGTGGAGGTTGTCTGGGCTGGGGTGTCAGGAGGGGCAGCCAGGGTGGCTTCCCCGGGAGGTTGGCAGGGGTGTCAGGCAGATCCTTGCGTTGCTTCACCCACTCTCCAAAGAAGCAGAAGCAGAGGTTTCCAGAAGGGACCCAGGAGCCCTGGCATTGCGGTGCAGCTAGAGGGAGGTGGGTGGGGGGCTGGGTGTCAGTTTGATGGGGCTGAGTAGGAGCGGGGCACCCCCTACCCCCCACCCTGGCTTCTGCTCCAGGTTCATGGTTGCAGGCGAGTCCGGGGCTGGGCGATGCCAGGAGAAGCAGGGTGGAGGCCGGGGCTGCACTGGCAGAGGTGGCCCTGAATGGCTGGGCTTACAGGGGCCTCGAGGCTCAGGTGGCCAGGGGCAATCTGGGTTTGGGGAAAGGATAGCCAGGAGGCCCTTACCCCTCTGGGTGGTGAGGCCGGTCTCTCTCTGGTGCGTGGGCACCACCTTCCTGCGGCCACTCCCCATGCCAGGCCCCAGGCTGGCTGGATCAGCTGCCTATTTCCAGCTCCTGGCTGGGGCTCCGCCTCCCTCTGCTCAGCCTTTGTGAGGCCGTACCTCTCCCATCAGAGCAGGAACCAGCCTTGGACCCAGGCCACCCTCCTCCAGGAAGCCCTCCTGCCTGCTCCCTTCTGACCTCAGGGCCGTGTGCTCACACACTCGGGTCCTCCTGCTGCTGCCCACCGTTGCTTCACCCCCATCAGCCTGTCTCCCTCAGGCAGCCCTTGGTGGGGGAAGGGATCCCTCCTCAGGGATGCCCCAGGACAGGCCCGCCGCCTGCCTCCTTGGTGCACGGGTGGGCTGAGAGCCTGGGGCACGGCCCGCCCAGCACTGGGCACCTCGGCCCACTGGGCTCATTCCAGGAGCCACTCTTGCTCCCAGGCTGGACACTCTAAGTCTGACCCCCAGACCCTCGCAGACTGGCTTGGCAATGAGAGCCATGTGTGGGGCACGATGCCTGTCCTGAGGCCGGCTCAGAGCCGGGACCACCCTGGAGGTGGAGAGGGAACGGGCGGCGTGTCGCCCTGTTGCTGGTTCCAGGACGGCTGTCCAGCCCCCCTCCCCGCTGCCCCCAGCGGCCCCTCATTCACCTGGTGCAGCCTCGGGATGCAGGCCTTCCGCCCACCTCCGTGCCTTGACCTGCTCGGCTGTGAAATGGGGACAGTGGGAGAATCGGTCTGGGGGACTGGGTGCGGTGAGAGCCGAACGCATCGGGCAGAAGTGCCTCGAGCCTGGGCCCTCGACGGTAACGCCCCCCTTTTCCCTTCTCTCCTAGAACCGTCTACTACACGGGCTACAGGCAGGTGTACGCCACGGAGGCCCAGACCGTGTTGCGGTGCTGCCCGGGGTGGAACCAGCAGCCCGGAGACGAGGGCTGCCTCTCCTGTGAGTGCCCGCCAGCCCCGCCCGCCCCCCTCCTGCCGCAGATGCCGCAGCCTCCCGTCCAGTCTAACGGGATGTGGCTCCTGCACGGTGTGGGAGACCTCAGGGCCACTCTCTTGGCCACTCTGCTCGCCAGAGGCTGCTTGCGTGACATAACGAAAGAGAAGGCTCAGTGAGCCCTCCAGCCCCGACGCTGGCCAGAGCCGCCGAAGGAGAGGCTGGCGGGGGCGCCGAGCTGGAGGGTGGGGGGCCGTCTGCTGGTGCCCAAGTGCCCGGCACTGGGGAGGGGTCCGAGGGCAGCCCCGGGACCGTGGGTTGGCGCCAGTGGGCTCAGACGCCCCTGAGCTTGGTGTGGTGTTGGCGTTATGGAGCATGAACCCCTGGCCCGACTGCCCACGCCCCACCTGCCCCGCCTGCCCACGCCCCGCGCTGCGGGTCCGTCCTTCCCCTCACTGGCATCTTGGGCCTCAGCCTCCTCATCTGTTGCCTCCTTCAAAGAGGGAGGTCCTGACAGATGCAGGGGTAGGGGGAGCAGCCCCTGAGCATCTGCACGTGGCCGCGGGCAACCTCTGCTGCAGACTCGGGGACCGGGGACCGAGAGGGGCTGGAATCGGGTTCTGATCTTAGCAGCTGGCTGTGAAGCCTTTACTTCGTAAAAGGAATGGGCATGGCTTGGAGTCCAGCTGTAGGGTGTTTGGGAAGGGCTCCCGGCCTGTGGGTGTGGGCACAGGTGGGCCAGCAGGGGAGGCTGTGTCCCTCCTCTGGAGAGGTCTGCCCACCCAGGGGTCAGGCCTCCTCTGAAATGGCGCCGTGGCATCTGGACAGGGTGAGACTGGGCTGCACTGTGAGGGGTGGCGGGTCACGGTTCCCCACGGCCGGGTTAACCGTGGGTGGGCCGTTCTGTGTCTGGGGTGGGAACCGGCCTTCAGGGGTCACGTCCCCGCCTGTTCTCCGGCCCCCGGGGGGCCATAGACGGAGGCCACAGACGCCCTTTGTGAGCTCCAGCGGGAAAGGGGGGAAAGTAAAGGGTGTGGCCATGTTTGTCCAGGAGAGGAAATGAGTAATTCTCCCCAGGAAGGGAGGCGGGGGAGAGGACCAAGACGCGCCACAGGAGGGACGGCGGGGGACCGGGTGGACGCCGGCCAGTGGCCCCTGGGTGGGAGTGTCCAGCTCTGACGGCGACCTTTCTCTCCGTGGCTCTCATCTCTACAGCGATGACCTGTGGAGGAGAGGAGGTGGGGTCTAGGCCTGCGTCCCCTCGGGTTTGTGAAGGAGAGTGTGGCCTCTCGCGCCCAGGGAGGGACGTGGGTGCACCTGCGCGTGTCTGGCCTGGGGTGGGGACCCTCTGGGCTTGGCTTCCTGGGCAGGGGGAGGGGCAGGAGCAGGTCCAGGTTCGCCTGGCAGTTTTCCCACGATGATCATCCGCTGCGCACCCCTGAACTGGGGTTTGGTGACCCTTGGGGTCACCTGTGCCTTGGAGTGACCATCCCAGGGTTGGGTGAGGGGAGCGGGAGGGCCAAGGGCCGTCCAGACCCCAGGAGGCCCACTGCGGAGACGGTCCAAGTGCTGGCTTTTCAGGAACGGAGGCGAGCGTTGGGTCAGGTCCGTAGTGCCTGGGGTCACGACAGTCTCACCCCAGCCTGGGGGGTCCGTCCTGTGGTTCTGCCTGTGGCCCTGGCCACAGTGGTCGAGTTGGCTCTGCCCTGGCCTGGCTGGCCGGCAGGAGGGGAATGCGGCCACGCCGCTCGGCGGGTGGGTCCTGAACCAGCCCAGGATTGGCCTTTGGGGTTTCTCAGCCGTGGGGAGGGGTCTCGCCCGGGACCCTCCCAGGGCAGCCTGGGCCTTGTGGCTGGCTGGGGGCAGGGCTGGCTGGGGTGGTGGGAAAATGGGGGGATCTCGGCGGCTGGGTCAGGCCCTGGGGGTCCAGGTTGTCACATCAACCAGGAGACACAGGACAGGGTCCCCACGTGTATCCTGAACTTGAGGCTTTGACTTTCTTGGTTGTTTGTTTTTAAAAATTCATTTTTAGGGCAGGATTTACTTATTTATGTATCTGGCTTTTATCTGTTTTTTTTTAATGATCTAGGAAGAGCCCTGTGATCTGGCCTCTCGGGGCACACACTTGTCCCCCAAGAGTCTGGGTGGCCAGCGTGTGAGGGTAGGTGGCGGTTCACACGGGGCAGGGCAGGAGCCCAGGATCCTGCCCTCAGCCCCGGCTCATTGGTTCATTTGTTCAATTTTTCACTCATTCATTTGTTTGGTTTTGGCTCCGCTGCCCCCGAGCGCTGGGGATTCAGCGGGACCGGGTGGGTCAGTACCTGCCCATGGGGAGCTCAGGTCTGTCAGGAGGCTAGCTGCTGCTGGCGGACACTGAAATGACACTGATGCGTGAGGATGGGCAGACCAGGCCAGCCAGATGGGCTCTGGGGTGTGAGGGGAGCCGGCTGGAGCCCAGGAAGAGGAAGTGGAGGCAGGGGAAGCAGGAAGGAGAGGTGGGCGGCCAGGGGCCCTTCCTTAGCTGCCCCACATTGTAGCTGAGCCCTTGGCGTCACTCTGCCTGTAGCCCCTCAGGGCTAGTTCCCAGCTGGATGGAGCTGGAGCCTTCCAGAAGCCTGGCTCCAAGCCCTTTGTGCATTCCGCACCGGGAGCTCTTGCAGGGGGCACTGGGGGCAGGTGCAGGGTCGCATCAGGCACCGGTCTTGGGGTGGGGGTCTTGGGGTCCCAATAGGTGCCGGAGCCCCCAGTCCCTGGAAAGCCCTGCTTCAGGGGGTCAGGTGTGAGTCCAGGGTGGCTGCCTTTGGTCCCCTCCCGGCTGCATGCCAACAAGCGTCAGGCCTGCAGACGGGGTCACGGTCCTCCGAGACCCTGAGAGCGAGCAGAGGGGATGGTGATGAGGCAAAGGGCTCCCGCCCTCCCTCTTTCTCTCTGTCTGTTTGCCCCTTTCCTCATTTCCCCACTGTCCCCCTCGCCAGCCTGTCTAGCCCCTTCCCTTGTCCCCCGGTCCAGGCTCTCTGCAGCCAGGGGACCCGGAGAGGTAGGCAGGCGGGGGCAGGGCCCTGGGACGCTGACCCCTGCGGGCCCTGCCCCTCTCCACCAGCCACAATGAAATGTCCTCCCTGGGATGTGACCTGGAAACTGGGCTGCGTGCGGGACAGTGTCAGGCCCCCGTAGTGTTTGTGCAGGAAGCTTCTAATGGTGTTGGTATTCCTCCGAGACCCACTTAGCAGCGTGTGCGACCGGGAGGTGACCGAAAAGAAAAAGTGCCAGCTGGGTGGGGTGCCTGGTGACCAGGGCCTTCCCCAGGACCTGTGGGTCCAGAGCACGTGTGCCCTGGGGGGCCCCTCCTGCTGTTGGGGTGCCAGTCCTGCTCAGTGGCTCTCTGAATTCCATCTCTATCCCAGTCAGGTGGCAGATTTTGCCTGGACGCTCCCAATGTTTCAGCCACGGTCACCCTGGGTCCTGACTCCCCCTTATCGAAGCAGGGACCCAAATGCACAGATGAGGTACCTGGCCTGGAGCGGCTCAACCCCCCAGGCACCCTGCACGCGGAGCCTGAGATGGAATGGGTGCCGGGAAGACTGTCTGTAGCTCCGTCTTGAACTCTCTCCATGTGGGCTGGGCTCAGTCCATCAGAGGAGGCCACAGGTCGGAGAGGCAGTGCCCGAGGAGGGGCCGGGGGCTGCACCGGCTCTGTGGGATGTGAAGAGAGCCCTGGGAAAGGGAAGTTCTGTGTAAAGCACATTAAGCAGGTTCTGTTTTTGCAGGACTTCCCTGAGGCTTTGGTATGCCAACGTGTGCTGCAGGCTTCTGACAGAGACTGTGTAGTGTTCTCCAGACTAATTCTTTCTTAAAAAAGGAAGAAAGAAAAAGAAGCAAAAAGGCAAAACAATAAAACGGTGTCCCTAAAGCATGTACTGGGAAGTGTGTAGGTGATCCATTCGACCAGCGTCTGTGGAGGGCCGATGGGGTGCTGGGCGCTGCGCTTGGGCATGGGAAGGGCCTGAGCAGAGGCTGGTACCTGCCCTGTTCTCATGGAACAGAGGAGGAGGGAGGAAGGAAGGAAGGAAGGAAGGGAGGGAGGGAGGAAGGAAGGAAGGAAAAGTGAGGTGGGAAGGGGCTGACCGATGGGTGGTGCCGGCTTAGGTGGGGTCTGGGAGGCCTCTCTGTCCAGGGCGTTGGTGGCCTCTGTGATGTGAGTGGTGGGCCTTGCTCGTGCCCAAGGAAGAGCCCCACCGCAGAGGGAAGGGAAGGTTCCAGGCCACAGGAACAGGGAAGGGCTGAAGCCGTTGTCCCCACACCGGGAACCCAGACCAGCCCTGGATCTGGGTGCCAGTGTCATAGTCAGGGCCCCGGGGTGAGGCCTGGGCTCGGTGCCCCTGCGTCCCACTGTCGGACTGCCAGGCAAGCCTCCCTTCCCTCCCACCTCCTCTGCGGTCCTGCGGCGCTGGGCTTGGCGCTGGGCCTGGCTGGTCGGGGCCTGCGGGGAAGGAGCTGCAGGTAGGCGGCTGTGAACCCCCAGAGAGGGCCGCCCTCGACTTTCTGGCCTCAGCCCTTCACTTTTCCTTTTCCTTTTCCGTTCTGGATGCAACGCAGCAGCCCTGTGCCCGGCGTGGGAATTTGCAGAGCTGGCATCCCGGCTCTCCTGTCCTCGACGTGGACGTGAATGTCCCCCAGGTTGCCGGGGGAGGGCATGTTGTCCTGCTGTGTCCCGCACACCCCAGGTCTCTCCAAACCGTGAGTCACATCCAGACTGGCCCGGCCCTGTGCCCAGCACACGAATACACACCCACTTACACCCAGAGGGGCTCACCACACACAGCCTCACATACACATGCATGCACACACGTGTGCCTGGATTTACTCATAGGTATTTGACCTACTCACGTGCGTTCACTCACACGTGTACACACATGCTCATGAGTGCACACCTACGTGTACACTCACGTGTGCACGATCGCTCACACGTGTGCACGAGCTCCCACTCCTATGGGTGCGCAGACGCCCACACACGTGCTCTCACTGGGGCTATGATGCAGTGGGGAGCACCGGCAATGAGGCGTGGAGGTGCCACCGTCACCCGGAGCCCAGAATGATCCGAGTGCCAGGCGGAGCAGGGGCCAGGTCCAGCCCTTCTGGAAGGTTCTGGGTGCACAGCGCCCACCCCACCCCGACTGCCTTCGGGAAGTGGACGTGATGGGGGCAAGGAAGGATGCTGCCCTGTCCAGGTCTGCTCTCCAGGGATTCTGCAGCCCAGGATGGGCCTGGAGGGGACAGCGGGCATCTGTAGTCCTCAGGGTCCGTGGCCCCTCGGCCTCCCACTTCTCTTGTTGACCGGACACGGTCTCCCAAAGCCGGTGTGGCTCGCCTGTGCGGCTCGCCTGTGCCCGGACTTGCCACCATGCAGGGGCTCTGGGAGCCGGGCCCGACTCTGGGCAGTGGGTGTCTGTCTGCCCGACTGTCTCCTGGGACCCACCACACGGGGGTGGTCTAGGCACAGGGCACCGGGCAGCCGGCCTGGAGGGCTTGGCTCTTCCTCAAGCACTTGGAGCTTGAGTGCCCAGCATGGAGCTGAGGTGGCTCCCTCCCTGCCGCAGGGGTCCTAGCAGGGGAGGTTGGAGTGGGGCGTGTGATCTGGGCCCCTAGCCCTCGGCCAGCGCTGGGTGGAAGGCCGGCAGGAACAGGGTCAGAGGGAGAAGACAGGAGGGCTCAGGGCCTGCTCTGTCCCCTGGGCTCCCGGGGAAGTGGCCTCCCTTCCTTAGCCACTGTCAGCTTGAGCTGGGCACCCACACCCGCCCGTGCACCGGCAGCTCTTATCAGCGACTTGGACGAGGCTTAGGAAACGCTGCCCTGCAGCCTGGGCGATAAGGAGGGAACCGCCCCTGTGTCCCCGTGACCTTGAGCTGAGTCAGCCCGCCCTGCGGGGGTCTCTGGGCGGCTTGGGCGGAGGTGCCTGCGGAAGCAGAGGGGCACTCGCTTGCAGGCTGGCTCCCGGAAACACATTCGGTGACCTCGGTGTGTGTTCGCAGCCTGTGGGTGGGTGGGTGGCTTGGCAGGCTGGACAAAGGTGTCAGCCTGGGTCACCCTCTCCTGCCTGTGGTCACTCAGCTTTCCACTAGCCCCTTGGGGGGTGGAGAGAAGGAGCCGTGGTCTCAGCCAAGCCCAGGTCCAGGGAAGTGGTCCAGGGGCTGAACTTGCAGAAACTGAGCCCTTGGAGAGCAGTCGAGTCCCATTTCCATGGCCAGCCCATCCTGGGACAGCGCGGCTGCAGCCGCCACGGCCAGTGGGCTTGATCAAGGTCCGGCCAGGCACAGGTGTCTCCTGCCTTTCTCCGTGAGAGGAAGTGGCTGGCATCAGGATGCCACTGGCGATGCCTGGCCATGGTGTCCTCGCTCTGGGGGCTGTGCTGCCTAAATCTGCCGTCCCGCACCCAGGCCTGGCCAGGAACACCCTCGGGACTGGACACGCCTACGGACCCTCCCAACCTTTGGTTCTAGGAATGTGGGCAGATGCACCTAGCTTCACCCCAAGGCAAAGGCCTGGCCAATGTGCCCGCACCTCGGCTCCCGGTCTGTAACGTGCGGAGATCGTGGTCCCTGGACGTGGGCTGCTGGGGGGCTGTGTGTGTCTTCAGCTCCAGGAGATAGTGTGGAGGCAACACGCTGAGAGCATGAAGCGTCCGTGAGGATATTGCGTTTGACATGTATAAGGGAGTTTAGCCCAAATTTCCAACCACTGATAAGTATTAGGGCTGGGACTTGAACACGGATCTACAGAACCTGAGCTGCCTTGCCCTGCGAAGGCTTCAGGGCGGCGGGAACCAGCGGGGTCTGGGGAGGGCGAGAGCATCCTGTAGCCTCGGAGGACGTGGCCGCCTGGCAGCCATAGACCTTGTGGGCACCGTGCCCCCACCCCCGGGCTTACCTCCACCTGTTCTTGCATTTCTCACACTCGTGGGTTCTGACAGTTCCTTCCGGGGCCCCTGAGGGTCCTGTGGGTTCAGTCCCAGCCAAGGGCCACGAGCGTGAGTCCCCAAACCAGCCCCCTGCCGTCCCCCTGGCATACAGTAGGCTTTCATAAAATTCATTAAAAACGTAGCTGATGTTAAGTATAAAACACATCTGTTACTTAGCAATCTGTAAATTGTTTTCAAAGCATCTAACGTTCATTTAACACCTGTATGTGGAGTTTTCATGTTTTTTATTCACACATCCCACTGGGTCTATTTTCCTACCTGCCAGCTCTTTTCTCACACACGGCCCCTCCCTTTTCTCTTTGAGGAAAACAAACATCCTTATACGAAGCCACAGTCTGCTGCTCCTGAGCTCCATTTCCAGGTTTTGGCTGTCCTGTGACTGTCGCCTGTGGCCCTTTCTCAGCTGCGGGGGGGTCTTTTGGGGGGTGCTTGTCCCTCAGGTGACTTGAGTGACAGCGGGAGGGGTGGCTGGGTTGCCGGGGGCATCCCTGACTCCCGCCTGGCCTGGGGGAGGGATCACACAGGGCTGGACCCACAGGTGCTCTGCAGTGATGCCCCGTCCCTGTGCCCTGGCTGCCCGTCCTGCCACGAGGCATGTGTGCCCAGTGCCACCCCGTGCCGCTGGTCTCAGGCTTCCCGCCACGGTAACCCCATCTTTCCCGCGTCCCACGAGCCTTGGGACCACAGGGAGTACCCGTTCTTGGTTTGGGGCGTAGCTTTGTGCATCTTCGTTGTGAAACCTTTTCTTTTTTCATCTAAGGATGTGCTGCCCTGTGCACCCCTCTTGCATCCTGAGTGCCTGCCTTCCCCCCCGAAGGCTTCCTGACAAGTAACTGTCTCACGTCCCGCTTGGCCTGACATTTAATTATCTCTTTACTCACTCATTCAACAAAGTTTATGGAGCCCCTTCTAAGGGTCGGCGTGTCGGTGGCTCCAAGGAACGTGATGGTGATGGAGGCGCAGTAGCTGCCTTCCCCTAGGGAGCCCAGGCCTGGAGTGGGAGCTCAGCTGTCGTCCCTGTTAAGGGCTGGCTACACTCAGAGGTGCTGCGGTGGGAAATGCAGGGCGCTATGAGCGCTGATTCGGCTGGGGGCTCGGAAAGGCTCCCTGAGGAAGTGATGACTTGTCCAGGTGGACAGCCGCTAGGGTGTGACAGGTGGCTAGGGGGCTCTGTGCCAGGCCGATGGAAAGCCACAGAAGGGCTCTCAACCAGGCGCCCGTGATCCGCTTCCTGTTGTGAAGGATCCCGGTGGCTGCAGCGTAGAGAAAGGACGCGGGTGAGCGGGACCGGCTAAGAGGCGTCCGCGGGGATGCTGGTGGCGGTTTTGTCCAGCCTTGAAGCGGAGAGAAGGGTGGGCTCGAGGGGCATGCGAGGTAGAACCGATGGGCTGGCTTTGGATTGGTTGCGGGCCGAGTGTGAGGACGGCTCCCGGGTTTCTGGCCTGAGCCTCTCTGTTCATGTGACACCATGTACCAAGTTGGGGAAGGGGAAGGGGAGCACGCAGTGGGTGGCTACCTCCCCCTGAGCTCTGGAACTGACCGCAGAGGTGGACGCAGGCGGCGTGCTGTCCGCGGGGACCCCCAGGCTGGGCATGAACCTGGTGGGGCCTGCAGAGGCTGCTGGGGGGCAGAGTCCCAGGGTGGGCTCCAGCCTGGGCATCCGATTCCCCCCGGAGGCATGGTCCGTTGTGGTGGTTTGGGGCTGAAGGTCTTCAGGATGGTGCAAACCTCTTTAAGATGTGAAAAGTAAACAGCTGGCTTCTCTTCCTCCGCAAAATTGCACAAGTCAACAGGTTTCGGGCCCTCAGCAGTGGGGACACTGGTGCACAGCCCGGGTTGGCCCCAGGCCCGGAATTACCTGTGCGGGTTCCAGGGTCACCGTGCGTTTCCCCTTGGCTCCCCTGAGGTACCCGCTTTGTCCCCCAGCCCCCCACTCCCACTGCATTTCAGAAACATCCTCAGGGAGCTTTTCAGGTGTGAGTGAGTGCCAGCTGGGACCCCGGCAGGGTGGCCCGAGGGGAGGGATCCCTCTGAGGCTGGGACAGCAACCTGGTTATGGGACAGAAACGGAGGAAGAAGCTCCCTGCAAAGACACCCCGTGTCTCCCCCGGCAGGGTCCTCCTGACTCTAAGTCAGGAAGCCCTGGGCCTGGTCCCTCCTCAGTGGCTTTGTGACCCCGGGCCATGTGCTGTGTGTCTCTGAGCCCTGGTTTCCTCATCGGGGCAGTGCCTCGTCTAGGGGGCTGCTTGGACCTGTGTGTCTGGCCGGCATCCCCCACCTTGGGCTCTTCCACCATCCAGCTTCTCTCCCTGCTCCTGGTGGGAATGCTGCCAGCAATACAGAAGCTTGCTGAACCTGTGGGTTACAGTGGGCTCTGGGGTGCCTGGCGGGCGTCCAGGCCACTGTTCAGAGTGTCCACTCACCCAGCAAGCACCCCTGAAGCCCTTGGACTCAGGGCCCGGCTGTTGGGGTCACGGGGCTGGGGGCAGAGCCCACCTGCCCTGGCCTTGCCCGCCCTGTGTAGGTGTAGGGGTCATGGCTGCGGGGCCGAGAAAATTGGTGCTGAAGCCCCCCCAGGGGCACCCAGTCCAGCGTGGGTCGGGGTCCCTGCTGTGACGGGGCTGGGACTGCACCTGCCCTTTCCATCCAGGGCCCCTGCCTCCCGGGCTGGCTGAGGCCTCCTCCACACTGTGGCCAGGAGCTGGAGGGGGCTCAGTAGCCCTAGGGCACCACAAGACAGTGGGTTCAGGGTGCCTCGTTGGGCCCAGCTGGGGATGGGGTGTGGGGAGAGGGTCTGGGAGCAGGGAGTCTCCTCTGGAGAAGGTGGGGAGGCCAGCCGCTCGCAGCCCTGACCCTCCCTTCCTCCGCTCCCAGGGGGCCTGGGCTGTCACTGCCCCTCCTCGAGGGTGGGACCAGTCTGGTCATTTCCACCGTTGGGGTCTTGTGGGGAGGGGGCCTTGGCCAAGCTCTCAGCCCCCTTTAGCTGTGGGCTGTTCCCCTGCACCCCGTGCTCTCCACCCTCCTCCCCTGGCCTCCTGCAGAAGATGCCCTGGAGCTCCTTCATGGCCCATTGAAGGGAGTGGGGTTTTTGCCCCTCCCAGGGGGGCTTCACTGAACCCAGACCCTGGGGTGGCCCGTGTGTGACCCGCCCTCCCCGGGGGCGGTGCTTTCCCTGAGGGTCCAGGTTCTGTCCAGGCCTTGAGGCCTCACCTTGTGGGGGACACTTACGGGGGGGGGAGGCGTTTCCGGGGACCTTGTGTCCTGGCGGTGGGCTGGGGGTGCCCCCAAGCCCCTGCCCCTCCTCACGCGTCTTCTCCCTCCCTCCACAGCCCAGTGCAGCCCCGGCCTCTGCTTTAACGGCGGCCACTGCGTGCCCAACTCGGCCCAGCTGTGCCACTGTCCCCGCGGCTTCCATGGTCCCCGCTGTCAGCACGGTGAGTGGCGTGGCATCCCCTGCAGGCACCGAGGCCCTGGCGGTCCGCGCGGGTGGGCCAGGCAGGGCGGCGGAGGAGGTAACCCTCTCTCACGGGATGCCTCTGCACCCTGCCGTCTCCGAGCGCTCCCTGTTCGATCGCGCCCTCTGCGGGCAGGGATGGGCCAGGCGCCCTGGGCCGGCAGGGAAGCAGCACATCCCAGGGGTCCCTGAGCTGCACCCCTGCCCCGCCAGAGGCTCTCGTGTCCTTCAGGTTGAAAGTTGGGGGACACCTGGGGTCCTACCCGAGGGGACCGATTGAGCCAACGTAACACACCTGCAGACTGGAGCCTGACACGCTGAGGATCCAGCCTCGGGTGCCGGGGGACGCTGCGGGTGTAGATGGGCTTAAAGCAGGTGCTGGTGGGGGTGGTGCAGACGAATGCCCAAAAAGTCCCCCAAAGAACCCCTGCAGACATTCCTCCTGACTTCTTGGCGTGAGGGGAAGGCATGAGTATCCCCGGTGGTTTTCTGCTTTGTCCAGAATTTCTTTGCTGACCGTGTAGCTCGCAGGTCCTGCCGGAACAGGGCATAGAGCCACGGCCATCATTGAAACACTCTGGACAGTTTCCGGTGCTTCGAACTTGCTTCTGGTGAGCAGCTGGGGGCCTCTTCCATGGGGACACGGGGTGCACATCCTGCGACGCGCTCTTTAAGGCTCTGGATGCCCAGTAAACAACAGGAGGGAAACCAGGAAACTGTGGGGAATTGAGGCCCCGTTTGTAGAGGGGACCCCTGCGCTCTTGCCGTACCCTGTGCATTCACAAGTGTGTCCCCCCCAAAGCGTGGCTGAAGGCAGGGCTCCTGGGGAGGTGCTGGGTCCCACAGCTCAGAGCCGGGCGCTGGTACCCAGGGGTGCTGACCTTTGTCGGGAAGGCTCTGGCGGCTCTGCTCGTCGCATGCCCTCTGCGAGCCGGAAGGCTCTGTGCTTCCTGGGCTGTGGGCGGCGGGGGGCGGGGGCTGCTGCCCGGGCCACGGAGAGAGGACTGCTGACACCTCCAGGTGCTGGGGGTAGGGGGTCCCTGACCTGTGCCCTGTACCATCCAGGCTCCAAGCCTCAGCCAGGCCTCCTCGTGGTTTTGATCCCGAGCCCCTCTGTGGGCTGGACAGAGGTGACCCCACCCCACACCGTTGCAGACTGGGGTCCAGGCTGGGATGCAGGCGCCCAGCTGCCACGCTCCGCCTCTTCTCGGGGTCTTTCATGACGGCCGCAGGTGGGTGTGGAGAGATGCTGGACTGTGCGGGGTCGGGCTGGGAGAGACGTCCCGGCCTACAGCTGCCTTTGGGGATGTTGCTGGGACTGGGTTGTGGCCTGATGGGCAGGAGCATGAGGACGTGACTCTGCAGTGCAGCCTGTCCTTGGTCTTGTCCTTGGGAAGCAGCCGGGACCCCCGACTAGGGCCAGTCTTTCTCTAGCCCCTCGCCTTCCACCCTGCTCCCTGTGGCCACCAGCCCCCACTCTCCGCCTGGCGCTCTTTCAGGCGCCCAGCTTGGAGCATCACTGGCGGGCGCTCCCTTTGTACTGAGCAGCGCCCCTCCCATGAGACCCTGACCCTTGGTCTCCTGGGCACCAGAGGGTACACGGGCTGGCAGGGGCACAGTGGGGAGGGCTAGACACCCAGCGGGGCACTTTGCACCCAGCTGGATGGGCGCCTGGGGCAGCTGCTGGGCTTGGAGACCCACCCTCGGTGCTGCGGGGAGGTGGGGGGGCCGGGTGGGAGCCGCGGTCTTGCCAGCCTCTTGGGGCCTGGGCTCCAGGCTTGGCTTTGCCTCCAGAGCAGCCCTGCTCCCCACGGTCACTGTGGGGACGGCCTCTCGGGCGGGCGCACCTGCCTGGCCCTTACCGTGCTCTGCCTGCGTCGCCCCCCGAATCCTCACTTCTTCCGCTTCGTGGAAGAGGAATCTAGGGTCAGGGAGGCCCGGCAGCTGCTGACTGCTCAGAAGAGCTGGGGCTGGAAGCACAGTCTGGCCCAGTGAGCACCTGGAACCTTCCGGCCTTGCAATCTCTGGGCGCGGTGCCAGGCCTTGTTGGGGGTGGAGCACAGTTGAGATCTGCTTCGGAGGAGAGAGGGCTGGATCCCCAGGTCCCCACCCTGCCCACCTCCCAGGCAGGAGCATCTGTACTGGGGGGGGACTGGGCTCGTGACCAGTCTGTGGCCCTCCAGGGTTGGGGGCTTCCTGGAATGGCCAGCTGGGTGGCAGATGTGGCCTTCAGGGAGCAGTAGACAAAGCTGGAGGGTGGCCCCTGGGTCTCCTCCTAGGGCACCATCTCCTGGAAGAAAGGCCTGGTGTTCAAGGGCTGGTGTGCAGAGCTGGTGTGCAGGGCTGGGTGTACAGAGTTGGTATGCGGGGTTGGGCGTGTAGAGCTAGTGTGCAGGGCTGGGTGTGCAGAGCTGGTGTGTGGGGTTGGGTGTGCAGAGCTGGTGTGCAGGGCTGGGTGTGCAGAGCTGGCATGCGGGGCTGGGTGTGCAGAGCTGGTGTGCAGGGTTGGGTGTGCAGGCTGGGTGTGCAGAGCTGGTGTTCAGGGTTGGGTGTGCAGGGCTGGGTGTGCAGAGCTGGTGTTCAGGGTTGGGTGTGCAGGGCTGGGTGTGCAGAGCTGGGTGTGCAGAGCTGGTGTGCAGAGCTGGTGTGCAGGGCTGGGTGTGCAGGGCTGGTGTTCAGGGTTGGGTGTACAGGGCTGGGTGTGCAGAGCTGGTGTTCAGGGTTGGGTGTGCAGAGCTGGCGTGAGGACTGTGCCCTCTGCAGAGGCCGCCCCTGTTCCCTTCCGGTCCCTCCACACTGGGTTTGGGGCCGCCAGACCTGAGACCTGGCACAGTTGGGCATGTGTAACTCACCCCCCAATTATAACTGATTCCAGTTTTGAAAATAAAAGCCGTATTTTTTCTGGTTCCCCCAAATTCTTTCATTTGAACAAAAGAGTGGGGGAGGGAGAAGGGGACTCTGCTGGGTTGATGGTGGAGAGCAAAGGGGGAGGGGGGTGCTTAGGAAGAGCCCCTCCCCCGCCTGGGTGCCCCCTCCCTCTGAACCTGCCCACCTCTGCCTGCTGCCCCCCCCCCCGAAGACTTTCTGTAGGAGATACAGGAGCACAAAGGGAGCCTGTGCTGGTGAGGCCTGGGGGAGGGGGGGGAGGGGGGTGCCCAGCACAAGGCCTCGGTGCAGTCTGTCCAGTGCGGCTGTGCGTCCAGGGCGGACATCGTGTCATCCGACGTGCCTGTGGGCCTCGGGGTAACGTGCCGGACCCCACTCCCCGCGCTGTTTGGTGGGGATAAAGTATGGGGGATGTTTGTGCAGGTCACAGGTGTCAGTGCAGGTGAGGCTCAGGGTGCCCTGGGGGGTGGTGGCGACCTTCGCCCCCCAGAGGCCCGGCCTGCTGAGAGATGTGACGGATGACAGGGGTGGGGGGAGGATGGCCCCATGTTCCTGGGGTCCCCGCATGCACAGCGTGCCCGAGCTCCCGTAGGGGGTAGCGCCCACGAGGCCTCTCCCTTGGGGTGGCCTGGGGTCGGGATGCCCCCCAGCACCGCCGGCCTCCCTACCCTGCAGGCCGGCACCTTCGGGGAGCCCCTGACCCTTGGCGGGCTCCTGCCCGGAGTGAGAGATGGCAGAGGCCTCCCCCCACCCCCCGCCCCCCCCAAGATCTGCTGGGGGTGAGTGCTTCTCATGGCCAGCTGCCCTTGAATCTTACAGGAAAAACAGGCAAGAAAAACGTATGCTTCAGAGCATAGTACGTCTTAATTTATCTTCCTTTTGTATCATAAATGGTGACACAATGGACGCTGGTCATTTCTCGTGACCTGGTCTCTGCTGACCTCGGGGAACGAGAGCAGACTCTGAGGTCTGAGGCCCGGATCACCTTAGGTACTTCTTGGTCCAAGAAGCTTTGGCCCTGGTACCCTCTGGGCCTCAGTTTCCTCACCTATAAAATGGGCAGGTTGGGCCCATCTCAGGCAGTTCTGGGACTCACTCCGGCTCCATAGAGCTCTCAGGGCGTCACTGCTGACGCCCAGGAGAGGGCCGGGTGGTCCGGAGGGCTTCCTGGAGGAGGGCCTGTGGGCTGAGGAAGGCTTGGAGAGGTGCAGGTGGGGCAGGGTGGGCTTTTCCAGGTGGGAGAAAGGTGGGGGCAGAGGAACAGAGTGGAGGGAGTCAGTTTGGCCCAGAGGGGCTGGTGGGGATGGACGGCAGGGAAGGTGCAGCCTGGAATCTGAGGAGACTGAGCGTCCCCCTCTGAGCTGGTTGGAATGACCCGGAGCCTGTGCGGCCTGCCCCTCCAGCCCCACCCCACTCTGCGGGGAGGGACCTCGGTGGTCCTGCCTGGAGCCTCCGTGCCCAGGCCTGTCCCTTTGAAGGAGCCTCTTTCCCCACCGGAGCAGGGCGTCGGTGGGTGGGGTTGGGGGAGTGGGCAGGCAGGGCTGCGGGGCTGTGGGGGACCCCGGGCTCTGCCAGGAGGCAGCGGGAGCAGGCGGCCGCCCCTGAGGGCGTGCGGGCAGGACGCAGGCCCCGGCGGGTCCGGCGCTCCTGGCCTTGGCTCAAGGGTGACTTTGTTTCTAAACTGGGATAATTGATTAATGGAGAGGAAGCAGCCCTCCCAGGAGGCCCTTCAATGCTGCCCACTGTGTCGGAGGGTGGGAATCTGACCCCTGGCCCGAGGTCCAGACACCACCGAGGGCTGCTCTTGGCTACTGGCTGCGGCCAGGCTGGGACCTGGCTCTCCTCTCCCTGAGGGGTGCGCAGAGCTGCCCCGCCCGGCCAGGCCTCTTCCTCCACTGTGCCCTGCCTGCCCCGCTGTCCCTGCCCTGGCGGACAGTGTGGCCTTTGGCTTCTCCACATACCCGATTTAGCTGCACTAAACCCCTCCTTTTTTTTTTTTTTTTTTGCGGTACGCGGGCCTCTCACTGTTGTGGCCTCTCCCGTTGCGGAGCACAGGCTCCGGATGCGCAGGCTCAGTGGCCATGGCTCACGGGCCTAGCCGCTCCGCGGCATGTGGGATCCTCCCGGACCGGGGCACGAACCCATGTCCCCTGCATCGGCAGGCAGACTCCCAACCACTGCGCCACCAGGGAAGCCCTAAACCCCTCCTTTGAGGACAGTTCCCGAAATCTCCAGCGAGCCCCACGCCCTGCAGGAGCTGGCACTGGTGTCTTCTGCTGCCTGGGGTGGGGGCCGTCTCTGGCCAGGGGTGGGGAGGGCCTGCTGGGTTGAATGGAGATGGTGGGTGGCTTTGACCCTGCCCTCTGCCCTTGCCCTGCTGACCGTGACAGTCGGCTGGAACAGGTGTGGCCTGCTGCCCTGTACTTGGTGGTCCGCGTCCCTTCAGGGCAGCGGGTCTGCAGACCGCCTGCTCCAGGACAGCCCAGGGGCTGCCCACACACAGAATCCCAACCCTTACAAAGCGGCCGACTCTGGGAAGGGCATTCATGTTCGCTCCGTGAATCGTTAATTACCAGGTTTGTCCCCCAGATCCCACCACCCACAAAGGCGTCTCTGTCTTTCGAGATGACTGTGTCCTCCAGGCCTGCTCCGTGCACAATGGGCTTCTCCCAGGCTGGCTTCTGAGACGGGCTGGCCTTCTGATGACATAATTACAGCAGGATCCACCAAGAGGCAGACCCTCCGGGCCTGGGGGTCTGTGAGCTCGCCCCACCTGCCCCCATGCTTCCTGGCTGGGTTTTTGGTGAATAGGCCGCTCCAGTGCCCCTGCCCAGGAGGGGCCTGCCTTCCGGGCAGGATCGAGGCTGGGTCTGTGGAGAAGGACAAGGCCCCCCAGCCTCCCCTCCCCACGGCTGCCCCAGGCTGGAGTCCCGCCCATCCTCCTGGGTGGTTTCCTGAAAGGACCCTGTGAGTCTGCCCTCTGCCCTTCCCTTGCCTCGGCCCTAGTGCCCTGTCCACACCCCCGGAAGCCAGTCCAGACTCTTCTGGTGAATTGCCCTTTGCTGGGCTGCAAGGGCAGTCCTGAGCGTGGGCTGGGTGCGTGTCCCATTATACAGATGAGACCACTGAGCCCTGGCAGTTTCTGATTTGCTGGGGTCAGTGATGTGCTCAGTGCTGGCACACGGCCTCTTGGACCCAGCAGGGCAGTGCGGGGTGCACGCGGAGTCCCCGCTCGGGTGGGCGAGCCTGGATGGTGTCTGGGGAATCTGTGCGGCCCACGTGCCCTGTGTGGGTCCCTGGACCGTTGCCGCCTTGGGACTGACAAGAGTCGGGGTGCGGGAATTCCCCGGCCGTGTTTGGGGCCGAGGGGCCAGTGCCCGGCCCTCTGGCTGACCTTTTCCTGGAAGCCCGCTGGGCTGGTGAAGCCAGGCAGCTGCCCACTCGCAAAGGGGCTGCGGTGCCCCATTTTCCAGCCCCTGGGCAGCTGCGGTGGGCGGCTTGGCACTTTCTATTCTGGACGCAGGAATGGCTGGGCCCAGATGGGCGGGGCAGTGCTGCTGGCCCTGGGACCCCACTCTGCTGGGAGGCCTCTCACCTTTCTCTGCAGGGGAGGGGTGAAGGGGGGGCTCGATAAGACAAGTGCCTGCCCCCCGAGTGCTCACAGTCTTGCGTAATGGGGCATCGGGAGCGGGGCACAGGGCAGCGGAGGGGGCTGGGGAGGGGAGTGCGGCATGTGTGGGTCCCTGCACGTGGGTGGCTCGGCCTGGGTACAGGGGAGAGGTCCTCACAGGCCGGCCCGGGGCCCCTGCCCCCGAGAATGGCGTGTGGAAGGGAACTTGCGCACGAAGCCGCCTGAGCCTGCCCTCCGGCCCCGTGTGGACACACCGTCCTGCTCGGGCCAAAGGGGCCGCCTTCTGAGGACCCGTGGGGTGTCTGTGACCACTGCCGACGCCACCCCCACTGTGTCGGGCCCCCTTCTCATCACCCCAGGAGCCTGCCGCTTCCCACACGGCGGAGTCTCCGTGGCTGGCACTCACCTCTTACCCCAGGGCCCTGGCACCTAAATGATTCAATAAAACGTAGTCGCTGCCGAGAGGAGCCCTGAATCTGAATTCCTGGAGAATTCCTGCCTGCGGCCATCTGCGCTCAGGAGCCGTTTCTAGGGCTGATCATGCCCCTGGGCTCAGGTGGCCACGTCCCTGTCCCCCAGCCCGACAGTGCCCTGAGACTTTGTGGAGGGGGCCTGGGGCAGTGGGCCCTGGAGAGCCGAGAGCCCCGGCTCTTCCTGGGCTCCTGGACGGGCATCTCAGCCCTGTGTCCGCTCTGCCCGCTGTGCCTGCCGCCAGAGCTGTCGCTGTTTGGGGGCAAATCCCAGGAGAGGGCCCAATTGCCCGCTTTCAGTTCCTGGGGCTGTGCCTGCCTCTCTGTCCAGGCAGGGTAATTCGTGAGGGATCTGCAAGCAAGGGAGCTGGCATTGGCCTCCCGGAACCTGCCCGCGGGTCCCGGCGGCTCCCGGCATCCCAGAGCAGGGCCTGGCCTCTGCGCCCCGGTCGGATTGCGGCCTGGACAGCAGAATGCGCGGAGCCAGGCCAGCTGACTACGGCAGTTAACCGCCGGGGGAGGAGGTGGCGGCGGGCCGAGGGTGCTGACAGCCTGCGGAACTGGTCTCCAGCCGGCGCTGGCTCAGGGGGAGCTGCCCCCCAGCCAGTGTCGCAGCGATCAGTTCTGCTGGGGACCAGGAGGGTGGGGGCGGGTCACCCCACCACTCAGGATCAGGGCAAGATGAGCCTGTAGGTTAGCCCTCCAGCAGCTCCCCCGGGGTCCAAGGTCTCGGGGAGGACGCCCCAAGATGCTGCCCCTGCTGCTGTGCATCGAGGTTCCACAGGGCCGGCCCCGAGGCCAGAAGGGGGTGCAGGCCAATTCCCGGAGCAGGACCGAGCCCAGGTGTCCCACATGTTCGTGTGCATCTGTGCTCTCCCCAGGGGTTGTGGCCACCCCAACCTGGGGACCCCTCGACCCTCCCTAGGAAACCACAGTGCATGTTGGCGTGTGCAGGCCCGTGAACCCTTGGGACAGAGAAACCCAGACAGTTTGGTTCCACGGGTCAGTTTGAAATGTTCTTGGGCAGCGGGCACCTCTGTGTGGAGCGCGGATTCCTGCCTGTGGAGCCCTCCCCCCTCCCCAGCCTGGGCTCAGACAGAAGGGGCGCCCTGCGCTCCTCCCAGCTCCCTGGGCAGCCTGATGCTGCCTAGTGTGGCCTGGGCTCTGCGAGGGCAGACGGCTCTGCCGAGGCTCTCTGGGCCTCGGAGCGACCCTCGAGTCCACTGGGCCTTTCTGCCATCCCTGGGGACTCTGGCTCCGGTGTCCCCGGCCTTGGATCTGCCCTCCTGGAGGTCAGGGCAGCAGGTCTGGGAGCTGATGCTCCCGAGGACGTCTGTCACTGCGTGGGCTGAGGGGTCGGGGAGGGGGGCCCTGCTCTGGCCCATCCAGCCCCAGCCCACGCCGCTGGATCGGCCCCTCCCAAGGTCTGTCCTCCAGGCCGAGGGCAGGGCAGGCTGGGTACAGGTAGGTTCTGGGCGGCTCTGGGCTGGACCCAGGACAGACCACCGCCTCCCGGAGCGGTTGAGCTGCTCTCCCCCTGGGTGGGCCTCTCTGGGTGCCCCCGGGGGATAGGGCCCACGGAGAGGGGAGGTTCCTCGGGACACGGTGGCACAGACAAGGTGGCCAGTACCTACATGGCACTCAGTGCCCAGCACAGGCACCCAGCCCATGCCAGGGCCTTCCTCTCACACCCCTGCTGGGAGGGCGGCCGGGCATCCTGGGCTCACACCGCCTGTCCCCGGGTGGAGCTGTGTGCATGGTCGCTGCCCTCCAGAACCCCTGCGAGAGCTCGGGGACTGGGGGGGTCCGGGTGCACGTGGGCTCGGGGGCGCCCACACTTTCCTGGGAAAACTCCAGTTTGACCAGCTCCCTGCCCTGCTTTGCCGATGGGGATGCTGAGGTTTCTGAGGGGCCGTCCTCCCGCCCGCCCTGCCTCTGCGGGACTGGGCGCAGGGCTGAGCCGGGCGGCCTGCTTGTTGCTTGGCTGAGCTGCTGGGGCAGCAGTGGGCACAGGGGGTGCTGCAGGCCTTGCCGGCCACTCTGCTCACAGCCCCCCGGCCCTCTTGTCTCCCAGGAGCGCACACAGCGTTGGCTGCGTCGTCTGGATTCCCACGTGCGGGGGAAGGTGTCAGGGTTTCTGGCTCTTTCTGCAACTCGAGGCCAGAGGACACGCTACCTTGGCTCAGTCAGCCCCGGGATCTACCTGTTGGATCCACAAACACAGAGCCATCAGGAAGAGCCCTGAGTGCCTCGGGCCTTCAGGATGGACCCAGCCCATCACTCTCCCCCTGTGCCGGCCTTCCTGGGTAGGCTGCGGGGCCTCTGAGAGCGGTGCATGTGGCTTTAGGATGAGACCCGGGGCTTGGCGGGTGGGGTGAGTGGTTTTGACTGTGTCCCTCTGTCCCTGTGGCCAGGGGCTGGGCGTGATGACACCCCCAGGGACTAAGATGGCTGTCCTGGGAGGGCGGGGAAATGCTGGCCATCATGTGGCCAAGTGCCTGCCGTCACGCCCAGGAGGCAGGAGGGCTCTTTCCTGGACACTGCGTCCATCTGGGAGCCTCTAGGGACCATGCTGGGAGGGTCCTGGGCAGTGTGCCCTGTGTCCTGGGAGCCCGGCACTGTTGGAGTGCCTGGAGGTTGTCCGCCTCCCCTGACCCTGGGAGGCCGCAGACACACCTGCACTCCCGGTGGGGGTGGGCGGAGGGCAGATGGACGGCACTGGGGAGGGGGGCGGCATGGGTACCCGCTCATCCTCATTTCAGAGCCGCAGCCAGGTGGGGACACAGGGAGGGCAAGGGTGGGGCTGCAGCTCAGAGACCAAGTCATCCCACCCAGCTCCTGGTGGCAGGTATGGAGGGGCCCGACTCCTACCCATTGCCAAGGCCAGGGCTCCGGGAGCGGACAGACACCCGGGCCCCATGCCTCAGACATCTGCCCGGCCCCACTCTTCTGAGCAAGGGCATCTCCCCAGGTGAGTGGGGACTTGGTTTCCCCGATGCTGTGAGATGCTGTGAGATGCTGCTTCTGCTGGGCGGCTGCCCCAACCTGAGAACCCGGGCTCCAGGATCAGAGACAGCTGACAGACATTGTCTGATCCAAGCCCTTCCTTTTACAGACTGAAGTGTGGCCTAGAGAGGGGCTGCATCCGCCTAGGTCGCCTCCATGTGTGCTCTTTGAGGGCAAGCAGTCCCTCCTGGGCCCTCCACAATGTTTGGATGGATGGATGGATGGATGGACGGTTGGATGGATGGATGGGTGGGCGGATGGATGTGTGGATGGATGGGTGGGCGGATGGATGGATGGATGGGTGGATGGATGGATGGGTGGACGGATGGGTGGATGGGTGGATGGATGGATGGGTGGGCGGATGGATGCATGGATGTGTGGATGGATGGGTGGGCGGATAGATGGATGGATGGGTGGATGGATGATGGATGAATGGATGGATGGGTGGATGGGTGGATGAGTGGGTGGATGGGTGGATGGATGATGGATGGATGAATGGATGGATGGGTGGATGGGTGGATGGATGGGTGGATGGATGATGGATGGATGAATGGATGGATGGGTGGATGGGTGGATGGATGATGGATGGATGGGTGGATGGGTGGATGGATGGGTGAATGGGTGGATGGATGATGGATGGGTGAATGGGTGGATGGATGATGGATGGGTGGATGGATGGATGGATGGATGAATGGATGGATGGGTGGATGGATGGATGGGTGGATGGGTGGATGGATGATGGATGGATGGGTGGATGGGTGGATGGATGGGTGAATGGGTGGATGGATGATGGATGGGTGAATGGGTGGATGGATGATGGATGGGTGGATGGATGGATGGATGGATGATGAATGGATGGATGGGTGGATGGATGGATGGATGGATGGATCAATAAAAGACATGGGGATCCGTGGCCAGGCCCACCGCACACCTGCTGACACCCTTTTCTCTTTCTCAGGACCTGCTGGGACAGACAGCTCCCCCAAGGGCCTGGAAGGTAGTGGAGGCGCCAAGGGGGGTGGGTGAGGTCTGACTCCGGCCAGGAACCTGCTACCCCCGTGCCAGGGGCACAGGCCCAGTGGGATGGGAGGGCGGCAGCTGGCCCTGTGCACTGAGTGGTGTCCACTCAGGCTTCACCCCGTGAGAGGCAGACGTCGTGCACACAGGACCAGGCTGTGTGTCACCTGCCCTTCTCTGTGCTGGCCACTGGCCTTGGCCCCCAGCTGGTGCTGGCTTCTGAGGGCGGTCCTGGCTCTTGGAGCCCCTGGTGGGGTTGGAGTCCCAGAGGTCAGCAGGGAACGTGGAGCCTGGGAGCCTCCCCTCCCCCAGCGGTGGACCCCACCACCAGCCTCTTAGCCCGGGCCCCTCCCCCAGGGGCTCCCAGCTCTGCCTGCCCTCCCAGAGCCTCCGGGTGCTGCAGGGAGATGCCCAGAGAACAGCCACGGGACGTGTGGGACCCCAGACCTCTCCTGGCAGGGGCTCCTGCCCTACCCTCCTGAGCGCTCAGGGCGGGGCACCGGCGCCCCCTGGTGGCAGCGAGAGGCCAGCGCAGGGGCAGAGGGCTGCCTGGGATCTGCGGTCAACACCATGGGTGCCGCTGGGGACAGAGAGCCAGCTTCAAGCATTTCCTCCTCCACTCCCTTCGCCAGACCCGCCGGGGATGTCCGATGTCACCTGTGACGGCTGCCGAGGCCTGAGGGACACAAATGGGAAAGGGAGGGTGAGACCCCGGCGAGGGGTCCGGGGGCATGAATGGGGAAGGGGCGGCCTGTGTGCACTGCCTGCGTTCATTCACTCACTTGTTCATTCATTTATCTGCCTGCGCATCACTGAACCCCGTGTGTCCAGGCCCCGTGCCAGGGAGTCGGCTGCCTGCCAGAGGCCCGCATCCTAGTGGGGAGATGACAGGAAGTAAAGAGAACGGGTTCAGGAGTGGTGGCCATGGGGATGGACATCGAGAGGAGGGGAGAGAAAATGATGGGGGTGGCGTGGCCTCTGACCTGGGGCGGGTCCCGGTGGGTCGCATCCAGCAGGGGGAGCCCTGTGGGACAAGCTCGGGGGCCAGCGAGGCTGGCGGCCCCATCATCAGGGCTCTGGTGGGGCACGGCTGGGGGATTATTCAGTGACCTTGCTTATTGCACGTTTGTGGAGTGTTCACTTACGTCAGGATGCCAGGAACTTTAAGCTGGGAATGGGAAGCAGGCTCCCGAGTGCCGAGGCTGGAAGCCAGGCAGCCGTGGTGGTTCGTGCCAGGGCCAGACTGGTGGCCGGGGTGACGCCAGGCCAGGGCAGAGAGAGCGAGCCAGTGCGGGGGGAGAGAAGGCTGACTGTGGGTCCAGGCGAGGGGAGGCTCCAAGTGAGGGAAAGAGGTGGCTCCCAGGGTCTGGTCCAGGAGATGCGGTGGGTAGCGGGGGTTCCTGAAACCAGGAAGACCAGGGCGGGAGCAGCCGGCAGGAATGTGGGGCTTCTGTTTAGGCCTCTGTGCCAGGAGGGGCAGGTGTGGCAGGGAGGTGCCCTCTGCCCTGGGGAGTGGTGGGTATCTGAGTGGGTGCCTGCATGAGGCCACAGCCGTCCCTTCTCAGGAGTGTAGGCACCACAGGGCCCGGGCCTCCGTATGCTTGGGGTGGCTGCACCAGCCTCCCTCTGGTCTGTGCCCCCATCTGTTGGAATGAGGCTGGACATGCCAGCTCGCTCGGGCCTCTCGAGTTCAAATGCTGGGAGTGTCAGCCTCGTTTCTCCTCCTCGGGGCTGCCTGCAGGCTGGAGGAGGGCTCTTTGCAGAAAACATAGAACTTACACTCAAATCCAGATTTCAAATGAAGTAATCATCACTGTTGAATGTTCCTTCTTTCAGCAAGCATTCTTCCAAAATATATTTGCTGACCTTTACCGTGCGCCAGGCACAGCTGGGGGCTTGCCACGCCGTGGCTGCTGAGCAGACGTGGCCTGATCTCAGGGTGTTTCAGTCCAGGGGGAGTAAGGAGTCCCACCGCCAGAGGTGTAATGGGGCCAGGAGGGGGGACGTGTAGGCTGACCTGGCCCGAGCTGGGGGGGGCAGCCGCCCTATGGGGTGGCTCTGTGCTCCTCTGTGCTTACCCAAACCCATTAGTCTGTCTGTCTGTCTGAGCCCATAGTTCTGGGATCCTGTTGGCACCCAGCGTGGGGCTCAACACCGGGGCCTGCAGGGACGCCTCTATGGAGAGCTCTCCCGGTCAAACCCCCGGAGCTCTTGGGGAGAGCGAGCTGCCCACCTGAGGGTGAGGCCTGGGAGGGGCCAGCTCCCCGATCAGGGGCCAGCCTCGTGTCCTGGACAGGGGCAGGTCTGGCGGAGGGGCTCCCAGCAGGGCAGGTGCTTGGCTGGCCAGAGGCTTAAGAGTGTCCAGTCCCCCAGTTTCACACCAGGCCTGGCTGAGTACTCTCACCCCAGGGTGACTGGGCTCCCACCGAGGCCCAGCCCCATGCCTGGTAGGGTTCCGAGCTCCGCTTCAGGAAATAGTAGAGAAGTGCTAGTTCCCACCCCCTTACCCCCCTCCCCCTCCCCTCCCCCTCCCAGTTCTTCCTGATCTTGACTTAGAAACAGAGAAAGAGGCAAAGAGAGGGCATCACACCCTGTCGTCCAGAGCAGAGGGTGGCGCCCGGTATTGAGGCCATCCATGGTCAGGATTGCACTGTGTGGGCCTCGACTGTGCATGGGATTAGAGTGACTCTGGGGGACCCCACGTGAGCTCAGGAATCAGAGTTCTTGGTACAGAGAGAGACACACACACACACACACACCCCACATGCATGCACACACACTCCTGCATACACCCACACGCACACACACAGAGGAGATGAGCTGAGAGAGTGCTTGGCTCGGCCCACACCAGCCCTTCCCGAGCCTCACCCCTGCCGTGGGGGCAGCTCAGAAGCAGAGGCGGGCGCCCGGCTGCAGGCCTGTCTCTCCGCCAACGCGTGAAACGTCCCAGGAACTCAGCCTCGGAGGGGGAGTGGAGACCTGGACATTTGGGGAACCAAGGAATGTTCTTGGCTCCCTTCTGGGCCTTTTACATTTTGTCTTGTTTTCTGGGAAACAAATGGAAAAAACCCCATTCCCACATTTTTGGAGGCTGATTTGTATAAACAGACCAAACCCGATAACTTTCAGAGTAAACAGAGAAACAGTCCGAAGTCAGGCACTGGGTCTTGGGCCGAGGGCAGAAGGTGATGGAGCCCTTCTGGTCCTGCCTGGGCCGCTCCACGTCCTTCAGTGCCTTTAATAATAACTTCATGCCGACTGCCTGCTGGGGTCCTGCTTGGGAACTTTCATGGCCCCCGTCACCAACTTGGCCTGATCTCCCTTGATGCCTGCCCCTCACCCCATCTTGGGCCTTGGCGGGGGGGCCTGGCTGGACTGGCAGTGGGAGCCCCCCCTTAGCCCTTGCGCCCCCTCCCTTCACTGGTTCCCCAAAGCTCCTGAAGCCTGAATCCCCTTCTTTCTCCACGGAGCCAGTGGCAGGACGTGCGGCCTCCTATTCTGGAAGCTGTCTCTCCTGCCCGTGGGGTCTCCTCTGCGTGCCCCCCATCTGCTTGAGGCAAGCGCTTTGTGAGAACTCACAGCATCACCTGACCCTGGGCCACCTCTGTGCCTGGCCCTGAGGATACTGAGGGGCTAAGAGCTGACTGCTGCCCTGCAGCGCCTCTGGACTCCGAGAAAGTGTGGGCTCTGGTACAGGAGGGAGAGCCCAGCGGTGCGTGACCTGAGCCCACCACCCCACCCCCGGCCTGCCCCTGTGACCTTCTCCCGGAGGGGACCACCTGGTGACCCTGGAAATCCAGAGCGGGTAAGGCCTGTCTGACTATTTCTAGGTGACCCACTCTTGGTTTCCATGGTTGCCCTGGAAACCACAGATGGGGAGGGGGTCGACAGGGCCCAGCCTCTCTTGGCCCTGGGAAGGAACCCCGGAACCTGGAGAACTTTCCTCTAGGAAAACCATGTGAGCAGCTCCGCGCCCTGAAAAGCATGTTCCTAAGTGAAGAAAGCCCGTCTGAAAAGGCTACACGCTGTATGATTCCAACTAGTGACATTCTGGAAAAGGCAAAACTATGGAGATGGCATGAAGGTGGTGGGTGCCAGGAGCTGGGGGAGGGGGATGAGAAGGTGGAGCACAGGGCCATCTAGGGTGGTGAAAGTCCTCTGTACGATGCTGTCAAGGTGGATGCACCCACAGGACAGCGAGAGTGGTCCTCGTGTCAACCGCGGGCTTCAGTGAATAATGACGTCTCGGTACTTGTCCGTTTATTGTAATAAATGTAGACACGAACGGAGGATGTTAGTAATAGAGAAGGTCGTGTGTGCTGGGGAGATGGGGGCACACGGAGATCTCTGTACCCTCTGCTCGATTTTTCCGTAAACGTAAAACTGCTCCACGAAATAACATCTATGAATTCCAAACAAAAGATGAACCAAACGCAGCCTCCTGAGCCTTCGGGACTGGCCTCGCCTGAGCTGGTCCCGAGAGTGTCTCCCCACTCCCAGGGTTGGGTCAGCTCCTTGCTTGCTTTCTCTGCTTTATTTGGGTTATCTTGGCGTATTGCTTAGTGCACCTTCAGAAGCCTCTCTGTCCTTTGTCCCCTGAGGACGGGCTCCGTGGTCCCTTTCTACCTGCCCGGTCCCCTCACTCCTCATGAGCCGTTTGGTTTCTCATCGTCATCGTTACAAATGTTTGGAAGTTGATCTGAAGGGTCAAGCATCCAGGTTCCCCGTGCCGTCTATGCAAAGCTTCTGAGCAAGAGGGGCCCCTTCTGTGGCAAGGCCAGTTTCTCCACCAAACTAGGAGAAACCATCCCCTGGAATGCAGCAGCCTTAAAATGATGGTCAAGACTGAGGTCCCATTAGGGGGCAAGGAGCCGGGCCTGATGACCGGCCCCATCACGCTCCAAGCCCACAGGGTTCTTCTTCACCCTCTGGGTCCCAGGCACTGGCCTTGGACGGAGTTGGGTTCATTCCAGACCTTCCAGGTGCGGCAGTCTTGGCAGAGAGGCAGAGAGAGGTCTTGTAAGGTATTCAGTTTTAGAAGGAAATGAGAAAGGAGGCCGAGAAGTCACATGTGTATTTATGAGCCAATGCCAGGGCGGCAATGTCCAGAGAGAGAGGCAGAGACAAAGAGAGAGGAGAGGCAATTGCAGGAGGGCCACCCCCCCCGGGGCTGAGCTGCCACCAGGGAGGGGCACTGAACCAGGTTGTTTGCTGTCCAGGTGAGGGTGGGAGGAAATGTGTGTCCTTCAGACAGGTCCAGATGAGAAAGCCTCGCTTTAGCCAAGACAGATGATAAATCCCAAGCTTTCAGAGCCAGCAAAGCAGGGTGGTGGTGGTGGGGATGGCTGCCTCGCAGAGTATCCGTCCTGTGCAGGGGGACCCGTGGGACTCCTTTAGATGACACACTCACCACGAACCCAAAGACAGGGCTTGGTGCTCAGCGATTATCCTTGGAGCAGTGGGACGCGGGGCTACTGCGTCCCCTGCACCTGCCCCAGCAGCACCCCTTGGAGAGACCGATGGACTCCTGGGAGCCTGAGTAGTGTCGGCCCTGGGGAAGCTGCTTCCGGGAGGCCTCCCGGGTTTTCCTTTCTGTGCTTCTCCCTTTGGGTTGCTTTCTCGGGCTCCCTCTCCCTGCATCCTGGAAGTCCTCCCTGCCCCCCTGGATGGTGGGGCCCTGCAAGCAGAGACAGTATGTCTCACGGGGGTGTTGGACGCTGGTGGATGCTTGTTGTGGGTGTGGATGAGTGATGTGTGGGCCCCTCATCCCTCTGGCCTGTGCTGAGCTGGGGTGGGGTATGATGGGAATTGCATTGGAATGTTCTGGCTGCCCCGGCTGGCGGACTTCTGAGCTGCAGGAGAGAGAGAGCCACCCAGCCAGGTGGCAGCAGGTTTACAGAGCAGCTCCTCCCCGGGCGGGGGTGCGCCTCCCAGGGCGGGGGTGCTCCTCCCCGGGCGGGGGTGCGCCTCCCAGGGCGGGGGTGCGCCTCCCCGGGCTGGCCCAGCTGGGCGGGATGCCCTCTGGCCAAGGGCAGGTTGCAGCCCTGGAGCAGCGTGCAGAATTCTTCTCTAAAGAAGTAGTTTTCTTTCTTTCCAGTTGTAAAGGTGATACATGCCCGATGACTGTATTCGTTTTCTTTTGCTGCAGTGACAGATTGCCCAGACTTAGGGGATTAATACACACATTTATTATCTCACTGTTCTGAGGTCACGCGTCCCACATGGGTCTCGCCGGGCTCAAGTCCAACTGGGGGCAGGGCGGGCTCGTCCTGGAGGCTCCGAGCGAGAGGCTGCCCCTGGCCTTTTCCAGCTTTAGGGGTGCCTGAGGTTCTTGGCTCGCGGCCCCTTCCTCCACGTTCAAAGCCGGCAGCGAGGTGCCTCTCCCGCCCTCACCTCTCTACTGACTCTCTGACCCTGTGATGACACTGGACCCGCCCACATCATCCAGGACACGCCCCTATCGCAAGGTCAGCCCGCTGGCAGCTGTAATTCCACTTTGCCCTGTTGGGATCTGGGGATGAGAACTTGGACATCTTTGGGGGCCCTTATTCTGCCTGCCCCAGTAACTAAGTATTGGGAAACAGAAAACAACAATTGCAGCCCCGCCACCTGCACCCAGCGGGCAGGCGGCGTTCTGGAATGTTCTTGTACCTGGGAGCATCTGCATGGTTTGTGCTATTTTCCTGGGGCCTCGTCTGCTCTCCGGAGCGTCCCATTGTGGACGACAGGTCACGTGCTGCCCGCCCCGGGCCGAGTGGGTCTTGCGTGTTCCCTGAGCAGTGGGTGGTCCTCTTGGTCGTCCTCTGTGGGGCTGCAGGCTGTTCCGGTGGGGGGATGTCCCCTAGCTGCAGAGAGGGCAGTGCCGGGAAGCCTGGTGTGTGTGCTGGATGGAAGCTGCAGGCGTCTTGTCTTTACAGGAGTCTCTCCCACCCCTGTTTGCTCCTGAGCCGAGAGGGGGCAACTGCGAATTTAATTCCCTCCGTCAAACAGCTTTGGACCTTCCAGTTTCCCCGGCAACCTCGTAAAGCATGTGTGACATTTTCTGCCCCACGTTGCTCCTTGGGGGCTCTCTGGACCAGGGTGGTGGAGATCAATCTGGAAACAGGCTCTTCACACAGGGCTCCAGGTTACACGGGGGCTGACAGGCCCCACTCCCTGTCCTGGGAACTCCTGGCGGGGTGGGGGGATTAACACTGACCCGCAGGGTGGCCCGCCAACATGGCCAAAAGCAGTGCCCAGACCAGGGAGGCTGCTCCCTCTGTGACAGGCTGAGCCGAGCCGTCTCCGCTGGCCACAGCCCTGCTCCGGCTGGTTCCCGCGCCGCTGGGATCCTGTCGTCCTGTGCGGGAGGGTGGACTGTGGTGGGACCGCTTTTTGAGCTGGGGGCTTGTTTCAGACCATTTGCACCTTGATGGATGTCAGAAGGATGCTGGGCAGGTCCTCCATGGTAACTGTTTCCTCAGCCGGGGGCAGGGGTGGGTCTGCCTTTGGCCATCGGCTCTGGTCCCCCCGGCCCCACCTGGCCGACTCTTCCCTGGGAGCCAGGGAGCCGGGAGGGAATGTGGTCCGGGAGCATCTGGGACAAGCTGAGGCAGGTCCTGGCCTGGCCGCACGGCGAGGCGGGGAGGCGCGAGGAGGGGGTTCTGTGTTGCCCTCTGGGGCCTCTGCGTTTTTGTGATGGGCCCAGGCGGCCGCGAGAGTGAGCTGGAGTCTGGCTTCGGCCGTTGTGGGCCTGGGTCCTAGGCCGGGCCCGGGGGCTATGCTGCTTTGGGCTTTCATCTCTGACTCGAATGGAATTAAGTCCCGACGAGGGGTCCGTCCTCTCCGGGGGTCCCTCGGATCCCCTAGCCGTCCTTCTCTGCATTCATTCCTCGGCCCGTTTTCAGGATGAGGAAACCGAGGCCCGGAGGGGTTTTGCAATGGGCCATGTTCACCCAGCGGCCAGGAGGCCAAGCCAGCCCAGACCCTAGGCCGGGCCCTCGGGACCCCAGGCCTGCTTTGGGCGCTGCCCCACCCAGCTTCTGGCTGAGGGGAGCGCAGGGTGGAGGGCACTGCTGTCCAGGCCTGGATGTGAGAGTGGGAGCCATGCGGCCATGAGGCCAGGATCCCCGGCTCGTGGATGAGGCCAGGGGAGGCTCGCCCCTCGGGCCTCAGGATGGAGCTTGGCCATGCTGACGCTTGGTTTCAGCCCAGCGACATTGATTCTGTTCTCGTGATCCCCAGAACAAGGGAGGATATATTTCTGTTGTTTAAGCCACCAGATCTGTGATCCTTTGTCACTGCAGCCCAGGACACTACACCAGCACCTCTGACTGTGGCCCGGACACCCTGGGGCCGCCTGCCTGACTCCAGGTGAATTTACAGCTCCCCTGGGTCAGAGCTAAGGCCCCTCCTGAAGCTCGGCCCCCAGCCCAGCCTGCTGCGGACCCCTCCTCCTCTGCCTGCCTGGTCTTCCCGATGCCCCTGCCTTCCCAGCCTGGTCCTTGCTGGGAGCCACCTTCTCTCCCACAGGCTGATGGCGAGGGCCCAGCCCAGTCCCGTGTTTTGTCGCTGCTTTGTGGCCCCCATGGCATCTGTCCCCCGAGGCTGGCTCAGAGCCCCTGCAGGGTCCTTGCCTCACTTGTCTCGGAGGCCGCACCGCTGCCTACGACATGCAGTCGGTGCCCGGGAAGGGGGTCTCTGGGGTGGGGCGGGGTGCACGTGCTCTGAGGCAGGCCCAGACCTGCACTGGCCGGGGTGCCGAGCAGGCGTGTCGGCCTGCAGAGCAAAGCTCACTCAGGGAGCCCCACTTGTCCGGCTGCTCCCTGGGGGCACTGGGGGCGGTGGGGGGAACATTCCTGGGGAGATAGACTCGGCAGGCCGGGGAGGGGGTTCCCCATGCCGGTCCATCTGTGCTGGCCGCAGGGATGCTCAGGACACCCCTGTCCCCAGACGTTGCACCTCCTGCCCTTCAGGGCTTCCCCAGGGAGTTGCCTCTCCAGGCCCCCTGAAACTCAGGGCCCTTTGTGAATCTGCACCCCCTGCTCCCCGCCATACATCGAGCTCCTCTGTCTCTGTGTCTGGAGCCCTGCACGGCTGACTCCGGTCCGGCTGGTTTTTGTTAGCCCTCCCGGCTGAGATTTTGGGAGCAGCCCTGACCTGTCTGGGTGACACCTGGCTGCAGGAAGGCAGGATTCTTGGCCTCCTGGGCAGGCAGGGCCTTGTAAATCCTGGCTCCTGACAGGTAGCCTGAGGCCTAGGTGGGCGGACAGGGATGAGGGCTGACTGTCTGCAGAGCCAGGGCCTGGCCATGTCCTGGCCTGGTGGGCCGGGCGGCCTCCCTTTGGGTGGTCTCAGCTTCCGTTCTCGGGGTGAGACTTCCTCATCCTCACAGGTGGCGCGGGGATCCCTCGGCCTGCCCTGTGCCCTGCCCTGGAACCATGTGCCTTTTCTCACCCACTTCACTCCTGGGGGACTTGGAGGCCCACCACTGGCTGTCCAGACCGGGCCGGGCTGGGCTCTGGTTCCAGCCTCGTGTGTACCTCGCAGTCACCCTCAGAGCCCCACTGTCACACCCAGGCTGCTGGTGGACGGGCAGTGGGGTGTGCAGACCACCTCTCTCGGGGCCCCTCATGTTCCGCCGGGGTCGGGAAAGCATGCTCCGCGCTCTGCAGCCCCTGGTGGCCGCGTCAGCTGGAAGGTCAAGGCCTCTGGAGCCCTCGCCCAGGCTGGGTGGCCGCTGGCTACTTAGGGCCTTTGTAGGCCGAGGCAGGGCCCTGTGCCGGGGCCAGAGCTGTCCGGGAGCCGAGGCCTAGGCACCCCCTTCCTGTGGCACCGAATCCCTGGAGATTGGCCGTGTGGGGGCCGGTCTGAGGAGTGCTTTTGAAAAATGGAGGTGGAATTCATGCGACATAAAATCGACCCCTTTGAAGTGCGCAGTTCAGTGACATCAAGCACGTCCACAGTGTGGTGTAACCACCTCCTCTACAAACTTCATCCTGAAGGAGGCCCCAGACCCATCGGTCCGCAGCTCCCCACCCATCCCTCGCCACCCCAGCCCCTGGCTTCCACTCATCCACTGTCTCTGTGGATTTGCCTGGTCCGGACGTTTCCTCTAAATAGAATCACACGGTGTGAGGCTTCTGTGTCTGGCTTCTCACCGAGCAGCGTGTTTCTGAGGTTCGCCTCGCGGCCGCCTGTGCTCCCTTCTGTGGCCGAATGCTGTCCGGCGGCAGGGCTGGACCACGTGGGCTTATCCCCTCGTCTGTCGATGGACACGAGCTGTGTCCACCTGCGCTGCTGTGGCCGTGCCTGCACAGGCGTGCGTCCAAGTCCCTGTTTAGGTTCTTTCAGGCAGATGCCTGTAGTGGGCTTGCCGGGTCCCGCGGGGACTCTTGGCCTCTTCGAGGTCTTCTGGCGGACGTCCTCCCCAGGGAGTGGGCTGGGGCAGCCGCCTCTCCCTCAGGGCCCTTCAGCCCGGCCTTTTGCTCTGTGTGGGGAGGGGGTGGGTGAGAAAGATGGAGGGCCAGCTCTGGGGGTCAGCGTCCACACTCCACGCTCACCAGAGGCCTGGCTTGAGGGCCAGAGGCCACTCCGCCCTGCAACCTTGCTGCAGAAATGGGAGGAATGCACCCTGGAACCCCCGGAAACGCCGCCTTCCCTAGGGTTGGGGTGCTCCTGCGCTGGTTGCCCAGGAGGCCTGGGTTTCGGGGCGCCTGACTCCTGAGTGCGTGCTGGAGCAGAGAGCCCTCCACCACCCGCCAGACAGGCTCCAGCGGCAGCTCCAGGCAAGGACTTGTCTCAGGGCAGGCCAGGACCTGGCCTTCGACCTCCTGACCTTGCCTGGGCTCAGGCCACCCCTGCGACAAGCTGGAGCGTTGGGCCCGTCAGGCGACCAGGCCACTGGGCTCCCGGTCACGACCACCCCCGCCCCAGACTGGCTTCATGAGCAAGAAAGGCAGTCAGACCCTGGGTGGTTACCTGGGCTGTGTCATTGCCCCCGTAGAATTCTGGTCCACATGTGATGGGCCAGAGCTGGATGCGGTCCCTGAGGGCCGGCCAGCTGGGTCCCCTGCAGGGAGGGTGGGGCTGCCGGGAGTAGCCGTTGGAATTTGGCTCAGGGTATCCCGTGCTGGGGTCCCTGGTGAACTGATGGATCATTCTAGAAGCAGGAGGTTTGTGCTGTACCCCACCCTGGGCCAGGACTTCCCAGGATCTGCTCCCAGAAGCCCCCAGGTAGCCCTGGTCTCCCCACCCAGACCTGGAGCCCCAAACACCCGGTCTTGGGGCAGGAAGGAAAGGGGGGTGTCTCTCTGTCTCTCCTTCCCGGGCCTGTGCAGGGAGCTTCAGGCCCCTCTGCCACTGGCCTCCCCGGGGGTTCCAGCCCAGGCCTGGCTGCTGGGCTGTGGCAGTCCCCTGTCCCCCACCCTGAGGCTGGCCGGGGAGGGGTCATTGCTGACCCTGCCCTTGGCAGGGCTGCCGATTGTCCTGGGGTACCCACAGGGTGCACAGCTGCCCCCCAGCCCTGAGCTGCCCCCAGCCTGAAAGATGTGCTGTTTACTTTGGTTTTTGAATCAGCCATACCGATTCACAAAGGATGTAGGGAGTCCCTGCCACCCCTTCCCCAGGCACCCACGAGGCACCCGCGGGCACCTACTCTTACAGATTCATTCCACGGCCGTGTGCGGGCTTGTTCTCGGTGCTGGAGTTACAGCGAGGAGGCGGCGAGGTCAAGGCCCCGTGCCCACGAGGCTTGGGTTCTGGAGGGGCTGCGGGTCCAGTGGTGCTGGTCCATAGGTGCTATGCATGAAAAGCACAGCCTCTAGCTGCTGGGGGTGGGGAGTTAAACAGGTGATCAATCCCCGCCCCGCCCCAGCAGGTGACTTGAACCTGCTGTGCAGAGTCTGGGCCCTCCCCCGAGCTCTCCTCCTGCCCAGGATGGCGGGCTCTTTACAACTGTATCCCTCACCCCTCACCCCTCACCCATAGCTGTGTACCCAGCAGGTGGTCAGCAGAGGGGCTCCTCCCTGGCCCTGGGCAGGGTCACCTCCTTCTCAGTCTGGGCTGCCACTGCCTGGGGAGGGGTCACGGGGAGGGCCAGCTCCCTGCCCACTCCGCTTCTCTCTGGGAGGCCCCGGGTGTGATGTTTGTGCAGTGGCAACTGAGGGCATCCTGTGGCCCCCTGCCTGCCTGGCCTGGGCCCCAGGACCCTGAGGCCAATGGGGCCCAGTTTCCATGCTGAGGCTGGCAGGGTCCAGCTGTGAGCAGATACAGGTGCTGAGCAGCCCCCAGTGCAGAGACACAAGGGGTTCAGCTCAGCCAGGGGGTGGAGGGGGCTGCCAGGGTGCTGAGCCTCGGTATCCAGCATGCAGATACCGGGGGGCAGGGGCAGTGAGGGCCAGGCAGACATGGCGCCCCCAGGATGCCATCCAGACTGCGGGTGGAGGGACACCTCAGGTGCCATTGTGAGTTCCAGGCCCTGCAGCCCACGGTGCTCTGTCGGCCAGCAGGGCCTTTCTGCAGGCGTAGGAGTCCCTGAGGCTCCAGGCCACAGTGGCCCCCTGTCACCGGCATCCATGGGGTCAGGGCAGGGCGCGGCGCTGTGAGGCTGACCCTGCCCTGGCGGTGGTGTGGGGGCCTTGGGGACCCTCCTGTGTCGGCAGCTGTGGGAGGGCGCCCTTGGCCTGTGGCCCCACTGCCTGGCCGCCTGCCCTCCCTGCTGCCCGGGGCACAGCCCAGAGATCAGGACCGGCCCTGGGGCTTCGGGGGGCTTGCACCTGGCTGCTCCCCTCTGGAGCCTGGGCACCCCGGCTCTGACCCCCGGGCTGGGCTGAACCTGGTCTCACCCTGCGTAACTCCCTAGGAATTCCCAGAAAATTCCCAATGTTAACCTTGTGGGCCCGGGCTGACGGCTGCATTCCAGCACCGCCTTTCCCATGGGACTGTGGCCTCCCCTGCAGCCTAAGCCAGGCTCGGAGTCTCTCAGGGACCCTCCCAAGGAAGTGCCAGCAGAGATGAGTGCCGAAGCCGGGGGCGGGGGGCTTGGCCTTGGGTGGGGCTGCAGCCCCTGCTTGTCTGGGCCACGAGCCTCCAGGCGAGGGTGGCGCTTCCAGCAGCTGCACCGGTGAGCTGCGCTGGCACCTGGCCATCCATGGCCTGCAGCTCATTGGGGTCTCCGCTTGGCTCCGGGTCATATTCCCCATGAGACCAGGAGAGCCGCTGCCTTTGGCCTTGAAAGGCTGGGAGGACAGAGCAGAGCCCCTCAGACCTCGTGCAGGCAGCACAGTGTGGGGCTGGGGGCAGGCAGAGGTGCCTGGTCCCCTTGTCACCCCACACCCGTGAGGTGTTCTGGGAAACGAGGCACCTGGGTCCTCCAGGCCCCGGCTGGTGGGCTCGGGTGTGTGAGGCCATGATGCCACCAGCCCCAGGTGGGTGTCTGGCACTCCAGCTGGCCACATGCCCCGTCCCAGGGGAAGCACCATGATCCTGCACCCACAAAGGCGGAGCAGGGGCAGGGGCAGCTGTGTGTTCAGCAAGGTGGCCTCGTGGTTGGGGTCTCCTGCCTGCTCCGCCCCGCACGCCAGAGCCCAGCGCCCTGTCCAGGCCTGGCTCGTGTGCCACACGATCCCAACAGACCAGAGAGTGGGGGGAGATCTGGGCCCGGGGGTGAGGGGTGGGGCTGTACCAGGTCTGGGGACAGCTGTGAGGGTGACAGTGGGGACTCCTCTGGCCTCAGTGCTGGGGGGGCCTGGTTTCCCCAGCAAACCGGCAGCTGGATGGGAACACACGCAGAGGCCATTCTCGGGGGAACTCTGCTCCGTGGGGAGCGGGGCCCACTCCTGTGCCGAGCTGTCCCCGCGGGGCATTCCTGCCAAACCGCACTGGAATGCCTTAGGCTGGGCTGCTGGTCCTGGGTGCAGGGAGGACCTGGTTGGCAGCACAGCCCCCCTGCTGTGGACAGGCCGATGGACACGTGGGACCTGTCTGGGGGGTGAGGGTGGCCCGTCTCTGCCGGGCCGTGTCATCCTGTGTCGTGGGAGTCCTGAGCTTCGCCTGGCCCCGCGCCAGGCTCACTCGTGTCTCCCCCCTCGCAGACGTGAACGAGTGTGCCACCGGCAATGGGGGCTGTGAGGGCCAGTGTCGCAACGCCCTGGGTGGCTTCTACTGCCGCTGCCCCCCCGGCCACCAGCTGCAGGGAGATGGCAAGTCCTGCCAAGGTAGGTCTGTGGTCCCCGCCGGCCCGCTGCCTGTGCCTGGCCTGGGTCTCGGTGCCCCTGCTGCCCCGGCCGGCCCGCTGCCACTGCCTGGCCTGGGTCTCAGTGCCCCTACCCTGGCCGGCCCCTGGGGCCACCTGCCCCCACCCCGGGCTGCTCGAGGAGGGCCACTCGGGGTCCTGGGTGGTGACGCCCAGCTCCTTGGGGTCCCGTCCCGCCCGACCTCTCCCCACACCTCTGGGGAGTCCACACGTTGCTCCTGAAACTAGCCTTGGGGGAGTCAGAGAGCCTGACGTGGGTGGAGAGCACCTGGGGGCCGTGCAGGGAGAGGGAGGTTGCTCTGCCCGGGGAAGATGCAGCTGGCGGCGGGGGTGGGGGGGCGGCCAGCTGACTTGCGTGCAGCTGCAGGGCCCCCCGTGAGGGGCGGAGGGCGGGCTGTGTGGCCGGGCTGCACGGGGACACCCTGCCCTGCCAAGGGCTGGCTGAGGTCCTCAGCTCTGGGCGTGTACCACCGCTGGCAGGCAGTCAGCAAAATCAAGAACAGACAGAGGAAAATTCCTGGAGAGGAGAGAGGGGAACAGGTTAGCACTGAGGCGGGGAGGAGGCGGGGGAGGGGGTGCGGGGGCTCACGCCGCTCCCCGCATCTCCCGCACCCTCCTGCACCTGCGCCGCCCCTGCCTGGCCCCCGGCCCCAGGACTGGGTGGGCAGCTTGGCCCTCCTGAGAGCACAGGGGCTGTGAGCCGGCGGGCATCTGCACTGCCTCCCCAGAATAGCATCAGACAGCTGCGGTCATCTCAGAACACTGTCTCCAGCTTTGCCAGAGGCCAGCTGTGAGCCATTCCTCAGGCTGGGGGCAGCGGCGGGTGGACAGCCCCTGGACTGGGGGTCTGGGCGCCGGGGGAGCCTGCCCTGGCCGAGATGGTCTGCAAACGGGGCTCGCTTCTGGCATGTTTTTGTCAGCGGCGAGGCTGGGGGAGGGGGCGAGCGCAGCGGAGAGGCGGCAGTGACCTGTGGCTCACAGCCCGGGACCTGGGGACCCTGTGCCTCTGCGGAGGTGGCCGAGCAGGAGCCAGACGACAACGTCCCCCACCCAGTCCTGCTGTTGGCTTTGGTTTCCCCTTCCATGAAATGAGCCCCCGGGAAGTAGATGACAGAACTCACCAAGGCCCGCAGCCCCGCCCCAGGGCACACCAGTGCAGGTGCAGCTGGGGGGAGGAGTAATCCTCCCCAGACCTGTGTCCGCTCTCCTGTGAGCGCCCCCTAAAGTGGGGGTGGCTGCACTGGTGTTGGGAAGGAATCAGTGGCCTTGAACTTGCCAGGCCCGGGGCAGGCCCCCTCACCTGCCCCCAGCCTCCCCACCTCTGCGAGCCCCAGGGATGCCCGCACACAAGACACGTGCTCCTGCATGGAGGTCTCCTGGCCTTCGACCCACGGGAGGTGCCCGTGGAGGGTCCCGTTCCCCACCCACGTCTGCCGCTGGCACGCTGCTGTCCCCGCTGCCTCTCTGAGCCTCTTCTTCTGCATCCGGCGTCCCTGCCGTGAGGTGTCCTCAGCCCAGTGGCCTCCAGATTGAGGCTACGTTTCGGGTTTCCCGTTCCCTGCCCCTTCTGGTCCTCAGCCCCCAGAACCTGTGGCTGGGCAACCCAGCCCCTTGTTGGTGCCTGGGAGGCCCTGGGTCTCCCAGGTCCAGGGCTCATGCCAGGCCCTGGGGGGGCATGCTGGGGCTGCCTCTGGGCTGGGCGTCTTCTGACTTGTGCTCTGGGCTCCCAGTCCTGACCTGGGGCCCAGAGGCCAGAAGCGGTCCTGGAACACAAGTCCACAACTTGGCTACAGCGGAGGGTCAGCAGGCATGGCCCTGACGGCATTCCTTGGGAGGCTTTGGAATCCCTTAATCCAGAGGGTCCCAAGGACAGGCAAGGTGGTTGCCAGCTGGCTGTTGGCTGAAGGCAGGGGTACCAGCGATACGACCACGGAGGGGGCCAGGCAGGAGGGATTGGCCTCAGACCCTGCACCCCGCTGCGCCTGCCCTTTCCTCCCTCCCGGCCCCTCCCTGGCCCTGGCCCCCCGGAAGCTTGCTGACCCTGGCTCTGCGTGTTTGGGATGGCTGGGGCTCCGAGTCACCGCGTGGCCGAGAGGGCTCTGCTGACAGCCAAGCGCCTGCTGTTTCCTCTGTCCCCCTGCCAGCCCTGCCGCCCCTGAAATCGCAGCTCCGGCGAGTGAGTGGGGCTCTGGCGGTGGCCGGCTGGCCTAGTGCAAGCAGAGCTGACAGGAAATCAAGATGTTACTGCAGAGGACAAGACGGCTCTGCCGCTCACACGCGGGCGCCGGTGGGGTGAGCCCAGAAACCGCTCCAGTGATGACTCGCCGCGATAAGACTCTGAGCGCTGGCACGGGGGCCTGGCCGGAGGGCGCCTTGGCCCCCAACCCGGGGAGAGTCGCCAGGCCGTGTGTCTGTCATGTTCTGGAGGGCCGTGCTGGGCAGGAGCCGTGCTCCCCTCTGCTGGGGGGTCAGGTGCCTGGGGGCGGACACATCAGCCAGGTGAGGCCTCATGCCTACTGCTGCTCCCCCGGCCACCCCGGTAGGGCGTGGCCTCTGACAGGTGCCAACCCTCCCCCCAGACCCGAGGGCAGGTGGGCTCAGACCTGTGGTTTATGGAGGTGGCGGGCCCTGGGGAGAAACGTGGGCTCCACCGTAGAGCTCCCGTCCAGGACCACCCAGCTTTCCATGTCAGCTGCTCTGGGGAGGTCACGCCAGGGTCTGACTCTGGCGTCAGCGAGGCCCGGGATGAGCCTCAGCTCAGCGCCTTGGGCGGCTCTGAACCTCAGCCTCTTCCTCTGGAAAGTGGTACTTATAATGCCCTTGCCCCTTAGGGCACCTGAGGGGATGCGGGGGAAATGCCTTGAGGCCCATGGCCTAGCGCCCGTGGCAGGCTTCCTGCTCCCCAGGCTGGCTTCAGGGGGACGCCAGGGATGGAGAGAAGAGGGGGCCCAACCTGAGCTGAAGCCCTCCCCACCCTGGCCGCGGGCCATGTGCCCTCCTCCCCAGCCTCCCTGCCTTCTCTTGACCAAGGTCTGCAGGGATGAGCCTGGAGATCTGGGGGGACCAAGACCCCCTTCAGGCCTGGGGGGGGGCACCCTGGCAGGTCTCCACCCACCCCAAGGCCCTCCCAGTTCCTTCTCCTCGCTTTCTCCCCCCACTGCTGGCTAGGTGGATGCTTAGTCCATGTGTGAGGTGGGTCCAGTCCTTCCATCGGGCCGGATCGTGTGGCCTGATGACCACAGTGACATTGGAATGGGGAGGACGTTTTTGGTCCCATTCTCAGGGGGAAATTAATCCCACTGGTTGGAGAAAATCAGGGCGTCTCTGTAGGCGAGACTCGAGGTTTGGAGTGGGGCCTCCTGGGTCCAGGCCTGAGGGCCGGCCTTCCCATGGTGCTGGGGGTGGAATTATGCCTGAGGCCATTCCACCCTTCCCACCCCTGTTGCCTGCACCCCCCACCCCCCGCTCCAGGAGAAAAGGAGGGGCCTGGAAAGCGGGGCGGGGGGTTGCTGGGCAGGGAGCAGCCTTTGTCGGGTGGGAGTCCTCAGCCCAACATGAAAGCGGCTGGCTCCTGCCTGGGCGCCCGGCTTGTTGCCCCCTGACACCCAGCTCCTCCCTGGCTGTGGGGCATCCAGGACAGAGCTGGGGTCGTTAACGGGGGTCTGTGAGAAGCCCATGGGGGATCGAGGCTTCGAGACAGTGGGGGCGTCCCTGCCCCCCAGCCCCTGGGGGCCCGGCATTGACGTCTGTGCGCCTCCCCCACCGTGGGACTGACCCTTCTCAAGGGCGAAAGGGGCTGCTCTAAGGTCCCTGTGCTCAGGATGGCGCAGGCCGTGACCCCCACCCCGCCTGACTTGGCCGTTGCCGTGGAACTTGTCCCGTCGGGGGTCCGGGTGGGAAAGCAGCGGAGCAGCGTCCGGACCCAACGAGGGTTCTCTCCCACACCCACCTGGCCCGGCTGCTGCCAGGTTCTCACCGTCCCCGAGGGAGAGGCAGGAACGGGGGAAGTGACGGGCCCTGATTAGGAAGCCCCTGGGGCTCCAGCCCTGGGCTGGGAGGGCCGTGGGCTGACCCGGGCCAGCTGTGTTGTCCTGTGGCCATGGGGGAGGAGGGCAAGGGGAGCTGCTAGGGACCCTCATCCTGGCACCCTGGACGGGTGGGTCCTGTCGGCGCTTCCCCCGGCCCTTTGTGGTGGGCTTTCTCTGAGCCCCCTGCTGTGGCAACACTTGGCCCCGCCCCCGACGGCAAGACCCCCTAAATGGGGAGTTTCGGGAGCCTTTAGGAGGACTCTTGCACTTCCCGGGTAACCCAGCTTCCCTAAGTCAGGAGAGCGGGAAGGGTGGCAGGACCCTCGTGCGGAGGTCAAGAAGGCCGCCCGGGCTGCTCCAGCCCACACTCCGCGCCAGGCTCCGGCTGCAGCCGCCATGTGTGTACTGGGCTGCTCAGCACTCACACTGCCCCAGAGCCCCCATCTTATAACGAGGAGCGGGAGGCCCAGAGAGGTGCAGGAGTGCGTTCAGGGTCACACAGCTAGGGGGTGGCAGGGGGGAGGGATGAAACCCAGAGCGAGGTCGTGGGCCCCCCTGGCCCCAGGCCCCGTCTAGGGGTCGCCTGCCAGCATTCGGGCGCTGGAGCGGGCTACCTGCTCAGTCTGCACGGCCAGCAGTAGCAGAGCAGGCACAGAGGGGACATCCAGCAAGTATCTACTGAGTGACCTGCCCTTGCAGATGCAGAGACTGAGGCCGGAGATGTGGCCCGGTGGGCTTGTCGTACACCTGTGGACCGTGGATCCCAGCGTGAGTGAACTTGGGCCTTCAAAGCCCTGGCCTCATTCCTGTGAGGGCTGGAATCTGGGCCTTCCCTGGGCTGGATCATCTGGCTGGCTGTGCTCCGGACACGAGTGAGGAAGCCTGGCCCCGGGCTGCGGTCTCTCCAGGCAGGATGGCACCATTTCCGACGAGGTGTCTGTGCCAGAGGCCTCCTCTGTCAGAGGTGCTGAGTTAAAAGCTTTTATTTCCCGACTCTGGCTAGTTCATCCCTCTAGTGAGTAGATTCTGGCAGGTTCATTTTTGGTAAAGGCCAAGGCAGGAAAGACAATAGCCCACAAAGTCAGCAGTGAGAGCCAGCCAGGGACGGAAAGACAGGAGGTCTGCCCCTCGAGGGCCTGCCTGGACCCCGGCCCTGGACAGTTTCCTGGGAGGAGACCCCAGGATGTGCAGCCTGCAGACATCTGAGTGGCTACCATCTGGACGCCCGTGGGGCCTGCAGGACTGGACTCAGGGGCGGCAAGGCTGGCTTCTCATTCCTGGTTCTTGACCTAGTCCAGGTGTGACCCTCGGAGGCCACAGTCCTCAGACTTGGGGCTCAGTGAGAGGAAGCAGACACGTCCTAATGGTGAATCTCGACACACCGGGAACCCTGTGGCTGGGGCGGCAGCCATGGGGAAGACGAGCCCTAGGCAGAGAAGACGGAGGGGACCCAGCAGAGGAGTCAGGCTGGACCTTGCCCCCATCATGGAGGCCAGGGCTCCTGCGCCAGGGAAACGGAGGCTCCAGGCAGCCACTTTCCTCCTGAATCACAGGGGTCCCAGCTTTGCTTCCCAGTGGTCCAGGGGCTGCAGCTAAGCAGTGGGGGCCATAAAGGGTGACTCGGAGCTCGCTGGGGCCCGTGGCCTCAGGAAGGCAGACGCTTCCTCTGTCTGTGTGGCTCTGGAGAGTAGAAGCAGCCCCTCCTTGGCCGGGCTGGAGAGGGGCTCGCAGGCTGGCGGGGTGGGTCGGGCCCCTCGCCGCCTGTCCTGCCTCTCCGCCTGGCAGGTAGGTGGGAGAGTTCTCGTCTGTCACCACTGGTCCCCGCAGGCCTCTTCCATCCGAATTGGATTCTCCTGCTGCCTGTGTCTCTTGCAGCGTCTTATCTCTGTCCCTCCCAACGGTAATGAGGCTGCACCTTCCCCACCACCCCAGTATCTTCTCCAGCCTCCCACCCCCATCCTCTCATCCCCTCACTGCTCCCGACCCCGATGGGCGGCTGGGCTCCCGACCCCACGGAGCCCTCAGCCAACCCCCCAGATCCCATGGTCAAATCCCATCGCGCCCCGTTCCCCGGGGTCTGGCCGGAGCAGCTCTTGGGTGGGGTGGGAGCCGCGCCAGAATGCAGAGGGGAGAGTTTTCCTTCTGCCTGGAGAGGAAACAGTTGAAAAGATCCTGCGAGATGCCTATACGATGAGACCTGTGTAAAGGCCTTGGGGGAGGTGGGGGAGCTCAGGGCGGGGACTGGAGGTCCCATGGCTTAGAAACTGCTCCTGCACTTTACGTGCACGGTGGCCACGTCGGAGCTCCGTCTGTGTGGAAGGTGGCCTTGAGGACTTATGGGCGCCATCAGGGCCTCAGAGGCAAGGAGAGGCCACAGGAGCCCTGCCAGCTGCAGCCTGGGCACCTTGGGAGGCGGCGTGAGTGCTGTCTGGCCCCGGGTACCCAGCCGGACCTGGCTGCCGCCTCCATGACCCCAGTGTTCTGTGAACAGGTCTGGCCTTTGGGTGAGAGAGGACAGCAGGAGGAGTGGCCAAGGGGGCCCAGCAGGCTGTGTGGGTGGCTGGCAGTGGGCCGTCAATGTGTTGCTTTGTTCAGGCCAGCTGGGCGTCTGCTGTGGGCCAGGCCCAGGCACACGGCTTTGGCCAAACTCCTCGCCTGGCACTTACCTCTCTTGGGCCTCTCCTGCCTCTGCACCAGCAACCCTGCACCTACCCCCCAAATCCTCCAAGTCCGTCTTCACCCCACGCCCCACCCACACCTGACCGAAGGCCGGCTCAGGCTCACCTCCTCCAGGAAGCCTCCCCATCACTCTGCCTTCACCATCTCCCCTCCACTGAGTACAGCACGAGCTCCGCGCTGTCCGTGTGCCCCTTCTGTGCTCACTGCTCCCAGGAAGCTCGGATGTCCCCAGGGAGAGCCAGGCCTCGGGGGCCGTGCCCGTGGCAGGGTTGTGTCAGCATTCCAGGGCTCAGGCACCCCCCGGGGCTGGACCCGGCCTCACCCTGGCCTTCACATGGCCCAGGGGAGTGAGTGGAGGCCGCAGAGAGGGGCTTGTCATGCACGCACACACGTGCACACGTGTGCAGGGGGCCTCTGGTGCGGCTCCGTGTCCTCCCCGGGGGCAGCCCAGGCCTTGGGTTCCCTGGCGCAGGGCAGGGTCTGGACGCCCCCCAGCCGTCTGGTCTCTGGAGGAGAGCATGTGTGACGGCGGCTGCTCCATCCTGGGCTCTCCGGGGGCCCGTGTGTGAGAGGAGGGGGCCTGGCCCTGGCCCGGGGCCGCTGCAGGCAGGAATGGCAGCTGGGCTCTTGGAAACAACTGAGGTTTTCATTTTCCTTCCCTCGGCTCAGGTGAGGGCCCAGGCGGGTGATGGGCTCGCTCTGAGGCTGATGCTGGGACGGCTGGAGACCAGGCCTGGCCTCTGCTCCTGAAATAGCGCTGCGGCGGCGGCCCTGGGACAGGCTGGGAGGGACATTTGGGGGCAGTTCTCCTGGGCCTGCGTGGGGGCAGGGTGGACCCAGGCTGAAAACTGACCTCCTGATCTGGGCTGGGCTCTGGACGTCCAGGGTGGAAGCAGCCAGGAGGGACGTTTGTCCCCGGGGTCGGGGTGGGGAGATGGCGAGGAGGGCTTTTGGGCTGAGAGGCAGATTGAAGAGAAGCCTGAAAGAGAGGCCTCCTCCCAGCACCTTCCTGGACCTGCAGCTGGGGCCCAGTGGGGGCGGTCCGATTGCCGGCCGGTCCTGCTCATGGCCCCCGTGCCCCTAGCAGCCACCTACCTGCTGGCTCCCACGCTGCTTTCTCGGCCGTCAGGGTCCTCGAACCAGCCTCTGCCCCCAAGCCCCGAAGCAGTCACGTGACACCCGACTTCAGGTGGAGGCCGAGCCCAGGCCTGCGGCCCCCCCGCCGCCCATCCGCAAGCTTGCACGACCTCCTTCCGGGTCCTCCTGTCCACGTGTGAGCGGGCCCGGTCTGGCCCTAGCCCCGGGAAGTGCCTGGCACAGAGGCTACTGCGGGTGGTCAGCAGGTGGCCAGCAACTGCTACCCCACCCGGCGTCTGTTGTGCCCGTAGACCGTCACCCTCGACACCAGGGCACGGTGGGTCATGGCGGTGACCTCTGGGGGCTTCTCTGAGAGTCACTCCTCTCTCTCTCGCACCCCCGCCTGCCTTCAGAAGCCTTAGTTCCTCCTGAGAAGCTGGAACCCGGGAGTGCCCTGTCCCCCAGCCACACGGGAAGGGCCAGGGTTCCCCCCTCGGACTGGGCAGGGCGCCCAGGCTTGGTCTCCTCCTGTCCTGCTGGAGGGCCTTCTTGTCCCACGCCTTGACCCCTAGGAACCTGGGGGGAGACATGAGGCAGCTCCCCGGCCCCTGCAGGCATCTCAAGCTCCCAGGCCCAGCCAAGCTCCCCCAGCGCCCACTCTGCATCCAGAGGCCGAGGCAGCCTGCACGGGCACCACCTCCCTCTCAGCAGATTGGCAGCATGTGGTCAGGTTCCCTAACCGTGTGGCAGGGTGAGGCGGAGGGCTTCACGGAGGAAGTGTCCATGAGCACCAAGGGACAGATACCACACGGATGGGGGAGGGGAGGCAGCTTGGTCTTGTCCTGCTTCCTGCCAGCCCCAGGAACACGGCAGTTCTGCCCCTAAAGCCCCAGGGTCACGGGCCTCTGGTGGGATGGGCCCAGCACTGAGGGGGAGCCGTGGCATTGTAGGGGCGGCAGCAGGGGGCCCTCGCCCCAGCCAGGGCCCTGGCAAAGGAGCTCGGTGGCCACCCAGCTTGGAGAGGAAAGCTGGAGCCGGCCCGGCGGGTGGAGGGTCAGCCCCTTCTGCTGACACAGACATTCCACCGGGCAGAGACACCCAGCCCAAGTCTCCGCATCGGGAAAGCATTTCCCAAACAGCTTCCAGACCACAGCCGTGGGCCTGGATGTGCTCGGTGGCACCGAGGAGGCTCTGAGCTGCTGGTGGCATTCTGCGCTTGGTGGCCTGCTGCCATCACGGCTGTGCCAGAGTCCCCACGCCCAGCCTAGTGGGGATGGAGGCCCGAAGCCATCTCCTCACCCCCGGTCCTTAAGGGAGGTACTGCCCACGCTCATCCATATCACGAGCTGTCTCGGGCTCTGGAGACCTGAACGTAGCTCTCAGCTGGGTGGGGAGACGTCACTGTTTCTCAGAACCATGTCCTGCCTAGAGTGGGCACACAGGTCCTCGCGGAATGAAGGGAGGGGGTGAGGGAGTGAGTGAAGGCTGGAGTGTGAAGGAGGGATGGGCCGGCAGCGGGGGGAGCACAGAGGCGGAGGAGGCTGGCGCTGGGAGTGAGCGGGCTGGGGAGCTTTGCAGAGACGGGCACCTCGACAGATGCATAGGAGCTCACCGTCCGCAGGCGGGAGGAAGGGTGGGCATCTCGGCTGCTGTAGAAGCTGGGGCTCTGGGCGGGCCAGGCCGCCCAGAGATGGGTGGAAGAGCCGGGATCTGGAGCCAGTACCCCCTAGAAACGCTTTGCCCAGGGTCCAGCTCTGATGCTGGGAGCCCTTTGGTGGCCTGGCCTGGAGGAGCCCAGCACTGAGTTCTGGCTGGCAGTCCGGGGCCCCTGTGGTGAGGGGCAGTGGAAGAGCAGGAGAAACCCCGTGGTGGCCCGATGACTCAGGTGCACCTCCTCCTGCTCGGCTTCTGCCCCCCGCCGCTCAGAACCCACTGCCTCCCAACAGGGAGCCACAGGGCACCTGCTGAGGCCATGTCTCCAGGAGCCTGGAAGAGGGTGCACAATGCGGACAGGATTTAGGTCAGACCTGGGCCCCGTCGGTGGCCCCCTGTCCTGCGTGACCTTGGGCAGGTCATTTCTCCTCTGGAAAAGGACTGTACGAGAATGTCCGGGCCCCCGTGTGCCAAGGGCAGGGCCCAGGGATGCCAGAGGAGGACGCCTGACTGGTGGGTTCCCATCTGGGCAGAAAGAGGGTTTAATTACAGGCGTGTCTGGGAGGGACACAAAGGAGAGGTGGGCGGGGCGTGCCCGGCGGGAGAGGAGGAAGGAGGCGGGAGGGCCAGCGGCAGCCCCCTGCTGGCCGGTCGGTGTGTGAGGAAGGGTGCTGAGGGCACACCCCAGGCCTCACGTAGCCCTTGACGTCTTCCAGGGCAGAAAAGTCAGTTTTCTTTACCCAGATTTGAGGTGGCGAAGCATCTGAGAAGACTCCTTGTGCTTCAGGAGCTGCCCCTGGACACTCAACTGGCTTTTGTTTTTTTGGGTGCGCTGCGTGGCATGTGGGACCTTAGTTCCCCGACCAGGGATTGAGCCCGTGTCCCCTGCAGTGGAAGCGCGGAGTCTTAACCGCTGGACTGCCAGGGAAGTCCCTCAACTGGCTTTTTTACTGGCCAATTTCCTCCTTCCTGGCCCCTGTGGACACACGGCAGGGGACATACCTGGCCCCGTTTTTCCTCCCCGTGTCATGTGTATTGCACAGCTGCAGGCCCACAGGCCCCTGAGCTGGTCTCCTCCGGCCCCCTGCCCACTGTACAGATGAGGATACTGAGATCCAGTGGGGGCCTGGGACTTGTCTGTGTCATCCAGCTCTTCGGTGGGCTGGGACCCACGTCTGCTGCCCCCAGACCGCTCTGCTGTTCTCCAGCCCGTGCCCCCTTGCCGTGTGCTGGAGACGGGGTCTGAAGCAGCCCGTCCCTGCCCCAGGAAGGCTGAGGCAGTGCATGACCCCCCTTTTCCCCCCGGCTCAAGCCAGGATGTGAGTTGGAGTCCAGGTGGTATAATAGGGTGGTGGCTTCCCCGGGCTGGGACGAGAGGCCAGAGGAGTGATCCCCGGCCGGCATGTGGGTGCTCGGGTTGGGGAGGGTCGAGGGGTACCAGGGTGGCGGCTCTTGAGGGAGAGGGACAATCCTTGGGTCCCTTGACCCTTCCCAGGCCAGCCTGGCTGCATCTGCCACGGAGCAGGGTTCCAGCACACTGGCCCTGCGACACTCTGCTCTGGACATTGCCGTGGGTCCTGCTGCTCGGCCTGGGGGTGTCTGCCTGGGCGTAGGGCCTGGCAGGGGGTCCGGGATGCCGACTCTTAGTGACTCCCAGTGAAGCGCTTTCCTCGCTGTCTCACAGTCCCCATATAAAGCAGGTCTGTGCTGACCACCCTGCGTTACAGACTTAGGCACAGAGCAGTTCCTGGCTCTGTCGAGGCCACACAGCACCGCCCGCCCCTTACTAGTAGAGCTGGGGCTGGGCAAGGGGTTGAGCTGCCTTGTCCCATAGAAAGAAAAGTGGAGCTACACACATGAGAGCCATAAAAATGATTAGGGAGCTAGTTCACCTTTTCATATTCATACCAAGAAAGCGGTGTTTTACTCTCAGCCCACACCTCAAGGGGCCACTTCAGGGAGACTGTCCCCCAGGGCGGGTGCTGACGTGGGAGCCCAGGCCCTGTTGTCCGTTGGTGAGGGTGATCTCTGAGTCAGTGTTTCCCTCTGGTGTCCCTCTGCACTTCCCTGAGGGAAGGGCTTGTCTCCACGCCCCCTGCCCCCTGCAGCCTGGCTGGTGGCTGCACAGGCATGTTTCTGTTAGCATCGTTGGCAAGCGGCTGAGATGCACATTGCAGTGTATAAAGAGTGCTGGCCTGCGTGGAAGGCACAGCTCAAACGGCCACCCAGCAGTGTCTATCAGCGGGATTTATGGAGGCTCCCCTGGGTGACAGTCTGGGGCCCACGGGCTGCGGTGCTGCCCAGAGGGAGGGCAGGAGAGAAGCTCACCCAGGAGGCCTGGGCAGGCAGGCAGGCAGGCCCATTTCTGCACTGCCGGGCATCTGGTGGGTGGGGGATGAGGTGCTTCTGGGCTGCAGACGGGACCCAACAAGGAGAGATGGTGCCTCTCTCCCGTGAGCTCGAGGTCACCACCGTGAACCCTGCCCACAGGTGGGCTGCGCAGAATGATAGCTAACACTGTCTGGGGAGATGGAGGGCTGGGTTAGGCGGGGTGCCATGGATGAGCCATCGGGGGTCAGCACAGGGCTGCCCGAGATGAGGAGCTGGGGGCCAAGCTCCCATCAGGCCCGAATGCACAGGTCGCTCGGATGCACAGCCGCTGTGACCCCAGCAAACTTGGGCAGGGCTGCCTCAGACACATCTGGGACCTCAGGCTGTGCCCCTGAGCAAAGAGGGGTCCAGGGCTCTGGTGCAACCTGACACCTGGGGCTCAGGCCCTGCCCTATCTGCCGTAGGGGTGCAGTGGTCCCCTTGCCCAGGCTCCCTCTGGTACCGACCCTGGTCCAGTGGAGGGCATGGCAGTGGCAGGTGCTGGACACTGGGCTTGGGGGCTGCAGGAGTCTTCACCCCCAGGGTTTCCACTACGGTTGTGTGGCCTCAAAGTGCCTCCGCGCCCCACTCTCCTCAAACTTTGCGGAGCTCAACCCCATCACGCTGCCTCTGCAGAGCCCCGGGCCTTGCCAGGGTGGCCTCCATCTGTGCTTTGGGTTCTTTCACGTGTTGCTGCCGGGACCCGGTCCGTGCGAGCGCCTATGTGCGTGTATGTGCCTGTGCACGTCTGTGCAGGCTTTTGTGTGTCTTGTGTGCATGTTGCACACATGGGTCTGCCAGTGCACGTGTCTGCGTGTCCACGTGGGGCTGCGTGCGCTTGTGGATGGGTCAGGGTGTGTGTCCGGGTGCGTGAGCGAGCGCGTAGGAATGCGTGGGGCGGGGGGGACCGCCGAAGCCCGTGGGGCGGGAGCAGGGCGGGGCCTGGCGGCAGCGGGGATTTGGCCTTTACCTGCGAGGGGCGGGGGGCGGAGGGAAAGCGGGGAACAGAAAGGCGAGCGAGGGGCGGGGCGCGCCGGCCCACAGCGGCTCCAGCGGCAGCAGAGGCGCCCGCGGAGCGGAGCGGGCGAGCAGAGAGCAGGGGGCGTGTGCCGTCCGGAGCCGCGAGGGAGCGGACTGGCCATGGAGGCGCCCCGGGGCCGCGGCGGGCTGGCGGCGCTCTGGTGCCTCGGGCTGCTGGGGGGCCTGGCGCACGTCGCGGGCACGCACTACCGCTACCTGTGGAGGGGCTGCTACCCGTGCCACCTGGGCCAGGCCGGCTACCCCGTGAGCGCAGCTGACCGGAGGCCAGGTGGGCGCGGCGGGCGCTGCGCGGGCGGGCGGGACCGGCTCTGATGCGAGGGCGCTGCTTTTGTTTCCTCTTTAAAGTTTGCGCCCCGGGGCGGCTGACAGCGCGGCTGGAGGGAACGGGGCTGGGACAGGGCCCCCTGTGTCCTGAGTCTTCCGACATTCCTGTCCCCTCTCTGGCCTGGCTGCGGGGGCAGCTGACAGCAGATCAGTCTCTTGACCAGAGGGAGGAGAAACATCTCCCTGCCTTTGCTGGTGGGCACAGGGGCTGCACTCCCCCACGGCGCTGGCAGCTCTGGGGGTTAAGCAGGAGAGTAGGGTAGGCTCAAGAGAGAGGCCCTTGGGTTTCCCTTTCCAGGGTGCCCAGAGCCTAGGCCCCTTGGGGGAGTGTGTGTGGGTGTGGCAGGTGATGTCCTGTCACCTCTCCCCAAGGCTTGGGAGCATGGTCAGCCCAGTGGGCTGCTGAGTCAGCTGGGAAGACCCCAGCAGCCCACGGGAAGCGGCTGCACCCCTATCCTGGGTCCATCCTGCCTCTCCCTGCAGTTCAGATCTGGTACCCATGCTGGGCCAGCCTCCTGCAGGGAGCTCCTAGGAGTGTCCATGGGATCCATGGAGTGTGGAGTCTGGCAACCTCAGATGCGAGGTGGGGTGTGGTGTACAGTGAGGCATCACTTGGGATGCTCTGGAGGACACCCAGCTTGGGGCAAGGCTGCATCTCCCCGTGCAGCCTGAGGCCTGGCCACCACACCTGCCACCTGCGCCGGGGCTCTGAAGCCTCAGAACTGTACCTGGGCCAGAGCCATCTGGCCAGCAGGACCAGGCAGGTCCAGAGCGGGGCTCTTTTAAAGAAAAGCGGGGCCAGGATTGGGCTCCCCTCCAGGCCCTCACTGGCCCCTGAGCGTGGCTCTATACGGGGCATCTGGTCTCCTTGGAGATGTCAGCCCTGCTCAGCTGTCCTCTGGGCCGGTCTGTGCCGCCCTCTGCCAGAGGACACACAGGTCACTGAGCTGCAGGGCTGGACTATGACAAAGACCCCTGCTTCCCCTAGCTTTGTCACTTGGCCAGCGGGGGCCCAGACCCCATCCCCACAGGGGAAGCAGTCCTCCCACTGGGTGGCTCAGGCAAAGCGACACTGTCACTCCACCACTGGTGGCATTAAATGCTGTGAAACTGTGTGACATCCAAGGGCCTGGTGCTGGGTGGGGCTGGGCAGCGCTGGGCTTTGGGAGCTGGGGGCCCCCACTCTGTTCTGAGAACTGCTTGGGCTTGTGGAGGGACCGGGAGAAGGGCCTGCGGATAATGGGATGCGCTCTCCGGGGTGAGGACCCTGCGGGCATGTTTGGGGGGAAGCAGGACTCCGAACTGGTAACCACCGAGTGGCGCTTTCTGGCAGGATCCCAGGGGGCTTAGATTTTCCTGTAAGTGTGGCTGAGATTTCAGAAGGGGCTTACTTGGGGTGGTCTCCACAGAGGCTGCATGCTCCTGGGTTCCCAGCAGTGTCACGATGGGCTCCCTGAGGCACTGTCACCATCGCCCAGCTCAGCAGACACCAAAAGTCCAGCGGGCTCCCAGGGGAGCTGCCCCTGTGTCTGTACAGTGATGTGTCCCTGCATGCCAGCGTGTAACACAGTCCTCGTCACCGGGCTGCCAAATCCCCAGTCACACATCTTAGCTGAGGGTAGCAGTGAGACCCCAGGGGCTGTCCTGCTGAACCCCGGCCTGGCTGTTCTTTAAAATAGCCCTGCTCGTGGCCTGCCTGCTCCCATCGGCCAGAGTGCTGTAGCCCAGAGGTAGTCTCAAGGCTTCAGAGCCCTGGGCTCTCAGACAGTGCCCCGGTGCCAGTGGGAGCTGCACGGGGTGAAGCGTCTTTACCCCAGGCTGTGTGTCGTCCCCTGACTCTCTGGAGACAGCCTCCAAGCTCCCTTTCAGCTGGGGGTGTCCGCGCCACCTTGGGGACCAGTCCCCCTCCGTCCTGTCTGGGAGAGCCGTCCGTGTGCCCTCTGGCATGGAGAACGGCACAGACTGGCCCAGAGGATGGCTGAGCAGGGCCGATGTCTCCAAGGAGACCAGATGACCGTACGTTTTCTGCTGTAGTTTCAGAGTCCAAGGGGCCAATGCTCGGCCGGGGTCTCAGGGCAGCGGTCCCACTGCCGGGGTCACCAGGTAGAGGCAGCGCGGCATGGTGGTGAGGGCAGGACTGCATCACGGGACCCAGGGGACTGCCGCCAGCCCCTCAGAGAGCACAGTGGCCCTCACCGCGGGCATCAGGAGGCCAGGCTGGGCAGAGCGGACTTTTGGGAACCTGGATTTCCAGCTTGGGTGGTCTGAGCCTCTGGGACTCTGGAGAGACTGCTAAGATGGTTATTCACTCTGTGTTCATTTCCCATGGCTGCTAGGACACATTACCCCAACCTGGTGGCTTAAAACCACCCAGGTCTGGTATCTTACAGTTCTAGAGGTCAGAAGTCTGAAAAGGGTGAACATGAAGGTGCTGGCAGAGCTGGTCCCTCCTGGAGGCTCCAGGGGAGCTTCTGTTCCCTGCACTTCCAGCTTCTAGAGGCACCTGCATCCCTGGCTGTGGCCCCACCCTCCATCTTCAAAGCCAGCAGTGCAGCATCTTTTTCTTTTTTGTGGTTTTAGATACTTTTATTTATTATTGAAGTATAGTTGATTTACGATGTTTCAGGTATACAGCAAAGTGATTCAGTTATACATGTATATATATTATTTTTCAGATTCTTTTCCATTATAGGTTATTACAAGATAGTGAATATAGTTCCCCATGCTATTACAGTAGGTCCTTGTTGTTTATCTATTTTCTATATGGGAGCGTGTATCTGCTAATCCCAAACTCCTAATTTATCCCTATCCCCCTTGCCCCTTTGGTAACCATAAATTTGTTTTCTGTGTCTGTGAGTCTGTTTCTGTTTTGTAACAGAACATATAAGTTCTATTACATATAAGTGACATATAAGTGATATCATATGGTATTTGTCTTTCTCTGACTTACTTCACTTAGTATGATCATCTCTAGGTCCATCCATGTTGCTGTAAATGGCATTATTATTTTTTTTTTATGGCTGAGCAGTATTCCATTGCATTGGGCCCTCCTTCCTTCCTGTCTCTTATTTGTAAGGTCCGTGTGATGACGTTGGACCCACCTGGATACTCCATGATAATCTCCCATCTCACCTGCAAAATCCCTTTTGTTGTGTAAGGTTCCAGGGATTAGCATGTGGTCCTCTTTGAGGGGCCATGATCCAGCTGCCCACACCCTCAAAGAGCTGAGCCTGTGCTCCTCGGGTCACAGCATGACCACAGTCACGGCCACAGGGTCAGCGGCTATGGGTCATCGGAGGTGGCTGAGAACAGCTCTGTTCTGCCACCATGTGGCCCGCCTTGGGAGTGGGGCCGGCAGGGTTTCAGAAACTCTATCCTGCCTTGCTTTCTGAGTGTAAGTCATTTCTGTGAAGGGGCCTCGATCTCAGAGCTGGAGGGACCCCAGCAGGAGGGCGTCTGCCCGAATGCCCTGCCCGCCCATGAGCAGGGAGGTGAAGGGGGAGGCCTCAGATCCTTCAGCCTTCAGCTGCCCCGCTGGGTCCAGATATTCAGACAGGCTGACAGCAAACCGTGGAGGGGGGGAGCCCTGGCTGGGCCTCGTGGCCTCCCGCCTTGCTGGTGGTCACGGTCCCTGTCACTGTCAGTGCCCCTTTGGAAGAGGGGAGGGCTCCTGGGGTGCCGAGGGGCTGGTCCGTGTGATTTAGGCAGAGCCTGGGAGCACCTCTCGGGTCTAAATGTCCCGTCCTCGCAGCAGGAGGACGGTAAGAGCGTGGTCACATGGGTGAGGTTGTGGAGAGGGCCCAGTGGTCAGGGCTGTTGCTGGAGGGGCCCTAAGGATGGCGGCCTGCCCCTGCCCAACCCCCCACCTGCTTTCCCGACTGTCCATCAGTTTGGTGTCTTTGTGGCCCCCAGGCTGCTGGGCTCCCCATGTGTCCTGCTCAAGGACACAGCCCCCGGGGCGGGCTCGCCCCACGGCCAGGTGCCCGAGGGCTTGGGGGTGCAGTGCCTCTGCGGTCAGCCGCTCTCTGAGGCCAGTGTCTGGGGTGAGCAGTGAGAGCCGGTTTGGAAGCCAGCGTCCCCTCTGGTGTGCCTGCTCCGCGCCTGCCTCTGGGGCCACGTCTGGGAACGACGGCCCCTCTGTCCTTCTCTCGCGGCTTTACCTGCCTGCCCGGCGAGGCCACTCGAGACACACCGCGACTCAGTCCGTCCACCCGCCCCCTCGGACGGCACACGTGGCGCCTCTTCCCCTGAGCCTCGCTAAGCCCCTACTGTAAGCCCAGTGCTGGGCTCCGTGCGGTCACTTTACTTTTCAAGGACCCTTGAAGGGGTCTCAGAGAGAGGGATCTGAGCTCAGAGGGGATGGGATCTCCTTTCTGAGCGCCCTCGGATGGCCCGTCCTGCCGTGCCCAGCCGCTGTGGGTCTGCCTACTGTCCCCCACATCACCCAGCTGACTCTCCCACAGGAGGGCCCTGGGTCCTGAGACCTCCCGCCATGCCCTGGGTCCCTTTGTCCCCCAAGACTCTTTGGGGCTCTGTTGAGGGCCGTTAACCCTTTGCCTTCAACCTTCCCCCTGCTAATCATCCTGGTGTCGTTCCGAGGAAGCCCCCCCAGGTCACCGTGGTTCCAAGGAGGGGTCCTCTTGGTCTCATCTCCTCTCTGAGGCAGCCTCGGGACTTGGGGGCACTCTGGGGGTCTCCCCAGGGTGGGTGTGGCTTGTGCATGGGCCAGAGGCCCTGGCCTCCTGGGTTCGTCTTGGGTCATTCCTGGAGGGCCAGGCGCATGCTCAGGGCGTGGACTGGAGTCAGGATTTCTGTCTGTGGGAAGCACAGCCTGGCAGGCAGGCTCTGGGGACCCTCCAGGAGGAGCCCGGCCGCCGTGCCGCCCTCGCTACCCTTCAAAGGTGTGCGCGGATGGCTGGGGCTTTAGGACGGGAGCCTCGAAGGCGGGCGGTTTCGTGGGGACGGCGGGTGAGAGCTGGACAGTGGAGTTGCAGCAAATAGCGTGGACCCTCAGGATTATTAAGCAGAATTAGAGGAACCTCGGCTCCGCGCAGCCCCTGGGAACCAGCCAGGTTTCCACACAGCTGCAGACCTGCCCCTGAAGTCACTAAACTTCCTCCCAGTGGAGCCATGCAGAGTGGAATCTTCCACCCGCACTTTGAGCTGACCGTGGCCTCCCCTGCGAGGCTCGGTCAGCAGTCAGGGCCTCTGTTGCCGGAGGTGCCCCAGGTGCTCGGCTCTTAGATGCTCGGGAGCGGAGCACGTCTGTGTGTCTGCCTCCCCTTTTCCTGGTCTGGGAAGCTGACTGCCCTGTTGGTGAGGCTGGCGTCTGAGAGGTGTGGACCGGCTGAGGACCAGGCGTGTGCTTGTGTCCCCGTGCCCAGGGCCGCTCGGTTCTGTGCTGCCCGAGCAGCGGCCTCTTCCCTCCGTCTCTCCGTGTCTCCCGGGCAGTTGGGTCCCTCCTGACGTCAACCTTGCACACAGGTATCTGAGGCAGCCTGTTGCCTCCTGCCTTCCTGCCTGGCCTCCCCTGAGGTCCAGGGTGGTGGACGTGGGCCTGGAGGGAGGGCGGAGGGGGGAGGGGCAGCCGGAAGCGTCTTGGTGTCTGCATTCTTGCAGAGGTGACCCAGGCCAGGCCATAGGGCCTGGTGCTTTGGGGTGCAGCCCCTGGGCCTCCACTCCTGGGAGGGTCTTTCTCACCCTCCAGCTTCCAGCTCAGCTAGTGGAGTGGCCCCCGGGCCTTTGGGCCAGCCCTGTCTGCTTCTGGTCAGCGCTTTCCTATGGCCTGAGGCACAGTGCCGTCAGAAGGGGCAGGCGGGCACAGGCCTCCTGCGCAGTGGTGGGTGGTCTCAGGTGTGAGGTGTCCTGGAAGGGGAGTGCCCGGGACCTCCACTTGGTCCTGCCCTGGGGCTGTCTGCTGTGCTGGCCTCCTGAGTCGCTGGCACAGGGACCCCAAGCTGACAACCTGCACTGGTTTCCTGGAGCTGCCGAAACAGATACCACAGACCAGGTGGCTTTAGCAACAGACATTTATCTCTCATGCTCCGGAAGCTGGAAGTCAGAGGCCAAAGTGTCAGCAGGGCCGCGCTCCCTCGGAAACCCGGGGGAGGGTCCCTCTTGCCTCGTCCAGCTCCTGGGGGCTCCTGGCTTCCTAGGCTGTGGCCTCCTCCCTCCAATCTCTGTCTCCCTGTGTGTCTCCAGGACCCCTGTGTGTCCCCGAACGGGGGGGCCACCCTTCTCCAGTATGACCTTATCTCAGTCCTTAACTAATTACGTCTCAGAGACCCTGCTTGCAGATAAGGTCACACCCTGAGGCTGTGGATGGACATGAGTTTGGGGGACATTGTTCAACACAGAGCATACCCCCCATCCTGCCTCACTCAGGCTCCCCCACCCCGAGGCCTGGGCAGGGGCATCTCCCGAGTTGCCAGTTTCTTCTTCTGGGCTCGTGGGCCCCCCGAGGAGCAGCTAGCCCTGCCCTGAGAGCATTTCTGGATTTGGAGTTTGGAAAAGAGCACGGGCTCTGGGTTCAGTCTTGAAAGGCGCTAGGATCTGCCCCGCCCACCTGAGCTTGTGCCCCGAGATCTGGCCGACCCCCGCTGCTCCCCAGAGCCGGCCCCAGAGGTGGTGGCTCTTCCTCCCAGGGGCCGTCAGACGTTGGAGACAGGCCTGCCTTCTCTCCACTCTGCTCTGGCACACCGGCGAGGGTCTCGGCACTGTTGCAGGCAGCGCGGCCTGAGAAGGAGGGTCCCAGGTCTGGGCCCCAGCACCTGGGCGGGGGCACTGTCCTGAGAGAGGGGGGCCGGGCTGGGCTCCCCAGGGCTAGTGCAGGGCCGGGGAGAAGCGGGCGGCCTGGGTGGGTTCTGGCTGCTGACCCCCGGCCCCATGTCCCCACGCAGATGTGGACGAGTGCCAGGTGCACAACGGCGGCTGCCAGCACAGGTGTGTGAACACGCCAGGCTCCTACCTCTGTGAGTGCAAGCCCGGCTTCCGGCTCCACGCGGACGGCAGGACCTGCCTGGGTAAGCACCCCTGAAGCCTCCTGGGACCGCTGCCACCTCCCTGCCGGGGCTCCTGGCCTCAGCCATCCCCTGGCCCTTCTGGGTGTGCCCAGGTCTGGGAGGGGCCCGGGGCCCCGGGCCCCTGCACTCCTGGGCTGAGAGGCCTGATGGGGCCCCGTGGGGCTTGTCTGCTCAGTGCAGCCGCCGTTACAGTTGGCTCCGTCCTGCTGAGGGTGGGATGCCGAGAGGCCCTTGCCACCCATCGTGGGCCCTGGCCAACACCACTCACGCCAGGTTGCTGGGGCCCAGGTGGTGAAAGGGCGTGTCCTGGGCCCGGTGCTCTCCATGGAGGCTGGACCCTGGGACCCTGAGCCCTGTGACCTGGGCTGCACCCTCTCTGTAGCCACAGCTGAATCTGGCTACTTCCCCGGGGGACTTCCGTGACGGGCAGGAGCCCCTGGGCCACCATCCTTTCCAGGGCCCTATGCAGCAGGAGCTGTGGTCGTCCGTCGGCAGGGACACAGGTCCGGCCGTGCTGCCCCAAACTGGGGAGACTGGGTGCCTGCTGGATGGTGGGGAAGGCCCGGCCTGGGGCGGGGGCAGCATGGGGCTGCTCTTGGCCTGCAGAGTTGGGCTTCCCAGGCCCAGGTCCCCCATCCCAGTCTTGGGGAGCCTGGAGGTGGGGCTGAGGCTGGGGGGGAAGGGGTAACCGAGAAGCGGGGTGTTAGCCCTCAGTTCCTCTGTGGGGCCTTTTTGCCATGCAGGACGTGCTCGATGGGGCCCCCTGCCGGCACGGGAGGCTCCAGGGAGAGAAGGGGAACGCTGGCGTCCACTAGATGGAGGGTGGAGGGTGGAGGCCGGGCGTCTGGCTGTGGGCCGTCCGCCACCCCTCTCCTGGCTGCTCTGGACACAGGTGCCATGGGCACAGGGCTCACCCTCCCTGCTGGCCGCTCCGTCTGGGGGTCATTCTCTGGGGGCTGGGCCAGTGGTCACCCTCACGGGCCAGTGCTCTCTCCCCAGCTATGGGGGGGCTGCCTCTTCCTTCCACCCTGCAGGCCCCGAGCGGGCCCGGGAGGGCTCTGAGCAGCATCCCTCCTACAGGCCCTGCTGCTATGTGGCAGGGCGGCCCGCCAGCCCTGGGGGGCCCTCCCCGGCACAGGCACTCTCATATGTCTGGGCCGCCGCTCAGGGAGCGAGGCAGCTGCCCTGTGAAGTTTCTCTGGGCTGGAAAGTGGAAACAGATGCAGGAATGTTGTGATGTTCTTCAGGACAGATACAGCAGGGTGCAGTCCCAGTTGCTGGTCCCCCAGGTCCCCAAGTGTCCTTCATTCTCCCTTCCTCTGGGGCAGGTTCCCCTTGGAGAAGGGCGTCCCTGGAGGCTGATCCAGGGTGGGCTGGGTGGTACCCACTGCCCCCTCCCCTGCTGGCTCCTTGGTGAGGGGCCTGGGCTGAGACACCTTCCTGTCACCCTAGACCCCCCCCCCCCAGTTCCCCCGATGGTGGCCTTCACTGAGCTGCCAGAATGGGTACACAGCACGCAAAGGGGAGGGTGCCCTTCAGGGCTTTGGGAGGAATTATGGTGGCCTCTAAGAGTGGCCTTGAGCTGCTGGCTTCTGGAAGCCCAGGAGGGGTGCTCCCCAGCCTTGCCCCTGGCCCCCAACCCAGCCCACCCCTCCGCTACGCTGGAGCCCCTCGCTGGAGCCCCTCCCTGGAGCCTTTCCTGGGAGATGCCTGTGCCCGGGGCCCCAGAAGTCTTGATTTGTGGCACTTGCTTATTTTAAAGGGTCTTTTCAAGGTCTGATCCCAGGGCCCCCGGCGTGGCCTGCACAGCCTGTCAAGAGGCTGCTGGGACCTCACCGCACTCCCTGCCTGCCACCCCCAACTCTGCACACCCAGACCACGTGGTGTGCCCCAGGGCCCCAGGAGGTCTGCAGCTCTCTTGGGTGCTGGTGCCCACTTCCTGGTCGCTCCCACCAGAGGGCGCAGTTGAGACCCACCTTGGGCACCAGCCTCTTACCTGCGTCCCATGGCTGGAAGTGCTGGTGTTTGGCCTGGGTCTGTCACTTTCTCTTCCTTTTGATGGCAACTCCCAGCGGGAAATGGACACTGCATCCCCTGCACCCACGCACAGTCACGCACACTTGTTGGTGAATTCCGCATATCTGGAATTCCTGGGGGCCCACATGTGCAGGGCGGTCCCCAGGTCTCTTGGGAGTGGTGTGGGTTTGTCGGCTTGGGTCTGTTGGGGGCTGCCTTCCCTGTGGGGGGCCTGGGCTTTACTGAAAAGCTTCCAGAGTGGATAGGGGTCTCCTGGTGGCTTCTTCCCAGGCAGAGCAAGAAGCGTTTGCTCTAAGGGCGCCCGGCCCTTCTCCCTAAATGTGCCCCTTTTGGATGCCGAGGGACTCACCCCGGCTGTAGTGCACCTGACCTACTGGTCTGGGGTGGGTAGGGCGGCCGAGCCCCTCAGATCCCAGATGAGGGGCTCCAGGTGGGGGCCCTGCCAGGCTGCTGGACTTCCTGCCTCTGGGAGGTGTGGCCTTCTCCACTTCTGCAGGACTCCCAGGGTGCAGGGCGTGGGGAGGAGCTGGTGGCCTTGTCCGTGGTTCACAGTGGCACCCTCTGAGCCCAGACTATCCTAGGGTCTCAGCAGACATTTATGGGAAGGTCAGTGTAGGAGCTGTGCCCCTCCCCATCCCTCCCTTCCCCCACACAGGCCAGCTTGCAGGGCAGACTGCACAGCTGGAGCACAGCTGCTCTGGACCCCTCCCCAGGGCCTACTGGGATCCTCTGGGCAAGGGGAGGGGTGCTGTGAGCTCTCTCGGGACTTTGCAGGCAGGCAGGGAACAGGCCCGGGCACCCCCGCCTTCAGAGCTTGGAGTGAGGATTATAGAGATGCTGGAGGGTAGGAGTAGAGAAGGTGCCCGCAGGGATGTGACAATCCTTCCTCGGTACAGGGTGGGAAGGTCCTCTGTGCTGGGAGCTCTCAGGTTGGTGCCACATCATGGGGCCCCAGGGATCTGGGAAGTCTTTAAAGGTGGTAGTGCTTGGGGGGGGGTGCTTGAAACAGATAAGGGGAGCCTTGAAACACTCTTTGAAGTTGCCTCAGAGGCAGGAAGAGGATAGGAAGTGCACAGTCTTCTTGCATCCCTCCCTTGCAAAAGATCTTATGGAAATAAAACACAAAAAGGTTCAATTCTTTTATTTTCTAAATGTTTTTTTGTTGTTATTTTTGACTGCTTTGGGTCTTCATTGCTGCGTGCGGACCCTCTCCAGCTGTGGCGAGCGGGGACCACTCCTAGTTGCAGTGCGCAGGCTTCTCATTGCGGTGGCTTCTCTTGTTGTGGAGCACGGGCTCTAGGTGCGTGGGCCTCAGTAGTCGCAGCTTGTGGGCTCAGTAGTTGTGGCTCACAGGCCACAGTTGCTCCGCGGCATGTGGAATCTTCCCGGACCAGGGCTCGAACCCGTGTCCCCTGCATTGGCAGGCGGATTCTTAACCACTGCGCCACCAGGAAGTCCCAAAGGTTCAATTTGTAAAGTGAGAATTTGCAGGAAGGATTTTACCATCAGCCCCAAGGCCCCTGAGTGGCTCACATCCCACCCTGGCTGCCCTTGGCTAGCCTGGCCCCAAGAGAAAGAAGCAGAGGCAGCCGGGCGTGCTGGGGCGCTCCATCGCCAGGGTGCCCTCCTGGGTTTTCCCCCACCCCACCCCCCAGGCTCTGGGGGGGAAGGGCGGGGCCAAGTGAGGCCCAGGGCTGGGCCGGCCTGCTTCTCACCCTGGGCCCTTTCCTCCCCCAAACTGTGGGAAATGGGGCTGCCAAGAGCAGTGCTGGGCGGGTGTCTGGGAGTGACGTTTTGGCTTTCTTGCGCCATCTTGCAGAGCGCCCCAGGCAAACCCACAGAGACCTGCTCCCAGTCCTTTAACACTTGGTGCCGGGAAACCCTCCTCTTCTGGCCCAGAGAGACTGCGGCCCAGGGGTCCCTTCTGGACCCTGGCCTTGGACGTGGCTGCTTCCCCACATCCCTCGTAGTGGTGAGCAGCTCGCCCGGGGCCAGTCTGAGGGAGCACGGTGTCACTGGCCCAGTGAGCAGAGGGTCCTGTGAGATGCCCCGGGCTGGCCACTTGGAAGAGGTGGGCTCTCCATCCATCTCCTCCTCCCCTCGGCCTCAGGACTGTTGGGCCTTTTGGATGGACGCTGGGGGAAGGATTCTTCTGTCAGCATGCACCCCCTGGTGACCTGGCTGCCCCTGCCAGAGTGCCCTGCCCCTGGAGTTAGGTGGGCCCTACTGGGTCCACAGCACAGGGAGGGTCTCCGCGCCCCTGCCTTCCTGTGGGGTTTTACCACAGGTGCGCCATGTGGCCTCGGGGCAGGTGCTCCCCCAGGCCCAGGTCTTCCCAGTGAGGTGCTGCACAGGGCCTTGCAGGCCGTTGTTCCCCAGCTCCTCGGAGGGGAGGCCGCCTGGGTCCCTGGAGGCTTTGCTGACAGCATGCGGCGTGGGTGCCAAAGCCGCAGGCAGCAGAGGGGCGGAGATTGCCAGGCTTGTCTGCAAAGCTCATCATCCCTGCAAACCACAGATGCAGTTCTGGGAATGTCTTCCAGTCCCCTCCAGACACGGAACAGGCTGCAGCTTCTAAAAGGGAGTGTGTCTTCCCTGCCCTCGAGGGGCCGCTGAGTCCGAATGGGGAGAGGGAAGGCCAGCCCTGCCTGAGGACCACCCTGGGAGGTCACAGCTGTGCCTGAGACCAGGCCCCCGGAAGTGCAGGTTGCCGGCACCCATGGGTGATGGGAGGGTCACACCCCAACCTGGGGAAGCCAGGGGCAGCGGCCCAGACCCCAGCTGGATGCAGAGGCCCAGTGGGGAAGCGAGGGCAAAGTGGGGCCGTGGCAGACGGCCGGGCGGGGGCTGGGGGGTGTTTAGAGTCAGTGAGCTTGGCAGAACCAAGCGGGGAGCAGGATTGGAGCAGCGGCGTGGGGCAGGGGAGGTGTGGGAGGCGGGAGGTGTGGATGACATGGGTTGGGTGCCGGGGCCGCAGAGCCTGGGTTCTCGCCTGCGAGTGCTTCATCCGAGGTGGGCGGGCACTGGGCAGGGCAGCCGCAGGGCCTGGGTCCAGGCTGGGCCTGGGGAGCAGGAGCAGTTGGTGGAGGGCAGTCTGTGATGTTGGGACGGTGCCAGTCCCTGGCTCGTGGGCAGGGCAGTGCATCCATGCTGCGGGTGAACCGTGTCCCCGTGCAATGTGGAGGCCCCAGCCCGAGGGTGGGCGCGGGGGGCAGGACGCACAAATCAGAGTAGGCAAAGCGAGGGCTGCCGAGGGGGGCAGGAGTGGGCAGGGCCCAGGGGAGTTTCCCCTCCTGGCCAAGCCAGGGGGCCACCCGCTTCCTGTCCCGCCGTCCTGGCCCTGTCACCAGCAGAGGGCTTCCTAGAAGGAAGGGCTGCAGGTTGCTACTGACCCCACGTGGTGTGAGGCTCTTGGGACCTAGAAGCCAAGCCAGTTGAGGGCAGTAATTACAAAACCCTCGAAGCCGCCCTCGAGCCTGCTCCAAAACCGCTGGCTGGGGTTGGCGTCTGGAGCAGAGTGGGATGGGGGGCTCGGCACGCTGCTGATATACTTGTCCTCACCCCACCGGCCTGCCAGGCACAGCCCCTCGGCTGACCAGCTCGGGCAGGCTGGCCTGCCGGGCTCTGAGACCAGGGCCTTGCCAGCGAAGCCGCCTTGGAGGTCAGCTCTCCAAGCCCCCACCTGCCGCTTCCTCCATGGCACTCATACGCACCTGCTGCTGGGCTCCAGCCCTGAATCCGTGCCCAGGTCCCAGGTGCTGCCACCTGCACCTCCAGGAGTGGAGAACCGCTGGCATGGATGGAGCAGGCCCTCCACCCTGTAGGACAGTTGATTTCTAGAACGTCCAGTTTCCTGCTCAAGGAAAGGCCCCACTCCCCTTGAGGAGCTTGATGCCTCACCACTGGCTCCCGGCTAGACCAACTCCTGCTCGTTGAAGTGGAAGTGGAAGTGGAGTTGTAGCCCAGCTCTGTTAGAACCCACGAGTCCCCTGGCCTTGGCATTTGCAAACTGGGAAGTGAAGGTGCAATAGTCAGCCCAGGCTGCGGCAACAGGTACCACAGACTGGGCGGCTTCTACAACAGCTGCTTATTTTCTCACAGTTCTGGAGGCTGGCAGTTCTGGATCATGGTGCCAGCCAGTTCGGTTCCTGGTAAAAGCCCCTCCTGCCATCCCCTCATATGGCCACGGGGACAGAGACAGAGAGAGATCTTATGTCTCTTCTTATAAGGACACAAATGCTGTTTGATCAGGGCCCCACCCTGATGACTTCATTTAACCTTAATTACCCTACCCCCAAATACAGCCACATCGGTGGTTGCAATTTAGGAGTACACATATGAATTTTAGGGGGATACAAACATTAATTCCAAACATCAATTAATTAAACATTAATTCCCTTCGGGGCTATGGAAACCCCTTGTCTCCCATTTTCTGATGGGCTGTCAACTTTGCTTCAGGTCTGAGCCTGGTTCTGATTTGCGGGACCACCCGGGCATGGGTCAGTGGTATGTGGGTTCCATGGCCAGGTCTCACAGTGACCCGAGGGGCCTGGAAGCTTCACCCCCAGCTTTGGGCACTGGTCACGCAGAGGCTGGCTCTCTCCTGAGCTGCACTGCCCAACGCCTGAGAAAAACTGCCTTGTTCAGCTTTCCGGCAATCCAGGGCACAGGATGCTCAAGGTGATGGCATGGGGCATCCATTCCTCGTGTGCACAGCTTGGGAGCATCTGGAACGCTGGGACTTGTGCAGCAGAGCAGTGAGAGACAGGCTTGGGAGGGTGCGAGGCTGCATGGGGAGCCGGACCCCTCCGTAGCCCCCACCTGCCTGGGGTTTCTCCCCCGGTGGGCTCCTGTGGGCCCGGAGCTGGGTTGCCCTGGGCCCGTCTTGGGGCTCTGCCGTCTGGAAGGGCTGCTTTCCAGCAGGGCCACAGCTCTGTGGGTCGTCCTTGCTGCTGTGGTGTCTGCCCAGCCGGCTGCCCTGCCCGGGGCTCCGAGCCCCTCTCTCGATGTGCCTGCCCGGCGCTGCCAGGAAGGGCTTCTGATTCCTATGATGAGCTCTGAGCAGGGATGCAGTTGGTGTGAACACAAAAGGGGCCCCAGGAATGGGCCGGCTCAGGCCACGCTTGGAAGCCTCTCTCTGGAGTTGATGGCCGTGCCTTAAGTAGAGCTATCTCAGGAGAGGCAGGCGGGGCCTCGGGGGTCAGCACAGAGTCGGGGGTGGGTGGCTGGACGGGGGGCCCAGAGGCTGAGCGGGGTGTGAGACAGTGGCCGCCCTGTTTGCCTCCGTTCCACCTGGGACTCGTGTCTCTGTTGCGCCTCCCCGACACGTGGCAGGGCCAGGTGCAGCCAGGAGACAGAGCCGGCCCCGCCGCCCTGGCTACCCTCCGCCCCCCAGCAGGGCTGGCTCGGCCCCGGAAGGGGACCTGGGCACAGGCTTCTCACCCACTCGCCCCATGTGGGGAACTGGCAGGATCGTGAGTGCCGTGTCTTGACTTTGGGGGAACATACTTGCTTTGAAGGAAGCTCTGCTTTTGGCAGACAGTGTGGCCCTGGGCTGCTCTGAGCCCTGAGGCTGCTCACGTGCTCCGCGTATCGTCCGGCTGCTCCCAGACCCACTGGCGTCAGTGGTGTGGGGCGTGCCACTCCTGGCCCCCAAAACCCAGGACAATAAATGGTCTCTCCAAACTCGGGCCCTGAGGCCAGTGGCGCCCTGCAGTCTGTGATGACAGCACAGATGGCATCTGGGGGTGAAGGCCTGCCCCCCGGCGGTCGCAGTGTTTTAGTACCAGGCCTCAGGTTTGCTCTGGTCCAGGCCCGCTGGGCAGTGGTCCACGCCTCCCCAGGGCACAGACAGTAACACATTCTCAAAGCTTTGCTCCAGAGCACAGAGCCTGTCCCTCCCTGACCACGAGGTCGCTACCAGTGACTTGAAGGAGGCACCAGAGCCCAGGTGCCCTCTCTGGGTGCCCAGCCTCTCTGAGTGCCCCCCCCCACCAGGCACAGCCCCAGCCCATCCACTCAGTACCTGGGCACCCGCAAGAGCCTTGCCCTGTGTGCGCCTGAGCGTGAGCACCTGGACCCCTGGCATCCCGGGAGCAGGATGCAGGTCCCTGGCTCTGTGGCCTCACCAAGTGCTGTCCCCACAGCTGCTGGGAGGAGTGGGGACTGTGTGAGGTCAGGTCGGGGTGGGGCCTGGCCTGGGGTGGGCAGGAGCTGCACTGGTCCGTCAGGAGCTGGGGGCCAGGCCTGCAGGTCATGGTGGCCGTCCACGGAGGCCCACGCCTGCCCCTCTGGCCTGGCCTGATGACCTAGATAGTGGAATGTCGGGGTCTTCGCCAGCCCTTGCTGGCCTGCCACCTCCTCCAGGGAGCCTCCCAGCCTGCTTGGACTCTGAGCCCTGGATGCCTTGGCGCTTAGGGAACCCCGGTGTTTTGCATTCTGTGCTGGGTGGGGCTCGGCTTCCATCGGGGTGGGCGGCCTGCTCTGCGGTGCCTCCCTACACCCAGTCCTGGGGCAGACTGGGCCGGAGGATCCAGATTCGGACCACGGCCCTGTGTATCCTGTGTGTGGGCCGAGAAGCAAAGCCAGGCCCACGAACCGGACAGGAACAGTGTCGCCCTCTCAAAGCCCCTGCTTCTGGGATGTGGACAGAAAGGAGGAGGGGCTTGGAGGGGCCCGGAGTCTTCCTGCAGGAGGTGCTCTGTGCCTGCCCGGGGCCAGGCCGTCGTCCTGGGCTGACCTGGCTCCTCTCGGGTCCCCAGCCATCAACTCCTGCGCCGTGGGCAATGGCGGCTGCCAACACAACTGCATTCAGCTCACGGTGACCCAGCACCGCTGCCAGTGCCGGCCCGAGTTCCAGCTCCAGGAGGATGGCAAGCGCTGCACCCGTGAGTGGCCACCAGCCGGCGGGAGGGGGAGGACCAGGGCTGGGACTCCCACTGGGACCCCCGTTCTTCACGCACCCACAGACCTGCCTGGGAACCCCACAGCCTGAGCCCCTCCCTGCTTGGCTGCTGGTGCTGGAGGGGGACCTCAGGGGCAGCAGGGGCCCCTTGGCTGCCAAGAGGCTGTGGGGCATCGTCCAGCCCCTGCGGGCACCAGGGAGGAAGCCTGTCAGGCTGTCCTCTGGGGTCACACATCTTCGGGGGGCAGGAAGCTCAGGATAGGGGTACAGGGATGAAAAGGAAGGGCATCCTGCATGTCCCCCAGTTCTGAGGCCCACCTTGGGCTTGGCATGGGCACGTGGGACTCCAGCCCTGGCCCTTGGGCGGAGGGGGCTGCTCAGGCCCCGTCTGACACCTTGCCCTGGGGTCTCAGGACTGCCTGTCATGGAAGGGGGTGCTCTTCTGATGGAGAAGGTAGAGCAGGTCCGGGAGACCCCTGAGAACTGGAGATGGGGGCTGGGGCAGGGCAGGTGCTGAGGGAGTAGCTCCTGACCCTACCCGGCCTCTTGGCTCCCGGGTCAGGAGTGTGGGTCTGAGGGGCTGGAGCCAGCAATGAGGGCAGAGTGGCACAGGGTCACGGGGCTGGGGGTTCCCACAGAAGAAGAGGCACTGGGGGAGCTGGCCGTGAGCCCGCTGCCTGACCAGGGCTGGCCTGGCCGGTGCCCTGCTATCTTCTCTGCAGTTGTTTGGGGATGCCTGGGGCTAATCTTACCCCTAGTCCACTGCCCAGCCCGTCAGGCCAGAGCAGGAGGGGTGAGAGCTCCGGGTGGGGGCCTCACGAGAGGCCCCGGAGAAGGTCCCCGAACTGCCAGAGCCCCCCATCTCCTGCCTTTGCCTCCATGCCTCCTGGCTGCGACCGTAGGGAGGAACCCATGTACGGACCGGAACGGCGGCTGCATGCACACGTGCCGGGCGCTCCGGGGCCTTGCCCACTGCGAGTGCCACGCAGGATACTGGCTGGCAGCGGACCGCAAGGCCTGCGAAGGTAAGACGCCCTCCCTGCCCTCGGGCTGGTCCAGGTCAGCTGTGCGGGGCTCGCCTCCTTGCATCCCCCTGCACCGGTCTATGGGCGTGGGGCGGCCCCTGTTGTCACCCTTGGCTGACCTGCCATGATGCAGGTTTATCTCCGGGGCTGGGGGGCAGGGTAGGGTGGAGGGTGGAGAGGAGGGGCAGGAACCCAAGGAGCTGCTCCCAGAGAGAGTCTCATGTCGGCAGGAAGGCAGATCTCAGGTTGCCTTGTTATTTTTGTATGTTTCTCGTGTTACCTAAGTAGTACCTGCTCGTTAGGGAAACAGGAAAGGGTGAGGGAGGAGAGAGGAGGAAGCGTCACCGCGACCCGGGTGGCATCCCCGTGTCGGCTTCCAGGTGTCTCTACAGCTTGTTTGTTAGTGGGCACATTTAGCATCACCCCAGAGCCCGGTCGGGCGCAGCGTTTCTAGAACGCGCTCCGGCCTCCTGGCTGCATGGGTCTCCGCTGTGCGCCCAGTCACGGGACTCAGGTGTCCCTGCTCCTCCCTTTACAGGCGGCTCTGGACGAGCAGCCTTGGGGAGGGGTCTGTGCGCATCCCCCGTAACTCTGAAGCGATACGGTGTGTCCAGGGCAGGCAGCGGTCATTTTCCCAGGCATCCTGCCGGATGGCCATCAGAGAGACGGGGCCCGCAGGGGTGGAAGCTTGTGGTTCCATGTCACCACCAGGAAAGCATTTTAGGCATCGTTGCCAATGTGACGGGCACGTCCCGGCACTCTGGATGCAGGTGGCTTCAGAGGGTGAAGTGGGAGACGGGGCTGAGGGTCAGCTTCGTCCCATGGACTCTTAGGGGTGGGACCAAAGCAGTTGTCGGGGACACTGGGGTGTCCCTGAGGCCAGTGCCACGTGGCTGCGGGGAAGAAGCTGGTAGCCTCTCCCTCGATGTCAGCGTGCGCTTTCTCCGGATGGCCCCCCGGAGGCTGGTGGTAAAAGGCCCCTCCTGTGCCTGGCCCTGGATGGGGGGAGGCTTGGCGAGAGCGGGACATGCACACCTCAGAGACCGCGGGCTCAGAGAGGTAGAGCCCCTCGCCTGATGCTGCTGGTGGGGCCTGAGCCCAGACTTCCAGCCATGCCTTCCTCACCCTGGGAGGGAGCTCGGCTGTACACCTGGAGTGTGATGGTGAAAACACAGGTGCTCAGAGGGAAGGCGGGAGAGGGCCCTGGGGCCCTGGGCCCTGACCCCTCTGCAGAGACCACCTCTGGGGGCGAGTCTCTCAGGCCAGTGGCCCAGAGCCCCCCACCCCCTCCATGTCTCCCACCCAGATGTGGATGAATGTGCCACAGGCCTGGCCCAGTGTGCCCACGGCTGCCTCAACACGCATGGGTCCTTTAAGTGTGTATGCAACGCAGGCTACGAGCTGGGTGCCGATGGCCGGCAGTGCTACCGTGAGTGGACAGTGGGCAATAGCAGCACGGGGCGCGGAGGTGCCTGTGGGGCCACATGGCTCCCCAGTCCCAGCCCGCCACGGCTGCCAGCTCGCTTTGGCCGAGGGGCAGAGATTCCTTGTCAATCAAGGGCAGTGCTGGGCTTGGGGGCTGCGTGTGGGCCCCGGGAGGGTGGGAGGAGGACGGGAGACCCCAGGAGGACAGAGGGTTCCAGAGCCCGCCTGGCCCAGGAGCTCTGTGCTGCCTATTTCCCAGCAGAGTGGCAGCGGCTGGGGCCGGGAGGACCATGCCGGCTCGGGGTCTCACCCCAGCCCCTGTCCCACGTCCCTTGTGGTGGGTCTCGCCACAGGGATCGAGATGGAGATAGTGAACAGCTGCGAGGCGGACAATGGCGGCTGCTCCCACGGCTGCAGCCACAGCAGCACCGGGCCCGTCTGCACCTGCCCCCGCGGCTACGAGCTGGACGAGGACCAGAGGACGTGCATTGGTGCGAGCCACCTCCCTCCCGAGCGCCCCACCCCCGAGTCAGGGACTTGCTGCCGCCCTGGGTCTGCACCTGGGTTTGCTGCCGTGACGAGGACGCGCCCTCCCATCGCCCCCAGTCCTGCCCCGGGTGGAGGCGGGAGTGGCAGGAGGGGCCTAGTGAGAGGCAGCATTGCGGCCCACCCTGCCAAGCGCCCGCCACACCCCCACCTCGGCTCAGCCACTCGGTCGGATGCCCACGTGCCGGGAGTAGCACCCGAACACTGTGGTGTGCGTGTGGTGTGTGCAGGTGTGCGTGTGGTTGTGTGCAGGTGTGCGTGTGGTGTGTGCAGGTGTGCGTGTGGTGTGTGCAGCCGTGCGCGTGGTGTGTGCAGGTGTGCGCGTGGTGTGTGCAGGTGTGCGTGTGGTGTGTGCAGGTGTGCGCGTGATGTGTGCAGCCGTGCGCGTGGTGTGTGCAGGTGTGCGCGTGGTTGTGTGCAGGTGTACGTGTGGTGTGTGCAGGTGTGCGCGTGGTGTGTGCAGCCGTGCGCGTGGTGTGTGCAGCCGTGCGTGTGGTGTGTGCAGCCGTGCGCGTGGTTGTGTGCAGGTGTGCGCGTGCTGTGTGCAGGTGTGCGCGTGGTTGTGTGCAGGTGTACGCGTGGTGTGTGCAGCCGTGCGTGTGGTGTGTACAGGTGTGCGCGTGGTGTGTGCAGGTGTGCGCGTGGTGTGTGCAGGTGTGCGTGTGGTGTGTGCAGCCGTGCGTGTGGTGTGTGCAGGTGTGCGTGTGGTGTGTGCAGGTGTGCGCGTGGTGTGTGCAGGTGTGCGCGGTAGGCAGCTGTGTTGGCTGGGGAGTGGGTGCTGCTTGGGCACCTGCCATCGGCAGGGCTGTGGGACCTGCCCACTCCCTCCCCCACCTGAGGTCGCTGTCTTCTTCTCGGGCTGGGCCTGCACCCCTGGCTGCTCCCAGCCTGGCCTCCCTCGGGCAGTGCACCCCGTCCCTCTGACCCTGGGGACAGGAGGATGGCTGTGGCGTGGGTATCACCCAGCAGGCCCCTGTGCAGTGGGCAGGGCTGGGGCAGAAGGGGCCCCCGAGACTGTGACCCCCGGAGGACAGGCGCCAGCCGCCCTGGATTTGCCCACAGACGTGGACGAGTGCACCTCCGGCCGTGGCGGCTGTGAGCACCGCTGCACAAACCTGGCCGGTTCCTTCCAGTGCTCCTGCGAGGACGGCTACCTGCTGGACGAGGACCGCCGGGGCTGCAGCCGTGAGTCTCTGCTGGGCACCACGGGGACCCCACCTTCCCGGCTGGACAGACCTCACTTCTGTCCTTCCTCTTGCTGTGGGACAGGCCGGGGGCAGCAGGGTTGGGGGGAGGGGCCGGACAGACAGGCGCCCCCAGGCAGGGTGTTACTCAGGGGCCCTGGAGTCGGCTCCTGCCCTGCCCAGGTGAGAGGAGGGACATGGTTCCCAGGACTGAGGGCAGCATCCAGAGGGCCAGAGAGCTGTTCCTGTCCCCACACCCACTCCGTGCTCAGGGTCCCTAGGGCCAGCATGGGAGCCGGGACAGGCGGGGTAGACGTGGCATGGGTCAGGGCCTCAGAGCCCGGAGCCTCCTCTGTCCTGAGAAGTAGGGTCAGGAGTGCAGCAGGGGTGTCCTGGGTGGCTGGGGTGAGGAGGGGCCCCGGGGTGGGGCTCAGGCCCGGAGCTGCTTCTGGGCACCAAGGGGCAGAGAGTCCAACCCCGGGGAGGCCAGGGGGGCGGCAGGGGCTCAGGGCCCTCTGTGCTCCGCCCAGCCCTGGAGATGCCCGAGGTGGGCCTGGACGGCCACTTGCCCCTCGTACGGCCCCTCCCGCACGTGGCGATGCTCCAGGACAAGCTGCCCCACCTCTTCCAAGATGACTACATCGGGGCCGAGGAGGAGGAGGAGGCGCGGGCCGAACATACACTGCAGGAGAAGTTTGGTGAGAGGTCGCCCGTCCCCAGGGCTTCTCTACCAGCGCCCCCTCGGCCCGGCTGCTGCCCACCCTGCGGTCTTGGGTGTGAGGAAGGGCTCCCGTGAGGGCCTCGTTGGACCAAGGTGCAGAGAGGCCAAGCTACTTGGTCAGTTTGCCTGGCGCGCCCGGGGCAGAGCCTGGGATGGGGCCACTAGCTCTCTGCTTAGAGCCCTTCCCGGCCCCCCATCTGGGTCCCACGTCTCCGCTCGCCCACGTGGTGCCTTCACAGCCTGAGGACATCCCTTGTGTCCCCTTCTCTGGCCTGATGCTGGGCGGGGTCCAGGGCCAGGGGTCAGGCTCTGAGGCCCCTCTCCCACTGTGTCCCCCAGTCTGCCTGTACGACTCCTTTGGCCCAGATTGCAGCTTGACCTGCGCTGACTGCAGGAATGGGGGGACCTGCCTCCCCAGCCTGCGTGGCTGTGACTGCCCCGATGGCTGGACCGGGCTCATCTGCAATGAGGGTGAGGCTGCTGTGAGGGCAGGGTGTGGGCGGGGCCCCTGAGCCCCAGGACCTGCACAGCACACACAGTTTACGCCTCTCCGCCGGCCCTGGGCAGGGGCTCCACAGGTCCATCCATTCACTCATTCACTCGTTTATTCAGGGTCTCTTGGCTTCCTGCTCCTTGCGAGGCCCTGTTCTAGGCGCTGGGAGACCCCAGGGGCTAGCAGGGCCTGCTGTCTGCCCCTCACAGATGTCATGGTGGACGGGGGTCCGGCGACAAGCCAACAACTAAGACATAAAGGGGTCTGATGAAGAGCAGTGAGCGGGTGGGCCAGTCATGCCCGAGTCCCAGAGGGGAGAGGTCACCTCCCCAGGCCACGCACCAAGTTGGTAGCCAAAGCACATTTGAAAGCTGCTTTCGCAGGCTCTGTCCAGAGCCTGTCCACTCCCTGCCTAGTGACCCCAGTAGTCTCAAGGGCCGTAGTGACCGTCTCTGAGGGGGTCTGCCAGTGACCCACTCTGAAAGTGCTGGTTGAGAAGGTGGGCGTGTCGGAGTTCAGAGGGAGAGGATGTGACAATTGATTAGAGATGTCTGCCATGCCTGTGGACAGGGACAGGGAGCATGAGTGCCATCGGGTGCTGCTCTGGGAAGTTGCTTTTGAACTGGGTGGCTCGACCCCCAGGAGGGTGTCTCAGTGTCTCTGGAGGGGCTTCTGGGCCCCGAGTCCTCCTGCGGGCCAGTGACCCTTGTGCTTCTCTGTGTCCCCTGCAGCTTGTCCCCCAGACACCTTCGGGAAGAACTGCAGCTTCTCCTGCAGCTGTCAGAACGGCGGGACCTGCGACCCTGTGACGGGGGCCTGCCGCTGCCCTCCGGGTGTCAGTGGAGCCCGCTGTGAGGACGGTGGGTGCAGCCCCTCCTGTGCCTCCAGGGTTGTCCTCTGGGTGGAGGAGAGGGGTGGGCACTACCTCTCAGCTCCTAGTCCCCTTCCTTCTGGGGGAAGGATGAGACCCTTTAGTGGAAGAGGCATTGAGTTTTCTACATCTGATGATTCTCCTGGGGCCTGGCTACAGCAGGTGGTGAGGACTTGGAAGAATAGCACTTTTGTAACAGGATCCCCAGGGAGGGAGGGAGCTCCCTGTTCCTGGAAGCATTCAAGGAGAGCTATATGATGACTGGGTGGGATTTGCAGAAGGGAGCACGCCTGGGCTGTAGCCGCATGGGACGACATTACCATCCTTTTTAACTTGGAAGTTGCAACATTTCTGGAGGAACTAGAGTCCACATAAGTTTCCCAGGTGCTTGATGCTTTATCTTAAAGTCTTCAGAACTTTAAGTTTCTGCTTCTTTTGCTGGCGAATGTAGCTAACATATCAAGGACTTTCTGCCTTAGCAGCAGATGGCAGCAATCAGTGGACCTGTCCCCAGTGCCTGGGTGGTCCGTGGGAGCGCTGGGGGGGCAGGTTTCTAAGTCCCAGGGCGGCCAGGCAGGGCTTTCACCCCCTCCCTCTGGTCACCTTCTCGGCTTGGTTAGCATCCCTGCCTATCTTCCCCTGCGATCTGCCATCCCTGTTCTGCCGAGGCTGAAAGCCCACTGCCTGTTGGGTGCTGTATGTGTGATGGGCCCTGAACGGACCCGGGGGACTGCCGGCAGATAAAGCGCCTGCATTTTAGTGCTTCTGCTCATGACGTGGTGTGGCTTCCTGGAGACCGGGTCTCAGTCAGAGTCCTGTGGGTAAAGTGTGCCCCTGCAGGTGAGCTTGAGGACGTTCGTCCCAGTTCTCAGGGCCCCGTACTAGTCTCCTAGACTCCAGGTGCCCCAGGCTCGTGGCTGCTTCCCCACAGTCTGTTCCTCTGTCTCCCTGTGGCCTCCTCTTCTTGTCTCCGGCCTCCCTCTCCTTTCTCTTCTAAGGACACTTGTTGGGTCAGGCCTGCTCCGACAGTGCAGGATGGCCCCGCCTGGTGATCCTGGTGGATAGGATGTGGACGTACCTTGGGGTCACCATCCAGCTCCCTGAGGCCCTTCAGTAGGCAGGACGGGGGCAGGGCAGAGCTGGAGGGGAGCGTTTTGGGAAGGAATGCCTGAGCCCTGTCCAGGTTGTCCTCGGGCTCCTGCTCCTGGCCCTGGGCCCCCTGAGCTTGGGCCCGTGTCCTTCCCTCTGTGAGGTCCAGAGGTCAGGCTAGGTGACCACCGAGGGACAGACGTCAGGACGCTACAGGTGCCGGTCAGACGAGGGTGGGCTTTCTTTGAGCGACTCCCACGTGTGTGCTGGGGACGTGCTTGGTGTCCCCCTCTGGCCGCCATCCAGGCCACAGACCTAGGAGCACGGGCCAGCCAGGGCAGATGGCCGCATCCATGGGGTGCACTTCGTTGCTGCTCTGCCCTCGTGATGCCCTTGCTGCACCCCTCCCAGGACCCTCACTGTCTGGGGTGCAGGGTCCTCAGGCTGCTGGTGGCCCAGGCCTCTCCTGACTCCTGTGCTGGTCCTGGGGCCCCTTGGAGCATCTCCTCGGGCGGGGGCCGTGTCCGGGTGGGCAGTCAAGAGGCTCCCTTCCCCCAGGCTGCCCCAGAGGCTTCTACGGCAAGCACTGTGGTAAGAAGTGCCACTGTGCCAACCGGGGCCGGTGCCACCGCCTCTACGGGGCCTGCCTCTGCGACCCGGGGCTCTATGGCCGCTTTTGCCACCTGGGTGAGTCCCACTGCCCGCTGGCCGTCCGTGTCCGGGGGGCGGGGCCACAGCATGGGCCGGGTGCTTGCTGTCCGCGGTCCAGCTTGTGTTGGACTGTCACCGTTTACAGATGAGGATGCGGGAGCTCAGCAAGTGCCCCGGCTTGGGTGTGGGGTCTGTGGGCTCAAAGCCACATCCTCTGGACTGCACTGGCCGCCAGGGCGTCTGTCCGGGTGGGCGGTGCCAGCCCCAACCAGGCTGGTGGGTGGGCTGAGCGTGGACAGGGGCAGGCCTCCCTCGGAAGCTCCAGGACATTCCTGGCAGCAAGTCCTGAGCCCCCGGTGGGGTCACCCCTCTCTGTGTCCATAGACACCTGGGATGGGAGAGGCAGCTAAAAGCAATCAGACTGCATCCTAGCAGCTCTTTGTAGAAGGATTGTATAGAGGGAGGCAGTGAGGATCCCGAGCGTTTCCTGGCTGGGAAGTGCCTCTCTGAGACCCTGTTTCTCATCTGTGGAATGGGCACAAACCAGCGGCTCTGCGTGGGGTCCCAGACACAGCTCGGTGGATGGGGCCGGAGAACCTGGGCTGGGGAGGGTGGGCGCTCGCAGGGGGCAAGCCCCCTCACGGTTGGTTCTGGGGTGCAGCCTGCCCACCGTGGGCCTTCGGGCCGGGCTGCTCGGAGGAGTGCCAATGTGAGCAGCGGAACACGCGCACGTGTGACAGGAGGGACGGCAGCTGTGCCTGCAAGGCGGGCTTCAGGGGCGAGCGGTGCCAGGACGGTGAGTGCAGGGCTGTGGAGGGAGGGCCTCAGGGCCGGCGGAACCCTGCAGACCCCTCTCCCCTCTCCCCCTGCAGAGTGCCAGCCGGACTTCTTTGGGCCAGGCTGCCGGCAGGCGTGCACCTGCCCCCCGGGCGTGGCCTGTGACCCCATCAGTGGCCAGTGTGGGAAGCAGTGTCCTGCTGGCTACCAGGGGGAGGACTGCGGCCAAGGTGAGCGGCCAGCCCTGGTGTGCGGGTGGGGTGCAGGTCGTCTGGTCCGTGCTGGGCGCCAGGCACCGTAAGTGCTGGTCCTGGCAGCACCTTGACCTGCCATGTCCCCAGCCTGGTCACGCGGTGGTGACTCAGCCACAGGTCTGCCTGTCTCTGTGCACCCGAGAGGGCAGGAACTCGTGCGTGCGTGTGTGTGTGTGTGTGTGTGTGCACGTGCACGCACGAGCAGGGCGGCCTGGAGAAGGGCCAGTGCCTCTCCAAGATCGTCCCCTCCCTCTGTCACTTGCTCACTCACTCTGTCACAGGATACTCTAAGTGAGCTTTGTGCTGGAAGCTGGGCCAGGGGGCTCCTTCCTGGTGGGTCTGAGCGAGAGCGGCACCGAGGCAGCTGCTCCCGAGGGTGGTGGCTCGGGGTGAAGTCTGGGCCGGAGGTGCCGGCGTGGGGCGCGGGGAGTGACCAAAGGCCCTCCACGTGGACGCCCGGGCCGGGGGGCAGCATGAGTGGGCACCAAGCACGGGTGAGGCTGGAGGCTGGGGGCCCCTCGTTTACATGGGGGAGCCCTCGCTCTGAGCAGTGGGGCTGCCGTGGCCGCCGACGGGGCGCAGGCAGGTTGGGACCTCCCTTGGCACACCGTCCTCACCCGTCAGCCGGGGGGCAGGTGGGAGCCGAGGGGGCCTGTGGTGTGACTGGTGTGACCCTGACCGGGGCAGCGGCTCGAGTTCCCCTCAGCCAGAGTTGCCCGCCCAGCTGCCCCTAAGCGGCCTGGGGGCCACTGCCCAGCCCCAGCCGAGGGGTCAGTCTCCCCCTGAGCCCCAGCACACCTGCACCTGCCCTCTTTGGCGGCCTGTGTGCTGAGACTCCGAAGGGCCTTCACCCCCAGCGCTTCCCTGCTGGTTTTCTTTGTCTTTCTTTTCCTTTTTTCTCTAAAAGCCTCCAGGGCCCCAAGGATGAGCCACAGGAAATGACACACATATTTTTTACAGCAATAATGGGCTCCCCACTGCTGTTAGGTCTGGAAAGTATTAACCCCCAAACACGTGTCTGCCCCAGTCAGTGGAGCGGGGGCTCCCCTAGGTGGCGGGACAGCTCCATCCGGCCCCGCTGGGCCTCCCTGCCCGCCCCGGTCCGCACTGCGTGGGTGCCTGCGTGCGTGCGCTGCACCTGGCCACCTGGTGCGTGCCCTGCGCTGCACCTGCGGTCCAGTGGGCGGGCCTGTGCCCGCACAGCATGGGCCCTCACGGCAGCGGTTCAACAGGGTGTGTCCTTTGTCCAGAGCTCATCTCAGGGCCCAGGGAGACCCCAGGCCTGGCACCCGCCCACCCCCTGACACCTCACGCCCCTCAGGCAGGGAGCGACCTCAGTCTCAGCCCCGCTGGGTGTTTGGGTGCTGGGCGGGCTCTGATTCTTTGGCGTGGAGGGTGCCTCAGCCCACCCTCTCCGGGTGCCGTGCTGGCCTTCCTGAGCTGGGAGCTTTCCCTCCAGCAGCACTGGGGCGGCCACACGGTGCTGAGGCTGGCAGGGCCCTCCCTCCACCGCGTTGCCTCCCCAGCCAGGGCAGGTGTGAGGTCTGGTGCAGTGCCCTGCAAGGCCACCAGAGCAGCCACTGCAGCCCTCACAGGTGGGGCGAGGCTCCGTGGCCCCTGCATTCTTTCCCGAAGCCCTGCTGTGGGCCCAGAGCCGCCTGGCCGCTCTCATTCCTGAACATGGGGGGGACCAGCAGGGGGTCCCCAGGGTGCACCAAAGTGGGAGGAAGGCAGAGCCAGCCCTGCGCCCCGCTCTCTAGGGCCCTGGCTGCCCGCCTCCCGAGCCCTGCTGGCCTGTGGTCTCCAGGCTGCCGTTCCCCGCCGCCCCCCAAAGCGGGTCAGCCAAAACAGGCCCCTCGTCGTCCTGCCGTGTGCCCCCCGTCTCCTGCCCACTCCCGTGACAGCCCTCGTCACCCAGGGGACCGCGGCTGTGTCCAGCAACGCTGGTGGGGCAGAGGGCAGGTGCCGGGGGCAGGTGCCGGGGGCGGGGTGGGGCGGGGCCTCAAGGGGAGGAGGGCAGCTCCTCGTGGTGGTGGCTGAGGCCCCCCCCGCACCCCCCGCAGAGTGCCCGGCTGGGACATTCGGCAAGAACTGCTCGGGCTCCTGCTCCTGTGAGGGTGCCCCCTGCGACCGGGTCACGGGGCGGTGCCTGTGCCCTCCTGGGAGGACCGGGGCTGACTGTGGGGCAGGTGAGTGGCAGCCTTGTGCCGGGGTCTCCTAACTGCCCTGGGCTGCATGACTCCTGGCGGTGTTTGGGGAGCCCAGCCTGGATCCCATTTGGGGACCCCAGCTCTGGGCTGTGTTTGGGGACCCCAGCCCTGGGCTGTGTTTGGGGAACCCTGACCTCAGCCCTGGAGCCCTGCAGACCCCAGGCCAGTCCACAGCAACTGTGAGAGCTCACACCAACCAGCCTTGGGTCTGGACGTGGGCATCTGTGGCTGCCCTGTGGCCATGCCCACAGAGGGTGCTCGCACTAGGAACTGTCAGCCATGGAGACAGGTTGACCAGCGGCTCCCAGCCCTCCCTGGGCCTGTGGCTTGTCCTCTAGGCACCTGTTCACTCTGGGTGCCCCCCTTTTGCCTGTTGAGCCGTTCTAGGGCAGGGGCTCCGTTTCTGGAGGTGGACGCCCTGTAGCCTGCAGCCCATGAGGAGGCTGGGGGTTCCCGTGCCTGTTCCTCTCCTTCCTCTGGGACAGCTCAGGTGGGAACAGAAGTTCCTGCTCCCTGAGGGGCCCAGCAAGGCCCCAGGGGAGACTGACTGGCTGTGGTGGGGCTAGATTGTCCTGAGGGTCACTGGGGGCTCGGCTGCCAGGAGATCTGCCCAGCGTGCGAGCACGGTGCCTCCTGTGAGCCTGAGACCGGAGCCTGCCTGTGCCGCCCCGGCTTCATGGGCAGCCGCTGCCAGGACAGTGAGTGCCCGCCGCCCCGACCTCGGCCCCACCTGCGACCCCCGTGTCCCACCCCTGTGTCCCGTACCTGTGTCCCCCTGCCCCCGGCCCCGTGTCCCCTGGCCCCAGTACGCTCACCCCGCCCTCCCTGCAGCTTGCCCAGCAGGCTGGTTTGGGCCCAGCTGCCAGATGCGATGCTCCTGTGTCAACGATGGGCTCTGCCACCCGGTGACTGGCCGCTGCAGCTGCGCCCCAGGGTGGACCGGCCTCAGCTGCCAGAGAGGTAGGCAGCCTGGTGTGCAAGCACCCCTGCCCTGGGGAAGCCTCCGCCCAGGCCCCGGGGAGGGCCCTGGACCCCAACGTGGCTGTGGTCACCTGCACAGGGTGACCCGGCCCCTGTCGCAGCCTGTGACAGCGGCCACTGGGGACCCGACTGCAGCCACACGTGCAACTGCAGCGCAAGCCACGGGAGCTGCGACGCCGTCAGCGGCCTGTGTCTGTGTGAGGCCGGCTCCGTGGGCCCGTGGTGCGAGCAGCGTGAGTCCCGGCCCGGCCCGCACACGCGCACGCGCGCACCCGCATGCGCACGCGCATGCATACGTGCACGTGCACGTGCCCAAGTGTCGGGGACCGAGTCCTGCCCTCCTGTCCCCGGACAAACAGGGCGTCTCCTCGCCTGAGCCCACCCCCCTCCCTCCCCAGCCTGGGCCAGGCTCCACCCTCCCACCTGCCTGGGCCCAACAGGAGGCCCACCTGGCGCAGCAGGGAGAGGTGGGGCCGGTTGTGCCCCACAGGACCCCTGGCACCGGGAGAAGGGGAGGAAAGTGTCTGCTAAGGAACGAGGGCCTTGCCCTGGCCGGGTGGGTGGGTCCGGGTGGGCCTGGGGCTCCCTCCTCCCCAGGGCTCCGGGCTCGGTTCCTAGCTGGGGGACGGGTGCAGAGGCCTTGGGTATGGAGGGGCTCCTCCCGCCCCACAGTCCCGGGCCCTGGCCCGGTGGCAGTGGAGACCTGGGGAGGATTGGGTCAGGCTCACCGTCCCCACAGCTGATGGTCTGGTGTCTCAGGGTGTCCCCAGGGCTACTTCGGGCCGGGCTGTGGGCGGCAGTGCCAGTGTGAGCACGGGGCAGCCTGTGACCATGTCAGCGGGGCCTGCACCTGCCCGGCCGGCTGGAGGGGAACCTTCTGTGAGCGCGGTGAGCCAGGGTGCAGGCCGGGGTGGCCGGGCGTGTGGGTAGGGGACCCATGACCCCTGGCCATCTCCCATCACCGCCCCCTGCCTGCAGCCTGCCCGGCCGGCTTCTTCGGAGTGGACTGCCACCGCGCCTGTGACTGCAGCCCCGGGGTGCCCTGCGACGCCGTGAACGGCGCCTGCCTCTGCCCTGCTGGCCGCCGGGGTCCCCGCTGTGCCCAGAGTGCGTGAGGCCCCCATCAGCCCTGGGTGCTGCCCGTTAGGGCTAGGGTCAGTCCTTATCTGTGGCCACCCTGACTGGTGCCCAGACCAGAGGGAGGGGCAGATGGACCACAGCAGCCCGGGACCATCTGCTGCAGCCCCTCCTGGGGTCCGTCCCCCCGGCTCCTGACCGCCCCTCTCTCCTGCAGCCTGCCCAGCCCACACGTACGGCCACAACTGCAGCCAGGCCTGCTCCTGCTTTAATGGGGCCTCCTGTGATCCTGTCCATGGGCAGTGTCGCTGCGGCCCTGGCTGGACGGGGCCCACCTGCCTACAGAGTGAGCCCTGCCCAGGAGTCTGGGTCCAGGCAACACGCATGCTCCTCTCTGGGCCGTGCAAGGTCACATGGTGTGGGGCGCGAGGTGGACATACAGCTCACTGGGAATGGAGGGCAGGGAGGGCGGGGGCCCATGCCCCCGCCATGGGGCACCTGGGGCGGGGAGGAAGGCTTAGGACCACACCCTTCAGCCCTGAGCCTCCGGAGGCTGGGCAGGTGGGCCCGGGGAGCCCTGGAGCAGGTCGTCCTAGAGGCAGCCCTAGGTCCCTGCCCTTTGGGGCGGGCCTGCAGATCCAGTGGGCTGGCCCTCCAAGGGTTCAGGCCCCGAGCCTGGCTGGCGGGGATGCTGCAAGTCACTTCTCTCTCCGTCCCCAGCCTGTCCCACGGGCCTCTACGGTGAGGACTGTCAGCATGCCTGCCTCTGCCAGAACCGGGGCACCTGTGACCCTGTCTCAGGCCACTGCACCTGCCCCGAGGGCTGGGCTGGGCTGGCCTGTGAGAAGGGTGAGCGCTGGGCGGGCGGAGGAGGGAGGGACCCTGGGGGTCTGGAACCCAGGGCCAGCGCCCCGGTGTGCTTTGGTGCAGGCCCCTCCCCCTGTGGCTGCCTGGAGTTGGGGGTCAGGGTCCTGGGGTGTCGCCTGCAGTGTGACCAGCCCACTGGACACCCCTCTTTCCCAAGGACACGGGATCCGAGGCTCTGGGTGCGGGAAGCAGTGGCGGGGCGGGGGTGTCCTGGGTCCCAGGGGCATCGCCCTGCTCCAGGGCTGGACCCTCACTGGTCCCCTCACCTGTCCCCGCCTCTGCAGAGTGCCTCCCGGGGTTCTTCGGAGCTGGCTGCCAGCATGTCTGCGGGTGCCTCCACGGCGGCCTCTGTGACCGGCACACAGGCCACTGCCTCTGCCCGGCCGGCTGGACTGGGGACAAGTGCCAGAGCCGTGAGTGGGACGGGTTAGGGCCCCCTCCAGTGTGGCCTCGGCTCACGCCAGGGTGTGGAGGCCTCCCCGGGGTGGGCAACTGACGGGTAGAGGGCAGGGCTGTGGGCTGAGCTCCCGGGGCCTCCCCACTTCTGTCCAGGGAGCCGCCCCAAGCAGCCCCCCGCCCGCCTGCCCGCCTCTTTCCTCGCAGCCTGTCCCAAGGGCGCGTTCGGGGTTCCCTGTAAGAACTGTGCCTGCCGCCGGGGGGCCGCCTGCCACCACGTCACCGGGGCGTGCCTCTGCCTGCCGGGATTGAGGGGCTGGCGGTGTGAGAATGGCGAGCCCCCAGCTCCGCTGGTGCTCCGGGTGGGGTTGGGCCCTTCACACGGTGACCCCTCCGGGCCCATGCCTCCCTGCAGCCTGCCCGCCCGGCTGGTTTGGAGAGGCCTGTGCCCAGTGCTGCCAGTGCCCACCCGGCGTTGCCTGCCACCACGTCACCGGGGAGTGTCACTGTCCCCCAGGCCTCACTGGGCCCGGCTGTGAGCAGGGTAGGTGACCAACCTGGGCGGGCCCCGGGGCAGTGGGTGGCTCAGGCCACACGTGCCCCTGTGCTGGGCCCCAAATCCCTACCCCCAGGAAGGGGTCCGGGAGGCAACTCCCGGGAGGATGCCCGCTCCAGGCAGGGCCGGCACTGACCCCCTGCCTCCTCACCCCAGCCTGCCCGCCCGGTGCCTTTGGGGAGAGCTGTGGGCAGAAGCGCCAGTGCCCCGGCGAGAACCAGGCCTGCCACCCTGCCTCGGGGGCCTGTGCGTGTGCCGCTGGCTGCCACGGTGCCGGCTGCCAGCAACGTAAGTGCTGCCATGCTGCCCGCTGGGCCCTCGGGAAGGATGATGTGGGAGGTGGGAGGTCGGGGGCTTTGTGGGCCCCCCTGGCCCCTGGCAGCTGGCCCCTCCCCCTGCAGGGTGCCCGCCCGGGCGGTTCGGGCCCGGCTGTGAGCAGCTGTGTGGGTGTCTCAACGGGGGCTCCTGCGACGCGGCCACAGGGGCCTGCCACTGCCCGTCTGGTTTCCTCGGGACCGACTGTGGCCTCGGTGAGCGGCCAGGGTGCGGGCGGGGGCAGCTCCTCCCTGCGCCTTGGTGGGTAGGCTTAGCCAGCCCCTGACCACCCCCCTTCTTGGGCCCGCCCCCCGGGGCCTGGCTGCAGGCTGGGCTAAGCTGGGGGTTCCGTGAGACCAAAGCATCCCTGCCGGCCAGCTCTGCCTGGTCGTGTGCTGTGCCCCCCGCTCAGGCCGTGTCCACCAGGGGCCGCGCAGAGGCCAGCTGGGTGTCCTGCCGAGAGAAGGGCCTTTCCCTGAGCCAGGTGGGGCCTTTCCAATCATCTGGAATCCTGGCTGGGCTGGCGGGGTGGGCGGGGGCCGCTGTGACTCACTGTCGCTCGCCTCCGCAGCCCGGCCGGCCCCCAGCAGAGCCAGCGGGCAGGGGGCGTGGCAGCAGGCAGCCCTGCCGCATCTGGGCAGACACGGGACTCTCCCCACCCCGCCCTCCCTGGCCCATCCCGCCCTGTCCCCGGTTGACACGGCAGAGAGGGGGAATCCAGCCTGGAGTGGCCACCCTCCCATTTCCTCCTGGCAGCCTGTCCACACGGCCGCTTTGGCCCCCACTGTGCCCACGTGTGCAGGTGTGGGCAGGGGGCGGCCTGTGACCCCGTGACCGGCACCTGCTCCTGCCCCCCCGGGAGGACCGGCGTCCGCTGTGAGCATGGTGAGAGGCTGCGCCCCCTGCTGCCTTGGGTATTTCATGGGTGTCACTCCGTCAGCCTCGGGGGCGGGTGATGCGGTGAAGCCCTGGGGGCACTGGGGGAGAACTGCGTCCCCACCGTGAATCCCCCAAGTGTCCTGAGGATGAGAAGTGAGGGTCTAGCTTGTGTTGACAGCAGTGCCCACTCGGGTCATCCAGTAGCATCCCATGCCTTGCCTTGACCTGTGACTCCAAGGCTCAGGCCATCAAGTGACCTGTCCAGTTTCCTGTGGCCAATGGGGGATGAACCCATTCTGACCCAGAGCCCCCCACCCCAGCAGGAGGGGGTCAGGCGGCTGTTTCGTCTGAGGACAGAGCCAGCCTTCTGGCTGATGTCCTCGGGATGGGTTCCCTCTGGCCTTTCTACCGGGCCCAGTGGCCAGGGAGCCCACAGAGAGGGAGGCCTGGAGCACAGCCCATGGTGGGGAGACGGGGCGGTCCCTGGGGACAGTGGTGGGGCTCATGCTTATGATGGCATGCATGGTCCTCAAGGCCCTGCTTGGCCTGGCCCCGCACCCTGGTAGGTCTGAACCCCCTGCCGCCCTCTGGTCCTCATCAAGGGGCGGGTCACACTCCCCTAGGCCCGCAGGGAAGGACATAGCCATGGGTCAATCAGCATGTGAACAGGGGCCACCTGGGGTGCAGGGTTGCCCAGCCTCCTCTGTGCTACCACCTCCAGGAAGACTTCCCTAACCCCCTCCCGCCAGCTGGGCAGGCACTCACAGCCCCTGGAGGGCCCTGGTCCCTTTCGTCCTGTGTTATCCTCAGCGCCAATCAGGCCCGGCATCTGTGGAGGATAGATGAACGGGCAGGATGTGGTTGTTGTTGTTTCCTGGCACGTGTGTGCGCAGGGGCAGGGACTGGTTCTCAGAGGCCCGGGGAGTGTTTGTTGAATGACTGTCAGATCTGGGGTGGGGTGCGTCCCTGGGCCAGAGCTCTGAGCAGCGCCCGACTCTGTCCCTAGGTTGCCCCCAGAACCGGTTTGGTGTGAACTGTGAGCACGTGTGCTCCTGCAGAAATGGGGGCCTGTGTCACGCCGCCAACGGCAACTGCTCCTGCGGCCTGGGCTGGACGGGGCTGCACTGCGAGCTGGGTGAGTGTCTGTCTGGGACGGGGCCACATCGCCGTGTGAGCTGGAGGGGTGGTGCCTGCAGGGGAGCGAGGCTGTACCCGGTGTGGTGGTGGTGGGGTGGGGGGCCCTAGGCTCCCGAGGAGGGCCGTAGCTCGAGGGCGTTTGCGGGGGCCGCAGGCTACCGTCGGGCCGGGCGAGGCTGCTGGGCTCACACGGATCAGGCTAGTGCCCAGGGGCCAGCCCCGTGCCCCCTGCTCTCCCGTGGCAGGAGGCTGACCCGCCGGCCTTCTCCCCAGCCTGCCCCGCTGGGCGCTACGGTGCCGCCTGCCTCCTGGAGTGCTCCTGCCATAACCACGGTGCCTGTGAGCCCTCGTCGGGCGCCTGCCACTGCAGCCCCGGCTTCTACGGCCAGGCCTGCGAGCACCGTGAGTCGTGGGGTCGGCCCCTGTCCTGGCATCCGCTCCTCCGCTTTCCGTGTCACTCCCCGCGGGGGCCCGATGAGATGAGGCCTGACCCCAGCTTCGGTGGGGCTCCCGGGGCAGAGGTCCCAGCTCAGGGCCGGGCCTGGGTGGGAGGACGGGAGAGCTGGGCCCCTGACCCGGTCCTTTGCTAACTCTGGGCAAACTGAGTCAGGAGCTCCAACCCGGGTCTCCCTCAGCCTGTCCCCCTGGCTTCCACGGGGCTGGCTGCCGGGGGACGTGCGAGTGTCAGCACGGCGCCCCCTGCGACCCCGTCAGTGGCAGGTGTCTCTGCCCTGCCGGCTTCCGCGGACAGTTCTGCGAGAAGGGTGAGTGTTCCGTGAGCCCACGTTCTCCATCCGGCCCCTCACCCTGGGTACGGGACAGGTGATGCTAAGCCCACTGCCCCCACCAGGGTGTGAGCCAGGCTCATTTGGAGAAGGCTGCAACCAGCAGTGTGACTGCGAGGATGGGGTGCCCTGTGACCCTGTCACCGGCCACTGCCTATGCCCCCCGGGGCTCACGGGGGCCACCTGTGACCTGGGTGAGTCTGGGGTCCCGCTTGGTGGGGGGCATGGGTGCGGGTCTCTGTCAGTGGTATTGACCGTGTTGACGGAGCCCCATCTGTGCCACGTTGTGGCCTGGGCACCGTGCCCAACCCGTCCCTCTGCAGGGGCCCCAGCGTGGAGCTCCTGCTCGGGGTTGTCAAGGCCCGTCCTGCCCTCTGGCCCCCACCTGAGTCCCCGGTTAGCCTCTCCCTTGGGCGTGGGCTGCAGTCCTAGAGAGAGGGCCCAGTTAGGTGGGAAGGAAACGTGCCAGCCTCCCAGACGTGCCAGGGGAGGAGGCGCCGGCCCTGGGACCTCCACACACGTCCTCGTGGCTCTTGGCCGCGTCGCCCTGGAGGGAGCATCCCTGACCGCCAGCTCACCTTCGCCAGCCGGGGGCTGGGCGGGAAGGCGGGCAGTGATTCTGGGCTGGTGCCTGGTGCCTGGTGCCTGGTGCTTTCCCACGTGAGAGCTCCTGCAGGACAGGGAAGCTGAGGCCTGAGGTCCTTGCTCCCGCACATTCCCCACAGGGTGGCCCGAAGCCTGGGGTCCCGGCCCCAGGCAGACAGGAGTGGCACTCAGGCCCGTCTCTCCCGCGTCTTGTGCCCTCAGGCTGCAGAAGGGGCTTCTTCGGGCCAGGCTGTGCCTTGCGCTGCTCCTGCGGGGGTGGGGCTGACTGCGACGCTGTCAGTGGGCAGTGCCACTGCGTGGACGGCTACATGGGGCCCATGTGCCAGCAGGGTGAGTCAGGCTCGGGGGAGAGAGGGAGGACTCTGTGCTGGCTGGGCCAAAGGTCACCAACCCAGCGCGGCGCCTGTGGTATCTGCAGGCCTCTGACGGGCCAAGTGTGAACCTTCCGGCCCTTGGACCATGGGGCCGGACTCGGCCGTGGGCCAGCCTGCAGTGCCCTGCTGACTCCAGGCCCAGACAGCGGCTGGGGTGGGCTCAAACTGCAGAGGGTGGAGACCCCACGGGCAGGGCTGGGTGATCCAGCGTGGGTGGGCACAGACACAGCCCACCGCCCCACCCGTTCCTCGCCCTGCATGTGTGTGAACCAGGGCACGACGACGGTGCACCTGTGCACGTGTGTGCAGTAGCACAGGTGTGTGCTCCGGTCTGTGCACACTAGCACCTGCGTGTGTCCCAGTGTGTGCGTGCCAGTGCCTGTGTGCGCTCCCATGCGCACGTGTGCTTCACGGCATGCCTGTGCTCCAGTGCATACATGTGCCTGTGTGCACCCACGGGCAGGGTCGGGGAAGGTGCCGTGATGGCACCGTGGCCTCTCAGCCCCTCAAGCCTCTGGGGGAATGTACTGTCTGCAGGCAGATCTCGGGGTTCCCTGCCCCTCCAGCCAGCTGTGCCCCTCTGGTGTCCTGGTCACCTCCCCCAGGCCCAGCCTGCTCCTGGGAAGAAGCAGCACCAAAAGGTCGTGTCTGCCAAGCGAGGCCAGAGGCTGGCTTGGGGCCTGTGCCGGGCAGGCCCTGAGGTGGGGTGAAGGGGGAGCCAGGCTGTGAGCGGGGATTCCAGTCTGGGCTCCTTGGCTTGGGGACCCCAGACATGGTCTTCATATTGTGTGTGCATCTTTTCGAGCCTCGTCAAGGCAGCCCTGGCCCCAAACTGCTAAGCACCTTTGGGGGGGGGTCCCACCTCCTGCAGAGGCGTGGGGGTGGGGCAGGTGGAGGCAGAACCTGGGGGGCTGGTGTTGGGATGAACGCTGTCCACGGCGGCACCTGGTGGTCATGTGTGGTACTGCGCCGCAGGCGTCCTGGGCGGCCTTGACCTTCAGCAGGGTCAGGAGCTGGGGGTTCACCTGCCTGAGGCCCCGTCTGCTGGAGCAGAGCCCTGCTGGGAAGGAGGACAGGCAGGGCCTCGCTGCCCCCTGTCCTGGAGCGGACCCTGCTTGGTCCCTCCCCATCCTGGCCCCTCTTCCAGCAGGCAGGGCTGGGGACTTTCCTTTGGGGAGCGGGAGAGCCCCATCACTTGCATAGGAGTGAGGCGGGGAGAGGCCATGCAGGGTGGGACTGGGGGTCCCTGCAGGCCTCGCTGCCCCGTTTCTGTTGCCCACCAAAGGGTGGAGCAGTAGCGTGTCTGTCTGCCTTCAGGTGGGCCCTCCCAGTTCCCCGAGACCCCAGCCCCAGCCCTGGGCCCAGGTAAGGGGGCCGGGGGCATCCCCACGTTGCCAGGAGGGTGGCATTTGGTGGCATCGCGTGTTCGTTACCAGCAGACTAAGGCCAGAGGAGGGATGAGGATCGGGCACTTACATGTGATCTGGGCCCCACTGGGTGGCGGGCATTCCAGAATCTGGACCTCGGAGAGGAGGCGTCGGGGGCGGCTGCGGAGGAGCGGCTGGGCTGTCTCCCCGCTCTGTCGGGCTGGCGCTGGAAGGACGGGAGGGGAGTCCGGAGCCCAGAGCTCTGAACACTTGGAGAGTTTGCGCCTGCCCCGGGGCTGACCTGCTCTTCTCCTGCCCTTCAGTGGCTTCGCCGTCAGCCTCTCACGGCCCCGGGCTCAGCAGCAGCGCCGAGAAGCACTAGCTCGGGGGCAGTGCCCGCCGAGGCCTGTCTCCCAGGGGCCGCTGAGAGGACCCAGGGGCCTTGGTGACCACTGAGGAGGGACGTCGGGGGCCGGGACTCCACCCTGCTCTTGTCTCCGAGGCCTGGGGACAGTCGTGCAGCTGCAAGGATCGTCTGGCCACGAGGAGGGAGGCCCTGCCCGGCCGGGCTCTGCAGCACCGGGGCACCGGCGCGGGGACCACAGTGTGCAGGAAGCCCCCCGACCGGCGCCCTGGGGAGGGACTGTGGGCAGGTGTGGGTGCAGGTGCGGGTGTGAGGCCCCTGCCCTCGGAGCAGGTGCTTCTGGTGCTAAGCCCTGGGACTGCTGCAGCTCAGCCTGTTTACCTGGAAACAGCTGGCCGTATTTATGGAAAGGTATTTATGGGCAGCCAGACATGCCCACTGCACCCCTGGGCGCTGGAGGGCTTCCCGCCTCCTGCCCAGCCCGGGAAGCCCTGACTCGGGACTGCGGGGCCTTGAGGGGCCTCTGGGTGGGCGCTTCAGTACCATGTGAAACCCAGTAAGTTAAGAAAGGAGCAGCCACTTTCTCAAGGCCTGTGTGTTCACTGCTTCGTGTGGGCCCCGCGGGGTGGCCTTCTGGGCCTGCCGGCATGAATGCACCTGACCAGAGAGGCCCGTTTGGCCCCTGTGCCCCTCTGGGGACAGGGGGTGCCACACAAGCAAAGTTGGGGTTTATCCCAGTTCCCAGTGCTCTAGAGGGGCATGGTGCCCCAAGACCGAGGAAGCGCTGAGTCCTAGAGCCTGCGTGGGGGAAGCATGGCCCCGAGGGGAGGAGGGCAGGGGTGCTGTTGGGGGCACCCTGGGTGCCCCCCTACTCCTACCCCTGCCCTATCTTCAGGGTAGAGCCAATGGAGAGGGCTGGACCCAGATTGTCACGCCGGACACTTAGGTCTGGGCTGTACCCCCTCTCCCCTCCCCTCCAGCACCAGCCCAGGTAGCTGATGCCTCCAAGGGCGAAGGATCTCATGGGGCCGAATAGGGTGGGTTCTAGAAAGCCCTGTGCCCTTAGACAACTAGTGAACAGCCAGTAGCAGAGGAAACCGAATTAATGGGCCACCGTGTTAAGACTCTGAGGTACATAAATATAATCCATACCCTGGAAGAGGTTGGGGATGGTGGTGGTAACGTGATGTAGGAAGAAGCAGGCCGAGAAGGACCAGCGTCAGGACTGAGCGGGAGCGTATGGGAGCTGGAGTCGGAGGGAGGGCGGCAGGAATCAGGCTGAACAATGGGTTTTCCAGCTCAGGACACTCCCAGGAGGCAGCATGGAGGCTGAGAGAGAGAAGATACAAAGGAAAGATCGGTAGAAATGGACAAGGGACGTGTTAACACCCGTGTGCCTGAAGTCCTAGAAAAAGAAGGTAAAAACCATGGACACAAAACAGCAAGTTCTCAGGTCCAAAGCTGGAGGATCTCAGATGGAAAGCACTCAAAGTGCAAATAAAACAAAATAAAAAAGCCCTATAGTCCAAAGAGCACTTAGAGAATAGTAGAGGCAAGGAGAAATCCTGCAACGCCCAGAAAACACAGACAGGCGTCGGGAGTGACGTGTGACTCCACAGCAGAAACACGGAAAGCGACAAGATGGTGACGTTGATTTCAAAGTGTTGAAGAAAAGATGTCGAAATTTGAATGTCATGGCCTTGAATCATGTGTCCTGCTAAACTGTCACTGAGCAGCAAAGTGGATGTTTATTCTCAGGTGTCCAGGGCCTCGGTGGGCACCGCGCGAGAACCGGACGTGAAAAATACACTCAGAGAAGTTTCCCAGCGAGAAGGGGAAGTGTGAGGTAGTCACTGCATTTCCCACGTGACCTAGTGGCTAAGAGACTCAGAACAATCACAGTGGAAGCCAGGTGAGGTGGGAGCTGAGGCAGGCGGGGAAGAGAAAGACACGGATATAAGGAAGCCAAACCCTAGTGCAGTTGGAGCTGAATAAGAAACTGTGACCTCCGCAAAAATGCTGGCAGGACGTTTAACTTTCAGATGGGAGGGAATTTCACCTCTCCAATGGACGGCAGGCAGGAAGGAAAAGTCAAGCAGAATAAGAAAGTAGATTAAAGCCTGATTGAAGTTGTTACAGATGATCAAAAATCAGATCCCTAGACTGCATTAAACATTCTTTTTTTTTTTTTTTTGCGATACGCGGGCCTCTCACTGTCGTGGCCTCTCCCGTTGCGGAGCACAGGCTCCGGATGCGCAGGCTCAGCGGCCATGGCTCACGGGCCCAGCCGCTCCGCGGCACGTGGGATCTTCCCAGACCAGGGCACGAACCCACGTCCCTTGCATCGGCAGGCGGACTCTCAACCACTGCGCCACCAGGGAAGCTCTAAACATTCTTCAACAGCATTTTATTTACGAAAGACATACCTGGAAGGACAGAAGTATATGCGTACAAAGTAAACAGAAAGAAAGCTGGGCCGTGAGTTTTGCTATTTCAGGGTGAAAAGCATCGTATGTGACTGTTTGTAAATATACACACATACAGTCGAGGCTCAGATTCGCAAAGCTGTGGTGGGTGTAACAGGCAGAAATGACTAACCCGGTGAGTTTACTGTGCTATTTATAAAAGCCAATACAGGGCTCCCCTGGTGGCGCGGTGGTTGAGAGTCCGCCTGCCGACGCAGGGGACGCGGGTTCGTGCCCCGGTCCGGGAAGATCCCACGTGCCGCGGAGCGGCTGGGCCCGTGAGCCATGGCCGCTGAGCCTGCGCGTCCAGAGCCTGTGCTCCGCGACGGGAGAGGCCACAATAGTGAGAGGCCCGCGTACCGCCAAAAAAAAAGCCAATACAAAAGCAAGACACGGCAATGATAACATTTTAATCATCTTTACACACGTGCTGTGTATACCTGTGCCTATATTCATTTATTTATATTCACATATGTACACATGTATGTTTAAGTCTATGAACTTCACACTCAATGAATGGAGGATAACGGAACATTTAACAAACCTAAAATTCCGTCTTTGAAGAGTAGTAAAGAAGAATATTCTAACAAGATTGATGATTATTTTAAACATGAAGCAAGAAAAAAATACAGAAGATGGGAGGGTTAACTACAGACACAGAGAATAAGACATACAAGAGAATATTAGGAAAAACTACGTACTAGTAACTTTGAACACTTAGCAAAATGGATATGTTTTGGGAAAGTATAAAATGCCAGGATCAGTGTAAGTAGAAATTAAAAACATGAATAAACTAGTAACAAGTAAATGCAAATAGTAGTCACAGCTCCGCCTCCCCCTCTGTCCCCAGGAACACCTGGGACAGGTGTCGGTAAAGGGGGCTGGGCCAGACTTCTGAGACACAGGAACTTGTCTGATGTGAGATGTTCCAGAAACATTAAATAGAGGAAACGCGACTCATTTCAGGAGGCCAGTCCCACCTGGGTTCTACAACCAGGTGAGGGCAGTACGAGAAAAGGAAATTACAGACTCGCAGCACGTATGCAGAAAGCCTGAGCAAACTATGCCAGCGTCTCAAAAATACTTAGAAAAACCCCACTTGATCCAATGGGACTTGGACCTGAGTAAAATGAGAGGACAGTTTGACATCAGAAAATGTGTCCACGTGTTTGGGTGACACGAAAAATCACGATGGTCTTGCTAGAAGTAGAAACAGCATTCGATAAAGTTCAGCTGTCTTTCGGATGTAAGTTCTTGGAAAACTGGGGACAGAAAGGCGCTTTCTTGGCAATGGTCATGTGCTAAGAATGTACTAGTTGAGCAGGGAAAGTGATGGATTCCAGCAAGTGGCCCAGGCCTCCTCGACCCCCAACCTGGGCTCCTGCCTCCCCTCCCCCGCGTTGCTGGTCTCCGCAGCCCTGATGGGACAGCCTGTATTTCTGGCCGTCCTTCCACATTAGAACTGGGGGCATGGGCTCGGCTTGCGTCATGCTGGGCCACCTGGACAGGACCTGGGTTGGGCCCTGTAAACCTCGTGGGAAGAAAGAACAAATTCCCTTAAAGATGGAGAATCAGATCGTCACTCACTCCTCCTGACCCCAGCAGAGCTTGGAGGACCCCAGGCCATACCATCAGGTGAGCAAAAGAAGTAAGAGGTGTTCACACCTGTGGGGAAGTGACAGACCAGCCTGTCGCTATAGGAAAGCTGAGAGGGCCAGAGACAGATGAGCACAATTACAGGAATTTGGCAACGTGGGCCATAAAATCATATAGATGATAGGAAATGTATAAAACCTATAAAAATCTGTAGCTCTAAAATACTGCCAATGACCCACTAGAAAACAGAGTACAAAATAGGATCCTGTTCAACGTGGCAACAAACCCCGGAAATACCGGAATTTATCTGGCGAGAAGATGGGTGAAGCCCTTCACGGTTTCAGATCTTAAGGGCCAGAAAGTGAGGATGCCAGCCCCGGCCAGCCCTCAAATGGACTTGGTTCCAGTGACGAGGTAGATGGGTGACAACTGGGGGGGGTGGTTTGGGGCCCAATGTCAGGAATCCTGACAAATAACAGAGAGCCTGGAGGAGGTGAGTGGATCTGCACGTCCAAACACTGGTGCACAACATTGCTCCCAAGGGGCAGAGACGGCAGTCCAAGGGCTCTACGTGAGGCCTGGGGATTGGGGTCCCCCAGGCACCGTCGGGTCCCAGGGACTTGGGGGCCTTTGGATGCAGTGTAGGTCCCGAGGGCTGGGCCACAATGCCTGTGCCGGCCACCAGGGGCGATAGAGGGCAGCCTGGGCAGGGTGGGGGTGGGGGGGGTCTCCCAGCAGGAGGGACCCGTCAGGGATGTTCCCTAGTGGCTGGGAGCAGCCAGATGTGCAGAGAGATCCTAAAACTCATGTTGAGTGCGGTGAGAACGAGGTCACAGGGACATACACCCTTTTTGTAAATTATGTCCCCCTCTCCATAGAGGGAAACTGATTTACGAGAACATGCAGCACATGGGAGGGGGGCCTCCAGGCCCTGGGGTGATGAGCTCAGCTCAGCCCCTGTTGCTCCCCCAACAGAGGGTTGGGGGGCCGTCCAGCTGTGTGACCGCCCACCCCTGGCCTCTGTGCTCCCGCGAACCACACCCCTTGTGCTCCCACCTCTCCAGGGAGGGCAGAGGGTGCCCACTGCCCCTCGGGGCTGGGCACTGAGGTGCCCGGCAGCTCTGGGGAAGGGCCCCCACTCCTCCACAGTCACATCCACCCTGGTGCCCCGAGGCGAGAGGGCCCTGTGGAAGGGCTGGGACACCACAGTGTCAGTCCCACCGGACCCCGTCTGGACATAGACTTTGCTGGAGTCAGCTGGGGTCCTAGGAAGCCTCAGTGACCCCCCGCAAACCCTTTGACCTCACCAGTAGGCAGAGGGCCCTTGGGCCTCTATCTCCCCACTTTGTAACAGGAGGGGTCGGGCTAGGTCCATTCCTGGTGTCGCCCCCTCCCCAGTGGAGCGGGTGTGACAGCCTCCTCCATGGGACCCCCTGTTATCTGGAGAGGGGAGTGTCACTAGGCACCAACACGGAGGACGTCTGTGGTCCTAAGAGAAGCAGCTCGGCAAGAAGGCAGGTCCGAGTGCCCTCCAGCTGGGGGTGGGGAGGGTTCTGGCTGGCCTTGCCCTGGGAGGGGGTCACGATGATGGGGTCATGACACCAGGGCCCACAGGGCTGGACCGCAAGCTGAGCAGAGAGGCCCCTCGGAGGGGCCCCCGCAGGCACAGGTGCTGGGGGGAGCCTGGGCTTTCCTCTCACTGCCCACAGCCCACCCTTCTAGGCCCCTCCAGGCCTCACCGCAGCTGGGGCCCTGTGCTTCCCGATTCTGCTGGGAGGGTCTTTGTCCCGAGCTGGCCTGGTCTGGCCCTCCCCAGGTGGACCCAGCCACCAGCAGCCCCGTCTCCAGTGACAGCCCCTCCCCAGGGTCCCGGGATGTCCCTCCTCCAGGCTAAGCATTCTTAATCTCTGCCTCCGAGGTTGAGGCCCTGCATCCACTTTGCAGAAGGAAACTGAGCTGAGGTCGCCGACCCTAGGTCACTAAAGCTAGGACGTGGCCCAGGGCTTTTCCAATTAACTGAAAACGTACCTGGCAACCGATGGGCGGTGGGCTGGCCTGCCCTCCCCGAGAGTCAGGGGTCAGAGGTGAGAAGGAATAGGCGGACTGCAGGCAGCTGGGCTTACACACCGATGCTGCCCGCCTGCTCCTGCCCAGGGCACGCACACACATGCGCACACACACACAAACACACACCTGCACCTCACCCTGGTCGCTAGCTTGCCCCACAGCAGCTCCAGGAAAAGAGCAGGAGTTAGCTCACACGTGGGAAAATGCAGGCCCCAGATTTCCACCTGTCCAGGAAGTAGGAGGAGCTGGGCCTGATCTCTGGCGACCCCACCCCCCAGATCATGCCTCTTTCACTGAGCCTGGCCCCGCACCATCCCCCCACCCTGCAGAGCCCCCGCGAAGGATGTGCCTTCCAGCTGCCCCAGGCCATGGAGGTCACCTTGGAGGTTAAAGGGAGGAGCTGCCTCTCCCTCCTGGTGCTGAACCCCTCCACCACCTGGTTCAGTGGTGGGGGCTGGGATAAGCTCCACCCCCACCCAGTCCCCTCCCCCTGGCCCAGGGCACTCCTCCACTTCCTCCTGCAGCCAGCCCCAGGGATGGAAGGGACACAGGGCTGGCCTCCCCGAGTCACCCAATTCTGGTCAGCGGGTGGGGATCCACACCCCAGCTTTCAAAGGAAGACAGGGCCCCGGCAGATTGTCAGGAGAGCCCTGGGAGCCCCACCCCAAGGACAGCACTGCCTGAGACAAAAGGGCAACGGGCATGGGTGTGGGAATTGGGAGGGCTAGCAGGGGGCTTCCTGGGGGAGCAGACCCGTCCTCCTCGCGCCTGGCCCAGCAGCGCCCTTCCACCCAGCTGGCCATCACCCTCTCCTGGGAAGCAGGACCCTTATTCCCCAGCCCAGAGGCCAGGCCAGCCTGCCTCTCCCCACCTGCGTGTCCCAGGGGATCCTCGGGGAGCAGACCAGCTGGGAGGTGAGGGATGAGAGGACACCCCAGAGGGGTTCCCACAGCCTCTGCCATGTCCCAGAGTCCCCCAGACCCACCGGCCAGGCTCAGCCTCAAGGGGCTTCTTGGGGATGGCCTGGCCCATGATGCTCCAGGTGGACAGATGGGGCAGGCCCAAGGACTAACACAGGGTGACCATGAATGGGGGCCCAGCACAGGTGACCACACAGAGGGGGACCAGTCCTGCCCACAGCATGTTGGGAATTTCTCAGGGACTGGTATGACCTTCACTGGGGCTCACAAATGTGCAAATCCAGGTGTTAAAGAAATACTTTAATGTCTCAAAGTCACAATTCCAGTGCTGGCACTGCAGGGTCACCTGCTGGCAGCTGGCCCTCCTCTGGGAACATGGGGCAGCCCTGGGTACTCAACGCTGGGGCAGGAGGGGTGCAGGAGGGAGAGCCCTCCAGGTCATCCCCGCTCTTCTCAGGGCCATCCGCCTCAATCACACACCCATGGCATAACTGCCCTGTGGGTGCATAGGGAGCAGGGCGGGGCAGCCAGGAACTGGGGGAGGGCGTAGCCAGCAAGCAGGCCTTGCTGGGCTCCTCCCAGGGACGCAGCCTGGGGTCAGGGCTGGCGTGGCTCCTGAGCTTGCCAGGAGGATGCTCCCCCTGAGGGCATATGGCCTTCCTCCTTGGAAGTGTCCAGAGCCTGCTCTGCAGCCCATGGGGCCTTGGGAGGCCAGGGACCTTTCAGGCCCTGGGGGCAAGTCCAATGCGCTCCCTGGGGATGGACTCCACTTGTTGGAGTGTGGATCAAAGCTGCACGGCCGCAGCCTGGCCTGGCGAGGTGCCAGCAGATCCGGCTACACATCCGTCTCCACCCGCAGCCGCTCCATCCTGCGCATGTTGCCCTCCACGGCCACGCGGCTGGTGATGCTCCGGGCTAAGTCCTCAGGGAACCAGCCCATCTCTCCATCCCGTAGCCTCTCGCCATAGAACCATCCTGGACCCAGACATGGGGCAGGTGAGAGCAGGGTCCTCGGCACCAGGCAGGGGCCCCTGTGTCGGCTCCCCCTCGGAGCTGCTGTTCCAGAAGACACCAGGGCCAGGCATCCCTTGGAGCAGACCCCCCTCCCCGTCTTGCCCAAGGTCACGTGGGCACCTGGTCTTCCATCAGGTGCTCGGCCCCAACACTGGACTCGGGCTGAGCTCACTCCAACCAGCTTGGTCCATCCTGTGCAGGTTGCAGGGGCCACCCTCCCGCTTAGGATACAGAGTGACCAAGAACCCACTTTTGATCCTGCGACTCAGGGACATTTGAGACGTCCTTGAGGGAGGGTACTGAAAGGGGCCCTGGAATCAGGCCCACTGTGAGTACATGCAGTGTCTACTTCCGGGGCGGGGGCACTCAGGGCAGCTGCCCATGCCAGTGTGCTCTGGACCCTTGCTGGGGCCCCCCGACTCTCAGCACCAGCCTGCCCGGCCCCTCCCACCTGCCCCACGTGCATCCCCCAGGCCTATCCCCCCAGGCCCATTCCCCTGTGCTCACCGTCCTCTTGCTCCAGGATCAGGACCACATCTGCCTGCTGCAGTGTGATCTCGTCTGCCTGCTTGGCCAAGTAGGCCTTGGTGATCTCCACCTGGAGCAGGTCTGGCGGGGAGGGCAGGCATCAGGAGCAGGACTATTCCAGGGAGGCGGTGGGCCGGGAGCCTTGCAGCCCCGAGAGGGCAGGGCTCCAGTCCCAACACACCCCTTGTGGCTTGGTCTCGTTGGGGCCCAGGGGCCCCCAGGTGTCCCAGCACACGGTCACGCGGCAGCTTCCCTCTGGCTAAAGCTGGGACCCCTCCAGAGGCTGCAGGACCTGCTGCTCCCACTTTCAGGGCCCAAACGCCCAGCACCCGCAGAGGGTGCACCCAGCTTCTAAGGGGCCAGGCAGGGCCCAAGCGGGGTGACAGCTCTACGGGCCAGCCCACTCCAGCTCCTTGGCCTCAGTTTCCCCAGCTACCGAGCAGCAGGGAGGATGAGGCCCTGAGACAGCGCTGGGCCTGTGTGTGCAGATGGACACACACGTACCTGGGGCTGGGGCCCCTCACCTGGCAGGTCACCCTGGGGGCAGGCTGTGGGGTGGACAGAGGGCTGGACAGCACCTCTCCCCTCCAGGCCCAACCCCCACCCCAGGGCCGGGAAGGGGTCGTGGGCCCTGCTGCGTTCGGGGCAGGCACTTACCTCCTTTGTTAGTGGGGCCCAGGCGCTGCCTCTCCCAGTGCGTGAGTGCTGTGATCCACCGCGCGCAGTCACTCCTGGGGGCAGAGCGCACGTGAGCGAGGCCCGAGGCCGATCCTACCAGCTCACGACCTTTGCTTCACACTCCCCACCCAGTGTGGCACAGTGGGAGGGTCGGGGTGTCCCTGAGCCCCCCACAGGCCTTCGAGGTGGGAAGGCAGTGGGATGAAGGATTACGCTGCCCGGGTACACTTTGGTGAGCCGGCCGGGAGCTGGAGGTGTAAGTGGGCGGCCCCTCTGGTCTCCCTGACCCACTGTGCTGGGGGCCGAGGCACAGGAAGTCACAGGCTCGGGAAGGAGCGGCAGGCAGGCCTCCCCCAGGCGGGCTGACCCTGAGTCACATCTGGCCAGGGACATGGAGTCAGGCAGCGGCTGCACCCACAGGACGCAGGCTGCCGTTTCCCGGCGCTGGACCCCAAGCGCCCTGTCCCGTCAGTTTGCTGTTAGAAACACTCAGCCTCAGCTTCCCACCTGGAAAGGGGGCTGTGCTGGAGGAAGCGTGGAGACCCAGCCAGCACCTTTCTGTGTGCTGGTCCCCCCACCGTCTGCCCTCACTGCCCTGCATGGCCCCCACCCTCTGCTCCAGCCCCAGTGTCCTCCTGGCAGAGGCCTCCTGCCTCAGGGTCTTTGCACTGCTGTGCCTCTGCCGCAGGCCCCTCCCCAGGGCCCCCACCCAGTGCTCCCTCCCCTGCCTTGTTTCTCCTTAGTCCTCTCCCCTTGGACACACAGGACAGTTCAGCCGCGCATTTTGCAGCTGGCGTGTCCCCCTCCCGGGAGTGTGAACTGCTTGAGGACTAGGCCGTCCCTGGCACAGTGCAGTGCCCAGAACCCTGGACCAGGCATCCCGTCCCCACGGAGCTCTCAGGACCGCCCCCGTGGAGCCCTCCCATCTTACGCGGAGTCGGAGGACAGCAGGATCTCCCCCTGGCGGCCCTCGCTGTTGTGCAGCAGGGTCAGCTGGAAGGCGTGTGGCACGAAGGAGCTGCGGTTGCCGCCCCCCGGCAGAGGGGCCTCCGAGGGCTCCATCTTCTGGACCTGGATGTGGTCCAGCTGGGCGTAGTCCTGGACCACGAAGCTGTCCTCACTGCAGGGAGACAGGCGGTTGGCCAGATGCTGCAGAGGTCTGTGGGCAGCCTGAGGGCCAGCCAGCCGGAAGGATGCTCCCGAGATCTGGCCCCAGCCCACCTCCCCGGCTCCAAGGCCATGGCTGCTGCCTGCTCCCCATCGCAAGGCCATGCAGCCTGGCGACCACAGGTGGGGCCCACCTCTTCTTCTTGGTGACCACAAGGACGTCGTTGAACAGGAACAGGTAGCATGTCGGCCGGCTGGAGAGTTTTCGGAAAAGCCCGGTTTCTTCCACCACGAAGAGCTCCCCGCGCTTCAGCAGCCAGCGGGAAGCAGAGATCAGTGGGAGGGACTGGGGGCAGAGCGGGGACAGGGATGAGTCCCGGGGGGGTGGCAGGGATGTGCAGCCATGGGGACTGAGCCCTGCCTCTGGGAACGGGGTGACCAGGCCTCCCTGGGCTGCACTGAGGAAGGGAGTGTGACTGTCCAGGCCTCAGACAAAGGGCTGTTCAGGCCGCGGACAGGAGCTCAGGGGGCGGCTGCTCTGTGCCTGGCCCGGGCCCAGACCCTGCGCAGCAACCCAGGACAGGCCTGTCCTGCTTCCAGCCAGGCCCAGGGGCCCACAGGGCACCTACCGAGGGCTCCCCTCAAACCAGGGGGCGAAGGCTGCTCTGGGGAAGCCTCCTGGCCCACCTCACACCAAGCAGGGGGCTCGGATCGGCTGCTTCTATGCAGGCTGTGAGGAACCCCTGATCTGTGGGGCCACCTCTGGCATCCAGGGGCCTTTGCTGCAAACGGAGCTCCCTCCCCTTCCGCGGCCTAGAGAACAGGCCCGGCTAAGGCAGACACCCCGGCCCCCGCCACGTGGGTCCCATGTCGCCATGGCCGGTGCTCAGACAGCCTCCCGCCAGCAAGGCTGGCGCTCCGGCGTGTCAAGCAGGAAGGGGAGGGGCAGGCAGGGCAGGCTTGGTGGGGACGGAGCCAGGAGGCCCTGCCCACCAGCCTCTGCTCCCCTGACACACCCCACCGGACACCCCACCCCTCCTGGGGCTCTGAGCCCCCGCACCCCGACCTGGGCCAGCTGCTCTCCTGCCCTCATGCCCTCCAGTTTCGAGACATGGGGGTAGAGGGGTGAGAGGCCCGCTCAGGGGTCAGCCAGGCCCAGGGTTGGGTCTTTGCTCTGGTCGGGGGCGTATTTCACCCCAAACGTGACATCTGCTGCCCGGCCGAGGAGAGGCTCAAGACCCCGGCCAAGGGTGTGGGCTCAGTGGGTCCGTGGCCATCATCACCCAAATGCTCTGTGAAGCCTGCTCTGTGAAGTCACCCTGATTCACCCCAAGGAGCCTGCTGCTCTCTCTGCTCGGCCCTCCAGCCCCGCCCACGGCACTGGTTCCCATCGGCTCCGGCCTGCTGGGCCGCCTCTGGGGGCTAGAGGTCAGCAGCTCAGCCTGATTGATGATAAGCTGAGGCTGGGCCCACAGAGCTGCCCCAGGGACCCTCCGAGTCTCCTGACCACCCGCACGCCCACAGGGCTCTGCTACAGCCAGGCCAGTGTGGGGAGGGGAGAGCAAAGGCAGTGGGGCGGGGCAGAGGCTGCCTCCAGGCCCCGATTCCAGAGAGCAGCTCCCACTTTGCAGGACGGCCCGAGTTGCTGCTGGGGCAGCCCCTGGACAGCACAAGGATGGGCTAGTCTGTGGGATGGTGGGGGAGCCGTGTGGGCAGAGGTCTGAGCTCTGCCTGCTTGGGAGGAGCTGGAGGCTGCCTAGACCCCTGCCCCCAGGACCGACAGACCCATCCTGGCCCCAGCGGGAAGGCTGAGCTGGCCCTGAGGTCATCCAGCCCCTGCTCCCAGCACAGCTGTCGAGGAGCCTGGGCCCAGGCTGAGCCCTGCCACTGGGCCTGCTGCTGGCTCCCCCTCACCGGCCCTGGGGTCTGCCCTCTGCCGCTGCAGCTCTGGGGATGGGGGGAGAGGCCAGAGAGAGACCCACCGCAGGCAAGGGGGCGGTGGAGCTGAGACCTGAGGCCAAGGGGCACGCCCTCAGGTGGGAAGAGGCCTGGAGAGGTCGAGGCGGAAGCCCAGCCCCGGGCTTCACCGGTGGGGCGGGGGGCACCCCCAGAGGCCTCTCTCCAGCCTGCATGCCGGGGACGGTGACCCCTGGCCGCATACAGAGCCAGGCCTGGGGACAGGTCAGGGGCCGGTGGGGCCCGCCTACCTTGACCTTACTGAAGTCCAGCTGTGTGTGCAGCGTGTACATCTGCTCCATGCGTTCCATCTTGTGGGCCCCCTCGTTGCACTGCTTCACCAGCTGCAGGGCGCGCACGCGCGAGCAGGTGCTGAGGGCCGGCCCACAGCCTGGCGCCAGACCCCAGCCCCGCCCCGTCCAGCCCAGCCTGGCCACCCACGGCAGCGGCCCTCACGGCTGTCCTGGTCCCTGCCCCGCCCCGGGCTCACCGACTGTGTGAGCGGCCCTCTCTCTGAGCCTCAGTTTCCCCACCGCAGCATGAGGAGCTCGGGAGGGACCGTCTGGAAACCCTCTCTGCCCCGCCCTCAGGGCCTCTGCCGACGGGTGGCCGTGGGGATAGAGCTCAGGGCTGGGCTGGGGCTGGGCGCCGCCTCCCCTCCCCTGGACCCCTCACCTTGCTGATGGCCTTGAGCGCACGGCTGGCAGCCTTGTATCTCTCGGGGTGGCCCTGAGTCTTGAGGCAGAGTGTCTGCAGGAAGAGACCAGACGTGAGAAGCCACAGGTAGCCTTCTGCACCCCAGCTCAGGGGCCTGCCTGGGGCAGGGGCTCCCCTACCAACGCCAGAGCCCGGGGGGGCGGCACCCAGTCCCTGGCTCTGGTGCTCCAGCCTGGGAGGCCCCTGAAGCTTCTGTTTCTCCACTTCCCAGAGGGCCCCGGAGGGTCTGATATCCTGTCTGCCTGGGATGCTGACCCGCTGAGCACAGGCCACAGGCTGTCTCTCAGAGCTCAGCTGGGCTCTGCCATGTGTGGGCTCTTGTGTGCATGTGTGTGTATGTGTACCTTTCACCCCACAATGCCCTCTGCCCCATGAGCTGGCATCTCAGAGCACAAGCCACTCCAGGAAGCCCCTCGGAGCCCCTCTGTCCACAAATCGGGGACAGCGACGGTGCCTGGGTCACCCCAGGCCCACGCCCAGGACAACTGGCCGAGGGTAGGGGGAAGCAACAACCCTGACTGATGCTCGGCAGGGGTCTGGGCAATACCGGATCAGACTCAGGACATGAACGAACCCTGTAACCATCAAGTCAGTGAACAAAATCCACCAAGTGCTGGAGCAGCTCCCAGCAGAGAGAGTTCTACGGGCAGCGCTGCTGCTGACAGCGGCCATGGTCACTGTGGTGATTAGAGCCGTCTTGTAATTGTCCTCATAACCATACAGAACAGATGGAGCGGGGGGAGAAGGTCAGGAGGGAGTAACGCTCTGCCTGCAGATGGACCCCGGGCCACCTCCCACTTACGTCCGTCAGGAGGGGCAGCCGGGTCACCCTCTGCATGGGCAGGATCAGGAAGGAGATCATGGGCAGACCCCCGCACGCCGGCCGCTGCTCGATCTCCCTCAGGGCCTCTCGGAAGGCGGCGCTGCTGCTCCTGCAACAGAGAAGGGGGTTCTCAGCTGCGGTGGGAGGCGTGGCCCGTCCATCAAGAGAAATCAGGCGGAAGCTGCAGAAGCCGGGCTGCGAGCAGCAACGTGCCCCGCGACGAGGGGCCGGATCCTCCCGTGGCCACCCCCGCCGGCCCCGTCCCCGGCCCTGGGGCCGGCTCACGTCAGCCGCTGCAGGGCGCGCTGCTGGTAGACCTCGTTGGAGCAGTAGGAGACGTAGGGGTGGAAGTGCCGCTCGGCGTGCTCTTCCAGGATGTCACTGATGTCCTCCACACACACCTGCGCCTTGTGCCGCCGCTCCAGATCCTCGAAAAACCTGTAGGAGCGAGGGTGAGGCCCAGGGGCTGCTGGGCTGTCCATGGCCCTGCACGTGTGAGCGCACACGCACGCACATAGCAAGGCTCCCAGATGCACCCACGCCAGGTGCTGGGTGGGTCAGCTGCTAGGGCCCTCCCGGGAAGACCCCAGGACAGATCAGCTCCTTAAACCTGAAATAACTGGGCACATACCCATGGCCAAATCCAAGGCCACTTCCTGCTAGAGTCTCGCAGATTCTAGCCAGCATCATGGGGAGCAGACAGGTAGGACAAAACATTTGCCACTTTGACTGGATTCCCTGGGACTTGGGTCAGAATTGCCAGCAGCCACCTGGAGCCCCGGCCGCCTCTGCCCAGCGCAAGGCAGGGGCAGGGGTTCTGCTCCTTGCAGGTGATTGGGGTCTGACACCTGATCGTCTCCTATGCCTCACCCCAGTCTGCAAGGGAGCAGGTATGGGACCCACCCCCTCAGGTTAGGGAGGGGACGCTGAGGCTCAGGGCGACGCCAGAGGGTGTTATGGGGTCGCCTAGGGCGCAGGGCAGTGAGGGGCTGGACCCACACAGGTGCTACCTGGACCTCGCCCTCCATGGGAGTAAACACACACATACACACACACACATACTTGCTGCCACACACGCATGCACATGAACACACACACACACCCAGAGGCCCTGGCGGGCCTGCAGCTACACACCCGGCCCCTCCTCCACCTCCTGGCCCTGCAACCAGAGCCCTGGGCCAGGCACCAAACACCTCGGCGCGGAACACGACCCGGGGCTGCAACTCAAGGCCGCCTCCAGCCTGCTCCGTCCCGTGGGCACCTCACGCCTCGTCACTGGCCCTCTGCGCTTGCACGTCCCCAGGGCCGGCTCTTGGTGGCCGCAGGCCCCGTGAGGTTCTCGCGCTCCCTGCCCCCCAGGGCTGCTCCAGACCGTCCATCCGCACTCGCAGACCAGGGTCACCCAGAGCCCCAGCCTTCCCACCCTCGAAAGCCTGCGCCGTCGGGTGCCGGGCCAGCGGGCTGGTCCCAGGCCTGACCTCCGGCTGGCACTCAGGACGTCCGTGATATTGGAGAAGAGGTGGTGGTGCTCTGTCTGGGTCATGGTCGCCCGCAGCTCCCGGGACTGCAGGAACTCGGCCACCAGGATGCCGAGGCTGTGCTGGTACGAGAACTCGGACGTGAGGATCTCGAAGATGGCCTGGGGCGAGAGCAGAGCGGATGTTGGGGGAGCCATGCCCGCCAGGCCCTGCCCAGAGCTGCCCTGCCACACACAGGGCCTGGCCCAGGGTGCGTGGGTGACAAGTGCTCAGGCCACGGGGATATGATCGGGGGGCGGGGGCAGGTCGGGACTTGGGCCCCCTGGACAGGATGCTGGCTGGGGCTGTCAGCATGGCCGTGGGGATGTGAGCCCAAGTCCTGGGCTTGCACTCTGGCTCGGCCACTGAGGAGCTGTGGCGCCGGCAAGGACCCCCACCCTCGCCCGGAAAGTGGGTAACGGTAGCCCCTCCAGCCCCCACCCCGGCCAGGGCATCAGCCATCGCTGGGTACCGGGAGGCAGCTAATGGGTGAGTGGGCGACGTCGCCATGGCTGTGGTCCCTGCGCCCCCCACCGCGTGTCAGAAGCAGGGCCACGCCCCCAGCCCCCCCCCCCTCACCTCCTGCCTCTTGTGCTCCTCGGTGGGCAGCTTGTCCAGGATGCCAGACTCCACCACCTGAGGACGGCACGGGCTCGAGTCACGGGAAGCTCATCCTGCCACCGGACCAGAGACGGAGCCAGAGACGCCGGGCTGGCCGGGCAGAGCCGCTCCTCGTGGGACACCTGGGACTGCCGAGCTGGCCTGTCCCTGCTCAGTCCCCTCATTCAGGTCTCTCTTCTCCATGGACACCTCCCCGCTCAGAGGGGCCCTGGGGCAGCCAAGGAAGGGCATGGGCGCCCGGAGGGAAAGGCCGCTCCAGGGGTGGGAAGGGGTCTCTGTCCCACAGAGCTGCCGGGGGCTGGGAGGCGGTGGAGAGACTCAGAACCACCCGGGGAAGCTGAGGGGCGTGCTGAGCGCAGGGCCACGACTCGGGCACACCTGGGCCAGGTGAGTGAGCACCCTGCCCGGAGGTAGGGGTGACACTGTTCCAGCATGGCGCACTGCCCCGCTCTCCACCCCTCAGGCCCCCGGCTGCCCCGGCTGGAGCATGGCTCACTCGGCCACAGTATGCCTGCCGAGTGCCCGCAGAGCCTGCCGGGGGCGACCCTCTGCAGGACCAGGGCCACCCGATTCGTGCTCCCCGCTCCACTGGGCTGGGTGGAGGCTGCCAGCAGCGCCTGAGCTGGGAAGGTAAATCCTACGCCTCATCGGACCCAGAGGCTTGGCCGAGACACCTGAGCTCAGGTGACGGGAGCAGAACCTCCGGAGGCGTTTCTAGGATAAACTGTCCTGGATCCTACCCCCAACCCAGGAGGTTGCGCACACGCACCTCCGGGCACGCAGCTGGCACCTGGCAGGTGGGAACACATGTGCACTTCCGGAACTTTTCGTCTGCCTGCCCTAACCCCCGCCCCGTCTTGGGCCCTCCCTGGCCGGCGGCCCCATGGCATGCAGTGTCCTGGAGCTCTGTGGGCGGTCACGGTGCCTCGGCCCCTCTCCTGCCCCACTGGATGCAAATGAGGAGGCCTCTTGTACTGCAGACAGAAGGAGCAGCCAGATGCCCCTCCCTGCTGCCCACCGCGCCCACAGCCCGCACTGCAGCCCCGTCCCTCGGCTCCCAGGGGACGGGGTCAGGAGTCTGTCTGCCCCACGGCCAGCTGCGCCCTCCTGGGGTAGCGAGGGCTGCCTCCCTGGGTACCTGCTTGGAGCACCAGCGCCTGTGTCCCAGCCACACTCTCCACCGAGAACCCACAGCCCTGCGGGGCAGGGACCAGCCCCGTTTTCAGACGTGGAAGGTGAGGCGGCGCCTGGCAGTGGCACGCAGCTCTGGCCAGGCCTCTCCCCTCCCCTCTGGCCTTCTTACTTGGACCCTCCTGGCACTTTCTGGGCACAGCGCCCTGGGAGGAGGTCCCCTGTGCCCCCAGCTCCCTACAGGTCAGCCTGAGCAGGGAGCTCAGGGAGGGTGAGGGGCTCACCCGTGGGACGACCGTCACACACACACAGATGACACATGCCCCTAACCCCTCTCCCCACCACCAGCGACCACCCCCACGGGGCCCCGCAGGGCAGGGCAGCACTGAGACACCAGGAAGACCCCCCTGCCGGCTGGGCGCAGACGGGGCGTTTCCAGGAGGCCCCTCCCCTCACCGGGAGGACCACCCACGGGCTCGGGAGAAGGGCCTCTCCCCACCATCCTGGCCGCACCTCTGGGAGCTGGCTCCAGGTGACCTGGGGGGGCCGGTAGCTCTTGACCACGATGCAGGCATCCACCTTTTGGGTTCCGTCAGGGCTGGAGGACTCATTGAGCAAGTCATCGTCGGACTCGTGGCTGGTGTTCAGGCCTCGCTCCCGGATCTCCTGGTAGAACCGGGGATCTGGGGAGACGGGGTGTGCGTCACCTGCAGGCCTGGGGGCTCTGAGCGGCCCTGGCCCCCCGGGAACCCGCACGCTGAGTCCTCCCGAGGAGGCCCTGAGAGCGTCAGGTAGTACAGGGACCCCCAGAGCAGGCTCCCCTCGGGCCGGCTGGCTGCCATGGCTGAGCTGGCCGAGCCCAGGGCAGGGGTGGCATCCCCGTGCAGAAAGTGGCACCTTCAGACCAGGGCTGAGCCCATACATCAGAGAGTGGCACGGGCCTAACTGCACGGCCGTGGGGAGGGGGACCGGGCTGCGGCCGTCCCCAGGTTGGCCGAGGGCGCTGGAGGCTGCCTCCTGAGAGCCCCCCAACCCGAGGTGAGGTTTCCCGCCCTCCGGCTCTGCAGTGGCCACGCGCTCAGCAGCCCCGCTGGGAGGCTGCGTGGCTTGGGACGGCTCTGAGGCAGCCCCTCCTTGCTGCTCCTTCCCGCCCTGGCTCCGAGACCTGGGGCATCACTGCTGCTGTCCTGGGGCACGAGGCCTGATCCTGAGGCCTCCCCGCGCCCAGACCTGTGGCTGTCCACAAGGTTGGGGCTGGCAGGGAAGGAGCCCTTTCTGGCTGGGGCCCCTTACACCCACTGGCTGCTCCATCCAGGCTGGGCGGGCACCTACCCTCCAACCCCCATGGGGTCCTGCCGGCATCTCACCCCTCGGCAGGCTGAAGGCACTGCTCCGGGCCCTGCCACGGCCCAGATGTCACCCACGGCCCCTGAGCCTTTAACACTGGGTCCCTGTAGCCTATGTGTCTGCACCCCAGGCCCAGGGCCCTCTGCCTGGCCTTGGTCCCACCAGCAGGGCCTGGCGCACACAGTGTGTTTGACAAACATCTGCTGAGAGAGAGTGTGGAGGCTCCGTCTGCCCGCAGCCCCTGGACAGCACAGAGTCCAAGGGAACTTTCTAGGCCCATCAGAGCTGCAGGGTCAGACGGGCCACCAGGCCCTCCAGTCCCCGGGGGGAACCCATCCAGCACGTAGTTCTCCATCTCCCCCAGGAGGCCCAAGTGAGACCAGCCTCCCCAGGAACCAACCCGGCCTCAGTGCCGCCCGACGGCGCCCCTTGGCCACACTCACCGTCCTTGAAGGAGCCCTTGTGTGCGCGTTTCCGCCCCAGCGTCTTCTGTGCAGAGAGACCCAGAGACACGGGCAGTCAGCAGGGAGGAGGGGCAGCGGGCAGCAGTCCCCGCACCTGGGCCCAGAGACCAGACCCTCCACATGTGACGCCACGCCCAACACGAGGGGCCTCTGCTGGGCATGCAGAAGGTGCTTAATAAACGTCGGCTCCACGAGGAGGCGGGGCCACCAGGCAGAGGCCAGGGCAGGTAGGACGGAGTGGAATGGGGCTCAGAGCAGGCAGGGCAGGTGACCAAGGGCTGGGCAGGCCCAGGAGGGCTGCCGAGAGGGGATGCTCAGGAAGGTGGGCCCGGAGGGAAGCCGAGGCAGCACAGGTGTGGCTGGGAGATGGCCTAGAAGGGACACTGGGCTGGGAACCGGGGCCGCACGAGGGCCCCACGAGTCCGGGACCTGGGGTGGCAGGAAGAGCAGAGCCTGGCAGGTTGGCGTCCAGCCCCAGCACAGGCCCGGGGTCCCAGCAGCTGCTGGTGGGGCTGCAGGGGTGAACTGGGGGCGGCAGGGCTCTCAGGGCCCCATACCCTGGTCCTTCCAGTTGCCACTAAGAGCCCGCTTCCTTGGCTGGGACACCATTTCCCCTGACCCACAGGTGCACGGGTTCCAGGAAAGCGGGAGCTGGTTTCTCAAAACAAGCTGGAGCCTGGAACTCCCCGTGCTGGTCTGGAATGTGCAGTGCTCCCAGGCGCACCCGGCTGCTCCCTGCACCCTCTCAGGGCGCTGGAGGCCGCCTCCTGAGAGCCCCTCAACCCTGCTGCTCTCCGCACCCCCCAGCGTCCCCACCCCTTCCACCTCCAGGCCCGGGCACCTGCTGTCTCCGCAGCCCGTCCTCCACCTGGCTCCCATCCGTGTCCACGCCTCTACTTTAACCCTCTCTTTTCCGGGACCCCTGCCCCACCCCAGCCCTGAGCTCCTGGGGATCCCCACCTCTGTGCGCTCTCAGCACCCTGAGCACCCCCAGCCCAGCCCACGGGGCCCCACCACCCTGGGAGCTCTCCTGGGGCCTGCTCACTGGGTGCATGAGGCCTCAGGAAACGTTGGCCGGCTGCACGTATCAAGCATGAATGAACAATGGACCCTGCAGGCCTGGCCCTGGGTGGGCGTGGAGGTGCCGCGGTCCAGGCTCTCCGGCGTGCACGGCAGGGGCTGTGCCCTGCCCCGCAGGCCAGGGGTGTCTCTAGCCCAAGGACAGTGGTCCTCCCTGCCCTGCCCCTCTGCACGCTGGGTCACCAGCATTCTGACAGGTGGTCTGGGCTTCTCCCCAGATCAGGGCCAGGGCTCACGGTCTGGGCAGAAGCCCGTGGTGGAGGAGGCCACCGGGACGGCAGCTGTGGGCACAGAGCACCCTGAGCCGGCGGTCAGGCAGGGCAGGGAAGGAGAGCGTGCTGGGGAGCATCCGGCTTCTGAGCTGCCACAAGCCCTCCTGAGTCCCCGATGGGGGCCCCTCGGGCAGACAGCCCCCAGGCCAGTCCATGCTGCAGAGCCATGACTGAAATCTGTCCTTCAGATGGGCTGGCTCCCCCTCCGTGCTCAGAGGGACTTGGAAGAAGGGCTGGTTCCTCCCCAGGCTCTGCTCTCCGCTGTGGCTGAGAGCTGGGGTCCTGGGTAAAACCTTCGATCTTCCTGAGCCTCAGCTGCCTCATCTACAAAATGGGGACATTCACACTCTGCTCACGGCCTGGCTATAGAGCTTAACTGGAATAAACCCTCCCAGGAGCCTGCACAAGGTGCGCGGCTGCATGATGATGTGAAGGTGTGTTCGGGCCCCTTCCCTGCCCACAAGCTCCTGAGGCCCCTTGAGGCACGGCCCCCACCCCGTTGCCCAGGCAGATGAGCCCCCTACCTTATTTTTGGCCGCGGACCAAGCAGGAGGCTGGCTGGGCTCCTCGGCCAGAGCCTGGATCTTGGGGCTGAGCTGGACGGGGCCGCCCTCGCCACCGGGGGTCCCCAGCCCCTTCATGGCCGCCCGGTAGGATTGGTTCCTCAGATTTCGTCTCAGCATCCCCCCAGGACCCGTGTCCACGTCCATGTCGTCCAGGGAGAAGCTGGGGGCCGAGAGGAGCTGGGGGTCCCGCCGGGCAGCCTCTTTGCTGAGCATGGCTGCCCCAAAGCTCTGATGGCGGGCCGGGGTCTTAGCCTTGCTGGACACAGCCAGGCTCCGGGGGATCAGCTGCTGAGTGCCCATCTTGAGGGCTGCCGGGCTTTGTGTGCTCAGGACGATGGTCCTCAGCTCCTGGGACTCAGGGGACGGCGACGGGGGTGCCGGGGTGTCAGGCTGGAAGGCGGCATTGCTCCTGCTTTGCAGGGAGCCCCGGACCATCGGGAGCCCAGATGCTGGGTTTCCCTCGGTGTCGAGCTGCAGCTCTGAGTGGAAGCGGTATTCCAGGAGCTTCTCCTCCAAGGAGCTGTCCGAGTGCTGCTGGGACATGCTGAGTGGCCGCGGGGACCTGGGGGAAAGGACAGAGGTGAGGGCAGCCCTGCTGCAGCCGGAGCCCAAGGTACGGCTGCCAGGATGCGGTGCTCAAAGCCTGGCTTCGCAGCCAGGAGCTGAGCTGCTACGCCCTGTGCCTCACTTTAAAAATCTGTAAAATGGGTACAATAATAAGCACCCAGCTTCCTGAGGATGCTGGGATAGGTGGGGAGCTCATACAGGTAGCGCTTGAACAGGGACCTGGCCACTGAGGGGCTGTGTCACCGGTGCCGAATAGAAGGTTATCTGTGAGCCTCACGAGGAGCGGCTGAAGGTTTAGAACTTCATACGATCAAACCGTAACATGGACAGAACTCACTCCTTTAATTCTTTCCCATTTACTTTTTTTTTTTTTACAACTTTATTGGAGTATAATTGCTTCACAATGGCCCATTTACTTTTAATAAGAACAAGGATAGCCACCACTTAAACGCTTCTTATAAATGCAGAACGTCTGAACGTTAAAATTACAAGGGCCGGGTAAGGGTGGTAGACTTTTTCAGATGGAGAACTAAGATTCTAAGTCACCCACCCAGGTGGCCCCACTGGGAGGGAACCTCAGCTCAGAGCTTCACCGCGGCGTCCCGTGCCATTTCCCCTGCGGACCTGGGGAGGACCGCTGACCCAGGAGTTTATCCAGCAGCGCTGTGGCGGGGGAGGGCACGCCCTGCTCTCTCCCACCTGGGTGCACGCAGCCAGAGGGGGCCAGGCCTGGGATGGTTGGCGCCACCAGGGACCCACTGTCTGTCGTCCCTGGACCCACCCGGCGGGTTCCAACCCGAGCACACCTCACACACACAGCCTTAGGTCCAGGTGCTTCCCCCTGGAGGTTCTGAGCTTCAGCCCAGGAATCCCTCTGACAGGAGGCCGGGAAGGCCTGGCCACATGGGGTGGCCTAAATCGCGGCACAGTGGAAGCGACTCAGGGGCCCCCAGAGGCCTGGCTCTCCGCCCGCTCTGCTGCCCCAGCTTCCAGATTCTCGGCTAAAACCATCCCAGGAAGGTGTGTGCAGCCCCGCCTCCCGGGCAGCAGGGAGGGGCTGCCGCTGGAGCCCTGGCCACGCCCACAGCGGGAGGATGGCCCACGCATTCCTGGGGACATTCTGAGTCCCCAGGCCGAGGATGGCAGCAGCCACCCCAGGCCTCCCTGGGCGCTGGCAGCCGTGGGTGGGTCCGCACCTTCCTGGGTCACCCTCCCCGTGTTAACTTGGCTGCACTGTACCCAGGCCTGGTAGAGAAATGGGTTTCTTACAGGTTTCCATCTATGCAGGCCAAGCAAATGCACCCCAGTGGGCATGCAGGAGACGTCTAGCTCCTGAGTCCTTTTTTCTAGCCACCGTGTAGTTCCCATGGGGGTGGTTTACATTGTAGAACACGCAGGCGGCACTTAGAAGCCCACACGGAGACTGTGGTGCCTGTGACTCCTGCCCGCCCCATCCCCTCATTCTTTCTCCTTCCTCTCCCTCCTCCCCGTCTCAGGCCCCAGGCTTGAGTCGCCTCCTGTGAGCCCAGGCCCCAGACCCAGCCAGTGGCACACGTCCTCTCCCAGGAGAGGGCAAAGGCTCTTCCGGGGCCGGAAGGTGCCGGACGGAGCCTGTCAGGCCAGCCCTTGCTGGGTGTGATCTCGGTTCCAAACAAGGCAGCCGCACCCACAGGCCTGGGGCGCCACCAGCCCGGGACCCAGGCCTGAAGGAGAGGGGCACTGTGCCAGGGGCGTGGGCCACTGCCCTGCTTTGGCACGAGCTCCAGGACCCAGGCCCAGCTGGAGCCGACTCCTGGGGTTGCAGCTGTCGCAGGATGCCTGTCTTCGTCCTCCCACTGCTTAGCTGATCAGAGAGCTACCTGGGCATAGGTTCAAAGGTCAAACAGCACCGAGAGGCTTATCATCCAAGATAGGCGTCCCCTCGTCCGCGCCACCCTGTCCCCCACAAACCACCACTCCTGGCTTTTCAGCTTTCCCCCAATTTCTAAACAAGCCCCACTTGCTATTTTGAGATCTCCTAGCCTTGAGCACCACTCACCCTCTCCTGGCGGTGTGAACGAGGCTCCGCCCCCGGCTCGGCCATGCCCGTGGGCGTTTGTGTTAGCCTGGCCCGCCTGGCCGCCCTCTCGTTAATAATTCTCTCTTGTTTACTGGCTGGCTTTCTTCCTGTTAATTTTCCCCCGTGCATTCCAGCGTCCCTGCCCTGGGCATCTGGATCGTGGCTCCATAGGGTCCAAGCATCAGTCCTCTCTCCCCAGGCCCTCCCTTCCCAGCTCTCAGGGCAGGAGCTCGGCCCCCTGACCCACACCCGCATCCTGGTCCTCCCCTTTCCTTCCTCCCTCCCCACTGAGTTTGGGCCCACGCCCTGGCACCTTCCCAAGGCAGCATCACGGGAGGGAGACCTCTGAAAATGTCTTCTTTATGCCTTTAGAGTTCCACTGGAGATTATCTTCTTCCAGGATGGAGAAGCCTTCTTCCCTTGCCTTCCAGCTTTCACTGCCGAGACATCCGACGCCAGTCTGACTTCACCTACTTGGTCACGACAGGAGGCTCTCTTTCCCCCTCTCTGCTTTACCACCTACGGGGATGGATCCACGTTCAATCCCTGAGCCACAGGCTTGTGCATCCTTCCCACCTGTTTTAGGTCCGCATGTTTTCCAGTGCTATTTCTTTGATGATTTCTCCCACCTCCGTTTGCTCTGGTCTCTTTCTGGAACAGCCTTTAGTGAGAACCCCTCATTTCTGACCTCTTCTCTCCTTCTCCTTCATCTCTTGTTCTCCTTTGTGGGAGATTCCCACCTTTCCACCAAACGATTGCTGTTTTCATGGTCCCACAAAGAGCTCTCTCTTGCTCTTTTTGCAGAGCAGCCTGTTCTTGTTTCACGGACGCCACATCCTCTTTCAATGTCCCAGTCAGCTGTCGGCTCCTATTTAGGAGACAGGCATGTTCTGGTGGGAGAACCGTGTGCCCTGTGAGCACACACACGTGAGCACACATGTGAGCACATGCTTCTGCCTGGCAGGCTCTTTGGGACTCCCCACGGGGTCCATGTCTGGAGGCTTCTCCTCCAGCCAGCTGGCTCTAAGAGCATCTCTTTCAGCTTCCTCACAGGATGCTGGCCCTTGCCTGGTGTCCTGCAGCCAGTGCAGGGGAAGGCTGAGAGCACAGACTCAATGGCGGCCATGTTCTGTGGGCAGCAATGCCACTGAGAGAGAGACCAGACACCTTGCAGTGACCACTCGAGCCACAGAGGCAGGTCTGCTGCCCAGCAAAGGCAGCCCTGGGAAGCTCCCCCACCGATGCCCACGGCAGCGAGGGCCGCGTGCTGTCTGTATGTCCCTCTGTCTCCCCGACGAGCCTGTGCGTCCTTCAGGAGCAGGGATGATTTCCTGTTGACGTCCCCACAGACAGTTGGGCTCAATTCACAAACTGGTGTGTGAACGCTGATATCGTGGGTACCTGCCTGGCTCTGCTCTCCCTGGAACTGTGTCTTCCTGAAGAGGCCTGGAGGTTCCATGTGAAGCACTGGCCCACTTGGTACTTTGCTTCAGGCAAGCCGAATCCACCAGGGCAGCTCCACAGGAGCTTCTAGACCCATCTGTGCCCCCTCCTGGGTGACGCCCTGCTGTTTCTGCTCAGGGTGGGCTGGGGAGGGTCCCTTACGGCTGAGCCCTGGGAACCACAGTTTCTCCCTTTGCCACTAAGCAGCCCTTCCCGGTGTCCCCAGCACACGTGCAGGTGTGGGTAAGGGACAGGCGGGGCTTGGGTGGGAGGAACGGGGGCTGGGAGTCCACAGGTAGAGGTGGGGGAGGTCTCTGGCAGCCTCAGGTGACCCGACCCAGCCTGTCCGGTCCTACGTTGCACTTGGCCCTGCGCTGGCTCTGCATTTCACGCTGGCCTGGCCCAGAGGGCCCCTTGCAGCCCAGCACCCCTGGAGCCCTCATTCTGCCTGACAGATGGGCTTCCCAGGACCCCGGCAGGCTCAGCACCGTCCCTCCCGCTGCCCTGAAGAGCACAGCCCTCCTGGCCTGGGCCTAGGGCTCTGGTCACAGCAGCTCTCACAGCCACCAGGACCCAAACCGCACCAAGTATGGGACCTGCCACCCCTTGGGTGACGTCACCACAACACCTCCATCTGTCGGACGTCTGTCCCTCTAGGTCCAGCTGACGGGACCCTGCCTGGTGGGGCTCGGCCTCTCTGGCACAGTGCACACGACCCCATCTTTGCTCAGACAAACTTGACCCACAATGATGGCCTTGTGCTCGGGTAATTCTGCCCGGCCTGGTTCCAGACTTGGAGTCACATGGAATTTGGGGCAGGATTTGGCTTCGTAAACCATGCAGCACGTAGCAAACAGTTCTGTCTGCAGGGTGGCCAGGGGCAGCTGGGGGCTCTCAACCAGAGCAGCTTGGCCCCCCAGGGGACACTTTGCCGTGTCCGGAGACATTCTTGGTGGTCACAGCTGGGGCTGAGCTACCAGCCTCTTGTGGGCAGAGCCCAGAGACACTGCTCAATACCCTACAGGGCCCAGGACCGCCCACGACAAGGAATCATCTGGAACAAATGTCTGCAGTGCTGAGGTAGAGAAACCTTGGTTCAGCTAACTGGACTCACCCGCCTCCCTGGGGGTTGGGAAGACGGCCTGGCCGCCCTCAGCCCCGGACACAGCCTGGCAGTGGGAGGGGCAGTGGCAGGCCTCGTGCTCCTCCCACCCTGAGCAAAAGCCTCCTGCTGTCTTCTTCCTATGATGCCTCCGGGCACCGGCAGGCTCAGCCCGCAGTGCCCACCCAGACAGGCCCACCCGTGGTTCCCACTCCCGGCTCTGAATCCAGCCGCCCCATAAACCCAGCCTCCATGCCAGGCTTGGCTGGCACACACAGTGTTTCCCCAGAGGAGCTCCGGATCAGAAATCAGAGCCCTGACTCCGCCAGGTAGCCTGGACAGGTGACCCACGGGTGTCCTCTAAACACCTTCTCTCCCTGTGTGTCTAGCCCCTCAGGGATCTTCTGGAAGGCAGGCATTTCCCTGCTCTGCTAGGTGAGGAAACCAGGGGCAGAGGGAATGTGACCTGCTGAGGTCAGGCTGCTGGTCAGCGGAGAGCTGGGCAAGGAGCCAGGCCCTGTCCTGACCCAGATCACTGCCCCAGTGGGCCAGCTGGGTGAGTGGTGACTCTCACTGGAAATAAAGATGCTGGTACAGGCGGCCGGTCGCCGGAGCATGGCAACTGCCACAGGCGAAAGAGAGGGGCAGCTGAGATCCATTCAGAAACTGAAACTAGAATTCCAGGACCCAGCCGCGGGGAGTGGCCGTGCCCATCGGGTCACGCACAGACTGGCATCTCAGGGGCCCCGCCGGCAAGCCACGTCATGCCACCTCACTCTGCACCTGGTTTCCTCTCGTGTAGGTGAATAGTGTCTCCTGTGTAGGGTGAGAGACACCCCCCTGCCCCGAGCCCCTGGGGAACCAGAGCCCTTGTGGAACAGAGATGCCCCTGCCTTGCACAGATTCCTCCCCTGCAGGTGCCCAGGTAGGAGGGGGAGAGGCCTCCGCCAGCTCACTCCCCCCTGCCGGGAGAGCTTGGGAAAGCCCTGGGCAGTGCCCGTGATGTGATGCTGGCTTCTGCGGCCCATGGACATCGGCAGGGCAGTAACCAGAAGAGGATCCAGCTGCAGCTGAGTCAGCACCCTCTAACTGCTCCCATTTCACGGAGCAGGAAACTGAGGCCCAGAGGGCTTAAGTAACTTAGGTTACACAGAGCCGGGATTTGCACCTGGGGTCCCCGCCCTTAAGCACTAGGCAGCAGGGGTGCAGGGTAGACTGGTCGGCCTGACAAGCACCCACTGAGCCGCCACACCAGGAGGTGCAGACTGTTCACCTCCAGGTCGGATGCAGAGCTCCCGGCCGCCCCCCGACCCCGTGCCCGCAGCTGGGCTGAGGTCCACACAAATCTCAAAAAGGATCCTTGCTTCCCGGATGCAGACACGGAGGGTGGGCAGCTAAGCCAGGTGTCCTGGCAGTAAACGGGACCCACAGCTTTGGGAGCCTAGCCCCGCCCTCCTCCCTTCCCCCTCCTTCTTAGCGGGATGGGACGCCGCACACCAGGACCCCTCCCTGCCGCCGGGTCTGCCTACCAGAGTGGGGGAGGAGTTTGTTCCCAGTTTGATGTGGGGAGGGGGTCCTCATTCTTGGGGCTGCTACTCCTGGTGCCAAAGCAGGTTTGGGCAGCAGATTCTCCGGAGTTGCTGGGGGGGTCGTTCCGTGCGCACCCTGACCCACCTTTTCAAAGATCCTGGGGCTCCCTAGGGTCTCTCAGCCCTGATGCCCCAGTGGGAGCTCTGGCTGCAAGTCCCGTCCAGGGCGAGGGAGTGTCCCCTAGGGCTCAAAGGAGGGGGGGCCAGGGAGCTGGGACGCCAGAAGCCCAGGGGAGCGGGGTGGGGGGGTCAGAGGTCAGGGGCTCTAGGTCCAGCCAGGCTCTGTCCCCTCCCACAGCCCCCCTGGGCTGGGCAGCCACCGCGGAGGCAGGCAGCCGCTGAATGACGCGGCCCCCGGGGCAGGGCTTGCGGGAAAAGTGAAGCGGAGGAAGGGCGCCCTCCGCCTTGCCAGCCCCTCCCCAAGGCTCATCCCCACCACCTCGCTCACCCGTCCCTTCCCAGGCCCACCTGTCTCCCAGGCTCACCTGTTTCCCCGTCACCTGTCCCCCAGGCTTACCGGCGCCGCGGGGCGGAGGACGGAGCTACGAGCTCGGCGGCCGACGTGGGGCCGGTCCACCTCCAGGCTCTGCAGGCCCCGAGCTCTGTCCCGGTCGCTCGGTCCCTCCCTGTCCCCGCCCCCCCACTTCCTGTGCGGCCCTGCAGGAGGCGGCAGCGTTCCGGCCCCGCCAGGTGGGCGGCCAGGTGGGCAGGGCACGCGCCAGGCGGCTCCGGCTCCGAGTGCTGGGTGGGAGGGGCCGGTGGGGCGCGCCCCAGGTACCTGGCTGCGCAGCCTGCGTCACTGTCCCCACCTGGCCAGCCGGCGCCCACGTGACCTGCAGCCGAGCTGGCTCGCGCCTCCGAGTCCCGGTTGGAGTAGCCCTTCTGGGACCGCCCTCTGCCCTGCGCCCTCCACGCCCACTGCCTCGGGCCTGGCGTCGCCTGCCAGGGTGACGCCAGGGCTACCCGGCTTCACCCCACTGCGACCCTGCATTTCTCCTTACAGGCCCGGCTCTGTTGCCCCCTCCTCCAGGAAGCCCTCCTAGAAGCCGACCAGCCCAGCGGGGAATCGGAGGTTTGCAAGGCCTCCACTGCTGCGGAAATGGCCCCACCTTCTGGATTCTTTGCAGAATGGCGGCCAGAGGGCAGCCCAGGAGCTCTGGCCGCCTTCAAGGTGTTTGGTTTGTTTCCATCACCCCCATTCTACAGATGAGGTTCCTGAGGCCTGGAAAGTAAGGCGCTTGCCAGCCGGCACAAAGCTGAGTCTGGACTCCAAGCCTGCCCTTTCTAGGCCTTGTTTAGGGTGGGTCCCCTGGGCAGAGGCTGCAACAGCCCCCCAGCTGGGGTTTCAGGAATCAGGCTTCCTGGCGCTGCAGGAGATGCTGTGGGCGGGGACAGGCGGGTTTCCACTCTGAGCTTGGGCTGACCTGCCAGTCAGCCAGGCAGGGAACCCCCCTGCCATCCGACCTGCCCTATGTCACCATCACCCCAAATCCCAGCTCACACCAGCCCAGGGTGGCAACAGTGGAGCCGGCTCTCAGCATACTCAGGGACTGCCCGTGACTTCCTCCATCAAGGGCAGAGGCCTCAACTTCCCCATGAGGCCCACCCCATGGCCCACACTCTGCCTGTGCAGCCCCCAACTTCCCAGCATTCCCTGCTCTGCAGGGGGAGAAGGCAGCCCAACCCAGGAGACCTGCAGCACCACCTCCTTGTGCGAGGAGCATCCTTCCTGCCCCACGGAGCCAGGTGATGAGCTTTGGCCCAGGAACCTGGAGCAGAAACTTCTAGAGCCATTGCCTGTGCCTGCTGGGTCCCCCGGCCTTTGCTTCCTCCAGGAGAGGGTCTCCAGCCCCAGAATGAGGAGCCGAGTGGGGCAGAGCCACTGCCGCTGTTGGAAGCTCCTGACACGGGGGCGTGTTTGTTACAGCAGCACAACCTGCTGGAAGCTGGCTGATGTTGATGCCTTCCTCTGGGGCCAGCCCAAGGTTCGTCTCCAGCAAGCCTCCTCCTCCTTCCTGCTTTCCTCCTACTTTACTCTTAGGTATTTATTGAGCAGCTACTGTATGCTGACTACTGCGCAGGGCATCAGAGATACAGCCATGAGCAAAAGTGCCATGATCTCTGTCCTCATGGAGCTCCCTGTGGGGAAAGACAGACAAATGTAAAATGACAGCCACTCGGGGTTCCAGCAAAAACACAGTGATCAGATCTGGTGGAAAGACCCCTTTGGTAGTTGAGGAGAGTGGAGGGTGGAGGGGCCAAGACAGATACCCTGACCCCCAACCCAGACCAAGGAAGCTGATATCATGCCTCTGCTTGAATACTTCCAGGACGGGGAGCTCACTACCTATCAAGACCAATGATTACATCGTCCCTGGTTTTCATGTTCTTCAGTCATTCTTTTTAAAATTTATTTTATTTATTTATTTTTGGCTGTGTTGGGTCTTCGTTGCTGAGCGCAGGCTTTCTCTAGTTGCAGCAAGCGGGGGCTATTCTTCATTGCACTGCGCGGGCTTCTCATTGTTGTGGCTTCTCTTGCTGCAGAGCACAGGCTCTAGGTGCGTGGGCTTCAGTAGTTGTGGCACACGGGCTCAGTAGTTGTGGCTCGCGGGCTCTAGACTGCAGGCTCAGTAGTTGTGGCGCATGGGCTTAGTTGCTCCGCGGCATGTGGGATCTTCCCAGACCAGGGCTCAAACCCCTGTCCCCTGCATTGGCAGGCGGATTCTTAACCGCTGCGCCACCAGGGAAGTCCAGTCATTCTTGATATGACACGGAATCCAAATCATTTGTCATCCTGGCATGTTCCCCCAAGATGCTTCAAAATGTGCGAAAATCCCCCTTAAAATGCGGGGGGAACACCCACCTCCTCTCTTCTGGATGCTATTCCTCTGTTAATACAGCCCCTTCCTGCCACAGCCCTTGTATGTTCATCCCACGGCACAGAGCCCAGGGCCCTGTATACAGCAGGTGCTCAGCAAGGGCCTGGTGACTCACTGATGTGACCTGAGATCCCAGGACTCAGCCCTGGAGGTGCTGGGTGTCAGCCTCCTTCCCACCTGTCTTCAGGTCCCTTTTCCAGGAAAGGCCCATGGCCAAATGTGCCACCCAGTGTGATTGCATTTGAGCCCCATGCTGGACTGTGCATTTATTTGGGTGAGCTTCCAGCCTGCCACAGTCCCTTCGCTGACCCCAGGTGTTGCCACGGAGGGCAGGGTGCAGGGACATGCCAGCTGGCAGGTCACAGTCTAGCCTGGGGTGCATGCCCGCCCTCTCCTGGTGCCGCCTTCCCATGGCTGATGGCCCTGTGAGCTTGCTGCTCTCTGCAGGGCAAGGGGGCACCGCAGGCTTGGGGGCCTGGCTGGGCATTTTCGTGGGTGTCGTGGTTTGCAGGGCAGGCCTGCCGGGCACACCTGTGGCCTTCCCAGTCCCTGCCTGACATCAGTGCCCCCACCCCCGAAAGTCGGCCCTTCAGCCGGGGCCTGGCTGCCTGTGAATGGGATGGTGCCCCACAGTCTGCCAGGTGGCAGGGCCCAGGCTGGCCACAGGAAGTGCCCACCAGGGCCATCAGTCCCATCTGTGTGTGTGTTGGGGGGGTGGGGGCTAATGGCTGACCCCTGTGGGCCGAGCCCCTCGGCCCTGCGGCCACCTGGGTTGACAGACTGCTTCCAGGCAGCTCCTGGGAAAGGTGGGCACCTGCTGCCCTCCAGAGGCCATAGTGGGTACTACACCCACAAGGCCCAGAAAGCAGGTGGGAGCGGCTGGGGGAGTCCGGGAGGGTCTTGGCTGGTGGGGAGACCCAGGCCCCGTGGGTTCCCGACGCCTTCCTATAAAACCTTCTTTCAGAACCTGGCTTGGTCACTGCAGAGTTAATCCCCACCCACCCCTCCAGCACCCTGAGTCTGGCTCTGCCCCCAAACTGGGAGGCTTTGGGGGCCATCTCTCCATCTCCAGCTGGCTCAGTGTGTGGTTGGGGACAGGTGACCCAGAGCACGTGGCTTGGCCTGTCTGGGGCTCTGTATGCTCAGCTGTAAAGTGGAGATTTGATGATGACGTGAAATAACCCGCAGTCCACGTTCAGGGCTGGCGGCTGCAAGGAAGCAGCTCCAGAGACCGAAGCCATCTGTGTGGGGAGAGAGAGGGAGGGCTGGCCGCACGGCCCTCCTCCTCTTGCTCACCTGCCAGCAGGGGCGGGTCTGTGGAACTCTCCCACCCTGTGGCTGGGACCAAGGGCATGGGGGCCAGGTCAGCCCAGAGCAGATGGCCCTTTGGGATGGCGCCCAGGCCCCTCCTTCCCTGCCTCCAGCCTGGCTGTGGCCCTCACTGAGTGCCGAATGGTTCTGTGAGGTACACTTATTTGGAAATAGGGTCTTTGCAGATGTAATTTAGACAAGAGCATACCAGATTAGGCCAGACCCTAAATCCAATGGCCCTAAATCCAATAAAAAGAGGGAGATCTGGACGTACAGACAGAAGGAAGAGGGTCAGGTGTCGACGGAGACAGGTCGGAGTGATGCGTCTGCAGGCTCAGGACGCAGGGGTTGCCGGCAGCCGCCAGAAGTCGGAAGAGGCAGGTAGAATCCCGTCCTAGAGCCTTAGAGAGAACATGACCCTGCTCACACTTTGATCTCAGACGTCCGGCCTCTAGAACTGGGAGAGGATGCATTTCTGTCATTTTAAGCCCCCGGTTCGTGGTCATTTGTTGCGGTGGCCCAGGAAGATAACCGACCGTCTCCTGTCTTGTCTTTCTTCAGGGCTCCTCTGCCTCTGATGAGCCTCCTGCTTTGCTGACTTGTTTCTGTCTTCTTCTCTGCCTGCTGGAAAGCACACTCCACGGGGTGGGGGACGGAGTGCATCTGCTCGCCCTCTCCCATGTGCAGGGGTGTGTCTGTGCCTGGCCTCACTGAGCACCGTCCAGCAGGCTGGGGGGAGGAGGCCAGGCGGCGCAGCCCAGGAGTCACCTACGTAGCCGACCGGAGCTCACCCCGCACGTCCAGGCCTCCCCACTAGCCGGGGGAGATTTTCAGCTTTGAGAACTGAAAGGTAGAGGCCTTGCGAGGGTGGCTGCCATGTGGCCCTCCCTCCCCCTCCCCCATGGGAGCCTTGGCGGGGACATCACAGTCCCATCATGGGCGGGGGCCTTAGCTCCTAGCACCAGGGTCCCGGGGGTGGAGCCTGCACTGACTCCATGTAAGATGTGGGTCAGCGGCGTGCCTGGCCTGCCCAGCACTCATGAAAGGAGGGCCCTTCCCCCTCTGGGGTCCCTGACGGGAGAGGATGTGGACTCCTGATCCCATGGCTATTGGGATTTCCTACAAAGAAGCTGACTGTGGCTCCAGGGCTACCTATGGCCCAGGAGGTCTCGCTCTGAGTCTTCCAAGCTTTTGCTCAGCTGCTGGGCCACAGCCCAGAGAGGCAGTATCCTGAGGCCAGCAGCCCCCCAGGAGGCCTTTGGGTCTGACTGTTCCAGTGCCCAGGGCTGAGGACGAGCCAGGCTGCCAGGGACGAGTGGGCAGTGCCCGCTGCCCTCCCTTCCCTCCTGGGGCCGCAGGGAATGCGGGGGTGGAGGGAACGGGCACAACAGCTCTCCTTTCTTCTCCAGCCCTGGCATCCGGCTGACCCATCCCTCACTGCAGGGTCCCACGGGTGCCCAGTCCAGCCGGCGGGCAGCTGGGAAAGGTCTCGCTGACCTCGGATGGTGCAGCGGCTGTGAGTGGGCCTGAGGACAGAGGCTCCTCTGTGCTGGGGGCCTGGAGTCCCAGGCCAGGTGGGGTCTGCAGAGGGGCACGGGGGCGGCTTGGGAGCCAGGGTGCCAAGCAGAGCTGGCTGTCTCTCTGGTCCATGGGGGTGGCTTTGCTGAGCAGGACGCTCAGCTCAGCGAGCACACGGTCACTCCTCTTGTGCCCCAGGTAGCAAATGGTTGTTACCTCCTGTTAAGCACCTACTGTGTGCTGGGCCCCCGCCTCACCTTGAATTCTTACAGAAATTCCCTAAGGTGTCAATGTCATCATCCCCATTTAATCCAGAGGTCAAGTGTTTGTGCTTTGTCACCTGGCTCGTGAGTGGCCCGGCCAAGATGAGAGCCCAGGTCTGTCTGACTCCAAAGCCCAGGGCCCCTCTCATAATTAGGGACATTTTCAGGTTTCCAAAGAGGTAAATAATTTTTTTAAATGCATGTATCTGCTCCAATTGAGAATTCAAAACATTATAGACATTTTGGCGTGGATACATCTCCCACCATAATCAATAGAAATCTGGACAAAATGACTAGAAGCAACCATTTTAAGCTTTGGACAGCAGGTGGCTGAGAAGAGTGGGGGGAAAGGAGCCAATGAGCTGAGCCCCACGCCTGCCCAGCTTTCTTCTAAAAGGCAGAACCAAGCAGAGCACAGTGGCCTCACTGAGCTGAGGGGACAGAGATGGGGTTTGGGGAGGCCGAGGGGACTGGGACTTGTGGGCAGAGCCCTGGAGGGGAGGCAGTGATGCCGAGAAGGATCTCCAGCCGAGTCTGGTCAAATGCTATGCTGTGCACGTATAGAGTGGGATCCGGGAAGCCAGGCAAAGAACAGCTCCTAGCATCCACATGGGCTGAGAGATGCTTGAAAGCCAACTACCAGGATGACAAGGCCTCGTGGACCCCATGGCATTGGATGGATATCAAAGAAGGCTACTTCTTGGGTGTAGGGTAAGCTAACCCTGGGGTGAAGGCTCTTCTACACCTGACATGTCAGAGCTTTGAAACAAGACTCGCAGAGACCAGGCTGGCCTCCAAGTTGTTAACTGCCCTTTAGCACGAAACTCAAGATTCTTAAAAGAAGGCCAACAAGATCTAGGGTCTCAACAATTTTGCATTTATAGCCTCCAGCACCCAATTAAACGTTACTAGACATGTGAGGAAGCAGGACCATGTGACCAAGCAGAAAAAGCAGCCAACAGAAAGAGACCCAGAAATTACATAGACAATGGAATTAGCAGACAAGCATTTAAAACAGATATTATGGTATTTAAAATGGATAACAAACAAGGACCTACTGTATAGCACAGGGAACTCTGCTCAATATTATGTAACAGCCTAAATGGGAAAAGAATTGAAAAAGAATAGATACATATATGTGTATAACTGAATCACTTTGCTGTACACCTGAAACTATCCCAACAGTGTTAATCAGCTATACTCCATATAAAATTAAAAGTTTAAAAAAAAACAGATTTTATAACTATTCAGAGGATATAAAAGGAGCCTTGACCATAATCAAAAGAGAAAGTGTAATACTGAATCAAATGACAATTCTAAAGACAAAAATATACAAGATATGAAAATTTAAAAATGTACTGGATGGAATTAACAGCAGATTAGACACTACAGAAGGAAAGATCAGGGAACTTGAAGACAGGACAACATATGCTATCCAAACTAAAGCACAGAGAGAAAAAAGCCTGGGGAAAATAAGCAGAGACTTGCTGATCTGTGAACTGATGTCAAGAAGTCTAACTGTATGTGTAATCAGAGGCCCAAAATGGTGAGGGGGAGAAGGTTTGTTAATTTAAAAAATAGCTGAAAAATTTCCCAATGGGTTAAACCCTCAAGCCCACAGATCCAAGAGCCTCAATGATCTCAAAACAGCACAAATACAAAGAAAATCACACCAGGACACACAACAATCAAAGGGCTAAAAACCAATAATAGAAAATCTTGAGAATAAAGATGAGAATAACTGCTGATCCATATCAGAAACACTGCAAGCTGAGAACACTGGGACATCTTTAAAGTGACGAAGGAAAACAAAACTGTCAGCCAAGATGTCCATTTCTAGCAAAACGTCTTTCAAGAATGAAAGTGAAATCAAGACATTTTAGGACAAAAGCTGGGAGAATTCATCACTAACAGACCTACACTACCATAAATGTCAAAGGAAGTTTTTTGGGCCATAAGAAAATGATAAGAAATATAAATTCAGGTCTGCACAAGGCATAAAACCCACTGGAAATTGTAAATATGTGGATAAATATGACAGATTTTTTTTCTGTGTGTTTTTTTTAAGATTTTTTTTTGATGTGGACCATTTTTAAAACATCTTTATTGAATTTGTTACAATATTGCATCTGTTAATTTTTTTTTTTTTTTTTTTTTTTGGCCCTGAGGCATGTGGGATCTTAGCTCCCTGACCAGGGATCAAACCCGCACCCCATGCATTGGAAGGTGAAGTCTTAACGACTGGGCTGTCAGGGAAGTCCTTCTATGTGTTTTAAACAGATTCTTTTCAAGATAATAGACTATTTAAAGCAAAAATAATGACAGTGCACTATGGAGTTTTTAACATATGTAGAAGTAAAATATAATAAAAACCCAAAAGACAGGAAGAGAGCATAGAAATATGCAGTTGTAAAGTTCATATATTTTACATGAAGTGATATACTGTCACTTGAAGATAGATACTGATAAACTCAAGATAAAGCCCAATCCAATATTTAATAATAAAAATCTCAGCCATATAGGAATAGAAGGAACTTGCTCATCCCAGTAAAGGCCATCTACAGCTGACATCATACCTGATGGTGAAAAACTGAGACTTTCTCCTCCATCTCTGGAACGAGGCAAAGGTGTTCACTTTCACCACTGCTATTCAGTGTTGCTCCTGGCCAGAGCAATGTGACAAGAAAAAGCAACAAAAGGCATACATTTTGGAAAGGAAGAAGTCTGTTTCTCTCTCTCTCTGTGTCTCTGTCTCTGTCTCTGTCTGTCTGTCTCTGTCTCTGTCTCTGTGTCTCTGTCTCTGTCTGTCTGTCTCTCCCCCATCCCCCCTCTGCCTCCCTTGCTTCCCAGAGGAAACCACTACTTTGAATTTGGTGTTTATCCAACTCATGCATGTTTTTGCTCTTTTCCTACACATGTGTGTCACCATAAATAGTCTACAATGTGTTTCCTTGAACTTCTAAACTCTGTAAATTGTAGCAGGCAGAAGGCCTGTACTCATGGGCTCCATGCTGGGTGGGTCCTGGCAGGGCTCGGGCAGCTGAGTGTTGGAGGGTGGGCCCACCGCAGATGCCTGCAGCAAGGCCAGGCTGGGGGCCCCGAGCTCGGCCTGGGCTCGGCCATAGGCCCCCTGCTCCTTCCATCCCCTGATCCCAGCCTGGCCGCCATGGGGGAAGGGCTCCGCCAAGGTCAGGCTGGATGGCCTGGGGGCGGGCACCGTGGCGGTGGGGACCAGCCTCGCCAGCCTGGGCAGAAAGCGCTTGAAGGTGCTCCAGGACCTCCAAGACTTTGAGCTTCATGAAGGACCCTTTCCTCAAGGCGGGGGTGGGCGGGACACACTTTTCGAAAAATCATTGAATTGAGCTATAATGTACATAAAACAAGATTGCCCCTTTAACATGTACAATTAGATGAGTTTTCAACAAATGCATCGTTGCATAAACACGATCGATGGGGAACCCTACCTCACCCCAGGCGGCTTCCTCACGCCCGTGGCAGTCCAGCCGCCCTCCCCAGCCCCAGCCCCAGCTCCAGCCCCGGGCACTCACTGGCCGGCTCCTCCTTGCTCAGGGATCCTGGCGCCTGCAGCTTCCTCCACGGGTCCTGGTGGGGAGCGCTGGCTGTGAGTTTTGTTGGGTGCATCAGCAGTGGCTCCTTTACTGAGGAGTGGAATTCCTTCCTTGGGTGCTCCACAGACGGTTTTCAGAGACAGACTATGCAGACGACGGCCGACCAGACATGAAAGAGGACTTAGACCTCTGCCCCACGATGGACGGGAAACAGCTCAGGCAGCTAAACCAGAAGCCCCAAACCAGTCGGCCAGATCAGCCAGGACCTGGTCAGGCCAGGCAGCTCAGTTTGGTCCCTGCTTCCAACTCAGGACCAGCCAGAGAAAGCCAGGTGTGACCCCAACCAATCCCGTGGGGCGTCCCTATTATAGTCAGTGCCTTCAGATCCCCCAGGCCCTCAGCCCCCATCAGGGCACACCCAGAACCCCCCCTGTCCGCCATGAAGCTCCCCCACTACTCTGCCCACCTTTGAGTCTCTGCCAGCGCAGGCCTGGCCACGTCAAGCTATGAGTAAATGGCCTTGGCCTCTTTTCATGGAGGGGGATCTTCCTTTATTTCCACGGTTTACATACTCACTCACCAGTGGACAAGCTTCGGGTTCTGTCCAGCTCAGGCTATGATGAATAAAGCTGCTGAGAACAGGGACGCATAGAGGTCTGTGTGACGGCATGTTTTCAGTTCACTGCCTTTTAGAGGCCGGTTCCTGCTCTGGATGGACTCTAAGGCCTGGTGGGCTCAGCAGTCTGGGGGCCACAGCTGGATCCCAGGAGAGAAGAGCTGACCCCTCCCTTGGGGTTCTGGGTGGGCCCCAGGCCCTGTGCGGGGCCTCAGCTGGTGCCCGGGCTTCCCCATCCTGTAACCTTGGAAACCCCGCTTCCCTTTCCTGAATCGGGTGTGAGTTTGGGGGAGGATGTTGCCAGGCGTTGCTGAGCAAATGCTCTTCCCTTCATGGGGACCGCAGTCCGGGCTGTGGCTGGAAGCCTCCTCCCACCCCAGAGTCCCCCTCTGAGCATATTCTTCTCCTGGGCACCTCTCTCTGGTCCCTTTGTCCCCACAAAATCCAGCCTGCATCTGGCCATTTTACCGTGAATTAGGACACTTCTCAATTTGGGGGAGACTTGTGCTGTCCCGAGACATAAAGTTAAGGATTCTCAGAATAGCTTCTCTGCAAATAACTGACAGTCTCACTTGGCCCAAAATGAATCTGAAGGGGAATTCAAAAGCATCTCTCTTCCCAGAAAACAGATTTCTCATTGACACATTTTTCTCCTGTTGATTTTTTTCCCCTTGTTTCCGAAATGGAGCTTTTTTCTCGATCCTTTGTGTCAGGAGCTGGGCTCCAGGGAGACCGAGTCTGCTTGTCGGCCTGTTCTGTGTATCTCTGCTCTCTTTTCCTCTAGGGTCTCCCTGACAATAGGGCTCTTATCAGTGTCCCGGGATACTCCTCTACCCTCAGCGGAATATGGAGAAAGGCTGCTGGGCTGAACAAAGATGCGAGGGCTGGTCCCCTACGGCAGCCCAGCTGGGAGCTCGGGGAGGGTGTGACGGGGTGTGCTGGAGACCAGCACTCAAGCTTTTGGAGGTGTGGCCATGCATCTGTTCTGTGATTTACATCATTTGTCCTCCGAGAACGGAAGTGCATTTCCCAAAGGGTCTCTGTGCCCGGAGCTCTGGGGCGAACCCCACACCTGAACATGGGCTTCAGATTGCAGGATGTCAGTCAAACCAGGGAGAAAATCACCTTGAAATGTTTCACTGATTCCCCCAACCAATCCCTCCCTGGGAACATGCACTTACTTGACTGTGTGAAGAAAGTAAAAAGGCTCAGTGCCCAGATTTAGGTCCAGGAGTCCTGTTCCAAGATCAACTGCAGTTCCTTCCCTCTGGCGGTTCCTGGCACTGCTGTTTAGGGACACGAGGTCTTTCTCCCTCCCGTTACCTCCTCAGAGTATGTTCAGGCCCCTCCGGAGGCACTGGAGGTCCCAGAATCCATGCTGAGTGAGGGTCCTTACAGCAAACCATCCATCCATCCATCCATCATCCATCCATCCATCCATCCATCATCCATCCATCCATCCATCCATCCACCCATCCACCCATCCATCCATCCTTCATCCATTCATTCCTTCATTTCTTTGTTCAAGCTGCCTTCTACTGAGTGTTTCAAGCCAGGCTTTGGGGATGGAGACATAAATCAGGTCACTTTCCATCTTCACAGTCCCCAAATCCAGTGCATGTAATAGTTTCTGACTCTGTGGACAGAGAGAGGCTAAGGGGCTCCTGCATGTTCTGGGAGCCTGAGATGTCATCTGTGGGGGAGACTCTGGACCCCAGGCACTTGAAAGCCATGGGGAGAAGGGAGATGCTGCCTGATTTCTGTTTGACATGAAATCTTGTTTTCTTCCTGCCTTAAGCGTCTGGGGGAGGACCATGGGCCATCGTGGCGTGGGTGGGTTGTTTTGTCAGAGAGGCACCTCATCAGGCCTTTTTGGGTGAGGAGGGTGCCGCCCACCTCGATCCGTGCTCTGGGGAGGATCGGCCACTGGTGTGAGAGTGCTCGGAACCTGAGAACCATCTCCTGTGGCTTGAGTGGGTGAGGGTGGTGTGTAAAGGGGGGACAAGGAGATTTGGGGATGGAGAGGAGGCCGGGACTGTGGGCCAGGGAAAAAGTTACCTGTGGGATTGCTCAGGTGAGTCAGCAGTGGAGGTCTTGCTTATGAGCAGGTGTCAGGCAACATAAATGTCACCTACGGAAGCCCCACCTGGAGATGCTGGAAGGCCAGCCACCGGTGTCGACTCTCCAGGGAAGCTGCCTTTGTCGTGATGACCCTCCACCACCCAAAACTCCCAGCCGAGGGTTTTCCAGGCATGCCACCTCCGGCCTGGCACCCTCCAGGTGTGTCCACCTCCAGGCAGGGCTGCCCCTGAACGTGCCTGTGTTGGAGGAGTTGGGGGGTGCGGGGAGTCTGCCAGCAGGAGGTGGCAGTGGGGAGTCCGAGAGAAGTACAGGGACCCGGGCCAGGGTGGGGGCTATTTGTATGTGGCAGGCGAGGCTGGCCCAGAGGCTTCAGGCCTAGAAGACACCTGAGTGACACTAATTAACCTCTGTGTCACCAGAAAGTAGAGTGGAGACACCCGTGGGTGAAAGGGTTTGAGGACCCCCCCCCGGGGTGGTCCCACAAGGCCTAATCCGGCACGGAGCATTCACCCTTTGTAGTTTAACAATTCAAGGCCTCTCGGTCAAAGCAGAATCAGGTTGGGGGGCCCCTGTGAAGAAGGTCGCCAAGAAGGAATACTCAGAAAGAGGGGTGCCCTGAGGGCTGGGCCGGCTCCCCCTGCAGCCTGGGCGTTTGCTCAGCCTCTGTCCTTCGGCCGCTGGCCTGTGGGGCAGGCTCAGGTCTTGTTTGGGGGCAGTGTGAGGGGGGCAGGCCCAGCTGCTGTGGAGGGCTGGCTGGAGCGGAGGTCCACCCTCAGGGGGGGCAGATTTGGGGCTGGCCTTCCACGATGATCTCCTCCACCACCAACAGGCCCTGGGCAAGAGTTCACGGGGGTAGTCTCTGGGGTCAGGCACACGTGAGGGTGGGCACACCAGGAGGGTGCCATGCCTGGAGGTGGGCCCACCTGGAGGAGGACACACCTGGAGACCACCACTCTCACTGCAAGGCCATCCAGGGTAGTTGGTGCCCTCTCTGAGCTTGTTCTTTTCTGGAAAACGGGAACAGCAAGGGGACCTGCCCTGGCGGTGGTGTCGGGAAGATGGCACAGGGGGGTCTCCATCAGGACTGGTGGAGAACCCCGCCACGCCCCATCTCTCAAGTCCGTCGTCCCCCGCCCTCCCCAGAGGGCTCTGTTCTCCCTGAATGAAGCATGAGGGCGCGGAGGCTTAGAAAAGCACACAGATTTATTGCATATCAATCTCATGTATAAATTCATTGTAGCATTGGAAAGATTACATTTGGTATACAGTCCTAGACTACAGCATCAACCTCAAAATCAGCTTCTCCTAGGCTTCATCTTAAAGACGTTTCTCTACACAAGTACATTTGTCTTTATCACAAGCATCAAAATGAAATCTGCAGAATCGCTCTCTGAATGATTCCTACACTTGGTGTCTTTTTTATTTCCTTCTCCCACAATGATTTCCGTATGAATTAAGAACTGCATCTTCCACGTGGGCAGTTCGGGACTTCTAGTCTTGAGGACATAGACCCTAATCACATATTCAGTAAGTGCATCTACGGGATTTTCCTTTTTGTAAAAATTTCACGAACAGACACGATAATGACTGCTATACACGAGCCATGCACAGTTTACTTAGAACAGAAGCAATTTACAATCGGGGGACGTGGGACACACACCAGCCTCCTTCTCAATGGTTTTTTTAAAAAAACATTATATGAAAACCAGACATTTACATTTGATTTCTTTTTCAACATTATATAGCTCTAAAAGAAAAAAAAGAAACCGAATCTGTAATGTAACAATGGTGAAGGGTGACACGGATGCACAGGTTTGGAGTGTCACCAGCGTACACACACAGATGCTTTCAGTGCCGTATTCTGACACGGGGCTCAGCTTCCCTCGTCTGGAACAGAACAGAGGATGCAAAATGCACGGAAAGGAACCTTTAGGGTTACTTTGTTCACAAGTGAATTGCACATTTGGAAACTCAAGCTGCCTTTTCATTTCAACTTCTTTTGTTTTTTTCCAAAAGTGGTAACATGAATCAGTGACAGAAAAGAAATAAAACAAGAACACTGGAATGGCAGGAGAAAAGGATCGCTCCTTGGAATAACGCGAGGACGTCTTAGTCACAGTATCACTCATTGCTACAGAGACACAGTTTCATGGCTTTTGAGACCCGGCTGACCTCCACCGACCAGGAGCAGCTGTATCTTCGCGTCCCCAGCCGGGAGGGGAGCGAGGTGCCCGGCTCCCTGTCCGTTCCCCTACCCCGGGCAGCAGTGCGGGGTGCTCTCCCGGGGGGTGCTGCCCCTCGCCCCTCCCCCAAGACAGCACAGTGAATACAGCTCAGTAGATTTCAGTCACTTGGCCGGGGGGGCCGGGGCACAGGGGCTCCATAATCCAGTGCTTCGAGGCTTCGGGGCTAACACGAGGGATGTGTATTCAGGCAAGTGCTTTGTGAACTGAGGAAGCAGCCAGGACAGAGAAGGCCAAGGGCCCTCAGGGTTTCCAGGGCCGGTCAGGGTCTGGACACACTGGCTGCACCCTTGGCTTTGTGCAGGAAGGCCACGCCGGACGGGCAGTCTCTCAGGCTCACCCAGTCCACTCATCCAGGGTCCCAGGCCGGATGCAGGAACGCACGCCCCTGGGTTCAGATCAGGGGGCTTGTGGGTCCCACTCATGAAGGGCTGGCTGGCCAAAGCCCTGGGATCCTATCCGATGGTCCTGGGAATGAGAGGGTGTGGGTCCTCGGGGGACTGGGGTTTGAGGGGCGGAGGAGGGAAAGGTGAGGGGGCTTCCTTTCGAATTTCCATTTGGGGGTAAGTGTCCACAGTCCAGAGAGGGAAGCAGTAGAGGCTGGACTGAAGGGCCCTGGCCCAGTGGGTCACCTAGTCCACAGCTCTGACCCTGGCCACCCGCCCACGGACACAGTGGTCAGCCAGCCAGCTGCCTGCTGCGTCTGTGCTCCAAAGCTGGGATCTCGGAACTCTCCAGCCCGGGCTCCCTGGCTCCCAGACCCCAACCCCAGAGGGTCCCCCGGCACGTGGAGGTGTCTGGGCCTAAGCAAGCGGCTGGTGCTGGAGCCCGGGGGGCAGAGAAGGACCGGAGAGCGGGCAGCTCGCTGTGATTGGGAGCAATGCTAAGCTTTGAAACCAGGCTTCACGGACACACCAGGCATAGGAAGTGGGTGCTCTCTTTGTCCAGGGGCACAAGGACAGACCCCACCCCACCCCCCAGGCCGACCAAGTGCTCAGGCCAGAGGAGAAGCTGGGCTTGCTCTAATCGTTTTCAGAGGGACAAGAAAATAGGACTTCAAATGTGCAACCGGGGCTCTTGGGGAAGGGGAAGAAAAGACGGAAAGGGAAGAGATAATATTTAAGAAGATCGCCCACAGAAGTCCGACCGTGACGGTCACAGAGAGACCAGAGGTGAACGGCAGGGCCGGGCCGCAGGGAACAGACCCTCGGGTCTCCCCCAGCCCAAATGTCCTGTTTTGGACTGAGAAAGTCATATCGCAATAAAAAGCACACACCTTATTCTTTAGCAGAAGAAATCATATAATTTGGGTTTACAGAAATGGGGAGTTGGTATCTGAGGTTGACTTTTCAAAGGGGTCCCATCTCGGCGGAGGGGAAGTTGGAAATTCCTACACACCAGCCAGGTCTGGCCGAGGCGGGTCGAGGATGCCTCCGAGCAGGTGTGAGCCGTTGAGTCTGCAGATCCTCATGGGTGTGGCCACAGCCCGTCCTCCACCAGCAGCTTCTCCGGCTGCCCCGGGGCGACCTTCCAGCCGGCGCCCACGTGCCAGGTGCTCTGAGCCTGTTACCTCGACTGGATCTGGGAAAGGCCAAAGCCCTTTCACTGGGTCCCGCAGGTCTGTGCGCTCCCGGGGACTCCCCACCGCAGGTCTCCAGCGCGAGGCTGGACCCCCAGTGCCCAGGTGGACGATTGTCTTGGCCTGGAGTAGCCGGACGGTTGGCCACTCCACAGCTGTTTGTATTTTCACACTTTTTTTAGGGCAACTTGGGAGATTTTTTTTTTTTCTCTTCTTCTCAGGATGCTATTCTTCTTTTTATCTTCCAAACAAGAAAAGAAATAAATAGAGCACTTGTCTTAAATGCAGCTGAAACTCAAATTTAACAGAAACACATGATTGTCTGGAAAACGGGCAGCAGGATTTGTTGGGCAGGGGACGCGGGGTATTTGGCACATTCAAAACGGCCCCACTCCCTGGGTATTGATCACACATCACACGACCTTATTACACGGTTTTGGTCCTTCACTAGATACTTATATTAACATTATTTCTTCACAATAAGAATGTCTAATGCCAAAAATACTGTTAAGGAAGAAATAAAATAAGAAAAGAAATGAATTAGAAAAAATTACAAGTTATATACAGATTAAGGTCAATTCCATCAGGGAAAACAAACGATTACTCGAAATTGGCCCCTATGGGAATAATTTAAAGCCCATCCGAGTGGAGAAGTAGCCTGGTCCCCGGGGCGGCGCGTCCCCACAGGGCTGTGCTGTCTTTGCTCTTTGCAGTAGGTCACGTCTGGACACCCTTCGTTCTGGAGCCGGGTCCCGCCCGCCAGGAGCCCCCACAAAGAGCGAAGTGGCAGTCGTGTCCTGGGGTGTCAGGTGCACGTGGAGCTTGGCGGCCTGGAGCAAGGGAGCCTTGGAGTGTGGCCCCCGGTGGCCCCCGAGGAGGCCCGCTTCCTTCCCCTTGTCCGTCTGACCGGGGGTGGGTGAGGGTGAGGCCTGGAGATCCGAATGTGACCGGCAGGCCCTGCCTTCTGAAGGATGGTGGAGGGCGGGCTGGCGTGGGGTGGCCGAGGCACAGCCCTTGTGGGGAGAACATCAGGGGCCCAGCCACCGCTCCGACCTCCCCCATACAGTTGGGCGTCTGGATGGGGGCCACGGGCACGAATCACATGGCACACAATGACAGGCACAACTCCGAGTCCCAGCCTTGGGCCAGCCCAGGACACTGTATCTGATTCCCGGACACAGTCTGAAACTGCTCATGGGAGTCAGCCCCCCAGACTCAGTTCTGCCCGGGGGGGACCCCAGAATCACCTTGGCTTTACAAATATGGTCAGAGAGAGAAAATTTCTCCACATCTACAGTATAAAGAACACCCCCAAACTCAGTGCTGGCTCCCAGGCAGGTGTGGATTCGCAAATAAGCTGAGATTTCAAAGCAATGCAAAACTACTTTTAAAAAACAATTGGCAAGTCACGTTTTGATTTTTTCTTTTTTAAAAATACTGTCTATTTTTAAAACCACATGCTTAAATAGACTCTGTCGTCAATAAGATTACCAAAAGGGTCATTCTTGTAATCTTCATTATAAAAATCATCTGGGCGATTCCCTCTTTAGAGCACACCCAGCTGTCCGTTCCCTCTCGAGACACCACGCGGGCGCCTGGGAGCGGCCCGCCGGCCTCAGTTTGGGGTTCAAATCCCGCCCTCGCCCACGGGCTTGACTCTGCGAAGCAGCCCCCCTGCGCTGCGCCTGGACACTGTGAGCTGAACCATCTCGAACGCCGTCCTCAAGACCAATTCTTAGAGTCGGTGAAACCCTACGACGGCTCCAAGGACTCCGGGTTCTGAGTTTTCGTTGGAAAAGTTAAAGTTGGACCGTGGTGGGGGGCACAGACGCTGAGAAAAGACGCAGGTGACGAGGGGTCTCCTCGGCCCCGGGCCGCTCCGGCTCCCCGAGGCCCTGGCCTCCATCTTCCGCAGCTGGGATTTCTGTCGGGATGTCGGGGGCCCGTGGTGGCCTCGCTTGGACTCTGACCCCAGCCCTTCGGGGGGCGGTCAGAGGTGGTTGATAGGATTGAAGGCTCCGGACTCTGGCGTGGCCCCCGTGATGTTCAACCAAGCATCCAGAGGACTGTGAGAGGAGGCGTGGAGAGGAGCGTCCTCGGAAAGGGACAGCATCATTGCGTACGCCTGGCGGGAGGGAGGGCAGGGCACACACAGGACGAGCGGGTGAGCCGTGCGGGTTGCGGTCCTGCAGACCCCAGGCCGGCCCCGTCCCCTCCCGGCCTCCCACCCGCTCTGGCTGGCCTCAGCTCCAGGTAGATGAGGGCAGAGGCGCGGGGGGCCGGCCCACAGAGGAGGAAGGCGCGGTGGGGGGAGTTCTGTCAGGCGCTTGTGCAGAGTGCCACCAAGACCCTCAGCCTCTTTGGGGCACATCCCCCCTTGCAGTCGCCTCCACATCCCCTGGTGATCACACGCGTTCCCAGGCAAGCGTGCTCTTTGGGAGGGACTGGGAATGCTGGTAGTTATCACTCAGACCCTGTCAACGAGGCTCAGGCCCTGCCTGGTGGGGCCTGTCCCCTGTGGATGACCACGGTGGCAGCACAGAGATATTCTGGGGAAACGATGTGCAGTGTTTCTGAGACGTGCCTCTGGCCTGGAGCCCGGCTTAGCCCACAGGGCGTGAGTAGACGGGAGTGGGGGCCGCTCAGAGCAGGCGGGCTGGGGGGATGTCCACCCGAGTTCACGCTCCGGACAGCATTAGTAAAAAGACGAAGACAGACACGCAAACGGCTTTTGCTGAGGCTCAGGTGGGCTGCAGAGAGCTGAATGAAACCCCGAGCCCCCCAGACTGGAGAGAAGCAGGAGGCAGGCTCCTGCGACACCTATGCTGAGGAACGAGACGTGCCCAGCCAGCCGGGTGCCCGCTGACCCCGTCACAGCTGCAGCTTGCAATCCTGACCCCCGACGGGGCAGCGTCCCTCGAGAAGACCCTGGGCTGTCCTCATCCCTGCTCGGGTAGAGGCAGAGGGAGGCCCATGCAGCCACGAGGGCACCTGCTGTGGACGCCTCCCTCCAGGGACGTGAGGGCCGGGACCCACGTGTCCGCGAGCACTGCGTGGGGAGCACCCCCGTGACGGTCCCACTTGCGTTCATCTGCCCTCAGCCTCTCCCTGCCCCACCCACTTGTGGGCAAGGGCAGTCATCTGGGGGTCTCTCTAGCCGAGGCAGTGGGCACGGGAGGTGTCCTCCAGGAAGACATGGAATGGCCACAGCGAGAGGTGAGGCTGTCCCTGGTGGAGGGGCGTGGCTGCCGCCTGCCGTCCAGCCTGGGGAAGGCGAGGGGGTGGGCTCTGGCGGGTACCTACCTGGTTCTTAGCCTGCCTGTACAGGGTCTGTTTTAAAGTCTCAGAATCTAAGGTGGAATTAAGCACATCTTTAACTTCCAATGCTTCCTCAGCTGCTCTGCGGAGATCCAGCCCCTTCCCAAAAGTCGGCATCGGCTCCAAAGCCAACAGACCGCCTGGTCGCTCCTCAACACACCTGCACCAACGACCGGAGAGGGGCCTGCCGTTAGCCGGCCTGGCCTCTCGCCACCTCTCTGATGCCCCACGGCTGGCTCCGTGCCTGCATGCACACCACGGCATCTCCACGAGCCACATGCACGAGGAGACAGACACACGGACACACGGACACCTGGACGGAAGCCACACGGATGCAGGAGAGCGACAGAGGGAGGGCACGGAAGGAGGTGAGTACGTGCACACACGGCAAGCAGCAGGCGGGGCGCTTGGGTCTCAGGGATGGGGGGCAGCCGGGGACGCCTCGGCTCCCGAGAATCCGGGCGGCTCTGGAGAGGCCCGGGGCTCCTGCCCCCAGGACTCAAGGGTGGGAGGAAACGGGCCATCTCGGAAAGACCTCCGGGATCTACGGGCCTCCCCCAGGAGGATCTTGGAACGCCGGCAGCATCACCGGTGCCGAAAGTAGGCGGCGAGCGGTCGGGACCTAGGGGACGTGGCTGTGGTCCACCTGCTTCCAGAGCTGTGGGTGCTCAGCCCCCGCCCCTCACAGCCCGCTGGAGGCCAGATGTCACCGCTCCGGGTTCTTCCGCAGGGCCGGACACGGCCCGTGGGTCCAGGACCAGCTCCCTCTCAGCCTTCCCCTCCCCCACTCTGCTTCCGGGCCCGGGGAAGCGTGTGCGCGCGTGCGAGTCTGGGGGGCTGGGGCCCGGCCTCACCCTTGCCTGCACACAGAAGTCCCTGCAGTAGGAACGCCTGCTGGGAAGGAGGGTGAACCCCGCTGGGCGGATGGCAAGTTTGGGAATGAGGTCCCCCCACGGTGCTCGCCCGGGTCCCCAGGTGCGCGGGCCCCCCAGGGGGCCGGCGCCCACCTTCGGGTGTGGTCGAAGCCCATGGCCAGGGAGGCGGGCCCGTCCTCCTCGTCCTCGTAGGCGCCCTGGGGTTCCGGCGTGGGGGACACGGTGTCGTCCTGGGACTTCCCCGCCAGGCTGTCGTCGTCCTCCTCCAGCTCGTCCTCTTCCTCCTCCTCTGCATCCTCTGGCTTCCCGCCGGCCAGGCCCGGGCACTGGGGAGCACCGTCCAGGTCCTGGACTTCCGGCCTGAAATGACATGGATGGAGTTGGCCACAGACGCCCAGAGGCCAGCGGGTCGGCACCGGTCGCTTCAGCGCCTCTGCCTTCCCTGATGGCCCCCTGCCCCCTTCGAAGGCAGCCTGCCCCCCGCGGTCACTGAACCCTCAGAGCCGGGGTCCTGGGTGGCTCTTGCGCACCCTCGGCCTCGGCTGCCATCCTTGTGGAGTGAGTGACTCAGGCAGAGAAGGGGGACTGCTGAGGGCTGGGCAGGGGCTGGGCAGGGACCGCTCGGTGGCAGGGCTCCTGTTATGCCTGCGAGGACAGCGGGCCACTCAGGGGTTCAGGGAAGGAAGCCACGGCCGGCCCGGTGGGGAAGGGCGCTCTGGGCTTGGGCACCGCACAAGGGGCGCCCTCGGGGAGGCTCAGAGCACGGGAGGGCTGCTGGCCCAGCCCTGATGGATGCTTGCCCCTCCCCTCCCGCCGTGAGGACACGAGGAAGGGGGAAGGGGCGGCCCCTCCGCAGATGGAGCGTCTGGGATCCAGGGTCCCACACCACGCGGACTGGGCTGTTGTCAGCGATGGAAACCCGCCAGGGGGGTCTCTCCTGCAACCCGGACCCCACCTCATCTCCCTTGGGGTCCCTGCAGCCGGGCGAGCCTTTCCCACCCTGGGTCCTCATTACTGAAAACAGAAAACAAGCAGTGAGGGAGACGGTGCTCATTCTGTTCAGAAAACGTCACCAGTTTTGTCTGGTTCGTCTGCAAGTCTCTGACCAGGGGCTGTGGCCACAGGTGGACTGGGCCCGAGGCCATCTGGGCAGGGGTCCGACACGTGGCCGGAGGGGGCTGGGGAGGGCGAGGCACGCGCTTCCGGAGCCCGAATTCGGGGCCCCCGGTCCCCACTCTCCTCCTGGACCTCACACAGCCCACGAGGGTCTGTCCACTGCTGTCAGGGGAGACTCGGGGTCCCACTCGGGGCACCAAGGAGATAGGACACGTCCCCCCCGAGTGGTCACCACCTCCAAATGCAGAGAGGGTGGGGGGCCGGACTGGGCTGGGGGAGACCCCGACGGCTCTCGGCCGTCCCTGTCTTCGCTTCTTCTCTTTCCACGGGGAAGTATGTGGATGCTGAGAGCTGACCTGCCCTCCAGGACGGGCAGGACCCCAGCACGTTCCCCTTGTCACCAGGTGCACGCCCGTCCACCGCGATGAGGACCCCAGAGCCAGGTCCTGCCTCCCACTCTGGGTCGTGGCAGGGTCCCCTTGGACAGGGCTTGCCGTGTTGGAGCCCACGCCCTCCCAAGGACGTGAGAACAGGCCCCACGCTGAGGGCTGATGCACAGCGCAGGTTGGGGGCCCTGGGCCCCGGGGCTCGGATCAGCGCGAAGCCCTGTGTGTCAGTTAAGCAAACCTGAGCTCTCTGTGCAGGTTTACACATGAGCCCCTCTCTGTAGGAGCAGCAACCTTGAGCGCTTTGTCTCTGTGTCCCCAACCCCGCCCTGCACAGAGGGTCTGCTCATTGGTGGGAGGCCTGCATCAAGCACCAGAGCTCACTGGGTGGGTACAGGGGCGGATACGGTGGGGACAGAGTGGGGGGTCTGGCTGGAGACGGCTGCAGACAGAGAGGACACCAGGACGAGTGTCCAGGCCTCCACACAGCTGCCTGGGGCGGGGGAGTCTCCCCGAGGCCACCGTACCAGAGCAGCACAGCCGCGGCTCAAACAGCGGGGATCCATCCCTCCCTGTCCTGGAGTCTAGATGTCCCAGATCTCGGTGTCAGACAGGGCTGCTTCTCCTCCCGGCCCCTCCCCTGGACTCCAGTGGTCTGCGGGCGATGCTTGGGACTCCTTGGCTTGTGGGCACATCACCCGACCTCTGCCTTGTCCTCACACGGTACCTCCCTGTGCGTGTGTGTGCCCCAATCTCCCCCTTTTCTAAGGACACCAGTCCTATTGGATATGGGCCACCCGACTCCAGTAAGACCTGATCTTAACTAATTACAACTTAAGACCCTATTTCCAAATAGGGTCGCACTCTGAGGTGCTGGAGATTAGGATTTCAACATAGGGATTTGGCGGGGAGAGGATTCAGCCCAGGAGTTTCTGGGATTGTAGGGCCAGGAAGCCTGGCAGACCCCGAATTCTCACTGATGGTCAAGAGAAAGATGCTGTTTCTGGATGATGTTAGTATTGGCCCCTAATAGGACCGCCAACATCCTACCGCTTCCCGCACATCAGCCGACAAACGTCAACCGTGACCACGGTCTCCATTTCCAACAACGATGTGCAGGCACCTCCAGTGGCTCCCGGCTCCCGGGATGCAGCGTCGGCAGGCGGGGCCAGCCGAGGGCCTGGGTTGGCACGGTGGCTCTGCCCTGGCTTTCTGAGGGACGTGAGGCCAGCCTCCTCTGAGCCCCACGGACCACCCCCCAGGGGCCCTGGTTGAAACGTTCTGCTCCGTGGGGTTAGGATGGCGCCATCCCCTCTTCCCTCTGGGGACAACCCCTCTGTCTGGTGGCTCTCCTGGAGTGTCCTCCTCGTGGCTGAGAGCTGGGCCTGTCACCCAAGCCTGAGGTGTGGGAGCCACCCAGCACGGCCGCCCACCCCAGGGAGGATGCCCCAGGCATGTCCTTGTCAGTTCTCGTCTGGCTTTGCCCTGGGCACAAAGGGAGAGTCTTCAACAGCCAGGACGTGCCTCGTGGCCCGGCCCCTGGGTGCTCAGGTCCGTGACTTTCTCTGAAGGCGGAGATCACAGAGCTTGAACCACGGACAGCTCTCAGAGCCGTGGGGTGCTGTCTGAGCACAGCTCCGCACCCCGCACGCCGGGAGCAGATGGCAGGGGCTGGGTTCCCATGACACCATAGTGTGCGCCCAGAGTCAAGGATGGACATGGGCACTTTGCTGGCTGTGGAGCAGGCAGGGCTGCCCCCAGGAGTGAGGTCTCCACTGCCAGCCAGGGCTCTGGGATGTGCAGCCCATGGCCAGTCTCTCCCACGTCCCCTCCTCTGAGCCCACCCAGGCGCCAGGTGAGATCACCTTCCCGGGCATAGATTCGGGACTTAGCAGAGCCAGAAACAGTCCAAGTGTCGTGTCATGCCCACTTGTAGATTCGACAGGTCTTTTTGGTGCCCCTGCTCTGCACTCAAGGGCACTAGTGATGTGGGAACAGACAGGATCTTGGGGAGCTGGGTGTCCTGGGGAACCCTCGTCACCTTGCTGGGGATGGGTGGGGAGGGACCCGGGCCCTGGGGCCGCAGAGCCACAGCCCACCCACTCCTCTGGGCCTCTGCCGAATTAGGGGAGCACATCCCTGAGGACTCTTGGAGCTTGGGCGTCTCTGATTCTCTGCCAGCTGAGCCCTGGAATGGAGGTTATGCAGAATACCCTCTGTATCCTTGAATTCCCAATTCTGCTGTTCTTGTGCCTCTGTGTGTGTGTATTTAAAGGGGTAGCACTCCTGCCAAGAAACCTTTTGTGCCTGGGATTAAATAAGAATGTCCTGGCGTTTCAGAGGCATGGGAGACCTCATGGCAGGAGCTGTCACCTGGCCCCTGTTTGGCTGCGCGTCTCTTAACCGTAAGGCCAAACTGTGCCACTTAGGCCTGCGTGCTGGCACTGCACTGAGTGTGTGACACACGCCATCAGGCCAGGGTGCTTGTTGTAATCACCCTCTGCAGGTGGAGAAACCGAGGCAGAGAGGGGCTGGGACGGACACCGGCTGCAGAGCCCACGGGCCTCGCCGTCCGCGGTGGGCCTAGGGTCCTTGGTGCCGGGACAGGGGACCCTGCTGTGGGCGTGACCATACAGGTGACCATGCAGAGTCCAGACCTTCCTTGGGCCCCGGGATGGATTTCTTACCGTTTGTCTGTTCGCGTCGTTGCTTGGTTCATCTCGCTGTTGGCGATGAAGTTTCTGATTTCTGAGAAATAGGAGTCTTCCTTCTCGTCTAAAAGTGCGTGGTGGTCCGACTCGGAGGCGGGGGAGGAGGTACTGGTCCCCAGGTGGTTCGTGAGGACCCCCGAATGCTGGCTCACTGCAGTGAGGGGGGGCATCAGAGGAGGGCGTCCCGCAGCTGAGCCCCTCCCTCCGTGGCGCACCAGTGCTGGGGTGGCAGCCAAGGAGGGTGCGCATTTGGGGCGCTCTTAGGGACCCCACTTCTTAGGGAAACCCAAGAGTACAAGATTCCCCGTAATGAAAACGGTTTGGGGGGTGCCTGCAAGCTCTCCCACAGAACTAGCTTGCGTTCCCTTCCCGCCCCTCGCCTCCCTCTCTCCCCAGCCCTCCCCCTCCCCCTCCCCACCGGCCGGACCCCCACCTGGCGCGTGCTCGTGCTCGTGCTTCTTCAGGTGTCTGTCCAGGTTGGTCTGCTGCCCGAAGCAGCGGTTGCACAGGTGACACTTGAAGGGCTTCTCCTTGTTGTGGATGTTCCGGACGTGCCGCTGGAGGTTGGAGGAGATGCTGAAGGACCGGTCGCAGTACTTACACCTGTAAGACACGGCGCCTCAGCGGAGCCCCGGCCTCGAGGAGACCCCCGAAGCCACTGGGAAGCGGTCCTGGCAGCGCTGCCCCTGGAAGCGGTGCTCCTCCCCAGACCCCTGGGCGGTGCATGGTGTCGGACTGCGCCCTGAGCAGGCGCTGGGGGGGGGACCCTCTGGGGCCTATGCCCCTGGGTGGGCAGCACCGGGACCCTCTGGTGTCTCCCCTCATCTCTCGCCCTCTCTGCTGCCTGGGTCCACCCAGCGTGGAGGCCAGGGCCTGGCGGTCCACGGCAGAGGGCGGCGTGCTCCTGGCGGCCTCACGGGGGCACCCGCGCACCAGGAAAGATGATCCTGGCAGGTTTTCCTGGGAAGGAGCCCAGACCCGCTGCCTGCAACCTTCCTCCCTGGCGGAGAACCCTACCCTGGCCTGGTCCCGGCCCCTCTCCACAGGTCCTTGGGCGGACCGCATCTCCCTTGGGGCCTCAGCTGGCCAGTCCATTAACAGGGTGCGGGGGCTGCCCCAACTCTCTCGAGCATCCTTCACTGCCCTGAGGTGAAGAGGGCTCCCAGCCTCACCCCGTCAGGTGGCCTCCGTCCACGGATGCCCTTCAGTGGGGGGCGCCCTCAGCCCCTCTGCAGGGGCACCTGCTGCCAGGCTGCATGGCCCACTTGGGAAATTAGAAAAAGACGCTCTTCCCTCCAGATGCTTCTGTTGTCAGAATATCGTCGTGGCCCCCCAAGTTTACCAGAGCAAAGCGCTTTACTGACGGGAAGTTGCCATGAGGCACGATTTGAGACGCCTGCCACGTGCAGGTCCCCGTGGGTGTGGGCCCTCGTGCGGGCACAGCCTTGACAGCCACCCTTGGAGGCCCCGAGGGCAGGGAAGGGGAGGGTGATCACCCACGGGAACTGACAGAGAGGGCCTGAGCAATACCAGCAGTGAGAAGCGAGAAACAGAGAGAATGAGAGAGAGAGAGAGAGAGAGAGAGAGAGACCCGGGGCCGGGGGACGGAGGACCCACAGCCGCCAGCTCTGCAAACAGTGCCACCTCCTCCTGGCGGCAGGAGTCCGGGCCAAGGCTGTCCACCGCTCCCACCCGCTCTGCATGTCCAGCTGGGCCACGGCAGAGGGACTCCGGCTCAGGGGTCTCCAGTCACACACGTGTGTGAGCGTCTCGGAGTGCTCTTGCACACGTATGTGGCTATGTGCACGCTTGTGGGTGCGTGTGCAGTGTGCGTGCACACATGTTGGTGGGCACGCTCGTGTGCACCTGGCCTCAGAACTCCTCCAGGGATGCTCGTCCAAGTCTCAGAAGCACAGGTGCACCGAAACATCCACCCCTGTGCTCAGGTCTCTTCCTGCTTTGGAAACGAGCTTCCATGGAGCGACAAGCAGAGAGGTGAGCACGGCAGAACGCTGACTGGCCGAGCCCTTCAGGAGGCAGAGTCTATGCAGCCAGTGCAGCGGGGCGTGAGCTCGGGACACGAGGTTCACCCAGAGGGCGTGGCTGGAAGGCGCGGGGACCTGTCCTGAGGACGCGGCCTGGCATTCCTACAGCGGCCGGTGGCCGTGCTCCAGCACAGCGCACTGGTCACAAGCACTCAGTCATGTGCACGGGGACGTGCCTGAGGACGCTCTGGGGCCTTGGCTTCCCATCTGGGGCCGGGCTGGCGGGGGCCTTCCCAGTGCTGCCCACCAAAACCCGAGGTGCCCGCCTGACACTTGACATTCAGAGGCTGGCCCTGCCCGGGGAGTCAGGGCAACCTCAGCGTTCCCAGGGCCCCCGAGGAAGGAAGCCTGAGGCCCCCACTAGCCGCCACTGGGACCCAGGAGTTGAGCTTTCCCTGCTCGAAGGGGTGGCAGCTTTATGAAGCTCTGTCCTGGTAGGTTGAGAGGCTCCAAGTTACCCCCACCTCTCCTCCTGTGGGATAGCCCCTGGGGAGAGGGGCCCAGCTAGAGGGAGCCCCTGCAGCTCCCCTGGTGTGATTCTGGGGCTTCATTTACTCAGTTCCAGAAGCTTCCAAATTCTGCCTGAGGCCAGGCTAACGCTGGCTCCCTCCACAGCAGATGGGCTAAGAGCCATCCGTGATCTACACACTGACCCCCTGGGCTCCCCCTGAGCCACCCTCAGCCTTCTCTGCTCCTAGGTGCCAGGCTGGCCTGTTGGGCAGCTGAGCTGCCTCCGGGCCCCTGGGTGTCCCTGGGACGTGGGGCCTTGGTCCTCCCACAGCCTCGTGACTTGGACCCACGTCCTGGCTGCCAGCACCGGGAAGGTGGCTATCTTGTCTTTCTCAGCCTGCGGTGCCAGAGCAGTTGGGCTGGGGCTTGAGCCCTCTCCCTGGCTGGGCTGAGTAGAGATGCTCGGGTGTCCTGTGACCTGGCGCTCCCCTCTCAACGGTCCAGAAAGGAGGATTTTTACGTCCCAGCCTGCACCGCCTCGCTCCCCCACTCTGCCCGCAGCACACCCCCAAAGTTACAGAAACCCTCCACCCCCAGTGGTGCCAGGCTCTCCTGTAGGGCAAGTGCAAGGCCAAGCTGGCCCCAGCCCGGGTCTGGGCGTTCGCCCCCTGCCTGTCCAACAGGCTTCACACGGGCTGCATGGTGCGCCTGCCTTGGTCTACACAGGTGCCTGCACACTCAGCCTTCCTTCCCTGTATCTTTAGAAATTCAGGGACCCTCTGCAAGCCCCACCAGCGGCCGTGCATTATCCCAGAGCAGTGGGAACCCTGAGTACGAAACAGGATTGGATGAGGAGCTCATCACAGACCTGAGACCTCCCACCCACAACCTCTGCGGGGCTGGGAGGGGCCGGGGAGGGCAGCGACGCATTCACTTTGGTCACAGAGTCCTGAATCTGGCCCTCTCCTGGTCCTAATCTAAATAAATGGCCCAGAGAAGTACATTGGAAATTTAGGGGACTGGTGAGCCCAGGGCTGCGAGGGAGCAGGGCTCTCAGAGCAGCTGGGATTTGCGTTGTAAATAAGCTGACAAGTGGCTAGTGAAATTTATGGCCATGCTGTCTAAAATAACACACCATCGCGCTCCAGCAGGGGCGGGAGAGCAAAGACCCGCTGGCCACGGCGGCGGCAGGAAGGGCCTTGAGGGGACCTTGCTGTGACCGCATCCGCCGCTGCCCTGGGAAAGCCAGCCGCGGTAGAGACCCAGCACCACGTGGGGAGGGTGAAGTGGCCCTCGGGGAGCTGGCAGCATCCTCCCCGGGACCCAGTGGGGCCACACCAGCCATCACAGGGAGAAACGCCTTTGGTCTTTGTAAAAGCCAGGAAAGGAAAGAAAGAAGAGATTTTGAAACCCAGCCCTAACAATAAAACGAGCAAAGAAAGGACACCTATGGGCCACCCGTAGCCCCAACGGAAATGGTAACAGGACCTTGCTGGGTGCTTTGACTTAGCACCGTTAGCGAGACGGGGAGCCAGGGAGGAAACGCACTGCAGATGGGGAGGTGAGCATCCTTAAAGCTGGAATCCCAGGTCCCGCCAGGAGCCCACGGCCAGTCCACGAGCGCTCGCATCCAGAGTGTGACTCGAGGCCCCCCACCCCTGGGCAGCAGCTGGGGGGACCCCTGAGCACGGCGGCTGCCAGGACAGATGAAGGAAGCGGTCTCCCTCATTCCCAATCCAATTTTTATATCTCTCCTCCCACATCTCAATAAGCCCTCCGGGCTGGAGCCTGAAGGAATGTGTCTTCAACTTCCCCTCGCCCCGCAGTTTCACCCAAAGATCTCTAAGCCAGGACACGGGCTGGGCCGGGCAGAGGTGTGACCTCCTCTCCAGCAAACGTGTCAGTCACACTAAGGGGTCTGTCTTTCTCTTGCTTGTGAGGGGTCCCCCCCAGCCGGGCCTGTCCGGGCACACACGCAGCGCACACACGTGGGCTCCGGGCAGGCGGCGGGTGGTTTTCATCAGACCTCGCCTGCGCCGGCAACGGGCTTCTGTGGACAGACCTGCACGTTTTCCTTCTCCAATTCAAGCCCTTCTGATTCACAGAGTGAGCCCAGAAGCCTCGGTGACGTCACAAGCACAGTCCCACACCCCAAACTCCTCATCGTAGGCTGCCTTGAACCAGACGTGGTCAGGATTTGCAGCGCAAACTTTCAAAGCAATCATTGTTACCCACGTCGAAACTCACAGATTGGAAAGAGCAAAGGAAATCGATGAGAATTAAATCCTTCTATAAACACGGCCCCGACCCCCCCGGGGCTCTTACACGCAACACTGTCCAGAAGTTGGTTCTCCTTACAGAAAACACACATGGCTCCTTTTCAGGGAGGGAACCTGGCCAAACCAGCCTCTGTTAAATTGTAAGTCACTTTTTGAGGGGAATGAGGGGCTGTGTGTTGTGGGCAGGCCGAGGGCACTGAACAGATGACGTGAGCTGACGCTTACCTGGCCAGGACAGGGCATGGGGACTGTGACACTTGCAGGGGTCGCTGTGTGGCCGCCCGGCCGAGGGATGGGGACACACCCCCAATCTCCAAGGCCAGTGGGTGACTCCCAGCTCTGTGCGGCGGCCAGAGGACAGGAATCTCATGTTGCCAACTTAAAACCACACCAAATCCCTTCCTCCTGGTGGCTGCTGTTCACCAGACAGCCCAGAACGTCGTCCTGGCATTGGGACCAGCATTTCCCCAATTTGTCTCATGCTCACCATTCCCTGGGACTCCCAGGGTTCCCCTGGGTGGGGTCCCCAAAAGCCAGGACACTACCCTCAGCTCTTTTCCTGCCCGACAAATGCCCCAGGGACCAAGGGGAAAGGCCAGAATGGTAAACCACCATGGCCATGATCTCAGACCCCTGGCAGGTCAGGGGCGTCCCTAAGCCTGGGGCTCCAAGTCTTTGAAATGGGGTGGTGTCTCCACTAGTTGTGAACACGAAATGCACTGGCTCTCACACCCCCCATGCGCTTGTGGCCACACCTCTGCAGGCAGGAGCCCAGGCACCGCGGAGCGAGGCTGGGGGCAGAGGCGGCGTCCGTCCAGGGTGGTTGGGGGGATGTAGGAATCCCTCAGGACGCCCCATGCTTGGGTGAGACCCGAATTTGCATGGAGCTCCTTTTCCTCTGAGACCGGCCCACCCCGCCTTAGGCGCTTGCCCTGGTCCCCTGCCCAGGGCTAGGTCAGCGATGGCTGCCGGCCGTGGTGAGGGGGGCGGAGGGGGGCTGGGTGGTGGTGAGGCTGAGGCTCCCCCCGCCAGACCACCCCTGGGCCTGGCTTCTCCGCTCCAGTCGACACCCCAGCGGCAGATGGGAGGGTTGCTCCTGGGCACCCTTCTGGGTCGGTAGATGGGAACCTTCCGGTAGCCTAACCTTTACGACGCCCCTGGGCGCAGGATGGCTGAGGGGCCAGGAGGGAGGGGCGCAGGAAGTGAGATGGGCAAGCATGCTGGCTCCCACCCGCTGCCCTCCCTGTCTGCCAGGAGCCTGCACCCCCTACCAGGCGGGCTCCTACCTGTACGGCTGCTCCCCGGTGTGTGTCCTCAGGTGTCTCGTGAGGTTTGCTGATCGGGGGAAGATCTTGCCACAGTACCTGGAGTGGAGGGGTGGGTGAGGGATGTGTGAAGCAGACGCGCCACCAAGACCCGGGTGCCCAGGTGCTTTCCTGGTGCTGTTTCTCCCACACCTGGGGGCAGGTGGCCCGCCTGCACACCCTGGATTTCAGTCCCTCCTCAGTCCCGGGGCCCAGCTGAGCCTCACAGAGAAGCTGGACTCGCACCACAGGGCAGACGGCACTGGCCCACCCTGGCCCGCTCGGGGCCGTCCCCCCCCATGACCCCCCCGCTGCCAAGCAGTTTCTCAGCCCCGGAGCCCGACCTCGGCCGAGCCGGCAAGGACCGGCCTGCACAAGCCTGTGCACCTGGGGACGGACCATGTCTCCCCAGCACTGGGCTCCCCACCGGCCCCAGAGCTGTGGTTAAACACTGACCACGGTGCCTCAGCCTCCGGCCTTGCGAATTCCGACCGGCTGGCCAAGGTTGCACTTTCTTGTGCTCACTGGAGCACAGCTTGGTGGGGGGCACGTGCATATCTCTGGGGAATGACGTCAAGGGAACAATGGGCCATCAGTTGCTACCACGCTGTACCCTGGCTGAGACTGAGAGCTTTCTCCTGCAAGTGCAGGCACGCGGGCCAGCGTGGCACCTATGGCCACTCTGCCGGGGCCGCCCCAGGGGCTCTCGGCGTCTCACCTGCACGTGTAACGCTCCTTGCCCTTCCTGAGGATGGGGTCCGAGAGCGTCGGGGGCGGGGACCGGAAGTTGAAGGGGTGGGGGGGGAGGGGCTGCAGGGAGCTGCCGGATTCCGCCTTCATGGCCGCGAAGCTCTCCAGCTTCTCAGTCATGGTCTCGATGGCTGACATCTGTTGGCAGGAGAGCGGGAGAGACTGTGGGGCACCCCCGAGCCGCCCCTTCTCTTGACGCGTGGGAACCCGCCCCCATGGGCATCTGGGGGTCCTGGATGACCGAGCATGTCATGGGCCCCCAGGACAAGGAGGTAGTCACTGGAACCCGTGGTCTCCTCCTTCTTCTTGACCACTGGGCTGGGTCCTTTCACTTTCTGTGGCCAGCCCTGCTCTTGTCCTTGCCTGGAACCCTGTCACAGTCCAGGGTTTAGGCTCGGGGAGCTGCAGCTGACCTTCCCCAGCCAACCTGTGCTGGCTGAGACGCGGGTGATGCAGGCTGCTGACACCTGCAGTCACACGGCCCTTTACTTTGAAACAAGCCAGCAAGGACCTGCTGGCTCGACCCCCGGCCAGCACTCCTGATGGCTAGTTTGGGTTAAAGACAGAGCTACATCCAAGTTTTTTCGCTTTGGAGTGGTGAAAAATTGATAGCTACCTGAATCAGTTTCAGGTTAAAACATGAATCACGAGCCTGGGGCACTACCAGCACCTAGTGGCAGCAGGCCATAATTGCAGGCAAAGTGCTAAAAGGAAATTCAACAGCCTACGGTTGGATTCCACTAACTGAATGTTCGGAATGATAACCCCAACGTGGCACAGCACAGGACACGGTGACACAGGCAAAGGGGCTGCCTCTCTGCTCCTTGGAGATGCCAAGGCATTGCCTGGCGAGGAGAAGGGAGTCACCTCCTCCTGGCATTGGTCATTTCCAGCTGGCAGGCAAGGTTCTGATCAGAATCCCAGGCTGCACCTGCCCTGAGGCCCTGGGGCTGGGGGACAGGAGAGGGGAGGGGGCTGCACAGGCCTCAGCAGTACTTCTCTCCCAGAGAGTGCCCGCTGCAAGCCAGGTCCCGTGGGAGACTGGGATGAGACCAGAAAAGGAAGAGCTTTCATTATGCCCCGAGCCCCTCAAGGTTTAGGCTGGGGAACAACCAACTGGTTACAATAAAACACCAGAAAGGGGTTTACAAACAGAAAATGGGGTCCATCCTAGTGGCTGAGGCCTCCCTTGACCCTGGGCTGCTGCCTGGGCCCTGGCCAGCTCCACCCAGTTGCAGGGCTTTGGGCCTCGCCATCCTTGTGGGGCAGGCACGCTCCCCATCAAATGCACATGATGCTTCCAGCCATGGGTGGCCCCACCCATCCCCACTGATGTACAGATGGACACGGCCTTGCCCCTCAGGTGCCGTCCAGCCTCTCATTTAGCCCCTCCACGGCCTGGACGATGGGACCTGGGCATACAGACTGCTGTTCATCTGCTTGTGGGTCTCAGTTTTAGCCACAGCCATGGGAGGCTCTGGGACTCTCCACCACCCCAGACTCCCCAGGACCGCAGAGATGGTGAGGGGCAGTGGGCTGGCAGGACTGCCTCACCCTGTACCCCATACACCTGCACGTCGGGCCTCAGCAAGGAAAGGCCCTGGCAAGGTCCTGCCAGGCAGCTGACCAATGCAGCCTGGCGTCTTCGTGCAGTGGTGACCCCTAGACTTTGTAGAGGTCACGAGTTCTCCTGTCCGAGTGATGGTCTGACCTCAGACCATTTAATCAGCTGACTTACTAGTCCTCTCTCCCGCCCCCACCCCTGGCTCTGGGCCCACGGGCAGGCAGCAGAGGTGGCAGGTGGGGGGAGCGGGCAGCAGGGACAATGGGCAGCCGGGCCCCCGCCAGGCCCCTCTTCCTCAGGCCTGGGAGGGTCCGGCCTGCCTGGCCCGCTCCGCCTGATCAGATATTCCCGGCCGAGCTCCCGCACAAACACAAACACAGGATGTGCCTGGCTGGCCTGCCGGCTTTTTCCAGCCAGTCCCGAGGAAATCAGGGGAAGTTCTTAACCAAACTCCGAGGCCCCAGCAAGACAATGGGAGGCTCTAAGTTTAGCTGTGAACCCAGGCAGGGCACAGGTTCCACAAACCGGGGGGTTTGTCCCAGGCGGGAAACTCGGAGCAAGAGAACAATGCCCGGGTCTGGAGTCTGGGTCCAGGCCTGTCCCACAGCTCAGCCCCCGGCCCCTCTGGCCGGGAAAGGGGAGGCCCGTGGCTCTGGGGAGGGGCCTGGGCCCCAAGCAGTGAGGACAGGTGGGCACCGGGGCAGGGAATCAGGGGCACTCCGCCGGCCCTGCTGCTTACCCCCACTTCTGCCACCTCTCTGCGCCCACCCCTTGGGAGGACGCGGCCAGGGGGACACAGGAGTGCCTGTAGGCTTGGTGGGGTCTGCGGCCACTGCCCAGACTTGGGGATTCTCTTTCCCAGACCCCTGATTCTAGTCTTGACAGGCGGTCTTTCCACCCTCTGCATCCCCGGGTGAGGGCGGTCCCCCTGCCCCCTGCCCCCTGGGACGCCCTGCCCTCGACGCCAGTCCCTCTGCTGCTGTCCTGCTCCCTGCCTCTGCACCCCTGCACTCAGGTCCTTCTTCTCCTGCTCTTTTCCCTTAAAGATCCCCGAGTCCCTCGTACCAGAGAGACTGCTGGCATCCACACCTCCCTGGCCCTCTTGTGTCTGTTCTCCCTACATTCAGAATTCTTGTGTTTGCTCCATCCAAGCTGCTGCCCACTGCCCCATGCAAGTTCACTCCCCCTCCTAGAGCTTGAGTCACAGGTCAATGGGGCCCCTTGTGGACCGGGGTCCTTGGCTGCCTCTGAGGGACCCACAGGGTGCCCCCACAGAGGACCACCCTCCTTCCTCACCTGTCCTGGCCCTTCCCATCCTCCCCAGCCTCAAAGGGACCTGTGGGTCTGCAGGGACGGGAAGCGGAGACCCGCCTGGGGTGTGCGCCTTGGCCCGTACGGACCTTGGGGCTCCTGGCTGGGCCTTACCTGGGGGTGGAAGAGCAGTGGGGACGGCCGCAGGTACTTCTCCTTAAGGGCTCCCACCGGGTCGGTCACCTTCCGCTTCTCCACCCTGCTGGACAGCAACACAGAGGGTTACGGACCCCACCGAGCGGCCCAGCGCTGGGCGGGGAGGGGCTGAGACCCCCGCCCCTCTGGGCGCCCACCTATGCCCCATCGGTCACGAGGTGGGGGGCCACCACAGCGGCCCAGCTTCCATGTTCCCTGTGGCCACGTCTCACCTGACGCTGTGGGGACGTCTGTGACCCAGCCTCACAGTCGCCTGCCCGAGCATGAGCTCCCATCACCACACCCAGGTCTGGACCCCGTCGAGTCTCCCCAGCGTCCGCCCCCCTCCCTCCCCCCCACCAGCTGCTGGCACCCAGGCACGTGATGAACGCTTGATGCTGGAGCCAGGAACCTTCTGAAGGGCCCGTGTGCGCCAGCCTCTGCCAGCTGGCCTGTCAGTCCAGCGAGGGCTCCCCGAAGCAGAATGTGGAGCACATGGGGGCTGCCACCTACACCCCACGTCCCTCTCCCTCCTGGCCCATAGCACGGGCGCTCTGCCCAACTGGGCGGATACACGTGAGTGACCGGTAGGTCTCCATCCTGGGGACGCTGCAGGGCCTCCCCGCGGCAGCCAAGCAGGGTCTACCTAAAACCTCAAGATAGCTACTGGAGGTGACAATTCTAGAACATTCCCCAAATGCCAGGACAACTGTCAGTCACAAGCGGAGGAGGTGGCCATCCCTCCTCTCCCTGACCCCTCCTCTACTGTGTCCCAAGGACACCTCCCTCAGTTTCCCCTGGGGGGGTCGAGATTTACAAAGTGGGATTTGGGGAGGCCTGCCACTTCCCCACAGGCAGCCACAGCTGCGGTGACCCACCACCTCGCTTGCCCAGGGCCACGCTCCCATCCCTCTTAGGCTCAGCTCTGCCCCCAGGGGACTGGCTGGGGCCTTGACTGGAGCAGGACGGGGATGGCCACAAAGACAGGGGCCCAGAGGCGGGAGCACCCACGGAGTGCAGGCGGCCACAGGTGACCCCACCGAGACCCCAAGCCGGGTCCAAGGGGGGGAGGTGGTCTCTACGTGGGAAGTTGGCTTGAGGGGCACCTCGCTTTGCAGGGCTTAGCAGAGGCCCTGTTCAAAGCTGGACTGAGTTGGCCTTTCAACAAGGCCCCCTGGGGGGCGTGGTGTGGGCCGAGAGGAAGGGGCCCCACGTCGGGGGGTTGTTAAATGTCTTCTTCTGCCTTTTCCCGACTTCTGTGTCTAGCGACAGCCCAGCGAGCTGCTCCGAGCGACCCCCGCCAGCTGACCCCACAGACCCCAGTGGACACGTACTCTTCCAAGGCGCGTGGTTTTTGTCACCACACCGTCCCCAGCCCATCTCGCAGAGATAGCAGCACGTGATGGTGAGAGGGGCTGAAGGGCTGGGGGGTTGCCAGCCTGGCAGTGTTAGGGTTCCTCCAACCTGGTGGGGGAGGATTGTGGGTATACGTCCACAGTCACTGCCGGGGCATGGCCTGTGGGGAGTTTCGCTGGAGTCACCCCAGAGCCATCCAGGAGCTGAGGGGACCCTGTCCCCTAGCCCTGGGCCAGCCTGTTAACAGGCAGTGACAGTCGCCCACACCTTCACTTGGAGGTGAATCTTCCCAACACCATGAGTGTTTATCTTGACTGGGCTTGGGGGGCGGTGGGGAAAAAATTTGGAGCTAATCCACTCTCGGGCATTTTGCTGGTGCCTGTGTACAAAGTTGGCGGCCAGGCAGCCCCTCCACCAGCCACTGTACTCTAAATCCTGAGGGCAAGAGCCGAGCACACGCCGGGTCTCGGAGGAGCTCGGACAGGACCCGGGTTGGGGGCGCCTGTGGCCCGTTCCCGCCTCGGGGCCTGACTGGCTGCTCCCCCAGCTTCCAGGAAAAGGCCCAAGGCCCTAAACCAGGCCTGGAAAGGGGAGGCAAGGGGCACAGGAGGGTTGGGGTCCAGGAGGAGAGCTGGGACGGGGTGGACAAGGAGGCCAGGGACTGAGCAGGAACAGTTAACCGAGACTCTCTCGCAGGCCTGCTGGCTCCAACTCTGGAGGCCTGACAGAAGCGTCCCTCCCTAGGTCTCCAGTCCTGCCCCCATCCTGTGCACAAGGGCAGCTCCTCCCGGGGGGGCATCCTCCCTCAAGCCCCAGGTGTCTCCTGGCTCCCCGTGGGTCCCAGAGATTCTCATTCTAACTGGCAGATGCTCCCTGGGCCTTTGATGGCCATGTTCGCCCCAGAAACCCGATGAGCCGCTGTCAGCAAACCATCCATGGATGGCGTGTTCTTAAAGAAAGACCCAAGGGGGGCATTTTTCATGTTTCCTGTGATGACGCCAGCAGGACCTGGCAGGAAACGGGACCGGCAGCAGACACCGGCCGGCCAGGGCCCCGGGTGAGCGTGGAGGGCGGGGACCCGAGTGGGCGCCAGAGGGCGGGGACCCGAGTTGGCGCCAGAGGGCGGGGCAGGAGGCTGGCCCATCACCCTCGCTGGCAGCTCTGCCATCATTTCTTTCCACTGCACCTTTAGCAGAGGTGACCTCACCTGCACACCCATCCCCAGGTCCTGCCTGGCCCCTGGGGAATAGCAGGCATGCAAGCCCTCAAGGCGGCCACATGCTCCCTGAATGTCCGTGTGGACACACTTACGTGTGTGCACACGGGCCCCTCCCACACAGAGCCGTGGGCCTGTATCAGGGGCTGAACCAACACGCCTGCCTGCCTGCCCCTCCAGGCCCCCTCCCAGACCCGTCCACGGGCACAGCCCCCTCCTCAGGGCTCAGCCTGCCCAGCACCCCCAGGACACGTGTGGTGGGAGGTCAGGCCCCTCTCACCTAACAAACCCACCTGATCAAACCGTGCCCAGAAACCGGGGAAGGGGATTCAATTGGCCCCTCACTGGGAAGGTACCAGGGGAATGGGACACTGGTTTGGGGCAAACCTTCCAAAGCTTCCTCCTTCCCTCCTCTCCCTCCTCCCACTGGGGACCAGCAGCTCCTCCTCTGCTCTCCCCTGGGCCACCAGAAGCCCCAGCCGTGGAGCAGCCACAGGGAAGCAGGGATGCTGAAGCAGAGGGAAGAGCCAGGAGTGTCATGGGCAGAGTCTGTCCAGAGAAGGTGGCTGAAGCCTCCAGCACGTGGATGTCTGGGGTGGAGTCTGAGGGCAGGCTGTCGGTGGGGGTGGGGTGGGGGGACGTATGGGCTCGAGAGAGGACGGCGGGGGTCTCCCAGCGGCTGTCAGCGAAAGGGAGCCAGGGGTGCCCAGGAGACCCCACCAGCTGCCCACCCCAGGAAAGGGCCGAGCCGGGCATGGGCCCCAAGGGGCACGGACACCCCAGAGCCGAGGCGCCTGCTGAAGCCGCAAAGGCAGAGGAACGAAGCCCTGGGGGGGCAGGCGAGAGCGTCCCCTCCCGCCGCCGCGCCCGCCTGGCGGCCCACCTGGGTGGCGGCCCCTCTGGAGAGCGGGTGAGGGCGGGGCATGTTATTACCTGTAGATGGGGTCCATGAAGAAGGGCGACGGCCTGGCGTAGTGCAGGGACGGCTGCTGGGGCAGCTGCGCCGGGCACGCCTTGGGCGGCCCCTCGCCGGCCCCCAGCCTGCGCTCGCCGTACACGTGGTTCTTGCGGGGCTCCCGGGTCCCTCCGTTCTGGCTGGCCCGCACGCGGCTGCCGATGCTCAGGTCCAGCGGCTGCTCCTCGCCGGACGCCGGGGCCGGGGGCACCTTGGGCGCCGGCAGGACGGGCTTGGCCTCTTTGGGTTTGGTGGTGAGGTCGAAGGGTGACTCGGCGCTGGGGCCACCGGCCTTGAGGGCGTCCCGGGGCGACTTTGGCTCGGCCTTGACCAGCAGGCTGTGCGCGAGGGCGCGGTCTGTGAAGGGGTACAGGGAGTGGGGGAAGTTGGGCAGGAGCTGAAAGGGGAACACGGAGTGGTAGGGCAGCGCGCCCAGCGTCTTCTCCTGCATGCCCATGAAGCCGGGCCCAAAGTACTTCTCGGCGATGGACGCGATGGCCTTGATGGAGTCGCCCGCGGCGCCCGACGCTGTCAGCAGCTGCTCCTCGGGCGGCGGGAAGTAGTGCTGGGAGTAGAAGACGGGCACCTCGCCCACGCTATTTGGGGCGCCGGGGGCAGCCACGCTGCCCCCGAGCTCGGGCTTGCCCTCGGCCGCCTTGCCCCTGTCCTTGGTCTTGTCGCGATCACTGTCCACGTCGCTGTCCAGGTCGGAGCCCGTGCCCGTGGTTGTGTCCAGGTCGGTCCCGGTTGTGGTGTTGATATCCTCGAAGTCACTGCCGTCTGAGAGGTCGCTGCCCCGGGGCTTGAGCTTGTGGGCGTACGCGTCCTCCAGGCGGCTCTCCGGCTTCTCCTCGGGCCCCGCGGCCGCCGTGGCACCCTGCCCGCTGCTGCCGATGGCGGAGACGAGGGGCAGGGCCGGGTTGCCCATGGGGCTGGGGAGCTTGGCGTCCTGCGTGTGGTTCCGGGGGCTCTTGAGCAGCGGCATGGGAGGTAGCAGGGGTGGCCGGGGGTACAGGGACGGAGGGAAGACGCCCGGGAAGCCGGGCGTGAGCGCGGGGAAGGCGGGGGGCGCCGTCGAGAAGGGCAGACTCCCCGGGTGCGGCCTGGAGGGGAAGTACTCGTTGAAGCCCAGGCCGGCGTGGTTGAGGCTGGGGGCTGGCCTGGCCTTGTCCGTCACGGGGCTGGGGGTCAGGGGCAGGCCCGGGGCGAAGACGCCGCCCGGCGGGTAGTGGTTCCTGCCCTCGCAGAAGCGCCGGTGCTTGTTGAGGGAAGAGGTCGTGCTAAACATCTGCCCACAGTCCTTGCACTTGATCTGCGTGCGGCAGTCGGCGTGCATGCGCTTGTGGCGGCACAGGTTGGAGAACTGCGTGTAGGACTTGTGGCAGACCTCACCTGAAACGTCAGCAGAAGCGAAGACCGGCAGCTATGAAATGACGGGAAACCCGTGCAGCAGGGTCCGGGGGGGACCGGGGCGCTCTGGCCTCGGTGACAGGGAGCAGCGTGCGCTGAGGTACGTGAGCACCTGTGTGTGTGTGCGCGCGTATGGGCATATGGGTCACTGTGTGAGAGTACCTGCATATGTGCTCACATGTGTGTGCGTGCATGCATGCTCATACACGTGTCAGTGGGCACATGTGTGCTTATGTACACACGTGTCACACACGAGTGTGCATGTCCACACACGTGTGTACATCGTAGTCATGCCCGTGTGCCCACACGCACGTGTGCACGCATACGTACAGATGCCTGTGCACCCTATCTGGGACTGGCCTCTGGTGACCAGCACGGATTAGCGAGGACACTCCCGTGCCTTCCCTGGGGTCCCTGGGCCAGCCTGGGTAGGTCTCCAGCTGCCTCAACCTCCTCTGCTGGAGAAAGGGGCCCTGCTGCTCTTTGTGCCCTCCTAGCCCCCATGAGTTTGCCATGTGGCGCCAAGGCCTTCAGAATCGTTCCCAGAGACAGACAAAGTCGTGGCACACCATCACGTCTGCAGCTGCACCAGCCGCCCAGAACGCCCATCCACCCTCCCTGCCATGTCAGCCACGCTGTTCCAGCAGCGGCGAGGGAAACACCGACCCCCGGGCTAGGTCTCGCACTTTGTAAAGTTTAAAATGCTCTCAGCTTTCTGCCCTCTTTCTGTCCCAGGCCCTGTGACCTGCACCCAGGACAGGAAGGCCTCAGGAGGGACCGGCCCCTTGGGGTTCTTAGTCCTGGAGGCTGGGCTGTGGGAGCACGGGTCCTGGCTGTGTGAGGTCACCGTCTGGGGGTGGCCTGAAGGTGGAGATGGGAGGGGAGCCACGTGGAGAGGGCTAGTTCCACGTTTGAGAAAATCGAAACCTCTCCAAACTGGGATGGAGAGGCCGCACCAGCTCTGGTTGCCAGACGCTGGCCTCTGCTCTTAACGGGAGAGGGTGGTGGCGGCCGGGGCCAAACGCCAGGACCCAGAGGCCCTGGGGACCCAGTCTCGGCCATTTTCCCAACGGCCTGTGAGTTGAGTGTCGGCCAACTGCCAGTTTTTCTTTCTGCTCTTGTTTTTCTAACCAACAAGGGAGGAATGAACACACACACACACACACACACACACACACACACACGCACACACATTGTGTGTGTCTCTCTCTGCAGGACAATTTGCTTCTTTTTTTTTTTTTTTTTTTTTTTTTTTTTGCTGTACGCGGGCCTCTCACTGCTGTGGCCTCTCCCGTTGCGGAGCACAGGCTCCGGACACACAGGCTCCGCGGCCATGGCTCGCGGGCCCAGCCGCTCCGCGGCATGTGGGATCTTCCGGGATCGGGGCACGAACCCGTGTCCCCTGCATCGGCAGGCGGACTCTCAACCACTGCGCCACCAGGGAAGCCCCAATTTGCTTCTTAAATGCAGCCCCAGTGGAAACAATGATTTCAGTGCGCTTCTTGCTCACCGCACACTCTCCGCTGCCTGATGTCCCGCGACTCTAGCTGGGAGTGCTGGCCCTCAGACGATCGCGTTCTTTAATCACAATATCTATTTATATGAACGGCTCTGCCCTCCTGGTCGTCTGGCTTGGCGGGACGTTTTCAAGGCTGAGGGGGAAGAGTACTGCCTCATTTGATCAAATCTGCCCATTTTGGGAGGTGGCTGGTGCAGAGAGGCTGTTCCACAGATGGTCTATAAATACCCACAGGCCTCTGCCAGCCCGACGGGGAGAAAGGCCGCTCCCCAGCTCAGGGCACCTGGCCAGACCAGTGATACCTTGCTGTATCCCCGGCCCCCGAATAGGCTCTGTGACACCCTCTGCCCCGCAGAGCAGGCCTCTGTGGCACCTCGTGAGTGGCTGCTGCCATCCCGAGCTTGGAAACTGGCCTTGAGCAGGCTCCCACCCAAGGCAGCTCTCAGGAGGGGCCCCTGGGGCCAGTGGCCATGGTTGGGCACAGGGAGCCTGGGACCCTTGCTTCCCACTCACCCACTCACACGATAAAGGGATCCTGCAGAGATGCTGGGGCTACAGAGAGGCCTCTGGGAGACTGAGGTCCTTGGAGAGGCAGGTCCTGGCCCTGGGAGGGCTGACCGCTGGCTTAGAGCCGGTGACGGGAGGTGGCTGCCTGCAGGGGCTGGGAAAGGCCTGGGCAGCCCACATTGAACTGGACGTGGGACCAGCGCCTGGTGGCTGGTGCCCCAGGCCCTGCTGGGATGCAGAGGGGCCCTGGCCAGTACTTATTCTGATCAGCAGTTTCTTCTCCTGTAGGGTATGTGCAGGGATGCACACATACACATGCACACACACGCACATGTACATACTCACTCCTAAGAAGGTCCTTTCTAAAAAGTGCCCACAGGAGCCTGTCTGCCTGTGTGCACGGATACACCCTCGCCCCGACCCCTCACACTTGAGTTTCCCTATGCAAGACACCCCACCAGGAGATCATGCTGCCTTGGGCTGTGTGGTCAGTGAGGCTGGGACTTGGGGCAGGTTTTGGTGCCCATCATGTGTGTTGTGTGTGGGCGCCCAGGGGCCGCCCAGTGGAGGATGGAGTCTGTGCACGAGTGACCGGCCGCCGTGAGCCCTTGCTCCCCCAGTGGCCCATCTTTTCTCAGAAGCGCTGTATCATTTACCCTCTGCTCATTTGTTCGCAGTTTCCTTTCCAAACCTGACTCCCTTAACCGTGGGCCAAAGGATGCTCTGCCCTGGTCGAGAGGATGCGCAGGCTGACGTTCACGTCTAATCTAACTTCTAACATTTGCATCTCCCTCTCATACATGGCACCTGGCCAAGTTTGGGGTTTTCTCTTTCGCTTTACCCCCTTGGCCAAAAGCCAAGGCCCAAGGTGGGCACCGGGCACAGACGAGAGGCGGAGGGCTGCTGATAGCCGGTGGGGCCCGTCCAGGCTGCCCCGTGTCCTCCCCACCTGCACACAGAGTCCGTGCGGGCAGCAGAAACAGTGGGCTTGGACCCTTCCCGACTGCTGAGGTTACAAGAACTTACGTTGTGACTATAATCCAACAAGACTTCGCAAAGCCCATTTGCACGCCCAGAGAAGCAATGACTTGTAAGCCTGTGTGCAAGTTTCCTTTCCAAGCTTGCTGAAAAGCTTAGAAACCTATGATAGATGCACTCACGTGTGCTTCCTCCCACAGGGGGACTTGCTGGGATGCTCATCCTGGAAGCAGGATATGCACCAGCCCCAAAGTCCCGGCCCCGAGCCTCTTCTCCCACCCAGCTCACTCCTTCCGGGCCCCTCCCAGAAGGAATGGGCCCTGCCCCCATCGAGACTCGGATGCTCTTTCCAGGGTCTGCGGGTGAAAGGGGTGGTGGGTAAGAGGAAGATGGCCCCAGTGAGGTGGCCACCAGGCAGAGCGCTCTCTCCCTTTGCTTCCTCAACCGAGGGAGCAGGTGACCCAGGCAGGCTGGGGGCTCGATCACCTCTAGCAGGATAGCTGGAAGCTTGGGCTCAAGGCAGTGGGCAGGATGGGGGCACAGCCTCAGCTATTCAACAAAGGCCCGAGAAGCCAGTCAGCATGGCCTCTTTGGGGCAGGAGTCCAGCCCTGCACAACCCCCAAGTCAGTGAAAACACCCAGAGCCAAGTCTTCAAGCTCCCAGAGTTACCCCTGACACACACAATGACGTGCTGGAGCCCGAGAGGCCCCAGGCTGCCCAGTCTGGGGTCAAGAGCCAGGCCCCTTGAGCTGGAATCCGGGCTCTGCAGCCGAGCCTTGAGGGCCTGGTCATTTAACGTTTCCACGCGTTTCCTCCTCTGTCAGTTCCCTTCAGTTGGACATAGTGCGGCCCCCGCTCCGTAAGATTTTGTAAGGATGCTGTGAGGTCATGTGTGTAAAATGATGGCTCAGCACAATCTCGTGTGGACAATGAGTCAGCACGATGCTGGTGTGAATGATGAGTCAGGGCTGTGTTGGCATGAACAGTGACTCAGCAAAACCTCGTGTGAAATGAGACTTGGTGCAATGCTAGGCAGAGAAGAACCTTCCATATCTTCCAAACTCTGAGAAACAGGGTCGTGCCCCCGCGGTGGCCCACCAGAGTCCCAGACCCAACCCCTGTGACCTCTGACCCCTCTCTCCCCAAACGCACCCCAACCTCAAGGCCTCTGTGCTCACAGCCCCCTGTCGCGAGCCCTCTCCCCAGGCACCCCCTTGGTTCACCCCCATGCCTCCTCCAGCCCTCTGCTAGGACGCCTCTCGCCCAACAGACCGTCCTAACCTCCCAGCACGTGGACAGGGCAGCACCCACCTGGACACCTGGAGAGCCTCCTGACCCTGCACTCCCGCCCCCCCACCCACACCGTGATGTGCCTGTCACGTGTGCCGTTATGATCTGTATGGCTTAGCCTCTGTCTTCTCCACTGGCCCGTAAGCTCCATGAGGACAGGGGTCCAGTAATTTACGGCTGGCCCCTGCTGCCTGGGTCAGGGCAGGCACACAGCCCGGGCTCCCCAAAGGCTGCTGGGGGGTGAACAGCAGACCCTGGGGGGCAGCACTGGGACTACCATACCTGCTGGAGCTCAGGGCGGCATGTGCATGTGGGAAAGAGGAGGGGAGGTGGGGGACGGTGGGCTGCTGGGTCCTTCTGCAGGACCCGGATTTCCTCACCACCCACTGCCCACCTCTGGCCACTGGAGGGGCGAGCGAGGGGGAGGAACCAAGGAGGGCACAGCAAGGACAGGCGAATCACGGAAGGAGAGGGTGCGCGGGAGCAAAGCGATGGTGAAGCGGCACCAGGAGGGCAGCCAGGCCTGGGCTTCTCGCGGCAGAGGTGTCAGCAGCTGCCACGAGTGTTTTCTGGACAAACGGGGTCCCGCGAGAGGGGAAGAGCCTGGGGGTTTCAAACCTTGGCCTGACCCCCAACCTCCCCCACCTCACGGGCTGGAAGCCCAGGCTGGGGGCCACTCACATATGAAAGGTTTGACGGTGCTGTGGATGTGTTTGTGCTGCTTGAGGCCCGAGGACGTGGCGAACGTCTTCCCGCAGTCGGGGCAGGCGTGGGCCCGGGCGCCCACGTGCTGGGAGCGGATGTGCCGCTGCAGGTTGCTGGGGTCCGTGAACACCTGGGGACGCAGACGCCGCCGAGTTACTCCCCACCTGTTGCTTGCTGCCCTGCGGGCCTGGGTCTGGCCACGGGTGGGGGTCTCCCTGGCTGCTCTACCTCTGCACTGAGCCTGGCCCGGTGGGTGGCCCCCTGCATGGCTTTCAGTGAGCCGTCAGGCCTCCCTTGCCTGTGTTTCTTCAACAATAATTCTCGAGAGAACTGTGACCCTGAAGATGCTTGAAACAGGAGCTCAGAAGCGTTCTTAAGCTCCAGTACTTTGACCCATGACAGCCTGTCCTGCCACGTTGGCAGGAACCCAGAGAGGACCCAGGTCTGGCCCCGGGCCCTCCCCAGCTGTGCTATCCGGCCCACTTCCTCTCTTCCCCGAACGACTCGGGGGCCCGTCACCTGCACCTCGACAGTAGGGGCGGGGCCGGGCTCGCGACCACGTTACCTTCACACAGTTTTCACATTCGAAGCGCTTGCCGCTGTCGTGGGACATCTGGTGGCGGATGAGGTTGGACTTCCAGTTGAAGGCCTTGGGACACTGGTCACACTTGTACTCTCGCTCCTCTGTGTGGACGATCATGTGCTGCTCCAAGCTGCGCACAGTGGACGCGGGTCACCATGGGTCCCCCACCCGCCCACTGCCCGGGAGGGAAGGGCCTCAGCCCAGCGCGGCCTGTTCCCGGCAGCCCCTTGGGGCCCCTGCCACTGCCTCCTGCTCAGAGGGCAGAGTTAGGTCTGGCAGCCGGTCTGTCTATCTCCCGCCTGGACAGGACAAGGGGATGGACGGGAAGGCACGGCCTTCCCACGTGGGATGGGGGGGAAGCCAGTGCGTGGACAGGGCTCGGGCCCTCACCCAAGACCACCCCCCAGGCAGCCAGCGGCAGGCGGGGTCCCAGCTCAAAACAACCCTCACCTTGACGCTAATCTTGGGCCTAAGCAAAACGGGGTCTGGGAACTTCCAACACTGCCACGAGCCCCAGAGTGGGGACGAGGCCCAGGAGACCCAAGGCCACCCCTCTGAGTGACCTGGGGTCGCTCGCCAGCCAAGCCAGACGGAGAGGCTGCCCGCCACGCACACACCATGGAGGTCAGCGGGGAGTGAGGGCCGGGGTTCTCCAAAGGAGATGTGATAGGCGGGGCGGGCACAGCTGCTGGGCAGGGGCTGCTGCACTTGGACGAACCAGCGCTTGGAGCCCCCTCCTCTCGGGGGACATCCTGCTTCTCCTCCTGTCCCAGGTATGACCGTTAATCTTCATGAGCAAGGCAGCAATACATCATGGCCCGTTAATTACGGGGCCCAGCCATCCATTTAGATCAGAAACGCCTGGTTCTCGAGCACCCGGCAGATTGTAGCTTTTCCCCTGTTGTTAATTGTGATTTATGTGTTTATGTAAAGAAAACACGGACCCTCTTGAGCGGCGCTTACCGCCAAGGGCCTCAGTCGGGATTTGCCCAAACTCTTATTTTCTCAGTCATCCGTTCAGGGTGGAGGGTTTCTCGTCCCCAGGGGGCCGTGACAGGATTGGCATCAATTCTCCGCTATCCCACAGCCAGTTAGTGACCTGATGGGGTTTTACTCTGACTTTGCAGGGCTGCCCTGGAGGGTATTCTCAGAGGCAGAGGAGGGGCGCACACTGGGAAGGTCTTCACTGGTCCCTGGAACACTGGGACTGCCCAGCCTGCTTCTCCCCACATGGGTCCCCGGGGCCCTGCTCCCAGGGGCTGGGGAGCCCACGTCCAGCCATCACACAGCTGGCCTGGCATCTGTGCCCACGTCTGTGAAGTCTCCGGGACAGGTGGGGGTGCCCAGGGGAAGCAGAGGCTGGAGCCTGGGGTGGGGGTGAGGGGACCCCTGGGGGACCCTTTCCTGCTCCTGCCCACTGTCTGAGAAGTGTGTCCGAGGGCCAGGCACTCCAGGAAGCCCCTGGGCGGCCTCCCCCAACCTGGTCCTGGACCTCACCACGGAAGTGGCCCCGGGGCCTGACCCCTGCACGTATGGGCGCCTGGCCTGTGTTCCTGACTTCCTCCAAGTCTGTCTCCACAACTCAGCCCTGACGCCAGGATGGTGGGGCCAGTGGTGGCTCAACCTGGTGACTTGCGGCTCCTTCGTGGATGGGGGGCTCAGAACAGTGACCACCGGTGGCCTCCAACCGCCAGCTGGCGGGCCTGCTCTGTCCCCAGGGGCGGATGAGCAGGCCAGGGTACCTGCCCCTGAGATATGTCTCCACCTGTCCTTGGAGCTTTGGGCCTGTCAGCCTGGGCAGGCCTGAGGGGTCAGGGGTGACCTCTGCCCTTCTCAGGGCTTCCTCTGTGCCCCCAGGGCCCGCCAACCCTGCCGCCCTTGACTGGCTCCTGGGGGCGGGATGGGGCGGGGCAGGGGCAGGGCGGGGCAGGGCGGCACCTGTACTTGGTGGGGAACATCCGCTCGCAGTCCTTGCACTCGTGGGCCTGCCCGTCGCTGCCCGCGCCGCCCAGGCCCTCGGGCTTGAGCTCGTCGGCCAGGCCCTCGTAGAGCACGGCCCCCACCGAGCTGCACGCGTACTTCTTGTGGCGCCGCAGGTCCAGCTTGGACGGGAAGAGTTCATCACACGCGTCGCAGCGGAATGTGGGGTCCTCTGCGAGGGAGAGAGGGCGGGCGGTGGGCAGGCAGCCCTGGACCTGCCCCAGGCCCACCCCAGGCCCGGGGCTGCAGGGGGTGCCTCCCTCACCGGCTGTGCTCCCTCCCGCATCCTCCCCGCCCTCCTCCTGGACCTGGGAGAGGCTGCCCCGTGGGACACAGAGGCGGCAGGGACCTGCCTCTGCCCCACAAGAAACACCGAGAAGCGCTGGGCCCCTCCCCGCGCCTCGGGAGCAGAGAAGGAAGGCTGGCCAAGCGCTTTGTGTATGAATCAGAAGAAAGACGGCACGGCTCCAATGCGTATCATAAACGATTGTCGTCAAGGTCAAACAAATAAAAGGGAGGCGGCTATTACGAAGTTTACGAGGGAGCATCCTGAGGGCCCTGCCAAGCCAAACAGCTCAGAGCGTGAGTCCCCAGGGGAGGACCTCCGGGCCCATCCCCAGCCCGTGACCGCCCCGACGCAGCTTTTCCCTGGAGCAGGGGTCCCCCTCCCTGCCGAGGACCACCTCGTGTTCCCCGCAGGTCTGAACAGAGAACCTGCACGAAAAGCTCCAGCACAAATGAATCGAAAGGTGTGCTGAGTGGCTGTGTGAACACGCGTGTGCTCCTTGTGCACGGGTGTGCACGTGGGTGAATATCTGCGCACGTCTGCCTCCTCATCAGGGCACCTTCGCATGGATGTGCAGGCATTTTTGTGCACCTGCACTCGTGTTTCTGCTGGTGTCACGTGTAGTCCTGTGCACGTGTGCGTGTGTTTCTGTCTGCCGCCACAGGTATGAAAGATGTGCATTTCCGTATATCTGCACACTTGCACGCGGGTGCATGCAGGTGTGCCTGAGTGGGCACATCTGCCTTTGTGCACGTTTGTGTGTTCCTGTGTGTGATTCCCTGGCACACGTGAATGGCTATGTCTGTGCACGCATGTGAGTTATGCGTGCACACGCACATGCATATGAAGTATACGAATTCGTTTGCATGACTGACCACGTGTTAAGCGTGTTGGGTGTGCATGTGTATATGTCAGTGCATGCACATTTGTGTGTGAATATGCACTTGTGTGCCTTTGCGTGTCTGTAAATTGTGTGCAATTGTGTGTGCGAATATGTGTGCATGGGTTTGTGTGTGAATGTTATGTGATTGTACTTGTGCGCATGAGTTAGTGTGTTTGTGTGAACGTGGGTGGGTATATGTGCATTTTTGCGTGAGTGTGAGTGTGTGTGTGTGTGTGTGTGTGTACTTGAACAAGGACCTCTGGGCCTGGCAGTGAGCAGAGCCTTAACCTTGGGCTGGATGCTGACTGAAAGGGCCTGACCCTAAGGGGCGCAGAAGCCAGGGAGGTGGGGGAGATGGGGGCAGGCAGAAGGGGTGGTTCCCCCTCCTCGTGGCCAAAGGGCCACCATCAACATCTCAAGACAGGGGGCAGCTCTGCAACCTGGGCCTGTGGGCTGGGCGGGGAGCACTGGGGGGAGGACGGGGGGATGGGAGGACTCCTCAAGACTGGAAGCTTCCCTGAGCCTGAGGGCGAAGGTACTGCTCCCAGCGTCTGGCCACACCCGGTGCCCCCACTGGTGGGTACCCATAGCCCCCCACGCCCAAGGGGGACACTCCTGTGGGACCCGTCTCTGAGATGCCCCCAGGCCTTGGATGATGGCCTTGGACACACACAGAGGCAGCTGTCACCTTCCCTGGGTGACAGGGGAGAGCTGCGGGGGGGAGAGGAGCCCGGGGAACGCATGTGTGGGGGGCAGGCCAGGCGGGCCCAGTGCTGGTCAGACACAGCCGAGTCCCAGTGTCCTGGCCTGCTCGCCGGCATGAGGCTGCTGTCAAGAAAGTGCGTGAGCAAGAAGGGGAAAAACCAGCTCATGCTCAGAGTCTGGGGAATCCAGTTACAGCCCCAAGCCCCGCTCTGGGTGCAGGGACCTGAGCTTAACTCGGGGCTTAGAAGGCCCTGCCCCCACCCAGTATCCCAGAAAGGCCATCCCTGGACCTGCCCCTGACACGTGCTGAGCCACAGAACAGACTGGAAGGAGGCAAGAGGGCCAGCCGGTCCTCAGCAACCACAGAAGCCCAGGATGGAGGGCGGCTGCGCCAGTGATGCTTGAGCCAGCGTTTGCGAACACAAGGCCAGCAGGACCCCGGCGTCCCCACCAGCGGGCAGCCCCACTGGGCAGAAGGAATAGGAGGCGGGGGGCTAAGTCAGAGAAGATTCTAAAATGAGGCCCACTGAGGCCCTGGGCTGGTCCTCGGGTGCTGGGGTGGAGCCCCAAACACAATCCCGGGAGGGGGCCGGTGGACAAGGAGGACGCACATCACAAACTAGTCACCTGGCACGTCTGCAAGACGCTGCCTCTAAAACAGGAGGGAGCCGGAACGCTGCTTTCAGGGAAATGGCCGCTGTGACGTGGAGGCGGGGACCCTCCACGTGGCAGGCTCCGTCCCGGGAACTTTATACGGTGTCCCCTCCTCCGAGCCCCGCATCAGTCCGCATGCTTTGTCACTGGTAAATGGAGGAGGCCGGGGGAGGCTGCCTGGGGAGGCTGCCTGGCTCCCCCCGGGGCACCCAGAGGGGAGGTGTCAGAGCTGTGTACGTGGAGCCGTCGCTCTGCTGGGTGCCCGGGGCAGGCGGTGGAGTCCCACCTTCCCGCTGAGGGTATAAGCAAGGCACCCCATGTGGCGTGCGTGTGGGCACGCACTGTCATCCACCCACCCCCGCAGGCCTTCCCTGTCCTTAGAAACATGGATTCCTTTCCACTGGGTCTGAGTACCAAAGCACCATTTTAGAACAGAACCGGATGCTTAGACACCGCAAAACTGCTCTCGTGGGCTTGTTCGGACTTCCTGGGCTGGAATGAGGCTGAGGGGGGCCCCTCCCACCAGCATCAAAATGAAGTTAGAAATGCCAGTTTGTATCTTACTCTTTCTGGACCCACCTAAGAACAGTCACCAAAGTTGAAATTTGCAAACAAAGACAAGAAGAAGAGCCAGCCCCACCCATCCACAGCACCGACCAACTTATTTTTCCAGTTTGGATCTGGAAGTTGGATTTCAGTGAAAATTCAGCTTGTTTCTCCCTCTGAAGGCATTTGAGGGCGTCCTGGAGGCAGTGGAAGCAGCCGTGGGGGGCACCCTCTCCTCCACGCCCTCATCCCATCACCAGCGCAAGCTCGCTCCTGTCCAGGGACAGAGCCAAGGACAGGACACGTCCAAGTCTCGCTCACCTGTGCCACGGCGTGGACAGGTGTCCCAACGACTTCCACGCAGGTAAAGCTGGCATTGAATACACACCCAGGGCAAGCTGGACGGGGCAAGAAGGATGTGCCCAGCCCATGTGGTTTTCACTTTCCCAGCACAAGCAACTCCATTTTAAAGAAATATTAGAGTATGTTACACTCTGGTTACATTATGTTTATTGTGTTGTATTGCTATATGATATGATATTATATTATGCCTGTCTCACGCTTTATACACAATACAATGCATCCTCCTGATCTTTTCTGGAGTGGGGGAAAAGTTAATAAATTTGAGCCTTTCTCAAAAGAAAGGCATATTTGAAAGGAAATGATTTTCTTTATTTTCTCCCAAGAGCAAGGAGTTCTCCTGAAAGAGACATCTTTCCCCTCTCCCTTGAAAGAGTAAAAACAAAATAAGAAGTCCCTGGGACTAATGAATCTGAAAGTGGCTTCCCTCTGTTCTGAATCACTTGTAGGTAAATGGGAACTGAATTTCTTTACAAAGCTGCAGCTTCGAAAGAGCACTGCCAGTCCCAGGTCTGCAGGACCGGTGCTGTGTCCCCCAGCGAACTGGCAAAGCAGCCCCCACCCCCATTTCTTCCATGATACCTGGACGTTGTCCTGGCAGAGCCCCGGCCCCCAACAAGAGCACGCAGAATTGTGATTCAGAACTGAAGTCTCTTCATCTAAACCTGGGGAGGCCGTGGACCGGGGCTGAGGCTCTGTCTTCTACCCGAACCAAAGTAAACCAAGGCCATGGCGGCGTGATGTTTTGTCAAGTCTCAGCCCCACGTCTCTCTGAACTTCTATCGGCAACTTTTCAAGGCAAAGCAGGAATGTAACAGAAAAATACATCAGTGCCTAATGGCTTCAGGGAACCCAGGGGGACACAATTATGTGGCATCTACATGCTAATCTACCAGACTGGAGGCTCAAAAGCCCTCAAGAGCACACTCCAAATTCCTGCCGTGATAAGGGGCCCACTGCATTTAGCTGGGGCTGGGATAAAACATTTTTTATGATAATTATATTAGGAACATTTTTACACTCTCTTTTTGTGTGATTCAGAGTTAACGGCGCGGGGGGGGGCGCGGGGGGATACTGTTGAGAGGTGAAGGAGTGATCTTGACAGCAAAGGGTGTGGAAAGTCAAATATTTGATGTTGGACTATTATGTGTGGAAAGCAATTAGCCCACAAACGTCTGATAAATTATTAGGAAAATGTAGACCCAGGTTATTTAAGATCGGGTGTTGGAAGGGGGACAGGAATCAAGGTTTTTAAAACCTTTTGGAAGAAAGACATGTCATCGTACAAACGAAACCTCATCACCGAGCGCACTCCTTGGGTTAGGCGGATTTATCTCTCTGCGTTCTTGTGCATTATCTAAGATTCACAGGTCTTTTCAACAATTATTTTCAGTAAAATAAGACCACCCCTGTGCTACCCAGAGCTCAGCCATTCTTTTCTCGATGGCCTAATTAAAAACAAAGTCTAGAGGAGAGCATGCGTAGGGCCGTCTTGCAGCATTGTCCTTCTGTGGAGATATAGCCTTTGGAACACCTCACGGGCGCAAAGTGCTGCCCCACAAAGGTGGGCCACGCTCGGGACCAAAAAGGTTTCTCTGCTTCCTGCTAATTCCAACGCCCAGCTCCCTGGCCTAGCCAACCGCACCCCCGGGCCATGACATTGGAGCAGTTCCTTAGAGAAACCTGCAGTAAGTGGCATTAATCATTAACCCCTGGAGTGTTTGGAGGGGAGGGGAAGAAAGACAGGAAGAGAAAGACCAACCTCCCCCCTTTCTCTAGCAGGAATGGAATCATGAGCTCCGGAGATGGCCAGAAGGAGAGGCTGCCTTTCTGCTCATTTGTGGGGTCTCATTCAAAGAAGAAACACGGTCTACTCAGCAGCTGCACTTAGGGAGTTAACGGACCAGCTGGTACTCCATTGCCAATGCAGCTTCCTCCAACTGGACTTTTCCTCAGCGGCTTAAAAACTCTTCCAGAATCCCAAGGCTTAACAACGTGGATGAAGGAAAAGAAATCTGGATTTCAGAAATCCGAGCTTATACGAGACTGTGATTTTCTCAAGCATCCTCTGAGATGTGCCTGAGCACGGATGAACAAGGAAGGGAAGTATGTCTACTGGACAAATGCCAAGTGACCCACCGAGAGGGAAGGACATTTGGGACGCTTCCCGCAGTCCTGCTGAAAGAGCTCAGCGGCCGCCGTACCACCGCGGAGCCCACCGAAGCCCTAAATTTTCCCTCTCACCAAATACGTTTTCCCTTAACCTGTCTCCGGGACTTTTTGCTTTCAACTGCAGATGGGCGTTACTTTCAAAGACACTTATGGCATCAGTGCCCTCTCTTAAATGAGACTGAAACTTTCCCCTGGCACAGATGCTGGAGGCAAAGTTTTCCAAGCTGCAAAATGGTTTTGTTTGTTTTTAAGTCATGTAGAGAACAGGCAATGCTGCAGCTGCTAATACTAATGATACAGTTTTTAAAAATCCCCTTGGACTCTACCACTACAAAGCTGTAAGGCGGCACGACACCCATTCACACGTGCTGTCTGAAGTCCTCTCGAATTCAGGGTGTGGCCCATGCAACTCAAGGAAGGAGAAAGCAAAGCGCTTAGGCTGAGAAGTTGTTAGGAAGAGGCTGGTTCTCTCATTTGGGGTCCGGGTGGTGGGCCTTGGGCAGCAGCCGGGGGACCCCCGGCCCCTGTCACGTGGCCCAGAGTGCTGGGAGCTCCAGGCCTGTGCTCCTGTAGGTGGGGGCTTACCATCCAGGCTGGGGGGCACCGTCCCCAGGGAGTACGAGCCTTCTTTCACGTGGACCAGCAGCTCTTCTCCTGGCTCAATGTCTTTAATGACTTTATAATAAATCTATGATGGAGAAACCAGGGAGAAAGGGTCAGCATTGTCGGCCTTGCTGCTTTAAAAGCCACATCGCGCACACCCAGCCCGCATGCCATTGACACTGCTCATTGGGGAGGCTGGCCCGCTGGGCACTTGACCTGCCTTCTAATTGCTGCTAGAGGTTCCCCTTTGGAACTTGACAGAATACACTCAGAAGGACTAGAGTCTATTTTTAACTTGTTTGATCCAGATTTTGGATATTGATAAAAGGGGTGCAAAAGGAAATAGGTGAGGATGAGCCCCAAAGTTCCCAAGCAGGGCGGGTCCTAGAGGGAAATATTAGGAAAAGTGGATCTTTTCATCAGGAGTGGAGCCTGGGTTGATTCCCAGGTTCCTTTTGTCAGTATGTATGTAAGACACCCTTTGCCGTCTGGGGCCGGGGTGGGGTCTTCAGGGGGCTTGAGAGTGAATTTGGATGTTTACGAAAGTGACTATGAACGCAGACGTGGCCCGATCAGCAGGTGTGAGTCTCAGGTGAGTGTGGACGCCACCTGTGCCTGCCGCAAGCTCGGTGCCAGCAGCTGTTGGCGGTCTGAGATGGGGGACACCTCTGAAAACAGAGATGGGTCGGGTGGGGCCCAGGGTAGAGTCTGCAGCCTGGAGCAAGCTCTGAGGGTCGTCCAGCCTCAGTACTCCGAGCAGCCCCGTACCTTGCCAAGGGGTCCCCTGAAAAAACACCGTCTGCATGGGAGGTGGCAGCCACGATCTGGAGAACCCCAGCCACTCAGAAGGGCAGCATGACAGGGGCCATCGGGGGTGGAGCCCAGGGACCAGGCTCCAACAGCCTGGGGGGCTTTGGGAGAGGATGGGGCCTTCCTTGCCTTTGCCAGACCCTACCTGGGAGCCCCTTCCCTCCCTGGAGACCAGGGACACAGCTCCTCTGGGTGGGGGCACCCACTCCTCACGTGAGCAGGGCTGACACCAGGAACCCTGCATCTTAAATGTCAGGCAGCAGGGTGCATTTCTCTCAGGCCAGTCCACTGCTAGCATGCTGGCACGTGGGGTTTGGGTCTTTCTTCAGATAACAGTAACCAAGGAGCTTCCAGGAGCCCGAAAGCTCGGCCACAGGACTGGCTGGGGGGCCAGAGAAGGACCCGAGACGAAGTCCCTCTGCCCTGGGAGACCTGGGGGCTGAGGCTTCTCCAGGCCATTTCCATCCGAGGTCCTCCAGCGCCACCCTCCCCATGGAGGACCTGGCGGTTAGGTGTCAGGCCAGGCTTCCCAGAAGCAGCTGGCCTGGTTGTGGCCCCAGGGACTGAGCTGGGCACCGGCCTGCCGGTCTCCCTCCCCCCGCCCCCGGGTCCCGCCCTGGGGAAACATCTGGAAGGTTGAGCTTCCTCATCTCTGGTGGGGCCCCTTTCCCCCTTTCCCCCCTCTCCCCAGGCCAAGTCCAGCTTGGACGCCCTCACAAACTGCCAGTCTCGACTAATTGCAGAATGACACCAATGTGGTCTCAAAGGGACAGCAGAGCCACACTGCGTCCCCAAACGCCCAGCCGAACGCTTGGACTGCGGAACTGCACCCAGTAGAAGAATACGCACATGCGCAGATGGCTTATCAATGTGCAGAGTTCCTTTCCCTGTACTCGTTAGTAATTTCATTTGGCAACTATTCCCTGGCACATCGCTAAAATAATGATGAGATTTTGAAAATGGAGACTAGAAACTGTACCATATTACCTTCTGTAATTAAATCAATTGTTATTAAGCTCCCAGTTTTGTATTACTTTACCTAACAATTACACAGTGGCTGAATCATTGTTTTAAAAAATCAGACTCGAGTCACTGTATTTTAAAATCGGACCCAGAGTGAACCCCACGCTTCAACAAAGCTCGGAGGAGCCCCTGAGCCATCCCGGGGAGGTGAGTCAGGGCTTATTAATACGCAGGAACGATCGCACTTTCATGCCGGCGGCGGTGAGCGAGCGCATCCAGCAAGTGCAGGCTTAATGCGCCCGCGGGCCGCTGAGCTCCTGCGCGCAGGCTGGGGCGGGCCCGGCAGCGCGGCGTCTTCTCGAGGGTCCCCGTTAGAGGGCAATGTGGACCCGCCCGCAGCATCTTTCCCGGCCGCGCCCCCCGCCAACCCCCGCCAGCCCGCGAGGGCCAGGGACGCGCGAGACCAGCGGCGCTCTCAGACCCGGTCCCGGCTCTGCGGCGGCCGCATCCTCCCGCGGCCGGGATGCTGGGCTCGTGCTCCAGCCAGGCTGCCGGGGCTGGCGCGGCCCGCCTCCCTCCTCCGCCTCCCCCTCCAACCCCCTCTGTGGGCCACCCAGCCTTCCAGGACCCCCACCCCACCTCTCCGAGGGCCCTCGGACCTCCAGCACCCCTCCCACCCCTCACTGGGAGGCTGCCCGGGTCCCCTCCCCCACACCCCTCCCAGCTCCGAGGGCTGCACGACCTCCTGCCCCCCTCCTCCCACGCCCCACCCCGCTCCGACCCCCTCGGAGGCCGCCTGGCCTCGGGGGGAACCGACCCTTCCCAGTCGCCGCCGGAGGGTCTAGTTCGCTGGCCGTGGGATGCAGTTTTGTGCGCAGCGGGCACCCCCTCCCCGGCCTGGGACCCTCGGGGCAGCCGCCCGGGCGCCTAGCAGGGGCCGCCTCGACTTTGAGCCGCAGTCGGAATTAATCGCTATTAGCGCTGATCGCAAGGCCTGGGGCGGGGCTGGGGGCGGTGGGCGTCCCCGACCTGCCTCCACCTTGAGGACGGGGCGCGGCGGCGAACCGGAGACCACTCGAACTTTCCCAAGCTCAGCCCGTCCGCCTTTGCCAACGGCGCCGGGGTGCGCGGGCCGCCCTGGTCCACACAAAGGCCGCCCGCGCTTTTACGACCTGTTCCCAGTGGCACCAAGGTCTTATCAGCCAGACACGCAGAGAAAGACCGGGTTCCTGGTCTGCGGGGTCGGGTGACTTCCCGGGACAAAGGCCGGGCTTAGGTGGGACTGAGGCCTGGGCGGTCTCCTGGCTTACAGGGCACAATTACAAATTGCGCATTTACTGTACCGGCGGCCCCTTCCGTTCGAGGCCCGTAATAAATTATTATTGCAGCCCCTTAAACATTCCTAAAGTCGGTTTATAACCTGCCTTTCATTGTGTGCCCCTCCGTGGGTCATATTCAGACCCCAGGGCCAAGTGGGCATCACGGACGGGCTGAGTCCTAAGGCTCTGCATAAGAGTGAAGACAGAAGCCTGTTCCCCAGGGAAGAAGGAGCCCTGGCCTCGGATGCCCTTTCGTTCCCAGGCTCAGCGCAGACCTGCCTTTGTCGGCATCTGAGTACCCAGGCCTGTCTCTAAACAGCAGCATCCCTGCCACTGTTTAAACTCGCCTCAGTCCTTGGACTGTGTGGCAAGGCAGAGCTGGAATTTTCTCTCTGGTTTCAGGATCTGAGGGCGGGGGCCGGCGGCGGGGGGGGAACCCACAGCAACAGCTGAGTTTACTAGCGCCAATAAATGTCTGCTCTAAACGGCTTTAAAAAATAACAATGCCAAACAGACCTGATCCCAAGTTAAGTCCTTGTTCAGCATTTCAGTTCTCTTTGGAGCAGCGAGACCTGATTGAACACGGGTGGGCGACACCAGCAAGGGGGCCTCGGGATTCTAACTGTATTTATCCTGACCCGGCCTAGTTTCTTCCCCTTTTACAACCTCGAGACACAAAGAGACGGCTTCTGGTAGGTGAACGGAGCTGGGAAAAATAAGTGGAATAAGTGGCCACGTTCTCAACAAAAGACGGAGAAACTGCCTGAGGAAAGTTGGGTTTCTTACGGGCCACATTCAGCGAGACCCAGCCTTTTGAGAAAATGAACATCATTTTCTTTTCCCCCAGCAACATTCTTTAAGACAAAGAAATATTTCAAATTGATGATGGCTGACACTTTGGGATATTTTCTCCTTAGAGTTCCTTAAGTTTGTTTCTGTTTTTAATACCAAGTCAGTTTCACAAGGATAGATACTATTTTCAAACATGAAGACTTACGTTCCACAATTTTTATTCCTCCTTACTCTTAGAATTTTAAAATTTGAATAGGTGAAAAACTCCATCCAACCTACACTGGGTAGAAATGACTAGACTGCAGACTTCCAGCCTGTAGGTTGAATTCAGGCCAAAGCCGTGCTCTCCCCTCCCTGGAGCAAACGGTTTTCTTAAAAAACATGAAAGTGGTAAGTGAACTGGACCATGTTTCCCCGCCACCCCCCACCCCCACCCCACCAACCAGTTTGAGAAATTTTAAAGGCATATTTGAGTAAAATAGGTAAAATCTCTTTCACAGTGCTTATCTTAAAAAAAAAAAATTAAACCTCTCTCCATCCTGGATTTCAGAATTCACTTGTGCTTGCATTTGTGAAGGCTTTTGGTGTGGTGCACAAGGGGCTTTTCACGAAAGAGAAGCGCACAGCGAGGGGAATTTGCATTGCTCTAAGATCTTGATGAAAAGCAAATTCGCCCAGTGGCCAGTCTGCCTTGGGAGAGAGGAGGCTGGCCTGAGGGTTATCCCTGGGCATTTTTGGTCTCTCAGCATCCCCAAAGTGGTGAGGTGGCTCCTAGTGCTGCCTCATTGCTTCAAGACCTTTGGAAGTGTCACCATGTTTCTTCATTACTTGCTGTCCCCAAACGTGGACCATCTCTCTCTGGGAAAGTTGTGGACACTGGAGTCCTGAGGCTGGTGGAGGGGTTGAGCATTTGGAGTTTAAAAAACAGCCCAGGTGATGCTCCAGGATGAAGCAGGGAAGCAAGCGTTTGGAGCTGCCGAGGGTCTGGGCAGGTCTTTATTTCCCTTTGCCTTCACTGTGGCAACCTTTCCCTGACTGTTTCAGAGCGGGGTAGGAGCAAGGGGGACGGCCAGCCACTCTGGGTTCCTTCGGCACTACCCGCAGGCTCCAGGGACAAGCAGACAATTCTTTCCTTAGGCCGAGAGAGGGGAGAAAGCTTGTCGTCTTTGGGATTTGCCCCTTTCCTCTCTTCCCAAGTGTGGCTGAAGCAGTTTGTGCCTAAATCTTTACTTTTTGCTGTTATATATTCTGTCACCTTCCCAGCAGTTCAACATTAAAAAAATCTCTCTGTATATCTCTTCTTAGTTGTACAGTTTGTACCTGGATGTTACAATTACATTTGTTATCTATGAATTATTATATTTATATAAATATAAAAATATATAGTATACAGTTTGTACCTAGATTTTGTTTTAATGTATATATATATATATATATATATATAGTATAAATGATTGGTCACAGTTAAATTGTCTTCATCATTCTTAAGTGCCTTCTTCTAATAAAGTATCCCACTTAATTAAGAAGAAAAAAATATAAATCCTGGTAAATGATGATAGCCAGTATCGTGAATTGATACCTTGCTCTTTGCCCCAAACGGGGTCAGTTTGCTCCAAAGAGTAAAATGCAACAGCTTTCTGACTCAAAACAAATTTGCTATATTTTTTAAGTCTTTTGTAAATTGGTTAAGAAGGGCTAAAATGAATTCCCCATCCTTCTCATTTTCAAACGGAAAATTGTATCTAATTGTTTGGAAGCCGCCATTTAAACCGGCCCATCCATTTACGATTTTTAATTTTAAAAAACTGTGGAGGGCGTGATGGGCTGTCCGGCAACAGGGCAGAGCAGGGCGGTGGACGTTGCCTGCCTGTCGTTTAAAATCCTAGCCCTGGCAGATCGCTCGCCCTGACATGGGGGTAGGCGGTGGGGGAGGGGAGGTGGTCCACACTGGAGCAGAGGAAATGAAAGCAAAAGAAAATGCCTTGAGCTTTGGCCCGGGAACACCAGGTTCTCATTAGAAACAAGTGTTGGCTCTCAAAGACAGGGTGCTGCGTGGTTATCCGTTGGTTCATCTGCTAATGAAATTCCTTTGTTTAACACACTCTGCGAAGGAGATTAGCCTTTGTCTGCTTCCACTTTGGGGAGACTCGGCCCCTCTGCTCAGGCTGAGCCCCTCACTTGCCCTCGGAAGGTGCTGGCAGTGGTGGGTTTTCCTCATGCCCGGCCAGCTCCGGCAGTGGGGGTGCAGCGCGGGCCTCGCAGCCCCTCTGAGGTGTGCTGGGGGCTCCGACCCCCAAGTTGCGCTCCCCAGCACGTGTGTGTGTGACCCCAGCATCATGTGGTACCATCTTCAGCCCCACCGGCCACCTGACCCCCGGCCACCGCCATCCTTGCCCTGCTGAGGCAACATGGGAACAGGAGAGGGAGCTGGGCCGCGCACTGGCCTCTTCATGCCTTTGCTTCCTCGGGTTGGCACTTTATTTCCAAGCTCCTGTTTTCTTTCTTACCATTAAAACAAATCCAAGAACAGACCCTGTCTGTGTCTTCTGAAGCATCTCAAACCAACTTGTTTGCTCATAATGGTGGGAGAAAGAACCACCAGGGGTGATCTGAGGGTCTCGCGTTTTCCAAAAAGAAAAGTGGGAGTTGGAGGATGCTGGGGCAACGGTCGAGCCTCCAGGGTGAACCAAGGCTCCCGTGGGCTCCTTGCCTTCTCTTCCTGCTAAGCTGGGAAAGTAAATCAAAGCACCTCAGGCTCTACAGCTATGGTCTGACGACCCCCCAAAAATCCCAGAGGATGACATGTTCCGCCACAGCTGTCTGCTGTGGATGTTTTGTTCCTAGCACCTGGGCCGCCCTAAAGCTTGTGTGGCCTCAGGACCGCCTGTGGGTTCTATGCAGTAGCAAACCACAAGTCACCTTTAGGTGATGCGCTGGGTGCAGGGGGACATTCACAGCCCCCCTGGCCTTTGCTGCCTGGGGCTCACCCCTCCAGAGCTGCACAGAGGAGGGCTGAGGCTGGTGCTGAAGCTGGCACCCAAGAAGCAGGAGTGACGGGCCGGTCACCTCTCCCCGAGGTCTGCTGGGGCAGGGACTGCTTAGAGCCACAGGGCTCCAAGAGGGGCACAGATGAGGACCTGGGGGAGGGGCCCTGAGCACGGCCCTGCAGTCCCACGGCTGGGTGGGGGGCACGTGGTCAGTGGCCTGAGTGTCTCCGGGGAGAACAAGGCCTGACCGGATGGAAGGAGGCTGTCTTGGGGGGCTGCACTGCCCAGTGCCTGGGCTCCCCGAGTGCCCACGATGCAGCTGGAGGGCCGCCAGCCGCTCAGAACCTCACGGGGCATGGGGGGTATGTCTGTCCCCACGGCCCGTCTGGCCACCGGCAAAGGCCGTGCTGGGCTGAGGGGTATGAGACCCCCTGACCTCAGCTCGCTGCCCCACGTGGGTCTCTCCGGAGGACTCGGGACCATCCAGGAGGTCCGTCCAGAGCTGCCTCAAATCCTCTGGCCGCTGTGGCTTCTGGAACGTTCTTTTTAAGACACCCTCTCCTGCCTGGTCTCCTTTGTCCTCTGGACATTGGGGCTCAGGTCATGGTTACGAACTTCAAGTTAGTGCTCTTCTGACGGAAGTCACTTCTCTACAGAATACCATTTGGAAACACACTGTTTCCAGAAGCCGTTTTTATGGATCTGAGATCTTCAGCCCGGTTCCCTCCCTGTGTCTGTGCTGTGTTGGGAGGAGGTGGTGTGTGTGTGTGTGTCTGTGTGTGTGTGTGTGTGTGTGGTGGGGAGCAGAGAGAGAGAAAGGGAAATTGTTCACTTAAGTGTGTTTGTGTGTTTGTATGAGTGTGTGTCGTCGGGGAGGGGGGGAGGGGGAGTTCCCTAAGTGCCAGGAAATCCGGGTGGAAACTCTTGGGATTATGGAAATCTGAGAAACCCCATTAATATCGTGTAATGTTTCCTTCTCAAAGAGAGGCCTGTCTTCAAAAATCTTTGTTTTATTATTAATATTTCAGGGACGTTTTTATTCCAGCTCTACACAGGGTCAAGCCGGCCGCTTTGCAGCAAGCTGAGTTGCCAACGGTCAGGACTGGGGGACGGAAGGAAAGACTTTCTGCTGGGCTGCGTGGCCATCCGAGAAAGAGCACGTCAGCTTCTGCGAGACTGTCTACAAAATAGTTCGAAATCTAGCACACCCCTTTCGAAAACGTATTTCTAAAATTCACTTCATTCAAACCAACAAATACTGAGAATCTATGTGTATTTCAGAGCAGTTTTCCTATTATTATTAGAGTTTAAAATTGTGTTATTTCTCAAAGGAAAATACATCCCACCAATTGCCCATCTTCCTTTGAGATCTGGGATGGGGCCACCCCCTCACACCTCTTGGCTCCTGCTTTCCTGGGGGTTTGGAGGCCACTGCCACGCCGTTAAGTTTGGAGATGGGGACATTGGCGGGAATCTCGGTTGCCCGGTGCCAGCAGGAATCACCCACCATGGTTCCAGGAGGCAGGGCAGAGGGTCCTCTCTCCTTGGAGGATGCAGGGTTTGAAAGGCCCTGGGTGGAGAAATTTGACTGCTTCCGGCCATTTCATTTTTTTTTTAAATAATTTTTTTATAGATTTATTTATTTTTATTTATTTTTGGCTGCGTCGGGTCTTCGTTGCTGCGCGCGGGCTTTCTCTAGTTACAGTGAATGGGGGCTACTCTTCATTGCAGTGTCTTCTCTTGTTGTGGAGCATGGGCTGTAGGCGCGCGGGCTTCAGTAGTTGTGGCATGTGGGCTCAGTAGTTGTGGCTCGCAGGCTCTAGAGTGCGGGCTCAGTAGTTGTGGCACATGGGCTTAGTTGCTCCACGGCATGTGGGATCTTCCCGGACCAGCACTCGAACCCGTGTCCCCTGCATTAGCAGGCAGATTTTTAACCACTGTGCCATCAGGGAAGTCCCCAGGCCATTTCATTGTTACTTTTGCTTAAATAGGCACCGAAGTCCTCTCCAAGCCTGTGAACTAAGACGGGGATAATAAATCCTCCATTTTTAGGCTGTTAGAAACATCCAGCAGGCAAGGATGAAATTCTGATGTTACATTGGGTTTAAGTATTTGAGCCAGGTATGGTTCCGAATGTAGGATGGAGCTTGGTAAGCACTGGAGGATAAAAGTGGGGTTAAATGAAAGGGAACCCATGAGTTTAGGGTATTCCTATCCACTGGTCCTGAAGAAAGAAAGAGTTTGCTGCAAAGTAGTTAATTCCATTTGGACCCTGCGTGGAGCTGAAATAAAAGCTAACCTGAAATATAAATAATAAAACAAAGATGTCGGAAGACAGGCTTCTCTTTGAGAAGATGCTACGCCTGCATTTTCTGCATTTTCAAAAGCTTGCCACATAAAGGCACCTACCAAACATTTCTTTTTTAAATAAAAAAACTGGATCCTTCATTATTTTATGCTGCATCTCACAAAAGTGCAGTCCTGGCCCCAGCCTCCTGGTATTTTTTTCACTGCCCCTCGTTTCCCAGACACACGACCAAGGACACACGTTCTTTGCAAAGACAGACAACGGAAGGACCATCTTCCCATGTGCCTGAACCCCAATTCTCCTTCACTCACATTTCATGTTCGTCTGGAAGGGGGAAATGTCTTTTCTTTTTAATTTTTATGATTATTCTTTTCCTTTATTTCCTCAATATATTTTGCAATTAAAAAAACCTTTTTTTTCAAAATATTGGGTTCTCAGTGGAAGCTGTAGTCCTCTCAGTAGCAGAGGTGGATTTGAGCATCACCAGATCGTGTCCAGTGGAGGGAGGGCTGCTCGGTCCAGGCTGAGCCCCACGGCCGGGGACGGGGCTGAGCAGACGAGGGCGAGGTTCTTGGCAGCTCACGCGGGTCCCGGGGCCTCCTGGGTGTGTGCTGTCTGCATTTCTTTATGCAAAACTGTCTCTCTGGGCTTCCTTGGTGGCGCAGTGGTTGAGAGTCCGCCTGCCGATGCAGGGAACACGGGTTCGTGCCCCGGTCCGGGAAGATCCCACATGCTGCGGAGCGGCTGGGCCCGTGAGCCATGGCTGCTGAGCCTGCGCGTCCGGGGCCTGTGCTCCACAACGGGAGAGGCCACAACAGTGAGAGGCCCGCGTACCAGAAAAAAAAAAAGTCTCTCTAAAGGCAAGAGCCTCAAACGGCTTTTAGAGGTTTGCACTGGCAACTCGAAGCTGCACCCTCTGTTATGTGGTCTCCACAAACTTTTTTAAAGCAATGGAATCCTTTTTGCAAATGAAATCTCACGAGTAACCCCAAGACAGAAGCGAAAGCAGACTCCTCTGATGGAAGCGGCTGGGCCCCCAGGCACCTCGAGGAAGCTGTGCCCTGGGGACCCAGTGAAAGCGTGGCCTGAGGGGCCTGGCTCTGAGTAGAGTCTCTGGGGGCCACTTGCAAAGTTGTAATTAAAGACATTAAAGGACTAAGGCTCCTTTGTGGTGGAAACTCCGAGTGGCATCTTCTGTCCTGATTGGTTCCTGATACTGGATGCCTGCAGCCCTGGGCTGGCACGGACATGGAGCACTGAGAAGGGTCCAGCGTGCCGAGGGGAGTCTTCGGCCTCTTGGGGGCTGGCAGCAGAAGCCAAAGCATCCCTTGGCCCTGGTGGGGCCTGGGCTGAAGTCAGGACCACGCAGCTCAGGAAAAATATCAGTTGGCTCCCAGCAGGGCCAGGATTTTGTGCCAAAACAGGGCTAGTCACCTCCGCAGGCTGGCTGGGCTGCCACAGCTATTCGTGGGGGCTCTGGGCAGCTGGGGCCTCACCTCAGCCTTCCAGACAGCCAGTGCGGACCCTTCCGGGCAGCCTGGATAAACAGCCATTTAGACACGATTCTCAAGGAGAGGGGTCCGGTTCTCTACTTCTCTCACGGGGGCGGCGTTTGTCGGAATGTGGACCCTGAAGTTTCAGACCCTGCCCGCTCCCGGCCATGTTTCTTCCCATAAGCCATCATCTTTTGGCTCTCAAGCCCCGTCAGCCCCAGAGCAAAGGCTCTGATGGAGCATTCGGGGGTGTTGCTGAGTTTCCGGAAACTCAGCACTGGCCAAGTGTCAGATAGCCCCCTGCCGCAGGACGGGCTTGGTAGAGATGTGGCTAACCCTCCACCTTGGCAGCTCCACTCCCATCCATCCTGGCACCAGGGCCCCAAGGACAAGGCTTTGTGCGAGCCCCGGACCTACCTGCTCGTTGATCTGACACATGGTGAGGTTCTGGTCGTCACAGGAGCATGCCACGCGGATGTACTTGAGCCAGCTGCCGGCCCCGGCCTGAGTAGCGTCCATGCAGAACTTCCCACTGCCCAGGTCTTCGGAGATCTGCCCGGCAAGAAAGAAAACCAAGAAAGGTCAGAGGCATCCTGTGCGCTAGAGCTGACACACTCTACGTTTGCCCAGCAAGAGAGTCTGCTGTTTGGGTGCAGAGTAGGAAGGCAGGCCGGCCTCTGGACATCAGCCGACCCTCTGGGCATCAGCCAGGCCCTCAGCCCACCAAGCCCACCGACGCCCAGGAGTCTCCGGGAGGGAGCCCGACGCACAGGTAGGAGGACAGCCCTGTTTATTCTCACCGAGCAGATCGCTGCCCTGGCACAGCCATAAAAGTGCCACCGGCGTTGTGAAAACTCGCCAGCAAGCGGCCCCACATGTGAGAACGCAGAGGCCGCTGTGTCCGAGGGCAGAGCCCTCTGCTGGGAGCACTGGGTTGGGCTGGGGGTGAGCGGTCTCGAAGGTGAAGTTGTGGTCGGGCTGTGGCTGCGTGCGAATCTCGACGCGTGTGCGCCTATGCGTGCACGTGTGCCAGCGTGCACGCTCACAGCAGCGTGCACGTTGCCCTGCAAGAAGGAAAATCATTTGGTTTTCCTAAGGGTGGAAGTTTCCATCTGACGCTGGGTGTTTGCAGACGCCCAGCCGGCAGAGGCCCCATGGGCCCGACTGGCATCAGGTACTTTGCTGCTGCTCTTGTGTCCTGAATGCCTTCTGACAGGCAGAGGCTGGGAGCTTCTCCAGCGTGCGCACCTCTGAGCAGGTCGTTTCCCAGAAGACCGACCTGACTGCTGTCCCTGCTGAGAGGGGATGCCCCAAAGCCGCCGGGCGCCGAGGTGGACGCTGTAGGCAGAGTCCCTCCCACCTGCTCTGATCAGTGCCTGCTCAGGGGCCCGAATCCAGAGACGTGGAGGCCAGTGGCATCATGGGCCAGCTTCCTGGGCAGCTGAGCTGGGAGGCTGGGAGGGAAGGAGGGAGGGGCTGAGGCCACCACCACATTGAGGGCTGGAAGTAGGTGTCCAGGTGGTCGGGAGTGTCCAGGTGGGCAGGGGTATCTAGGTGGGTAGGGGTGATGGGAACAGGGTGTCAGAAGGACTCAGTGAAGTCAGGGCAGGGGGTAGTGACATGTGAGCACAAACAGAGGAGACCGACCCCAGGTGCACGGCCCCTGTTCCCCTGGGGGGTCTCCCCCGTGCCACCTGATGAACAGGTAAGGACCCAAGAAGGGAGGGAGGCTGCCCCTGAGGCCTGGAGAAGCCCACTTCTGGCCAGAGAACCAGGATGCTTTGTAAACAGCTCAGGTGCCTCCCAAACGCCCATGGACACTTTCTAAATGGCCCAGGGTCCCACCCGGCCTCTGAGTCAGTGAGGCTTCGGGAAGCGGCCGCCTTGCTGTGGGAGGGCCTAGAACCCACCTCTAGTTCTCCTGTGCCTCCAGACCCCACGGGCCCCCGGAGCCCACGGCAGCCCCATACTGTCATGATGAGTCTCTGAGCGGCCGCTGAGCTGACCTGGAAGGGGCTGTGAGCGCAGAGGCCTCTGTTCTGACGATTCTCCATTTTGGGGACTTCAACCAAATGGCCCTAATTCTGAAAGAGCACCTGGGCCAGTGTGGCCACAGGGAGGCTGACCGGCCCAGCCTCTGGTCCTTGGCTGCCAGGGGTGAAGGGACATGGCCGCTCTGGGCCCCATCGGGATGCCACTGTGGGCTTGTGGGGGGCAGGCCACACGGGAGAGGTCCCTCTCCTGACGCTAACGCCTCTCACGGGCCCTTTCTCTTACCTCCCACCCCCAGTGCAGGAAACCCACAAGAAAGACCCACCAAGCAAAGCTGTGGGTCGTGGCACCGTCACTCGGCGAGGCACCCGGCCGCCTGGCTCCATCACAGGGAGGAAGAGGGGCTGGCTGGCCAAGACCCAGGGCCCCCCCACCCCCCACCCCATCCCTGTGCCTCCCACCCAGCATGTTCACAGGTGGGTGTAGGCGGGCAGCTGGCAGTCTCTGTCTCTTGGCCTGTGTCTCTCGGTCTCCTCCTCCCACCCATGGTCCAGTCTGGACTAGCAGAAACGGTCAGTGATGCTGTGAGCTGTCACGACCAGCGCATGGGGGCCCCCACGTCTCCCGTCCCCCCAGAGAGCGTGCTTGACCCTGCGGTTCTCAAAGGACGTGTGGGCTTGGCCAGAAAAGCGCGGGAGGCCGGATGCCGGCATGGCCCGTTGCCTCTCAGTTCCGGTAGATTCTGCGACACTGCAGGGCGCTGGAAGACCCCCGGCTCATCCCCCAGCCCCACACCCGAGCCCTGCCTGGCCTAGGAGCAAACCCGCACTTCTGCCGGCACAGCTGTGGGCACGCGCACAGACCCGCCATGGCAGCACTGCCTCGCGGAGAGTAACTTGTGCGTGGCCGGGCCCCCCCTCCTGAGCGTCCCCTCTCGGCCCTCTGGGAACAGGCCTCTCTCTCCTCCACGTGACGGCCCTGCAGGTATTTGGACACGGCCCTCGTTCAGCAAACAGCTCCAGGCCTCTCAAGTGCGTCTGAACGTGGACACAGCCGGTGGCTAACCTGCACGGACACTGCTCTGGGGCCTCCGGCCTGTGTCCGTCCTTCTTGGGGTGCAGGGCCCAGAGTTCAGAGGCAAAAAATCCTCCAGGGTCCCCCTGCCCAGCTCCAGGGGATGTTGTCCCTCTCTGGTGAGCTGCCCCTCCTGGGAAACATCCCTCCTCCTCACCCCGGGGGACCTGGTCCCCCAGCCCCGACCATCTGGACCACTGCAGGGGGGCAGCTACTTCCTGAAGGTCCCTAAAGGTCCGGGGGCCCCTTCTCCCTCATGGGCACCCTGGCTGGCTTTCTGGGGTGACAGAGGAGGCCTTGGTTAATGCCTTCCACCCACAGAGACCAAAACTCTCCCTCGGAGTGATAGCAGGGAACGGCTGACCTTTCCTCCCGGGGAGGCACGAGAAGCCCTGGTCCTGGGGCCCTGAACCAGCGATGCGGGGCCAGGTCGGGCCGTGGGCCTCACCCCGATGCCAGGACCACGTCTCTCTCCCGTCTTTGTGTAGAGAGTCCAGCCCTGTGGGGCACACTTGGGCATACCTGGATGATGGAGCCGGGGCAGGGGGCAGGGGCAGGGGGCGCAGGCAGGAGCCTGGCCTGGAAGCTGCTGCTTTTCTGCTTCAGATCAGAGAAACACTCCCAGGAGTGGGCCTGGGCCCGGGCCTCGGGCCAGGTGGACAGGGTGCCGTAGGCTTGGCCTCTTGTTTGGGGCGTGCCGTTTCTGATTACAGAAGGGGAGAAATGGGAGCAACATTTGTCTCTCTCTGGCCTCCTTCCCTTCTGTCTCTGGCCTTCTCTCCAGGGTCTCCGCCGTGGCCAAGCTGGGGCCTCTGGGGCGCTCACACCATGAGCCGTGTGGGCTCAGGTCTCTCTTGGTACCAGCACTGCCCCTCCTTCTTCACTGCGGACCTCCCAGGCAGGGGCTGTTATTGTGCATTTTCAGGACACGAGACGGAGGCTCCAGGAGCAGGGCTGGGCCCAGCCCAGGGCCCCCACATGCTGTCTGAGCCAGATCGAGGACCAGAGGGAGGGTCTCCGTCTCAGGTCCAGGACCCACAGGACTCGGCACGCCCTGGGATCCAGAAAGCAGGTCCGGGCCGTCACAGGTCCCCCCTCCCGCCTCTCATGGAATGAGACTTTCCAGGGCCCATAAGGACGGGTCATGTCACTCTCTGCCCAGCTCAGCAGGGCCTGAGGCCTGGTTTGGTCTGTGCTCAGAGCCGCGCCCCAGGAGGCCAATACAGGTAGAAGTGGACGGAGCAGGAACGGGTGACTGCAGAGCCCCCGCCCCAGGCTGCGAGCTCGGTTCCGCTTCTGCACAAGGCATGAACCAGGGAGGGTGTGACGGAAGGAAGGAGGTGGCCCAGTTGCCCCCTAACCAACCTCCTAGGGCAACATTAGCAGGCAGTGGCCTGGAGGCTGCCATGGCCTTGGGGCTGGGTCTCTCTGCATATCTGAGGTCCGGCCCCTCTGCCTGATCGCATCCAAAGCCTGGCTCTGGGCAGCTTGGGGCTGAGCCTTGGGGGTCCCGGAGTCTCCAAAGGAAGCTGCCCTCCTGCCTGCTCTCCCTGACTTGGCCTTCCAGGCCTCTCCACCCCTCGTCCCCCCACCAGCTTCCCCAGCTCATAAATCACCCCCACCAGAAAGGCCGAGTTATGAAGCAAAGGCATGGAAAAACTCTCTTCACCTTGACAATTTTTTTTGCACATCATTTGAGGTTTCCTGCACCTTGAATTTCTGGGCTCACTGCTGGGCTGCCCTCTCACGTTTAATGGGCATGGCCAGCCTCTGGCCATCTGGGGTGTGCGTGCTGGCGGGAATGCCAACGCATCTGTCGTCAGCTGCCTAATGGGTTCCGGGCAGGCGGGAAGGAACGGGCCTGGGAGTCGGTCCCTCGGCCGCGCATCCTGCCTCTGCAGCTCGGCTCCATGGAGGGCTGGGCCTAGTGTCCGCTTCCAGCTCGGGGAGGACCCAGGGGGCAGGTCTCATCCTTCTCACCCTGACCCCTTCTTTAAGCTGATCCAGAGCCACGAGCTCAGCCACCAAGCTGTGTGGGGCTGTCCTACCCACGTGAACCTGCACGTGAGTAACACACACACACACACACACACACACACACGCACACACACGCCAAGATTTATGGCATCTACGAGTAGCTGAAACAGAAAGTCCATTCTTGTGATGGAAGGAGGTGGGGGAGAGGCTTTCTGGAAACACCTCTGCTGGGTGCAGATGCGGAGCCTGGATGAGCTCGTAAATCCTCTGTCCTGACTCTCATTATGGTGCTCTGTGGTGACATGAACAAGCACCAAGGAGAAATGTGGCCAGTGGGAAGGGGTCGCATGGCTGCCCAGCAGACAGGAGTCCTGGCAGGAGGGTCACGGGGCCCCACCTGCTCAGGCTTAGAGGAAGATCGGGGGTGGGGGAGGAAGGGGGGGGAGGAAGTTGGGGGAGGGAGGGAGGGAGGGAGGGGGAGGGAGGGAGAGAGGGAGGGGGCTGCTTCGAGGAGGAACTCATGGATGCTGTTCCTCCAAGACGGAGGCCAGTCTGTCTCTGAAGCTCACGGTGGGGGGTGGGTAGAGAGAGCCAGTGTCCATGGGGCTTGTGCCCAAAGGAGCCGCGTGGGGTTCCTAGGACATCCCTGCTGACCGTGATCTCCGTGGGACAGTTCCAGGGCCGGGGTCCCTCGGTCTCAGGGACCCAAGAGCACGGCCCAGGATGGAGATTCTGCAGAGGAAGCTGGGTGCCCGACAGGCTTGCTGATAGTGCAGCAAGGCCATGGCCCCAAGACCCTGCCTGGGGGAATCCACTCATGTCAGCGATGGGCAGAATCTCTCAGCTTTAGAGCCAGACCCCAGAAACCACACTCTATGTGTTCAGGGGCCACAGATGCCTTCAAAGGTCAGACCAGAAATCACTTACACACCCAAGTGCTATATAAACACCCCCGGGGTTCTCAGATCCTCTCCCCTCAAAATCCTGACACCCAGGTGCCCCGGTGCTCCCTGGGGTTCACAGACCATCTCCCACAAAACACCCAGATATTCGATGCTGCTATGTTCCCGGGGTGCGCGGCCCTGGGGGCCCAGCCTGGAGCCCAGGAAGCAGAGCTCACTGCCGCTGGACTTTCCTCTTCCCTCCCCATCTCCTTCTTCGGCCCCTCCTCCCCTTTCATCGGATTCTTATTTTACGTCTCCCTTTTTCTTCTTTTCCTCCTCAGGCCAGGGGCTGCACATGAGAGGCCAACTCTCCCAGCAGCGTCTGTGCAGTTTGCAGAAAACCAAAGGGTGAGATGGCGGCAAAGCAGAGAGGTTTGGTCTGCTCCATGCATCGCCTGGGCTGGAGCAGGACTTAACATGCCTGATCTTGCCAACTGCACCCAGGGGACAAGAAGAGAGGCTTTGGCGAACGTGGGCTCTGTGGGCTATTCCGAGGGTCCCTGGCCCTTGGTGTGGCCTGAGCACAGCCCTGCTCTTGGCCCGAGTCGGGTGTTTGGGGGCTCGGCTTCCTCCCAGCCTGTCCCGTCCATCACGGCAAGTGTGCAGGCTGTCTCATCGGCCATGGGCCATAGCCCTGACCCATCAGAAATAAATGGGCAAATTGGTGATTGAAACTAGTGCCCTTAAGTCTGCAGGGAAATAAATGAATGAGAAACTTGCTCAGACACAGAAACCCCTCAGGGTGATCGGCAACCAGAGGGGTCTGAGGAAACCTCAGGACCAGCAGCTGAGGCGCCCCTATAGGCAGCCTGTGGGGTGGGTGAGAAGCCTTGCAAAGGGCTGAATGCCCCATCACTGTGGGGATTCAAGGACCATCCCTTCAGAGCGCTCCAAAGGGAGACCGGATCTCTGACCATAGGTGCCTTTCCAGCCCTGACATGAATTCCGAATCTGACACCGTGGGGATTTTCTGGGCTCCAGCCTCAATTCCCCCTTTGGAACTAGAAAGCCTCTTTCCTGCTTTCCAGCTGCATGGAGGCCTGCGGCTCCTTGCAGGGAGAGCACACACCGTAAGAAACACTTGGTTTGTTCTTGGTAGCTCCTTGAAGACACCCCGAACAGAGCCCCACTCCCACAGCTCTGCTGGCTTCAAGGGCACGTGTGCTGCGGGGCCGTATTTGTGGCCACGATGGCTGTGGGCACCTGCTGCTTCCCCGGCCGTCTGTACCTGCCCATCTGCTCTTCAGAAATGTGCCAGGTTGGGGGTGGGCTGTGCCCACTACAGGATGAAGAGGGTGCTGGTCAGAAGCAGGGCCTCTTCCTGGGTCTGCTGCGTAGGTAAGAAGCCCAGACTCCTGGCCAGCCGGGAACCTTCCGTGGGCTGCCCGGGGCCCTGGAGAGACAAACCAGCCCTGGCAGTGAGTAGGAGAAGGCCCCCAGCAAACAGGCTCCATCCTGTGTCTCCTCCTTCAAGAATCCCTCTGCCCCCAGTGCTCACAGCAGCACCAGTTACAATACCCAGGACGTGGAAGCAACCTGAGTGCCCGTCGACGGAGGAACGGGTAAGGAAGACGGGGCACGTAGGTGCAATGGAATACTACTCGGCCATGAAAAAGAACGAAATCATGCCATTTGCAGCGACATGGATGGACCTGGAGATTGTCATACTGCGTGAAGTAAGCCAGACAGAGAAAGACAAATATCATATGAGATCACTAATATGTGGAATCTAAAAAAATGGTGCAAATGAACCTATTTACCAAACAGAAATAGAGTCACAGATGTAGAAAACAAACTTACGGTTACCAGGGGGGGAAAGGTGGGGGGAGGGATACATTAGGAAATTGGGATTGACATATACACACGACTATATATAAAATAGATGACTAATAAGGACCTACTGTATGGCACAGGGAACTCTACTCAATACTCTGTAATAACCTGCATGGGAATAGCATCTAGAAAAGAGTGGATATGTGTATAGGAATAACTGACTCACTTTGCTATACAGGAGAAACTAACACAACCTTGTAAATCAAGTATACTCCAAAAAAATTAAATTAAAAGAAGAGAATCCCTCGGCCCACCTGTGTGTGGGGCTCTTGTATCACAGTCCGGAGGTTCTTGGGGTGTCCCCAGAGAGGAAGCCCCTGGTCCCTGCAGAGAGCCTGGGCCCGGCCTCAGCCCCCAGCAGGAGGGGGCCCTCCTCGCAGACCCAAGCCAGCGGCTGAGCCACGGGCTGCCGGGCGGAAGTCCCTGGCCCCTCTCTCAGTGGGGTGGTGGGCAACCTCGGCCACCCCCAGAGGACACTTTTGCCCGGAGGCTTCATCTTCAGCATAATGCTGGTAGTAGATGGTGGTACAAGACTTCTGTGGCCTTTCTGGGGCATTTCTCACAAGCACTGAGATGGGAGTTCAGTTGCTTTGTGGACACCAGGGTCAAAGCAAGAATTTCAGGCTGAACTTGGACCTGCCAAGGAGGGCAAACAACTGCGGACCCCAGACCTGGTCCCAGATCCCTGGCCTCCCTTTTACTCAACCTTGAGGAGATGGCTGGTGTCGCCAGGGCAGCTCCCTGCTAGATGGGTTCTTGCAGAAGTTTCCATCCCCAAGTAATACAGGTGCAAACCCCTGCCCTGGCACTGCAGTGGGGGACCCACGAATGTCCTATGGAGGCCCCTGTGCAACCATGCAGCAGGGGTTCCCAAAAAACACCAGCACAGACGGCCCAGCCTTGCCCAGCTCCAGCCTCAAAGGGGTTCTGCTTCTTGCTGGACCACATCTGGTCCAGCCAACAACGGCTGGACCTGGGGGCTGACCAGAGAGTTTGACACTCAGGGAAGGGTAGAATCATGAAAAGCCATCCAGGTGTCAACACCCAGGATGGTTTGGACAGGTAAAGGCTATTGGTTCAGAGAAGCCTCCCCAGATCCTGGCCCGGCTTGTAAGGTCCCCCCCAGCTAGCAAGTTCCTGGCCTCACCACAGGCTGCAGGCCTGCCCCGCTCCCTGGGCTGCCATGGTTAAATCGCTAACAACCCAAACACATTTTCAAACCCTGATCTGATTTGAATTTGGGTCCGGAGCAGAAGTCTCTGAGCCTAAAGTCTGCACATAAACGCAGACTCAGCTGTGACATTCTGAAGTGCCACACTTGTGTTTGTTTCTTGATCATAAAAAAGAATGGAAAAAAAAAAAGCCCAAACACCCCAAACCAAATGTTTATGGCAGCATCTTTACGAGGGCCGAGGCGGGAGCCCGGGGGCTGCCCACAGGAAGCGGTTTCTCTGTCGTTGACTTAATGTGAGGCCCCCGGGAGTTGTCACATTCATAACCTTTTTCTGGCCACACTGATGGTGACAAACTGCAGAGCTTGTGACGGGGCACCCCCCCGCCCCGCCCCCTAGCAGGTGCAGGAGGAATTCCCACAATGGCTTGGCTGCTGTAGATCAAGGGGTAGGAGTTTCCAAAGAGAGCAAGCATGCTCCCTGAGGCCAGGCGTAGGGGGCTGCTGGCACCCTCTCTTGGCCGGACAGAAGCCCCAAGTGTGGGAGCCGAACGCCAGGCTGAGGAGCCCACCAAGGATGCCCCGGGCTTCCTCACCCACCTCTCTGCCCCTTGGCTGGGATTCTGCTCCCTCCGGCCCATGACCTCAGCCCAGGGCCTTGTGACCCTCAGACTCTCTCAGACGACCCCGTCACCGTGGACAACAGCCAACACAGGCTGCACCTAGGAGTGACGTCCAGATGCAGCCCTCAGAGAAGCAGACACATTTGGGCGGAGGAAGGCTCAGTCTTCCCCCTGCTTTCCTCTTAGACATCCTCTTGTTCTCTGGAGGGCAGTGATGTGCAGAGCCCGCCCTGGGGCTCTTTCTACCCCACCCTTGGTCAGGAGGAGGCCACTACAGACCGCTGACGTTGCCTCACTGCTGGCCACTGCTGAGTCTCATTACCGGGTCCCTAGATGCTCCCCTCCCTGAGGGGGAGCCTCTGTTGTAGCCACATTTGTAGATGAGGAAACTGAGCACAGAGGAGTGAAGTAACTGGGCTAATGTTGCACAGCTGGAAAGGAACAGATCAGCTGGACACTGTGCACTGGCTGCCTGTCTTGCCCCTTTTATGACCTGTGGGGACCACATATCCTGGCCAGTCCTCCCCTTCTCACCTCTGTTCTTCCTGAGGATGGTGGCCAAGAGCAACTGAAGCTTCCCTAGAACCTCACCAAGGACAAATGTTCACACAGGGCTCACTGAACAAGTCCATGGAAGGATGGATGGTGGATGGATGAGTGGATGCTTGGATGGATGGATGAATGGTTGGATGGATGGATGGGTGGATGGATGGATGGATAGACGCATGGGTGGATGGACGGATAGATGAATGGTTGGATGGATGGTTGGATGGATGGATAAGTGGATGATGGATGGATGGATGGTTGGATGATTGGATGGGTAGATTGATGGATGGATAGATGGATGGATAGATGGATGGATGAGCAGATGGTTGGATGGATGGAGGGATGGATGAATGGTTCCATGGATGGATGGATGAATGGTTGCATGGATGGATGGATGAATGGTTGTATGGGTGGTTGGATGGATGGATGGTGGATGGGTGGATGAATGAATGGATGAGTGGATGGATGGGTGGATGAGTGGATGGATGGTTGGATGAATGGAGGGATGGATGGATAGATGAATGGATGAGTGGATGGATGAGTGGATGAGTGGATGGATGGATGGATGAATGGATGAGTGGATGGTTGGATGGATGGATGAGTGGATGGGTGGTTGGATGAATGGAGGGATGGATGGATAGATGAATGGATGAGTGGATGGTTGGATGGATGGGTGGATGGATGAATGGATGAGTGGATGGATTAATGGATGGCTGGATGAAAGGATGGGTTGATGGATGAGTGGATGAATGAATGGATGGTTGGTTGGATGGATGGATAGATGGATGAGGCACAGAATTCCCCCAACCTGCCCAGACACTTCTGGCTTTCTCCAACTCCCAAGGTGAGATATAAGGATACATTCTACCAAGAGTTGTAAAGGTGGCAGAACACGGGGACACCTCTCCCAAGAGGACTGCCCTGATCCCAAACATTGGTGTGGGACCCTCTGAGGGGCTCTCACGTCCCCTGCCCCATCACAGTAAGGATGATGGTAGACCGTGGTGGTCCTGTCCACATAATTTCTTTCTCTTCCCCTGCATGCTGAGGGCTTCAAAGGTTTCATCTGGCCGATTCCCATGGCCAGGCTACAGTGGGTGCTCAATAAATGTTTGGGCGACAAATAATGAGTAGGTGCCTCAAGACAACGGAGAACTTCCCCCAATATTCCATAGGCCTTTCCCCAAGGGTCTTTCTTTCCTCACATCCCCTTGTTGCATTCCGGACCCTTTTCCTTATTCTCCCACAGATTCTGCTGAAGGACATACAAACCCTCCTTTTAGTTGCTCTCCCTCTCTGGAAATCAGAGTTGCAATTTTTCCTAGATCCAGTGTTACAGTGTTTCTCTCCTGTGCACAGAGTTGCAGTGTAATTTTCCCCGAAGTCACTGTGGCAACATCCTCTTTCCAGGACAGAGGCCAGGCTGGCTTGTCTATCTCAGTACCCCATGGGATCTGGCACACAGTAGGTGCTCGTAGAAGGTCTGGCGGTGGCCAGGACGCATCCAGCAGGGTTATATTTAGTGCCTCCCCTGCCACTGACTCAGTCCCTCCAGGCCCATTCTTCTTCCTTCTCTGGGGGACACGTCAGTCTGGAGAAGCTCCGTGACTCATCGCCTCTGTATCAGGCCTCATGTTTTGAAATCAGCCCCTGCAAATAGCTCCAGTCTCAACGGGACGAATCTAAGCCCCATCACGAGCATTGCTCATTGCTCTTTGATGGACAAAAATGGCCACGGGAAGAGCTCCTGGTGCGGACGGCGTCTGAATGCCTGGCTAGAGGCCAGCTCTGGTTTCCTCCCCCAGCGCCCGGGTGCCACATGTGAGAGCGCTGGCCGGGGCCTGGGCCTTGGTTTTGGCTTTACAGAGAGAGGAGGCGTGTTTCTCTCTGAACAGTTGGTTGTAATCGCTCCACTTCCTAGGATTCAGCCGTCATCTAGTGGCTGAGTGGGGAGGGGTCCTGGGGTCCTGGAACTGTAACCCAATGGGCTCATCCTTTCTCTTGCCCTCAACCCTCCTAGCACATTGGACGTGGAGTGTTAAGAGTCTGGGGTTGTGATGTCATTTTTCTGGAGCCTGTGGTCTCCTTCTGGATTCCTCCATTCTCGGGAGCTGTCATCCTGGCCAGAGGTCATCGAGTTGCTCACTGATGGACCTTGAGCCTCACGCCAGGCCTGCTCTTGGATGTGAGCTCAGCCTGAGATGTTGTCCTGGGAACCCAAAGCCGGCTTCCTTCCCAAGCTGTGGGCATGTTGGGTCAGACCAGCAAGTTTGAAAAAGATTCATAGGCAGAGGTGAGGCAAAGTCAGTCCTGAATGACAAATGGAACCAATTAAATTCAATCGCTCTCCTTCTCTCCCCGTGTTCCAGCCAGTTCCTACAGCCAGTCACCTTTGACGAAATATATTAAAGGAATTAAGAGTCTGTCCCCCACAATGATATTACCTGGACCCCTTTCAAGTCCACACCAGTCAAGTGCAAACATCTATTCAAGCCCAGGAAATAGAATTGAAACGGTTTATTAAAAATCTAATCACCAGCATTTCTATGACACAAATGCTTCTGAACAGCACCCACCAACGCCACAGCCTCTTCAGGGGCGGCACAATGCAGCCGATTACCCAGAATTTAAATGGGGGTGTTTAAGAGCCTTGGAACATTTTAATAGGGATCTTTCTTTGTGGATTCTGCTATTGTATTCTTCTCTTTGGAAAAAGGCAAAGGATGGGAGGACACATTTTCTTTCCTCCTTCGCTTATTCTGGCAGATCTGTTTCCATTGATGTTGTCAGGACGTGAATAAAATCCATGGGAAAAAGGAACACCCCGCTTTGCTTAATTAAAGCAGCGTGGCTCGCCCGGCTGCTGTCCTGAGTCGGGACACCTCCCAGGTGACCGGATTGCAGCTCTCTCAAGATGAGGGGCTGCTTGCGTGCAGAGACGGCTCCCTTCTTCCCCAGGGTGGAGGCGGCTGGGGCCTCTGTCTCTGGGGGAGGGGTGGTTGGTGGTCTCCTTTGCATCTTGGCTTCCTGGATCTCCGGCTCCCGCACAGACGGGCAGAACAGCTGTGGGTACAGAAGGGTTTCCTCTGAAGCCTTCCTAGCCAGCCGCAGGCACCCAGAGCTTGATCACAGAGTCTCCAGGGGCCGAGACCCCCCCAGACTTCCTCCAGGTGGACGTGCTGCAGACCTGGTCTTTGGTGTGACTTCTGAGCTGGGAACTATGTCCTGGAGACTCTTTGCCAGAGCTGCCCCACGTGGTGACTGGCCTCCAGACCCACGCGGCAAGGTTTGGGGCCGCTCTGGGCAGGCAGGTGGTCCTCAGCCATCCCTGGGAGGTTGAGAATGCTCACCGAGCTGGTGGTTTCCCTAAGTGGCACACGGCTCTTCCCCTCTGTCAGGGCCTGGGCTCTTTTCTAGAAGGTTCCCGGCCTCTGTGAGGAGATTCAGCCCTTAGGGATGTCAGATGGAAAATGTCCCTCAACCCCCTTTTCCTTCACCTCTCACTCTCTAAACATACATTCCTTTACTTTTATTTTAAATTCTTTTTGTTTAGTCTTCCTCTCCAAATGACGACTATTTTAAAATTATCTTTTAAGGAAAAATAATCACTTTGATTCTTTCCCAAGTGTTCTTTTTTCTTTGAAGACGTGTGTTTTTTCCCCCTATTTAGTGCCTAATTTAATTTTTTAAAAAGTAATGAAAAACATAACAGAATCAAAACATTTAAAATAAGTACACTCACTTCCTACTCCACTAATTCTTTGTTATATCAACTATGAGTTACGAAAAATAAGTTCATAAATGTAATTACTTTAAAATGCGTGACTATTTCCACTTTTGTCAGTATTTTACATTTATGTATATATTCCATGGTGGAAACTCTCTCTGAAGACAGTATCTCCTTAAAAGCTTGAGGAGCACTTTAGAGGCACAGTCAATAGCTGACATATAAAGTTGGAGTACAGGCCTTTGGAATTTGGCTTCTCGCTGGTACAGTACAAGGACCAAGGTGTATTTGAAAATGAATCTCCAGCTGGGTAGGCCCCATGTTATAGCATCATGGTGATTTTCTTTAGACTCATATTTACAGAGGGGCCTGATTCTTGGGGTGCCCTGCATAATAGCCTGCAGGGGCTGAGAGGGCATCCGATGCATTTCTTATGCATTGCTTTTGTGACTGAGGACTCTGGGGCTGATCCTGGCAGGGCTGGGTGGCAGGTCCTGCTTGGGGTCCTGGGCTGTGACCCCTTGGATGCCATCTCTGGGAAAGGCACACCCTGCCAGGTCCGGGCCTCTGCCAGCTGCACCTTGGGGAGGGCAGGGCAGGAGGCAGTGGCACGTGGAGATGCGGCCTTAGGGTGACTGGTTGCTTTGCCGGGTCCACTGTTGCTGTGGCCCCAAGGCACGTGGGTGTGACCCCTCACAGAGGCAGCTATGAGTCCCACACCCAGGACAGGGTCCCTGCACGACGGCTGGGGAGAAAATCCACCACACGAGGGTTTTCTGTAGAGGCTGGGGGAGGAATATCTGGATTCACATGGAGCTCAGACGCTAGGCTATTTTCATGACCAGCTCCCTTGCAGACAGTAACTGGGTTTCATTTTGGGGGTGGGGGTGTGTCTTTCCCGCTTGCCAAGGCCCCTCTCACTTGAGGTTGGCTCTTTCTCCTCCAGCGACTTGAATAGGACGAGCTTTTTTCCTTTTCGTGTATTTGGGTGGAAGAGGATCAAATTAGGTTTGACCTTCATCTCGCGCGGCTTCTGGAGGGCCGTCCGTTCACGGGAACCTCGGGGAGTAAGCAGTCTCTTTGGAGAGCCCGTAAGTGGACACATGGCCCCAAGACCAGGGCGCCGCAGGGCTGCATGCGAGTTTCTGGGCAACGGACACGTGGGTGCAGCTCTCAGGGAGGTGCTGGGCTGGTGGCCCCGTCAGGTCCCTGCGTGTCCCAAAAAGCCACGTGGCTGTTGGTGAGCCAGGCTGGTGGTCAGCCGAAAAGGAGCTTCTCCCGTGTCCCCACCCTCCTGGCAACAGCTTGCATTCTCTGCCGGTGGAGACCTGCCCAAATCACGCCCCGCCGTGCAATGCACACGCACAACCTCCTGCCACTGGAAAAGGAGAGGCGACCCCCCGCCCCACGACAGCTAGATCCCCAAGCCGCAGGCACCCCTCTGCTCATCGAAGGGCAAACACCAGAGATGCCTGCTCCTTCTTAAACGGGTCGACATCTCGAAAACAAAGCAGAGCAAAATAAAACATGCCGGTGCCACCCCTCACTCCCCTCCCCCTTGCCACAAGGTTCCCTTTGTGCCCCGGGAGCCTGGGTTGGACCCGACTGGGTGTTCGAAGACACACTTACAGCCTGATATTATGCAACAGGATGGTAACCGCACATTCTAATAAAAAAATAAACTAAATAATAATAAACATTTGACCTAGAGTAAAGATCTTTCACGAGACGCCCTAATCACTTTTCTGCTCCGACCTCAGTTTTTTCTGGACCGGCTCCAGGGAGCCCGGGGTGGTGCGACAGCCTTTTTCTTGGAGGGAACAAAAGGTCTTTTTTAGTCCTAAGGGCTGTCAAGTTTATCCAAATATTCTCAGCTTACTACTAGCCCCTTTCTGAATTGATATTTCCAATAAAAGGACACTTTGTATCTTTAAGCCACTCGGCCTGCCGAGCGAGGATGCCGAGGGCAGGGAAGCCCGCTGCACAGCCCCTTCGGCCACTTCCTCGGAGACAGGCGGGAAAAAGGAGGCCCCAGTGTGATGGGGTGGGAGTGGGCTGAGCGTAGGGGTCCAGGCTGTGTGCCGACGGACGGAGAAGACGAAACGCACAGAGGGTCCCCCCTGCACCGCACCCCGAGCCAAGGCATGGCCACGGCCCTGCGTCCTCCGGCATCTGTTCCTGTTTTGGCCAGGCCCGTCTAGTCTGTGATCAGCTGCCAAGCATGTTAAGTCGTGAGCACGCTCGGTGATGGAGGGAGAGTTCGTTTCAGCCAGGCTGAGCTGTGCTGTGCCAGGCCTGTGTTCCTGGCGGTCGGCTCTCTGGCCTCACTGGAGCCCACCTTTCACGAAAGGCAAGGGCTGTTCTTAACACTGACCGGCTCCACCCCATCTGCCAGACCGCCTTCCACTAGCCAGCCCCGGGGCCTGGTCTTGCGTGTGCGTGTGCATTCGAGTGCGTGTGTACAGAGGATGTGTGCATGTGTGTGCATTCGAGTGTGTGTGTACGGTGCCTGTGTTCATGTGCACACGTGTGCATTCCATTGCATATGTATGGTGCATGTGTGCATGTGCATGCGTGTGCACGTGAGTGCACATGTGAGCATGTGAGTGCGTGTGCACAGTGCACGTGTGCACCCCCACGCGTGCGCTCACCCTTCAGAGTGGCCTCCGCAGCCCCACAAAGGGCACTTCCTTCCCCCCCAGCCTCCTCCAAACGGCTCTGATTAGCGTTAATGATAATTCTCATTAATCACCTTTGGCTGCTGCAGATGGAAGCAAGGCTGCGGCGAGGTGACAGGAGCCACTTAGGCGGTATTTACGACTTGCGAGCACAGCGGCAGCACCGGGCCCTGGCACCTCTGGCCCATGGCGACATCAGGGCTGACACTTGGGGCGGCCGGCTGCCCAGCACAGGGCCTCAGGATGCCGCCAGCCCCAGGCCCCTCCTCCTGCACAGGGTGGCAGCTCCTTCAGGGCCGATGGCGGAGGGAGGGGGCCTTCGGGGAGTGGGCAGCCTGCCCCCGGGCCGAGGAGGAAGAAGCAGCAGCGGCACGCGTATCTGCCAGAAGCCACCTCCTTCCTTCCCTAGGACAGCCGCCCCCCTTCCTCTCCCTGACCCCGGGGGGATGGTCAACTGCACTGGTGTGCGCTCCCTTGGACCCCGGCACAGATTCCCCCGCGCAGGGGTGGGACTGTGTCTGCTCCACTTGGGACCCTCGACAGCACACAGTAGGCGCTTGGGGGCTGAGCGTGCAGTGGGAGGGGCTACATTGCCCTCCCAGGAACCTGACCGGAGCCCGCACCCCACACCCTGGAGCTGCCATCCCGTGCCCTCAGTCATTGCCAAGCCCGCGGGACCTTGCAACTCAAATCACTCATTCCCAGACAGACCACAGAGAACCCTCCCTCCTGTGACTCAGGGTTGCCTCCAGGGGACCCCCTCCTCGTACAGCCCCATCCACCGCGTCACCCCCCACTGAGATGCACCCAGTTTATTCTGGGGACCCCTGCGCGTTTCCTGTTATCTCCCTTGTATGTCCACTCGCAACCCTGCCCTGGGGATGCTCCCTGTGGGGTCAGACGGCAGTGGCACAGGAGTGGGAAGAATGGTGCTGGTAAAGGGTCGGGCCGCCCTAAAGCACTCCACTTCCCTCAGGAGCAATAGAAGTGTCTTTCTCGGGGCTCTGGGGGCAGGGGGATCGGCCCTACTTGTCAGCTTCTGGTCCCCCGGCTGGACCATGATAATTAAAACTGTGCTCCGGCTCTGGTTTCTATAAGGCCCACCTGTCCCCCTGGGCAGCTGGGGGAGGGGGGGAATAATTGCCCAGGCAGCAAATAACTATGTTGCCATCAGTGGGGTTTAATTTTGCCCTGGCACCAGGGGGCCACATGCAGGGGCACAGGGTCATTACTAGGCTGTTGCTGGGGGAAGGGGCGGGCAGCAGTGGCCCCAGGCGGTGACATTTTGGATGTAGACATTTTCGTTAAGGTCAGGGTTGAAATGGAAAAGGAGCCATTGCCGGGACCTCTCCAGAAAGTGCTGGATGGGTGGGTATGGCTGACAGATGAGCAGCTCTGATCCACTGTGCTAACCTGGGTCCTTCGAGGCTGCGGCATCGCCAGACCCGTCTGTGTTCCCGTTACAAGGTCAAGTTGAGCTCTGCGAAAGCTGCTCTGCAGGGCTGTTCGGGGTCCACTTAATGACAAACCAGGAACCCCCGAAGAGCCATTAAACCGCCTCCACCCCAGACCTCACACCGGGAGGAAAAACTTCTAAAGCATATGAACTCCCACGCCACGGAGAGGACAGGGTGGGTTTGACCGCTGTGCCCTTCCAGAAGCCCACCTGAAGCTCTCGGAGAGCTGAAGCCATATAGCAGCCTGGTGGGAGCGGACGGCTGGGAGAGCATCACTTAGACCGTCATCTGGGAGCTTCTATGCCCATGGCCGTGTGCAGCCTAAACCATGCCCCGAACCCATGGAGAAGATAAAGGAATTCATTCACATTTCCAAAGACCTCCAGGGTTCCAGTGGACGTTGCTGATGCGGGTCCTTCTGGTCCCTAATCCAGTAGCATCTGCTTTCAGTTCAGTGGTTTTTACTGGGGGCGGAGATGGCATGGACCTGGGTTTTGTTTTGTTTCGGGTTTTTTCCCTCCCCCTCCCCCTCCTCCTTCACTGCTTCTCGTCCTTTCTCTTCCTCGGGATTTTGGTCCCAACATGGAGCTTCATGAACATCTCCTCGGGGAGTCTGTAATCACTTCCTGCCACGTGCAGGCCGGTGTCGGAGCTTGTTGGAAGGTGGCCTTTTGCGGGGGGGCTAGGGGAGCTTATTACGGATTTTTTTCTTATGAAATCCACGGTGGGTCACACTCTCAGGAATGAAGACATCTGTGAATGACACTCAGGCCCCCTGGGAAAATCCAATTGCTTCACCGAGGGGCAAAGCAGCCTCGTGTGAGGCTTGGGGTGGGTTTTGAAGCCATGGCTGCCCGGCCTCGCCTGGATTCCTCGGCTCTGAGCTTTCCTGGGCTGTCAACCCAGTGATTCCTTCCACAGTGGGAGGAATTCCCCAGAAATGAGGTGTCCCCTCGGATGTTTAATTAAGGACGATGTAGCGTGTCCATTTCACGTAGGTGGTTAAACTAGTTGTCAGAGGAGAACAAGAGTGGACAAACCGCAATTAATCAGACACGAGCCCATTGCCCACGGGCTGGGCAGCCCCTCTAACACGGACGGTGCAGCCTCGCACCTCGGGCTGGGTGGGAGGTCTGAGGCACCTGCCTTTGGCGCCTGACTTGTGAAGCTCAGGGGTCCCTGTCTTCCCTTGGGGGAGCAGTCACGAGGGGGCCCTTCACTGGTCCCTGAATAATGCGGCTACAAGTTTTGGGATCTTCAAGGGCCTGCTTTCCAGAGAGCTCTGAAGGCACACAGTCCTGTTCCTTAGAAAGATCTCTGGATGTTTATATCTATCTAACCATCTACCTACCCACCTACCTATCTATCTATACTTTAAATCATGTTCTCAACACCCTTTGCAACCCAAGGTGAGGCTGTGTTCGTAGCCCCATTTCCGTAAGTGACCGGGGGCTGGTCTTCTGGTGACCGTCCAGGCCCCGCCCTATGTCCCTGCTTCCCTGCCAGCCCCCATCTCCTCCCCTCCAGGGAGGCCCCTGCCCACCTGCACAGCCACGCCTCCTGTTGAATTCCTTCCCTCCTGTGGCAGGACCCACAACTTGCGCTGATGCACACCTGTGTCCTCTTCCTGGTTCTCAGGGGAAGGACTCCCGGGGCGCCCCGTGCACAGGGTGGGCGAGCCCTATGTCACCACATCCCCTCTGGGTCACGGCGTTTTCAGACAAGATTGAGATAAGCACTACAGACGCCCAGAGAGGGACTGAGGCTTTTGCTAGGAGAGGGCGGCCAAGCTCACCAGAGCCAAGATGAGGCCACTCCAGACCCTCGGACAAAAGTCCACCCCGAGGTGGGACTGAGTCCAGAGGGGGTGCCTTCCTTCACACCTTTCCATCGGTGTCCCGGGGCTCGCTGGCCACCGTTTGGGCCCATTTCCCAAAGTCCAGGACACACCCGCCTTGTTCCCGCCTCCGAGGAAGTTGGGGTTTGGCAGGGGTTCTGCCCGGATGAACGTCAGGGTGGCACCCGGTGAGATTTGGACGCCCCGTAGACCAGTGTGTGGCTATGTTCCATGAACCCGCCCCCCTCCCCCCCCCGCCCCAGCATTTTTCTTTCCTTAACCAAACAATGATTTTCCTGGGCGACACGCACCTGGGCGGGGTTGTTCTGTGTGCTTGAAACAGGGGCTCCCAACTGCCCGCAACATGGAGAAGTTCTGGGTAGCTAACACCCCCTCCTGGCTCTGGTCCCACAAGGAGTCACCGTCCGCAGAGACCCCGTCTCGGTCCCCTCACCCTGGTCTCCCGCTCCCTTGGGGCGATGGGTGCGGGTGAGGCGAGTGGGCTGAGGTGGGGCCCTGCGGCGTGAAGCGGATTGTGCTTCAAAGGCAGGGGCTTCTGAATGGGCATCCGTGGCCCTGTCCACCCACCGGGTCAGAGCTGAAATGTGGGACGAGGGACGCTCTCTTCAAACCGTCCGCACTTGAAAAAGGCTTTTCACGCGGCTCAGCGGCACACGGTTCTGCAGTCGCTGCCCTGATTGTTGTCAGTGTCTTGGCGCAATCGTCCAGAAGTGGCTGGTGGAGAAAAGGAAAGTGCCCAGAAGCCCCGGCCCGCAGCCCCTTCCCTCCTCCCTGCAGGGGACAGTGCCAGCATGTCTAGCACCGCTTGGGGGAATTTCCAGGGATGTTCGACTCTGCACAAACGGAGCAGTTTGGTCCACAAGGGACCTGGGAGGTGCGGGGCGCTGGGGCCGTCACCTCCCGTCACCCTGGGGCAGTCTCCCCTCCCATCGTGGCCCCTGCCCTCGCGGCCCCGTCGGACTCAGCGTGGCCCCACTCTTCCCCCTCCCCTTCCCCCAGACACCGGCGAGGATGCCCGAGCGGCGTCAGCCAAATCTCCAGAGGTCAAAGGGGGCGCCCTCTCCAGCCCCTCATCCCGGAGCCTACGCTCAGGGCAGACCCGCTTCTGCGGGGGCTGATTCTCAGTTCAGGACCCCAAAGGCCAGGGCGATGGGGGCCACCGCGACCCAGGTGAATGCCCCCCACTCGGTCGTCCTTGGCCTCCACTTCCCGTCGGGGGCCTGTGCCCGCTGGAGAGGAGGCTGCCTGCCACAGGGCACGACGACCCGGTCTCAGAACAAAGAGTAGCTCAGGGTCTGGAAGGATCGGCTGCTTCCAGAGGTGACCGGCCACCTTTGCCTGCAAGTCCTGTCCACCACGTTTGGGCAGCAGTGGAAACATCCCCCTGGACTTACGTCCCCGGTCCGCCACATCTGGTCATCATTACAACGCGGTGTCCTGGACGATGAGATAAAAGATGCGTTTGATTCAAATATGTGACAATCAGGGGCAGGGGACCATGACCGTGCCAACAGGAATGCATGGCGTTAACTACATTCGCCTGTTGCTTCTCGCTGGCCGTGGAGCCATCAAAGGGGCCCCGCTGCACCCGGAGGGCTGGCAGCCTTCTCGACTGAGCCAGGTGCGTCTTCAGGGGCTGCCTGGCTGCACGTGGTCATGGCCCCTACAAAGGCACACGCTCACGGCCTCAGTTTTCTGAGACCTTCCACATTCCACATCCAAGGCCCCTGTCTGATGCCAGCTTCTAAATAAACACACCTTCTTGCAAGGGTGGTGCTTCGAATGGGGGCTTGTTTCCAGGCTTCTGGCTGTCGCTGTTCCCTTCAGTTACACGGACACGGTTTCTTTTTTTTTTTCCTCTGGGGGAAAAACGTTAAGATTGCCAACAATTTTCTAAAGACCCTTTAAAGGAAGACCCGGGGAGATGGAGCTGTGAAAGTCGGTGAGGGTAAACCATGATGACAGGTGGAGTCGGGGGTGAAATTCGAGCCCCAGAGTAACTGCAAGAAGAGATTCCTTGCAGATGGCGCGGACAGCCCTGCTTCAGGGAGGTGGTGGCGGCCCCTCCGATGGGGCCACGGGAGGCTGGCTGTTTGTGCCTCTTCCGGGGACCCTGTCTCCAGCCCTGAGAGCCTCAGGGGACGGAGGGGAGACCCTCATGGCCTTGAGATACACGTGGTCAGGGTGGCCGTGTTCGTGAACTTTAACACCAGGGATAAAGGAGTCCTCCTTCCCGGGACACCGGCCTCTGCTGCCGGTGGGGTTTGACTTGTGCCCCCGATTCTCTGAACTTAGAAAATGATTCTGAGTTCAAAAAATGTATGCATAATTAAAGACTCCAGTGGGCAAACGGGGGCTGCCTACGTAGCTGAAAGACGACCCTGATGACAGTATTCACTGCAATTGTGGTAACGTTCTTCTGCCGACAGTTCACGGGGCGCCGGCCCTTGTTCAAGGCTCCACGATCCTCTATTGTCGCACCAAGGGATGTCCATTCCCCTCAAAATGGTCTGAGCTGGGGGTGAGCCCACCTCCTGGCTTGTCACGAATCATCACGCACGGAGACTGTGCAGTCTCGGAATACGGTGGAAATCAGACCTAATGTCCATTTGTTGGGTCCTATTATCTTTGGAACTACCGGCACAAGCACGGTGGTGTTTGCTTCTGGCGCCCCATCTGGTCTGCAGCCCCTCGGAGACCTTTACCCTTGTTGTCACACTTTTAAAGATGTTCGAGGGCTTTCAGCAAAGGTTGGGGGCGGCGTGAGGGGGGTCACTCCCTGCCTCTTCCCAGGGCTCCGCCCTCACGCCCGCAGCTCTCTGAGGCCACAGCAGGGCATCTGGAGGTCGGCAGCAGGCTATTTCCTACGGCCGCCAAGGTCTTCTGCCTTCGAGCCCCTGGCTGCCACCCTGCCCAGGCTGACCCTGTGAGAGGCGGGACCCGGAGTCTTACAGTGACTTTTACCCTCGTTCAGAGACGTGGGACAAACTGCCCTTCAAGGTGGAAAGTGGCCCACTGCACTGTGTTCCTGTTGTCCACACTGACCCAGGCAAGGGGCCCCATCCCTGTCCTGGCCCTGGGGAGGGCAGGACATGGGGATCATGGACACAACTGTCACCTCTTCCTTCAAGTGAAACAGCTTCTGTATACTCGGATTCTGGCCTCATCCGAAGAGCACAGCGAGATTTACCCACCCCGCACCTTTCTGCAGCAGCGTTAATCCATGTTAACGGCTTTGTTCCATTAGGATCACAGCCTCAGCAGGTTTCTCCACCTCACCACTGTGGACACCGGGGTCCCATCACTCTCTGCTGGGGGTGGGGTGCATCCGGGGCACTGCCGGCGTCGAGCAGCACCCCTGGGCTCTACCCACCAGCTCCCAGCGGTGACAGACAGAAATGTCTCCGGATACTGTCGATGGCCCCTGGAAGGCAGAGTGGCCCGCGGGGGAGAATCGCTGGTGGGAGGCACAGCTCTGGAGGCAGGAGGGTCTCTTTGCCATTGCTGCCAGGCTTCCGGGAGCGTGCGGCTGGGTCGGCAGCGAAGCGCCTCAATCGTCAGAATGGGTCTGGGTGAGATACCCCCGTGAAAGGCACCTGCACCTCTCCTAAGGGCACCGGTCCAGGGCCCATGGGGAAAACTGCTTCCTGGATCCAGAGAAGGGAGAAGGCGGTCTGGGCGGGGCCTGGGGCTCTAGAAAACTCTGCAGGTGAGCCGTGTGGAGGGGATCTGCCCAGGCACCTGGTGGGTTTTCTCAGTCCTGCCGCACCGACCGCATCAGGTTGCCCATGGCTGATGCCTGGGGCCCAGGATGGGGAGAAAGCTGCGGAAGCTTCTCCAGCTCAGCGTGGGCTGGTGTCTTAGGAAGAGACGGCCCTCCATCCGGTGCGTGCAGTGCCGAGGGTCCTTGGAAGGAAGTGTCTTATCCATTCAGAAGGCGCAGGCCCCAGATGGAGAGAGAACGCCGCCTCTGCTGGGCCATGGGCTGAGTGGGAGCCCGGGGACGGTTGGGCACAGGATCTGGCCTTCCTCCTGGGCCCAGGCTGTTTCTGGAGCACAAGCCACTCCTCTGTGCCCAGTGCCCAGCTAAGGATGGTGGCGGATCTCGCTGGGTGGGGTGAGGGTCCCCTGGTGTCCCCACGCTGGGTCTGTGTGGGCAAGCTGCAGCCAAGACGCAGGCTCTGGATCCGGGCCAGGCGCTGGCCGGCGTGTCTGCTCCAAGTCTGGAGGGATGGGAAGTGGAGCCGCCCCACCTGTTTGGAGACCAGCATCCCAGCCTCCTGGACCCAGGGTGGTGGCACCGCCTCAGTTCCCTGAGCATCCCTGCAGTGTGGGGACTTTCTCCGCTGGGGGTGGCCCAGCTTCCAGGACACTGCCTCCGAATCTGGGCATCAGGGAGAGTGGCCGACTCTGTCCAGCAGTTGGGGCAGCGCCCCCCGGAGCTCCCGGCTCCACCCCCTCCAGCTGCCTGATCTGCCCACGTGACTCCACTTTCCTTGCCATCAGCGAGCTCGTCTGTAAAATGGGTATAAGGGCAGTGCCTCCCTCGGGGGCTAATCTAAACCTTAACCAAGAGCACAGATGGCACCTGGACATAGCCAGTGTTCAGAGGGCTGGCTCTGCTGCCACTGTTTTTGTTTCTAAACACTCTGCAAGCGGTCAAGGGGCAGGGGCAGGGGACATCGTCCTCTGGATTTCTCTCCGCCATATTGCCCTGCTGGAGGATGAGGACTTCAGACACCTCCTCCCCCTCCTGTCTCCTCGGAGGGGCTGGGGGTGAGCCCTGACGCAGGCCTCCCTCCGGCTGATCAGACGGCGGCCGCACATCCTAAAGTGGACAGCCACTCGCGTCTGCCCAGAGCTGCTCCCCTGGCTGAGAGATGACGGCTCGGCGGAGAGGGGCTGGGGGGCTTTGGAACAATTCCACAAATACCAGACACGCTGGGCCTGCTCAGGGCCGGTGCGACGATCCATCTGCCCGCAGCATGCTGATGTGGGCAAGGAGATTATTTGCTTAAGATTAGGGAAGTTTTGCTAATGCCACCATGGGAGTCATGGGAAGAGCATACGACCCTGTTTCCAGAAGAGCGTGGAGGGGTCTTGGGCCCTGAAAATTGCACTTGATTCAAGGCATCGGTGGCAGCTGTCACTTTGTCACCGACAGGCCAGTTGTTCTTGTCGGGAGGTGCCCGGAGGAGCTGGTACTCTGTGTCTTTGGCCACGTTATTCTCTGATCTCATGGCCGGGGTGATGGGGGAGGGGAGAATTGGGGATCGCAGGCGCCCTGATTTCCAGAGGCGGCTCGTGGCCTGGAGTCTGGGAGGTCAGCCCGGCATCCTGTCCAGTTCTGTCCAGGGGCCTAGCTTCCTCCTGCTCTCCTCTGCGTGATCCAAGGGGCACTCAGGGTCCACAGTAGAGCGAACGCCACCCTCATTTTGCCGTGGCCGCATCCTCCCTAATCAGGGTCCCTCCCAGCCACCCCTTCAAGCAAGAGCTGCTGCCGGAAAAGCCTCTGAAACCGATTTCCTGCGAGGAAAGAGAAAGAGCCGTGACGTCCTCTCTCCCGGGCCTCCTGCATCCCAGCCACGGGGAGCAGTCTCTGTGTGGCCTGTGAGGTGCGGAGGGCGCTGCGTGGGGCTCCGGGCGCCGGCAGGGCTCCAGCACCCAGACCCTGGGGCACTCGCAGCCTCACGCACACCCCGGGGAGGCTCAGCTGGATGGGGCAGTTGAGCTCTCATTTGCCGGGCACAGAAAGGAGACCAAGATGCTCCCACCCAGCTGAAGGCATGGAAATGAAGGTGTGGGGTGCTGGAGCTCTGTTTGTGATTGGAGGACTGCGGGCGAGACCAGGGGCAGAGCTGGCTGAGGCGAGGCGGTGGGTTCAGAGGAGAGCCCGCGTGCGGTCTCCCCGCCACGGTTCAGCCCTGTCGCCCTCGGCCCACCCCTGCTGGTCTCCCACCCGCACCCCCTTCAACCTCAGCCCCCCTCCCTGCCTCAGGACCGCTGACCCCAGAGCTCCGCGTGCCCCTCCCACACCTGCAGGTCTGGGTGTCCTGAGGCCCTTGCTCCAATCCCCCCCAGCTTGCCCCCCAGCTGGTCCCACTGCAGTGCCCTTCTCCCTCTGGTCATGCTTCCCCAGGCTGTGGGATGCCCGCTCTGGCCAGCCCAGACCCAGCCGTGCAGACCTTCCTCTTGCCTTGGTACACACGGTGCTTGCCTCCTGGGGCCCCACCCGCACTTCGGACGCGTGGCCTTGGCCATCGAGAGGTCCCCGCGCAGCCCATCTGGGTATCAGACACGCGACCTCCTGCCTTCTCTATCCTGAACAGTCCTTGCTGGCAGGTGGGTCAGGATCTCAGAGGTCCTGGTCCCAGCAAGCACCGTGACAGGCAAAGTTGCTTTCTCCTTAGATTCCCTCCCATGTCCTGTAACTCGTAATACCTGGTCACCTGACTTTGGATTAATTCTTATCCATTTACGGTGTCGACCGGAACAGTCTCTGGAGACAAGCACCTCAACTAGGAACCAGCTCCATGAGCGTGGAGAGCCCCTGAGAGCCTGGAATTCACTGGGCTCCACATCTCTTGGGACCCGGTGGCCAGGCCAGTGGGCTGAGCAGCCCAGGCCTCAACTGTGTGCGGTCGCCAGCCCTCTTTGGCCTCTGGAAAGGCCACTGGGCTTGCAGGGCTGCCCTCGGCTGCTCCGGGCAGCGCTGCCGGCTCAGCTGGGAGCCGGGACATCTTCCGGGGAGGGGGTCCATGGTTCGGGGCAGCACAGAAAGATGCGGACCCTGGAGGCTGGAGGCCTGGCCTCAGTGGCCACCAGCTCAGCTGTTCTCTGCGTGTCTGGCCGTCCCCAGACCCCTAGCAGCCTGAGCTTTGGTCATCTACGTCTCTGCAGAGCTCACGGGAGGCCAAGAGGATGAACTGAGGAGGGAGGGTGAGCAGCCTTGCGACTAGAGTGTTCCGCCCACGTGGTCCAGGTCACCCGTAGATTAGGACCTTGGCCTGTGGTCACCTCAACACTTACATGGAGTGTAAGTGGCTGACCAGTGAGAATATCCTTGAAGATGGCGTTTTGGGGCAACCCCCAGGACAAACGCAGGAGGCCGCCGCACGGCCTCACGCTGGGCACCCCTGGGCCAGGTCCACATCCACGGTGTGACCGGAGGTGCCCTGGGCCTCCCCCGTCTGCTGTGCGGGCACCCTGGACGCCGCTGTGCAGGTGAGCGGAGCCCGTGCGCTAAGTGGATCACAGCAGGTTCCCCACCGTCGTAAACTTCTAGCACACCCCACTCAGCGGCATTTCACACGTGGTTAACTTTGACGACAGAAGCGGGATGCGGAGCAGAGGAAGGCGGGCGGGCCCCAGCCTGGGGGCGAGGGGGGCTGGTTCGGGGCCAGTTTGCGAGCTCTCGGGGCGCACGGTGGCTGCCTCTCCCGCCTCGCTCTGGTTCCTCCTCGGGGGCTGCCCAGGTACAGCCCTGAGCCCGGCCCTGCACAGCCCCCAAGGAGCCCCCGGCCACTCCTGGGGATAAGCCTGCAGGCTGAGCTCCCCAGAGCCCGCCCTCTGCCCGCACTCAGGTCCCGCCGCGGACGCTGCTGTCCCCTCCCCTGCTTTCCATCCCTCTGCACAGGACGCGGAACTTTTATGTCTACCAACTGCGGCCCGACCTCCACCCTGAGCTGTCCATTGTTCATTAAACTGGGCAGAGGCCCTGGTGGGGACCCTGAAACTGGGGGTGGGGAGTGGGGACGGGGGCTAATGTCTGTTTTCAATATGCGGCCAATCACGGCCTCTTTTTTTCTGTTTAGTATAATTTTATACTGGGTGGATGTATTTAGGGCCTGAATGGCTTGACAGTGATGATTAATACCGTGCATTAGGAGATTCCAGAGCAAGTATTCGGGGGCTGGCTGAGCAGCTCCGTTCTCATCAGATGGCCGAGCCCGCAGGCTATTAAAAGCAGCAGGAGACCTTGAGGCTTAATCACAGAGGCTGGGCCCGTGGAGGGAGAAGAAAGGGAAAGGAAAAGAGAACAAATGAAATGATAGAAGGAGAGGGAGGAAATGCTACTGGAATCCCGTCCCCCCCACGCGCAGCCAGCGGGCAGGGGGGCCGGGGGAGGCAGTGAAGGGGAAAGGACTCAGGAGGGCATTTAGGGGGAGAAAAACAATTAAAAACTGCCGCCACCGCCAGAGACCACAACTCTGTGATGGGAAGTCTGCAAGGGGCGGCGGCACTGGGTTAGGGGAGACAGAAATAAATCAGCCGGTGAGCGGGAGGCACGGCCCCGAGCTCGTGGGGGGAGAGGGCACCGGAAGAGGTGGACCCTCCGCTCGCCGGGCCCCCCTCCCGGAGGATGGCCATGTGCACCTTCCCTCCCAAGAGTGTCCCCTTTGGATGCGAAGCGTGGGGTCATCCTGATCTCGGGATCTGGAAGGGGGGCCAGGGCAGGGCTGACGTTGGCACATCTGGGCCACCCTCGGGCATCAGCTCCTCCCGCTCCAGGAGGCTGGATACCAGGTCACAGCACCGTCGGGGCCCCCTGCTCGGGGAGAGTGTGTGCCTGAGTCCCCACCAGGGACCAGAGCCCCACAGAGTGGGCTGGGGGTGGGCAGGGAGCATGGTCCAAGCAAGGTGCTATGGTACAAAGTAGGACACGGCGTGGCCTGGCACTGGGAGACCTGTGGTCTGGGGACAGCAGCCAGGGCTGGGGAGCCCTCCTGTGCCTCCCGTCTGGGAAGAAACCCTTCCTGATTGGAAAAGGTGAAGTTCCACGCAGAGGGAGGCTTGATTCTGTCCGAAAATGAAGCTCGCAGGAGCATTTTCAGAGCCCCTCTGTTTGGCGGGGGAGGAAAGGGTCCGTTTGGAGCCAGAGGAGCCCCGCCCAGCAGGGACCTGCCCCCCTCGTCAGCACGGGGCGTTGATGGACCCAGACCCTCCAGGGCCAGTGCGGGAAAAGATGAATAAAAGACAGTAACAGTCCTCTGAAATTTTACATCAAAAATACGGGTCGCCGGCCTAACTGAGGTCGGAGGTCAGGGTGCTCCTTGAGGACTGTGTGCTGGCCGGCGGCGGGGGCGGGAAGGCGGGGAACCAGCAGCCCTGGACCTCGCCAAGCCCTGTGGGCCTGCACTGCCCTGGGCACCCGGCTTCAGGATGGGGGCGGGGAGGTGCCCTGGGACCCCACGTGGCCCCCACACACAGTTTGCTCCCTAAACCCAGCCCAGGCGAATGTGCCTTCCGGTCCAAATCTCCAGGTGGGCCTTCAGACTACCTGTCCTGGGCGGGGTCTCTTCCACCTGAAAGGCCGGGGGAGGGGGCACTCGTGCCAATCCCTTTTGTGGGTTCCCTCTGCCTGCCCATTGCCTGGTGGGCTAGGGTGTGTCCGGCAGCAAGCAGCTGCCGGTCAGGGCCGTCGTGGACCCTGGGGGGCACGACCCTGCTCGGACACCCCCAAGTCAGTGGACACGCCCCTCCCCCCATGACGCCACACCTACCCAGAGAAGGACAACCGCCCCAGGGCTCAGGGCCCCCCGGTCCGTCTGGTCTGGGAGACCTGCCACACCAGCTCCGTGGTCCCCAGAGGGCAGCCTACACCCCACCAGGGGGAGGGGGCCGTGCAAACGCGCAATGGCACAGACAGTTCCCGCTCCCTGCTGGCTATTTTTGGAAATGGTTTTCTGATTTGTTTTTCTCCCAGGCTTCAGAATAAAAAGAGCTGAAGTGGAGCCCTGACACCTCCTTCAGAGCTGGCCCTACAAGGACTGGGGCCGTGGGACCCGGAAGGGCCAGGACTGGCCGAGCACCACCCACCTGGGTACAAAACGCGTGTGAGTCCCAGAAAGAAGAAAACACCGGGCGCTACGTCGGGAAGACACAGAGCTCTTGCCAGGGAGGGAGCCACGGGTCTGGGCTGCCTGACTCTGCTTTCATGTTGGAGAGGCCCACGGACCCCCAGGCCTACGAACCCGCAGGCCTACGACATGGGCCCTACCCGAGGGCGCTCACTGGTGCAGCCATCCCGAGGCCCTGGACGAAGCCCAGCTAGCTGTGCCTGAGACCCACCAGGGTGGGGCCGCCTCCCTCTGCTTCCTGTGCCCCTTCATTCTCCTGACGGAAGCCCACTCCACCCACAGCCCAGTGTGAGGGGCCCCGGAGCAGCCTGGGCTGCTGGCGTCCTGTGGGCCACGCCAGACCCTTGGCGCTTTCCCTTTGCACAGACACACACCTCGCCTGGGCCGGAGCTTGACACTCAAATGTTCACTGAGCCCGGACCCAGCCTCTGGCCGCACAGACGAGGAAATGGAGATGGAGAGTGGGCGGGGCGGGGGGAATCAATCCAAGGGCACCCAGCTCCAGAGTGGAGGGGCCTGGCACCCTCATCCTCTTCTCTGGAGGACGAGCATCTCAGGGTGGAGGCAGGCCCCTACCTTCTGTTCTCCCTTGGCGCTCGGCGCTCGGCACTTGGGGCTCAGGGCCGGGCCAGGCAGAGAGCGAGCCCTGGGCTGGACTGAGCCGAGCTAAATGTTCATGGCAGAGGGCAGCTGAGCAGACCCAGACCCAGGCCACTGGGGCCGCCGGGCTTTAGGCCCCTCACTCCCCACGCCCATCACAGCACCTGGCAGCGCCCGGGCCCCACGAGCGTTCTGAAGAGCAGAGAACCGCCCCCCAGGACAGATCCTGATGGCACGTCCTAGACCCCCCGAGACAGGGGAGCTACCCTTGACCTGGGAGGCTGGAGAAGGCACAGCCTGACCCAGCAGCGAGCCGGTTGGGGCTTCCCCTTGGCTACGCTGGGACAGGGACGCCTGCTATGTCCAGGTTGTCTGGCTGACATGAGTGGGTGCTGGGCACCGACGGGCGGCGACAGACGGCTTGCTTCCCGCGGCTGCCACTTGCTGGGGCCTGACCTCCAGGTTATCAGGGGCCGCAGCCTGGGCGATGACCTCATTAAGCGCGGTGGCCACGTCAGCACCTTTCTGAAGCCTCTTTTATCACTCACAGCGTGCCGGGGCGGCCCCGTCGGCACCTCCTCCCTGACACGGCTCTATCTTATCTCCCTCGGGCGAGGGACCCTCACTGGGAGCCAGCGAGCAGGTCTGGGAATGCCACATCCAGACAGCCCGGCCATTGGCCCCCTTACAGGCGGGGGCAGGGCAGCGCCTGTGGACTGCGGGTTTCTGGCTGGCAGGATTGTGCAGAAACGCATTGACTTCTGGCTCCTGAAATTCAATAATCATTACGGTGATTATGTGCACGAAGCCCCAGGCTTTTCCTCCGCAGTTCTGCACACGGTGCCGGCCCCCATCACTCCGCGGCTCACCTGGGCCCAGGCCCGGTGGAGAGGAGGGTGACCGTCCCTGGGAAGAGCCCAGTGGCTGGTGTCAGGAGTCCTGCCTGGGGCGTGGGGGCACCCAGCGTTCAAGGTCACCTCTCAGGAGGGACTTCTTGAGTCCCAGGAGGAGGGCTTGCAGAGCTGGCTCGTGTGCCCCCGCCGCCCTGCTGCGCCCTGCCCCACCCTGCCCTCCGCACACACTAGGGCTGCCTCTGCGAGGGCAGCCGTGCCACAGCTCTGATGAAGGGGCTCTTTGTCCCCTGCCCTTGGCCCGAGAGTGGAGGCCCAGCGCTGAGGGCCGCCCCTCCTGCTGGCCTCTCTTCACTTTCCTTTTGCTTCTCCCGGGGCCTCCATTCGAATACTAAAAAGGGGCCCAACCGGGCAGCGAACGTTTGCCCCAGAAAGCGCAGGCCTGGGCCCGTGTTGATGGAGGGCGCTGGGGGCCAGGCGGCAGGGAGAGCCCGAGCGAGCGGGTGGCTCCCCGCGCAGCCAAAGCCAGCCCAGAAATGCCTGGGGGCCCCTCAGTGCTCCAGTCGTACCCACTCCGTGTGGGAGCTGGGAGGGGGGCTTTTCTCCACCCAGCAGTCCTGCAAGAGCCCTGAGCAGCCTAACCTGCAGCTCGGGTCCAATCTAGGCGGGATGAGCCACTGAGATACTCAGCTCAGGGTCCAGATCCTCAGGGGAACTCAGGGCCTGGCACAGAGGACCCTGCGGCCACAGGGGCTGGGCCCAGGAGAGGCTGCTGTGCAGGACGGGGCGCTGCCCCCCCTGCAGGGGGCCCGCGGGGCCAGTGCTTGACCACAGAAAGTGTTGGGGCGTTTGGGGTGGTGGCCAGGCCCAGGTCTAGGTTGGGGCAGGCGGCAGCTTGCTTGCACTGGGGCCCTGCTTCTCTGCCCGGGACCTGCCTGTCCACAGTGGGGACACCCGGTGTCCGAGAGGCACCAACTGCCCATGGAATGGTCAGTGACCCTTCCCCATGACTCAGGCTCAGCAGCCGAGCCCCTGCTTGAACCCTACCCAGCACGGGGATGCTCTGCCTTCCCGCTGCCCCACCCCAGCTGGCCCCTCGTTGCGTTCACTCCACAGGCACTAGATGAGCACCCACTGTACGCAGAGCTCGGCCCAGGGTGCAAAAGGGGGAGGAGTGGACCCCCCAGAAGCAGGAGTGGGACTTCGGTCCCAGTGGGACTTCGGTCACGTCCCCAGAACCAGGCCCAGACGTGCACAGCCTCTAAGGGTCTCTCCCTCCTCGGCCTTGTTTCCCACCTGGAATACAGCCCAAGGTCCCTTCCAGCATCTGGGCTCACTCCTGGCTGCCTGGTGCCTCCCTGCACGTGCCCTTGGGGTGGAACCTCGTGTAAGATGATAATTCTAGGGCCAGTGGCATGGGAGCTGTCCCCAGCCCCTCCTGCTTTTCCGGGGCCATCGTTTTGGGCTCCCTCCATGCTCCCGGGATGAGATTTGGAAACTGGATCTTTTGAGGTCCTCGAGGAGACCACAGGGAGGCTGTGAGACGTTTCCCCAGGCCCCCCAGAGCCCAGGCCTCCCGGCCAGTGCTGAGCACTTTGGGAGGATCCGGTTGCAGCCCAAACCCCTGAGACAGATGTCACGGGCATCTCAGACGAAAACACGGATGCTCCAGGAGACGGTGGCAGAGCCACACAGAGACAACTGGCAGGACTTGAGTCAATCCAACTGGCCCATCAAACGTTCTGTCTGTCCAGCCGCTCCCCACACGTGTGCAGCACGGCGCTGGCTGGACACCAGGGTCGGGCGTGCGTCTGTACCACCAACCCACACCTCAAAGCAGAGGGGGTGCTGTGCGCAGGCACCAGAAGAGACCCCTGGCCTGGTGCAGCTGGGGCAAGAGTGGACACTGGACACCGTTTTGAATTTGCTTAGAAGACAGGGGAGTGGACCTGCTGGCCATCAAGACGGATCTCAGGGAGGAGATGGCTTTGGCATGGCTGCCGGGAGACCGGGGTGGGTGGAGCTGAGAGAAGGAGACCCCGGGACAGAGTGGCGGTGAGGAGGGTCATGCAGGACCCTCGGGCGTCCTCAGAGGAGCACAGGCTCCCCAAGGAGAATGACGGGGAATCCAGCTGGGGGCACGTGGGGGGAACAGCAGCCCCTCCTGAACGTCTGACTGCGATGCAGATGGTTGCCACCTTGCATCGGGCAGGCCGCAGCATCCCGCCCAAGACCCGGCACTCTCCTCGGCCCCCTTTGCCATGACAGCCACATCAGCCATCCGAGGCTCATCCGCTGGAAAAGCCAACGCCCCCCGCACACTTCACACAGAACTCGAAGCACAGACACCTCTGCTGACGTGCTGGGGGAGGGCACCACCCCTCACCACCGTGGGGCAGAGCTAGAGGGAGAAACAAAAAAGGAAACCTGATAAACAGTTTCCATATCCAGCATTTTCCACATTCAATTAGTTTTAAATTAAATAATCTCTCCCTAGGAGAAAAAGGAAAGTTCCCGTTATGCTCAGCCCTGCCAGGCCTCACAAAGCCCACATTGTGGGGCCCTGGTGGAGAAGGAGTCTCCTTGGAGCCCGCCCCTCAATGCCCCCTTTCATATTCACGCTCACAGGCAGCCCCTCATACTGCCCCTGCACGGTGGAGACCCTGGACCACAGCCACATGGCCTCTGTGGGGCTCTTGTCAGCTCCCGGGAGCCCGGGGGGTGGGCACCGAGCAGCTCTGGGTGGAGCGAAAAAGCCGCCAAGAAAAACCAAGCTACAGGAGGCAGCATGGAGAGGTGGCCGGGACAGGGGGTCCCGCTCTACCCGAGTGACTCATTCAGAGCCAACAGCTGGAAGGGCAGGGGTTTTGCAAGCAGCCCGTTGGCATTCATGGCCCGAGTGCTCTTGCTACCAGTTGGGTGTCCTTAGGTGAGGTACTTAACCAGTTTGAGCCTCACCTTTGCCAGCTGTAAAATGGGAAGGCTATGTCCCCGGGCTGTGGTGAAGATAACGGAACAAGGGCACCTGGACATGCATGCGGGGGCCCTGGAGGCTCCAGTTTCAGGGATGGCAGAGTAGCTTGTGTTAGACTCACCCTCCTGCAGACACAAATATACACTGTGGACAAAATAGTGAAAAAAAAAAAAAAAAGATCCGAAGGCATTAGAGGTGGAGTAAAAGCCTTGAAAGAAGTCCGCAATTAACTGGCTTTTCCCTTGAGGCCCCCACCCAGTCCACTTGGCACAGGGCAACTCGAACTCCAGCAGAAAGCTTCAGTCTTATTGAATTTGGGTGTCAGAAGCTGGGGTTGGTGGCTGCCAGAGCAGCTGGACATCGAGAGGGGGATTCCTAGAGAGGACCCAGCCATAGACAGGGGACCCTCGGTGTGCATCTAACCCTTCAGAGCTTGGGCTCACCCATGCATTGCCCATGCGTGGGGCATACTACAGGGAGCACAGGGGAAAGCGATGGCTGGAAGGCCAAGAGGGCTGAGTAAAGACTTCGGCTGCTGCCCACCACAGCAGGGGAGGGAGAATCAGGAATTTGGGTCTCGTCCACTTGGAGTGGCTTGGTGAACACTTTTAATTTTCCATTAAAATTCTGGGAGGGCTATGCTTTAAGGGTAAAGCCTGCATCCTGAAACTAAGAGCAAAATTGAAACAGACACACCCTAACCAAGTGTTAGTCAAGCTTCTGCAAAATGAGCTCAAGATGAGCAGCTGGTAACTGAAAGGGCTGTTAGAACAAAAACCAACACTCTCTGGAGAAAGATCACAGAATCTAAAGTTTCTACAATGTATCATCTATAATACCGAATTCAATAAAAATTTTAAAATTGCTAAGTGTACAAAGAAATAGGAAAATGTGACCCTTAATCAAGGGAAAGATTAGTCAAGACAAACCATCTCTGATATGACCCAGATGTTGGCATTAGCAGACAAAAATTTCAAAGCTGCTATTGTAAGTATGTCCAAAGACTTAAAGGAAAATATGACCAGAAGGAGTGAGTAGATAGGAAATGCCAAATGGAAACTGTATAAAGAACCAAATGGAAATTCTAGAACTAACAAGTCCCTGGATGGGCAAGTTGGAGACGGCAGAAGGAAAGGTAAGTGAACTTAAAGACAGATCCATAAAAATTATCTAATCTAAACAAAAAGAAAAAAATTGAAACAAAATGAACAGACCCACAGTGACCTGTGGGACAATATTTGGTATATGTGTAACAGGTCCCAGAAGGAGAGAGGAGATAGGAGATGGAGCAGGAAAATAACAACAGAAAAGCCTGAAAAAGCACTAAATGCACAGAAATTTAAAACATCCACTAATCGAACAACTCAGCTAAGGAAATGAAAAGGCAAGCCAAACACTGGGAGAAAATACTAGCAATGTATATAAATAACTAAGGAATTGTATCCAGAATATATAAAGATCTCCTAAAAACTAATCAATAAAAAGACAAAAAATCCAGTTTAAAAATGTGGACAAAAGACTTGAACAAACATTTCGCGAAAGGAGTGACAACCAAGGCTAATAGGTGCATGGCGTGAAAATATGCTCAAATATCCTTAGTCATCAGGGAAATGCCTCCTGAAACCACAGTGAAATGCTTCTTCATACCTGCTAAAATGGTTAAAATTTAAAAGATTGACAACACTAAACATCACTGAGAATTGGAGCAACTGGAACACTCCACCATCGCTGGAGGGAAAGCAAAATAGTTCATCACTTTGGAAAACGGCTTGGCAATGTCTTATACATTTAGTCATACATTTACCCTATGACCCAACAATTTTAACTCCTGGGTAACTTACACAAGAGAAATGAAAACTTAGGCCCAGAAAATGGTTTGTACATGAATGCTCATAGCAACTGTACTCATAACAGCCCAGATCTGGAGATGACCCAGAATGCCCATCCACAGGAGAACGGATATACCTGCGATCTATCCATACCATGTGATACTATTCTGTGATAACAAAGAATAAACTTCTGACAAATGCAACAACATGGAGGAATTTCAAACACTATTACGTCGAGCAGAAGAAGCTACCCAAGAGTACAGACTGCGTCAGCCTCCTTTTATGAAGTTCAAAGACATTTAAAACTAGTCTAAGGTGACAGAAATCAGAAGGGTGGTTGTCCGTCTGCCCTTGGGCGGTATTGACAGGGAGGGGCTGAGAGTGACGGTAATACACGCCACCTCGGTCCCGGTGGTGGTTACATCAAAGTCATCCAAGTGTACACTTGTGACTCGGGCAGTTTATCATCGTACACCCCACGTACGGGGGCTGTGAGGCTGGGCCACCCGGGTTTGAGTCTCCATGGGAGACCGTGCAAGTCTTAGACCCTCTGAGGGCCTCAGGTCTCCAATCAGCACATCAATCAACAGTGAGGATTGTGTTACAGTTGAATGAGATACTCAGGTCAACCCCTAGAACAGAGTTGGCACCGAAGAAAATGAGCTTGTTAGCGCTTGCTGCTTTTTGTATAGGGTGGGCTGGAGGCCCATTTAGCACTGAGAGAGTTTTCAGCATGTTCAGGAGCCATGGACGCTTCACCCCGCAAGCTGCCTTCAGGAGGGGGGAGGGGATTCTCTTCGGAAACACTCGTGAACTCCCCAGGGACGAGGACGGTGTGCACTGGGGATTCCAAGGGTATCTCTGGGGTTGTGGGGGAGGGCGTCGGGGGGAGCCATGCAGACCAGGGCGGCCCTCGGAGCCCCCTGGGTGTGCTGCTCTGGCGGTCTCTTCCCTGCTGAGCGAAGAGGCCGCAAAGCATCATAGTAATTTTGGCTGGAAGTGGGGCTCACTCTGGTTTTGAATTGTGATATTTCCAATCTTCAAGTTAAGAAAGTGTGTGTGTTTTCTGACATCCTGGCTCCCCCGTTTTTTGTCTGCTCCTCCTGGCGGGCCGCACCGGCCAGGCCAGCCTGACACACGGACGGGGACTGTTGGGCTCCCTGGCCTCCCCGGCGACTCTCCCCTAGAGGCGGCCTCCAGGGCCGCACGCGCCTCCCTAGTTGGACTGGATGCTCCCCGAGTCTCCAGCCCCTGCTGGGCTTGCGGGGGAGGAGTGAGTTCCCGTCGCTGCCTCTGTGGCTGCCACGCAACCAAGCCTTTGCTCCCGACGGCTGGTTCAGGCCTCACGACGTGAGACAGGATGGTGTCTCCTTACAGCAAAGGGGAAGTGAGGCTCAGATGGGGCCACTTGGCTCATGAGGACGTGAGGTCACACGTGACCTGCTCCCCAGCCTGGGGCCTCCGGCCCTGCCCTGCCCGGCCTGGTGTGAGGGTGGCCTGACGGGGTCTCACCGGGCACAGGCTCGCTCACCCCAGCACGGGCTGGGTGGTTCCGTCCTGCGGCTGCCCACCCCCAGGGCTGGGCTCTGCCCTTCTGCCCATCCGGAGGGCACAGGGCACCGTCCTTCGGCCACCGCGTCCTCTGTTCCCGGTCCCTTCGGTCCCTTTGGCTGTTAATTCCATAAAGAGGCCATTGTTCATCTAGATGGTCTTTACAGAAGCACGTCCCCGGCGAGGGGAAACATTTAGTTAATAATTTAACACTGTGCTGTCTGCTGAATTTTCAGGCCCCCAAATAAGATCGATGAAGCTAACAATCGGCTTATTGAGTTTGCCGGTCGTTTCCTGAAGACACAGCCCAGCGCAGAGGGATGGTCACGGGCCGGGGAGTGGGGGCAGCACCGTGCAGGGAAACAAATGTAGATGGTATTGATGCGAGTTGTCAAAAATAATTGTTTAATTTTCCCTGGGAATGTTCCAGATACCCCCGGACGCACTGATCCGTGACGCTGGCTCTCGAGAAGCAGGAGGCTGGTGTTTGTCGGCATTTTGCTGCCCCTCCCGAGATGTTCATCCCATAAATGATCGTTATGTTACCATCCGTCTCCAAAGTGTTTCAGGAGGGGGCAAAGGGAAGGAGAGGCAGGGACCCGCACCCCCTTCTGTTGGCCTTGCAGGGCGCTTCCACGGGCCAGGCTTGGGGGGCTTGCTTCACAGGGTTGGGGTGTCCGAGTCTGTCCGGAGTTTGGGGGAGGCTCTAGGACACATGGAGCCAGGGCAGCCTCGTGGGCATGTCCACATCCTGGAGACACGGGAGACCGTGAGGCTCGGGCAGCGGGGGCAAGACCCCAGTCAGAGCACAGCCGCCACAGCTCTGCTCGGGACCCGAGGGAGGCCCCAGTCCAGACACCCCCCCAGCCTTTTACTAGAAGAAAAGGGGGATCATGCTCTGTCCATGAGGACCCTGGATGGCAGACTGCAGAGCATCTCTGTGGAGCACAGCTGTCTGCCCTGGGGACCGTCCGGCAGCCCCGGAGAGCGAGGGATGCTCAGGGAGCATAGGCTCCCCAGTCCAGAGCCTGCCTAGCAGTTTTTCCAGCTCCCACCTGCCGCCCAGAAGAACCACATCTTCCCACAGAACGAATGGGGGAGACTGTCTGCCCCCGGGACCCAGCCCCCTGGCTGGGAGAGCTCCTTCTTCTGGGAGTGGACAGCTCTCGTTGCTTCCGGCAGTCGGGGGAGCACGCCGGGCAGGCAAGGGGGGGCTCAGCCCCATCTCCCACATTTCTTCGGGGGGCGGGGGCAGGAGGCATCAACTGAGCCCGATGAGGTTGTCACCTTCACTGTCACTTCAGGAGGCAGTGGGGTCCGTGAGAGCAAGATGATGGCCTCTCTGAAGCCCCACCACCACCTGTCTGGCCTCCTTGCCCGTGTCCCTTTGCCAGAACAAAACCTTAGGGTCCTCTAAGTCCCAGCCCAAGCAGCACCTCCTCCAGGGATCCCCCGAGGATCTGCCTGGTGGAGGTGGACACCCTCTCCACCATGCTGAGCCCTTTCTAGGGTCCTGCTGACCACCTAGGATGGTCATCACTTGTCCATCCGTCTGTCCATTCATGTTTCCACGGCACCAATGCACCAAGGCCTGCTGTGTCTCCCTCCAGGCAGGAGCCAGGGATGCAAAGATGGGTGGGACACCTCCTGTCCCTGGGAAGGCTGTTCCACTGGGGGCAGTGTCCCACAAAACACGGCTCGACTATCAGCGGCTGGAGGAGAGCATGGCCAGGAAACTGTGCTCCGGGAGGAGAAAGATCAGGGGACAGATCTGAGTGCCTGGAAAGGCAGGGCCTGGGAAGGGCAGAGAGGGGTAAACTGTTCAGAAGCCACCTGTTAACAGCCTTCAAGCTGCAAATCCCCCCAGGGAGAGGAGGGCTCCAAGGCTAATGGTCACCCTCAGAATTGGGGTCTTCCCCCCTCTGGTGTTTGGGGGAGCTTGGCACAGTCCCAGAAGAGGGGCAGAAATGCTTCAGTGGCTGCCGTCGGATGGGGCTCCACTGCTGCTGGTCCTGTGGGCTCCGTCAACCCTCGCTGGCTCCAGATGCACCCCCCAGCTCCCAGCTGGTGCATGTATGCACGTTTACATGCATGCGTGTACATGTGTGCCTGTGTGCGCATGCATATGTGTACATGTGTGTATGTGCCTGTGGGCCTGCGTGTATGAACATGTGTGCCTCTGTGCATGTTCATGTTCATGTGTGTGCATGTGTGCTTTGTGGGGCTGTGTGAATGTGCACACATGTGTGCGCACACGTATGTCTTATGTGTGCAGGTGTGTACGTGTGCCTGCATGTGTCTGTGCATGCACGTGTCACATGTCTACAAGGCTGTCTGTGCACACACTCCTGCATGTACACATGTGTGTGCACATGTATCTGGTGTGTGCACGTGGGCACGTGTGTGTGTTTTGTCTCTTCCCCTCCTCCTCCCTTTCCAGCACCAAAGCTCAGGGTCTCAGGCTCTAGGTCCCCCGGTGAGAGGGGGTGGAAATGCAAACCAGTGAGAAACTCTACCTCCTGGGCCACCTGGCATCCCCAGGCAGAGGGCAAATGGAAAAGTGCCCCAAGTCATCATCTGGAACCCAGAAGGCTGTGTGGTGTGTGTCCACAACGTCCACTGCCCTGGCCTGGCAGCGCCCAGGTCCTCGGCCCCAGAGTGGACACGTAGCCATCCTCTGGCCTCTCCACTGGGAGGGCGTCCAGCTAAGAGGTCCCTGCCCTCAGAATCAAGGACCCTGCGGGGGTGTCTGGGGAACCCAGCTGGGTCTGGAGGTGTGCTCTGCCCCCAGGACTGCAGCTTCAGCAATCAAAGTCCTAAGAACTCAAATGAGGCCTGTCCTCCTGAAAGGAAGGGAGGCTGCGGGCCCAGAGAGGCAGCAACCGGATGCTTTTACAACAGGCGGTGCCGGGAGCGCTCAGAACAGCGGGGGAAGCACGTGCCTGCTCCCAGGCAGTCCCCTCCTCTCCTTCCTTCCAAATTAGACTTCCCAGCGGGTGTGCACATGCGCGCACACACACACATGCGTGGACGCACAGACTATGTGGGTCCACACCCCCCCCCACATGTGCACACAGGCATACAGAGGCACACGTTCACAGATGCACACCCCCCGCCCAAGCACACATGCCCTCATGTACGTGCCTGTATACACATGTACACACACATGAACACCCTCCCCATGATCCGGGTGTGTCTGGAAGCCCCCCTGCAGCAGTTCAGCCTGGTGTCGGGCCCTCCGTCTTCCTTTTCCGGCCACCGTCCTCCAGACGGTGTGTAACTGGTTTAGTAACACTTGGGGGTACCTTTGTTTAGACCTGTCATAGTTTCCTCTGCCCGCTGCCCTACGGGATCAGGGAATCAGGAATTCCACGAGGGAGATTCACAAGGATGTAGGTCCTGAAGGCCAGAATGAGATCGGTGCCGACCCGGCTCACCAGGACCAGACCCAGCCTCCGCCACCCCGAGCACTCGGTGGCCTGGCCCGCACGGCCCCTGTGAGCCTGTGAACCTGGCAGGGGCTGCAGGGGCACCTGGGGCAGGGCGGGCAGGCAGGGCCCAACACGGGCCACGCTGGCGCTTTCTACCAGGATGTGGCACGGAACACGGAATAATGGTGGATTTTGAAAAGAGATGTTTTACTTTGGAAAGTTTATTTGCAGATTTATGTCCGAGGGCGTGTTTTTTTTAAACCTTAGCCAGAGGTTAGATTTCAGATGTCCTCTGACTTCTCAGCTTCTTTGAAGTCCTGCTTATTTGTTTGGATTGGCCAGCCAGCAGCTCAGGCACACAAACCCTGCTTGGTTTAAGGCCTCGTTCAGCGCACTTTCGGACACGCGCTGCGCTGGTTGTGACTGGGTGAAGATCGCGCCCTCGACGGGTGGCTTTCCCGCGTCCTCTGAGGTTTCACGTGGTCCCTCACTCTCAATAACATTCTTTCATCCACTTTCCAAAGCGGAAGCTCTGAGAACGGGCTGCCTGGGAAGCGAGCTTCCTCCTGTGGGACCTGCCCCGCGCAGGCACGCGCCTGCCACCTGCCTTTGCAGAAAGATGCTCGGTGCCCAAAACGCAGCCTCTGCTCCAGCCTCTGCACAGGGCGCTGGGGGCTTCACGCACCGTGGCTCCTTCTGGTCGGGGCTGCAGCTTGGCGTGAGCCCGTGGACCTCTCCGGGGAAACACCCGGCCCCGCTCCTCCGGCCTGTGCTCGTGTCACGGTGGGGCCGGGTCTCTGGCCCTGAGTGCACAGGGCACATTTCTGCTGTTGGCGGCCACACTGTTTTCCGGGGCTGGGGACGGAAGTTGGGAGCGGAGGGCACAGGTCTCAGCTGCCCTCGTCTGTGGAATGGGTGGAGTTTGCTGGGAGTGACAAGCTGGCAGCCCACTTCCCTGTGGTCCCTCCGGGGTTATCGTCCACGGCAGAGCGTGCAGTGAGCCGTGGAGACCTCGGGTGAAGCTGGAAGTGCCCAAGGTGGTGGTGGGCAGGGGGTGGGGGCACTGAGTCCAGGCGGCTCTCAGCCATCTCCTCCCATGCTGGAGCCTCGTGGCCTCGGCTTCGTGGGCCTGGTGGACTTGGTGGGCCCGTCCTGTGTCCATCCTTCTTTCCCAAGCACAGGAGCTGACAGAGGCTCCAGCAAGCAGAAGGGGTGAGGTTGGACGGGCTAATATTTGATGGTGAACCTGGAAACCTCGGAGACACCGTGGTGACCAGAACTGGAGGGTCTGGCCTGGCCACCTCGACTTCGGGAATGACCTGAGTGATGTCTAAGTGCCCTTCAGAGAAGGGGAGGGCCGGCTTCTGGGCTGACCCGCTGCCCTTGGCATCCCTCTTGGGCTCCGTGGCCTTGTGATGGGAACCCCTGGGCCCGGGGCTGGGACCTGGGACTGGGGCTCTTTATGGGGGAACTTCCGGGCCTTGAGATGCTCCCTGTGTCTGCTTTTGTCACTGTGACCTGAGCTTCACGTCGTGTCGGGCGTGGAACCACAGAGACTCCCATCCTCACGTGTAGGATTGCTCTGTGAACCTGTGTCCATCCATTCGACAGCTGAGGAAGCAGACACTCGGGACGGCGGGCAGCCTAGTCCCACAGCTTGTAAACAAAATGTGCACCAAGTCAGTTAGACTCTGCGCCTGGGACCTGGACCGCGATGGCTTCTGGCAGAGAGAAGATTCCAGAAGGTTCCTTTGGAGGAAGGCACTCCAGGGGCAGGTCTCTCATCCTTAATCTTGCAGCTCAGGTCTGAGCCCCCCATTCCCATAATCCCAAAGTGAGCTGGGAAAGCAGGAACTGCTCCAGAGTCTGTGTCCTGGGGTGCACCGGTACAGATGTAGCCCTGGGACCCATCCTTCTCCATCCAGGCTGCTGCACCTGGTCCTGTGAGCCTTCCTCTGGGGAGACCAGCCCCTCCGCTGCACACAGGGTCCAGGGCCTCCCAAGTCAGACCCCTACACTGCCTTGGGGGGACCCTAATGCTCCTGCCTCATTTGCTCTGCCCCCCACCCCAAGGGTCTACCAGCATCCCCGGAAGGACAGGCACTCACATCCTCAGGACACCTCAGCCCTCCTGCCCACCACCTCTGCGCCAGCCTGGTTACACTTTGTCACTCTAAGACTACAGATCTTCCTTGACTGATGATGGGGCTATGGCCTGATAAACTCATCACAAGTTGAAAATATCCCAAGTCAAAAATGCGTGTAGTTCACCTAACCTACCAAACACCCCAGCTTAGCCTCGCCTACCTTAACCATGCTCAGAATACTCACGCTAGCCTACAGCTGGGCAACATCATCTTACACAAAGCCTATTTTATAATAAAGTGTTGAATATCTCTTGCACTTTACTGGATATTGTACTGACAGCGAAAAACAGCATGGTTGTCTGGGTATAGAATGGTCATAAGCGTATCCATCATTACCCTCGTGATCTCAGGGCTGACTAGGAGGTTTGGCACTGCCTAGCCTCACAAGAGAGCATATGCCCCCCACCGCTACCCGGGAAAAGGGCACAATTCAGAATTCAAGGTACGGTTTCTGCTAAATGCACATCACTTCCACACCACCAGAGAGTCAAAAAATGGGAAGTCGAACCATCATAAGCAGGGGACCATCTGTAGTAGGTAGATCATAGGACCCAGCAATTCCATGTCTAGACACACACCCTAGAGACCTGAAAACAGGTATTCAAACCGAAACTTGAACACAAATGTTCGCAGCAGCACTGTTCACAATAACCAGAAGGCAGAAAACCCCACACGTCTAGCAAATGAACAGATAATCCAAACGTGATTTATCACACGATGGAATACTATTCAGCCATAAAAAGGAATGCATTCCTGACACATGCTGCAACCAAAATGAGCCTCAAAAACACTGTGCTGAGAGAACGTAAGCCAGACACAAAAGGCGGCATAATGTGTGATTCCATTCACAGGAAACGCCTAGAAGAGGGAAGTCCATAGACAGGAAGTAGATTCATGGTTGCCAGGGGCTGGGCAGTGGGTAGGGGAAGTGGCTCTAGCGGGTACGGGGTTTCCTTTTGGGGGGATGAAATATTCTGGAATTAGAGGTGATAGTTGCACAACCCCGTGGATGGACTAAGTATCTCTGAACTGTACACTTTAAAACGGTTAAAATGGTAAATTAATGTTATGTGTAATTTGCAACAATAAAAAACCCAATTCTTAACACTTCGGATTGATTTAGGAAAAAACAAAAAACACCAAATTGAGCCTCATAAAGAGCTCCAGGACCCCATCCTCTTCAGCCCGCCTTTCTCTCCCTCCCGTGGACATGTCATACCACTGGACCCTCCCAGGCTGGGGTGTGAGTAGCCCGGGGGCCCCCGGGAGCCTGTTTTCCTGCCAGGGTGGGGAGGCACCCTCCCCGCCGTCCAAGGTGGAGGCAGGAGGCTGCGAGGCCCCGAGAGGAAGGACGGGGCTCCAGCTCGGCTCGGCTCACAGGAGCGAGGCCTGGCCTTGCTGCACCCAGCGGCCCGCGCCCGTCTGTGGGCTCCCGCTGCAGCCCCGCCAGCAGAGGCGCCATGATTGCTTGTCTAACCAGAGCTCCGCCTGTGACTACAGGGCCGCCTAATTGAAATGTATGAGAAACAATTAAGAGTAATTGGAATCAATTAATAGATGATTTTCTTGGGAACTAGTACACAGTGTGCGGCAGAATCTGATTACAATTTCCAAGTGCACACATCTCCCCAGTCAGGAGCGAGCGTGTTCCGTCGGCGGGCGGGAGAGGCCACCTCTGCACGAGGACCGCTGAGCCGGCGGGTAGGGGGGCAGCCAAGGCTGGACAGAGGCGGGCGGCCCCTCCCGAGCAGGTGGGTCTCCAGCCTGCCCACTGTCCAGGGGGCGCCCGCCCAGCCCCACGGCCAGGCTTTATTTTTCAGGGATGCGGTTGAGCCAGTGCCCGGGCGGGGAGGCCACCCTCCCTCGTCCTTTGAGACTTGGGGACATCCGTGTCAAGTGAAAAAAGACCCCAGGCCTGGAGTCCCAGAGCCTCTCTGCAGGGGAGCTGGGGTGACAGCTCGCCGCTGTTCCACGGAGCAGGGAGATGGCAATGAGGGGCCAATTAGCCCAGAACAGAGCCTCTGGGAGCCCAGGACGGGGGACCCAGGGGTGACGCTCCTCAGCCTGTGCCAGAGCCTCTGCCCAGGGTGCCGGGCAACAGAGAAAGGCCGTCTCTGCCCGTTCCCACCAAGGGGTGTCCGGGCACCACGATCCCGCTAGGCAGCTAATTAGGGGATTTGGACAAATGTGTTTTTCCTTCAGGATCTGGCTTACTTCTTAAAGAAGAGGCCCAGAGAAGCCCTTCCCCCACCTCCCTCCTCAATTTTTGTCATCTTTTCAGCCGTCTCTGAGCCTGGACACAAAGCCTGGAGCGTTCGTTCGTTCGTTCGCTCCTTCCTTCCACAAAGGTGTCTGCGCACCTCTGGGCGGGGGCTCCGGTTTGGGGGATTCCGCCGAGGGGCCACGCCCTCTGAGGAAGTACTAATCAACAGACGGGGGATAAAGGGGGTTGACAGGACCCCCGCGAGCTCCTTACTCTGGGTGGTGGGGAGAAGCAGCCCCATCAGGCCGGCCTGGGGGCTGCTTGGTTCACAGGGCTGAAGCCCACCCAGGCAGGGGTGGAGGCCAGGGCGGGAGAGAGCCCGTCCCTGGGGAAGGGTCCCCATGCTGGGCCCGTTCCAGGCTGGCGGGCAGAAGCATCCTCCTCCTCTCCTCCAGGCTGGAGCCCGGGCAGGCGGTGGGCGGCGGCGCCTGTCAGCGAGGGTTCAGCGTCCTCCTTATCAGATGCAACCGGGCGCTGCTCGCCACTCCCCCCGTCCAGCGCTATTCTCCCGCATTCAGGCCCACTTCCTGTGAGCTGAAAGCCAAGCTCTGGGCACAAAGGGCTGGCTCTTATCTCCTCACCCCCTGACCCCAGGTGGGCACACGAGGCAGCTCTAATTTCTGCCCAGAGCCGAAGGTGACAAAGTCTCTGGAGTGGGGTGTGGGGGCGGGGGGTGGGGGTGGGGAGTGTCTTCAGCCCACCCGCAAAGGAGGTGCTCTGATCTGGCCAAAGATCTGTGGGTCTTGCGAGGTCCCACTCTTCCTCAGGGTCGTGGTCCGAACGCGGATTGGAAAAGAATTTCCAGGCACAAGGCAGAATGTAAAGGAGGCAGAATTTATTAGAGGGAAGGGTCGCGGCACCACACTCACGTGCTTCTCAAACAACCCCACCTCCCCCTGCCATAATCCCCCTGGTTGTTGGTTTTCTCTGATTGGACCCTTGTGCCCCACGCAGCCAACTGACACTCTATCTGCTCCGCTGTGGAAGGCGGGAAGAGTGCGTGCTGCGGAGGGGGCTTTGACTGGGGGGTTGGGGCTGGGGGCTGGCTGGGGACAAGGCCGAGCCTGAGACCCCAGGATCAGGACAGCGACCACCAAGAGGGTGGGTAGAGACAAAGAAAGCTCCACACTTTTTAGAGTTAAAGGGGATCGAGGCTGGAGGGGCTGCTTGGAAGCAAGAGACCAATGAACGTAAAGGGATGAGAAGAGACGGGGCCAGGCTGGGCGTCTGCAAGGTGGAATGTGTGCCCTCTGCTCAAGGTCACCACCGCTGGCATTCGGGAGACTGAGGTCTGCAGTTCTGGCCAGGCAAGGGTTAAACACTGCCGTGTGACTTGACAAGTCCAAGGTGAAGTGGGTGGCCAGAGTCTCAAAGGCATCCTTAACCCCTCTTGGCTGAGAATTCTAGCTGTTGTTCTCCGGATAGACCCTCCCATGTCACTTGTCTGGGGAACCAGAGATGCTGGCAGCCAGGCGGGCTCGTGCTCTTAAAGGGACAGTGAGCCCTAAACCTTCCTACCGAGGGAACTTCTGTGGTTCCCCCAACTCAGCGCCTGGTGCGTTGCTTCTCAGCTGGGGGAACTCCACTCAGCCCAGTGCAGATCCCAAGGATTGCCTGCTGGGTGGGTGCAGGGTGGGAGCAGGAAGAATGGCTGTCGTTATGGGGGGGGGGTGCTTCACCACAAGGAGCCTCTCCAGGGTCCCACACAGGCTAGTGCTTCCCTGTGGATACTTGTCTTCCTACAGCCAGAACAACGCCCAACCCACTGGGCTGGCAGTGGATTGAGTGAGGGCCCGCCTGAGCTGGTGAGCCTCTGCCCTCCCTGGGGGCCTCCCAAAGACGGGAGGGCTATGCTGGCTGGTGGCCACCTGCCTTGGATCCTCCCCAGCCTCCTCGGGTTTTAGCAGCATCAGGCAAACAGGGCTCCTGCAAGGGCCCCCTCCTGGTGAGCCCCTTTCTTGCTCTGGTTTTCCTTTCTGAGGTCAGGATAACTCTAGACAGGCTGTTCAGTGCCTCAGCCACACCAAGTCCCAAGGGTCAAGGGCGAGCCGTCTGTTCCCTGCCAAGCCCTGTGAAGGCGCAGCCTTGACAAGCCAGCAAGGTCCCTGCCCTCCCAGCCCACCGTCCAGGGCATCATTGACCCCACTCTCCGCAAACCAGATGCCCAAATCCAGACAGGGAGATGCAGTGGAGGGGAGGTGGGTTGGTGGGTCAGAGGGGGTGTGCTCTGATGCTTAGCCCTTTAGACGAAGAAGCAGGAGGAAAGCCCCCGCCCTCAGACCCTCATCGCATCTGCTTCCCACCCCAGAGCCCTGAGCCCAGGACTACCCCATCGCCGAGAATGTGGGTCCCCTGCCTTACACACAGACCCCCAAGCTCCCGCCTCCCTTAAAGTACAGCCGGAGTCCAGCCCCCAAGCCACATGCTCCCCCAGCCCGCCCCAGCACACGGCCACCAGGAATAAAAACACTGGGCTCCAGAACGGGCCCCTGGGTGAGGACGAACGGGGGAGCAGTCTCCCAGGCTGTGCCATGTGGGCTCCTTAGAGGCTGAGGCTGCAGCCACGCCCACAAGTGCACCCCGTCCCCTCCAGGCAGACCAGCTACATCCAATCTGGGGTCCCCCCTTGCATCGGCTCCGTCCAAGCCTGCAGCCACACCTGACTTGAAGGAAGTGCGTTTAGGTGCCTTGGTGGACAGCTTGGGACGAGGGGAGCCAGCTGATGGGGGTGGGGTGCACGCTCATCCTCATTTTCCCACCAGAAAACGGGCACAGGGAGCAGGCCCTGGAGAAAGGGGGGCACAGAGGCTCAGGTAAAGTGCCCGTGAGCCCGCCTGGCTGCAGAGCCAGCCCACGGGTTCTGGGGCCTCTGGAGTCCCCACCGGGCTCCGACGCCTGAGCCTGGTGCCAGGGTCTGGTAAAGCCCACTCCCAGTAAGAAAGCCTCTCTGCCTGGGACCCTCTTTGTCCCCGAGGAGGGGCTGTACAGTCTGGGGGGGTCCTTGTGACATGGGCGCCCACCGTGTCCCGTTGGCACCAGGCAGGACCCCGGGACTGCTGTCCTTTGAAGCGGGAGGGTGTCTGCATGTTTCCTACCAGCCTTTGCAAGAACCCTGCTGCCGGGCGAGTGATGAAACCTCCAGGTAGGCCGTCAGCCCCCAGGGAAGCCAGGCCGTCGGCCTCCAGGGAAGGCAGGCCGTCGGCCCCCAGGGAAGGCAGGCCGTCAGCCCCCCGGGAACGCAGGGTTGAGACAAGGGGCTTCGGGGATTTTGTCCTCCTTCCCCCACCGTGACCGTATGGGACAGTTTTGGTTGTCACTGTCATCTGGTGGGCAGAGGCCAGGGATGCTGCCAACACCCGACCCTGCAAAGAACAGCCCCCCAGGACAGATGATCTGAGCCCAGTGTCAACGGTTTCCAGGTTGAGAAACCCTGACAAGGAAGCAGAGTCCCATAGCAGCTGTGGGGGTGGGGCTGAGCTGGGGAGTTTCTTGGAGACTCTCCGGGACCAGTCAGGTCACTGCCCAGCCCACACAGATAACCAGCCCCCCAAGGCTGGAGATGTGGGCCCAGAGGCAGCCCCAGGCTCTCCTGTTGGGGTCCCATTTCCAGAGTCCCTGTTCCTGTTTCCTAGGAGTCCCCAGGAACCCCCAGAGGTTTCCAGCTTGCTTTTTCCCATGAAATGTCTTTTCTGCTCAGTGGACTAGGGGACCCTGTGCCCTGGGCACCCTGGGTCTCACCCCCACCCCTGCCATCGTCGAAATGGGGAGAACGGACCATCTGCTGGGACCTGGGCTGCGAGGGGCTGCCTGGAAAGGTCTGCCGAGAAGCAGGGTTCCCTCTTGAAGCTCAGAGACCCCCACGTGGGGCTGCCCTGACCCTCTCACTTCCCTTCCCTCTGGAGCAAGTGGGCGATGGTGCCCAGGCATCTGGGGACCTCGGCGCCACCCCCAGCACCCCCCACCCCCACCACCGTGACGTGGCTTCTCAAACGCAGCCGGGCTCCAGGCCCCAGATGTCTGCGAGTGGCAGCCGTGTGCAGCCGCGAGAGCCGACACGAGGTATCAGTAACCAGATCAGCGCCCGGGTCAGATAACTTACTGTCGGGATAAACAGAATTCCTGCCGGGACCCGCCGCGATTCTCCATCCCATGTGTGGATGTGGGGACGGGGCGAGGGGGTGGGGGTGGAAAGATGACTCCAGGTGTGCGATTCTGGGGGTGGGGTGAGGGGACCGAGGGGACGGACGTCCGAGGAGACAGGGAGGCACACAGGTGGCTGTGGCCCAGGCAGGGGCTGGAGGCCGGAATCCCAGGTTGTCCTCGGGAACGACCTCCCTGACCTGGATTTGGGCTACTTTACCCCTGAAATCTCAGGAGGTTCTGGGAGGTGGCTTTTAGGGGACTCTGTTGAGTGACAATTCAGAAAGAAAAAGAAGGAGAATAGAGACAAAAAGGATTTCAAATTCCCAACGTCAGCTTTGCAGAGCCTCCCAGGGCCTGCCTGCAGCGCCCTCAGGCCGTGTCTTCCCTCTGGACTCAGGGGAGTCTGGTCCCGGCCCTCCCAGGCTCCCAGCCCCGTCCGAGAGGCCCTCTCCTGCCAGGGTGGGTGTCTGCAGAGGCCCACAGCAGCCTGGGGGGCCAGAGAGCAATTTTCTCTGAGACTAAGGAGGTGTTAGGCCCAGAGAGGCCGAGTGTGTCCTGGTGTGAGCAGGAGACCCCCTTCTCTGTGCCACTCCCGGGGCCCAAGCTGCCTCCCCTGCAGTCTGGCGCTCTGGGAGGCCGGTGGGAGGTGTGGGAGCAGAGAATGCTGGAAGAGACAGCCGTCAAGGGCCTGTCTGGTGTGTGATGGGACAGGCGGCCATGTCCCCTTCCTCTGCCCTGGGCTCTGGCTCCCAGGCAGTGCAGAGACCTTCTTTCTGCTCCTCCGATGAGCTCTCAGGGGGCTGTACTCGTGTTTGGAGATGGGGTGATGACGGAGCCTGGGGGCTGCACCCAGGGAGGGAAGCCCGCCCTGGCCATCAGCCATGGTCAACGGGCCTCTGGGAAGGGCCGAGGTTCCAGCGCCAACCCGGCAGCACCCACCCTCCCCGAGAGCTGACCGTGGTCCCTGCAGTGGGTTCAACAGTGTCCCCCTAAAACCCACATCCCCCCAGAACCTCAGAACATGCCTTATTTGGAAATAGTGTCCTTTATTCTGGGGGCACAGTAGGGGCCTCCACCTCCATGCAGGGACACTGCCCTCCACCCCCAAGGGGTGTCCCTGCTTTTGTCCCCCAGGGAGAGTGCTGACCCAGTAGGACTGCGCCGGCCCTTCAGCTGTGCCTGCCGGGTGGCCTGAGCCTGTCTCGAGAGCCAGGGGCCACCAAGGCCGGTATCCTCTTAGCTGCCTCGTCCTGCTCTGAGCTTCGGGCTGGGGGGAGCGGAGAGCCAGCTCCGGGCTGGGGCGTTGGCCGCTCCCAGAGCCGGGGCTCCCCTCTGTGTGTGTGCAGGAGTGTTTGGAGGCCAGGGTCTGGGGAGGGGCGTAAAGTGCTGCCCCCACCGGCTGGCCGGGGGCTTTGCCCAGACCTCTGGAGCATCCGTCCCTGGGGGCACTTTCCCAGGGACTGGGGTCCAGGCCCAGGGGACAGCTGACTGCCAGGCCTGGACTTGGTGTCACGCCGGGTTAAGTCACATGTGGCCCCAGGATCCCTCACGGGGTTGAGAGCAGAGGGTGTGGGAGTGACAACAGATTCAAGGGGACAAGCCCCGTGGATTCAGACCCACCTACTCCCGGTGTCAAGTCCGAGGGCCCCTCTAGGGCCTCAGCGCTTGGGAGGGGTCTGCCTGCCCAGCTGAGAGGCCATGCCCGGGAGGGACACGACGGCCTGGGGGAGACTGTCTGGCTTCTCGCCTGAGTGATGTCCTTTCAGTCTTTCTCCAGGGAATGAATGAAGGAAGGAATGAATGACCTGTCAGGTTTGTGTCTCACCACCACCCGCCTGCCGTTCCACACAGCAGCAAGGTGGGGCGTGCGTGGGGAGATCGGAGGTCATAGAAAGAGGGTGGGAAGGTGACCGTGAGGGTCCAGGATGGTGACAGGGTGTCAGAGGATGTGGCAGGGGTGACCTCAGAGAGGGGACAGAGAGCAGGTCGGTGTGGGGGCAGCCCTGCAAAGCAAGTCCCTTTCCTTGGGGTTCTGAGCTCCCCCCAGGCCCCGCTGGGAAGTCCTGCCCTGTACCCACTTTGTAGAGTGGCCGGGGGGGCCTCCGTGACCTGTCCTGTTGGCACGGGGTCCCCACCAGGCCTTGCTTCTCTGGCCGAGTGTCCAGGCGTGGCCACCCCTTCGGGCTTCTGACTCGAGGGTCATCCTTCAGCTACAGACCTTCTGCCCTCCCCAAGATAAGGTGGGGGGGATGGAGACCCCCCACCTGCCCCCCCCCTCCCCCCACCCCCAGCAGGCCCTTTCCTTTCCATTTCCTGGGAAGAGAAGAGGCTGGTCCTGGAGTCCCTCGCCCAGCCCCGCCTGCGGCCCCAGCCATCAGGGGCTCTCTAAGCTGAAAAGCCTCTTTGACATCATTACATAAGCCATCACATTGTTACCGGCCACGCCAGAAGTTGTAAATACTCGCGGAAAAAGCCCTCTTTGTTGACGAAGTTCTGGGATGTGGGGCCTTGCAGTTTTTACTGCTTTGGATTAAGGGCAATCAGGCCTGATAGAAAGTGCGCAGCCCGGGCACTTCTGTGCCCCTGATGGGGCTTTTTATGACCGCACGATCGGCTTCCAACGCCGGCAGCAGGGGCCCAGGGATTCCCTGTCCCAGGGCTCAGAGGCTTCCCCGGTAGCTGGTGGCAGGTGGGGCCACCCCTGGTCCATAGGAGCTTCCTTCTCCCTGGGCCCCTGGGGGATCCCAAGACAGAAGCCCGCAGCAGGAAGGAGATGCTTTCCTAGGAGGTGGGCAGGTACAGCTCCCATTCACTCGCAGCCCAGGTTACGCCCCAGCTCCGGCTGTGTGTGTGGCTTGGAGGTCAGAAGCCCGGAGACACCCTGCCCAGCTCGCCTGAACTTTCTGATTTTCCCTGAGTTCTTCCAAGTCCAGGTGGCCCAGCTTTCAAAGTTGCCTTGGGGATGGCAGATATCTTGTCACCCCCAACCTCACGATTTCCCGCAGCCGATACCAGTGAGGGACAGGGCTGCTGGTGGGTGCTGATATCTATGTCAAACTTCTTAACCTCTGGAATATTTATCTCTTCATGCCTACAAATTACTCTCTCTCTCTCTCTCTCTCTCTATATATATATATATATGACACCAGACACCTCACGGAATCCCAAGCTTGAAAAGATGACGGTAGCATCTCATTTCCCACCAAAGGCACGCAGCGCTCTAGCAAAAAGCTCACGGACGACTGTGGTCCGGCCCCCGTACGATGCCGGGATGCCCCAAAGCCAACACACGAGCCCCTGCCCGGGAGCCCGACAGCAGGTCACAGTCAAGTTTCCCACGAGGCGGGGGGCTACCCAGCCCCCCACACACGTGGGTGCCCTCGGCACCCACGGGCCCGCTCAACCCCACCGCCGCTTGGAACACGGTTTGTTTCTCAGCATCGTTGGAAACTCAGGAGAACCACTGCCAGGTAACTGAGCCACAGCCAGAAAGGAGAAAGTCCAGAACACAAGCAGCCCCCACTTTAAAAACTACAGTGCAATTTTCTTTTGTTTCTCCCCAGGTCCTCAGCAGGGGGCAGGTTCTGAATGAAGAAAGCAGATGAACGGACACGGTGCCAAGGGACCGGCGTCTGGGTGATGAGACCCTGTGCCCATCCAAGAGGGCCGCCGGGGGAGGGGCACTGTCCCGGGACCCGGCCCGTGGGGCTGGAGGCCACGGGCCACCAGCCTGTGACATCTGGGCCCGCCCAGGTCTGTACAGCAGGAAGGAGCCCAGAAATCAGCAAAGGCCCTGGGGTGTGGCATGGTGCCCTCCCCACCCCCGCCCCAGCTCCGAGGTGGGACCCGCCCACAGGCCGCAGGGGCTGGAGCCGGGTATGTCCAGGAGTCTCGGTTGTTTTAAATTCTGTTTCTACAAGGTGCGTGGGATTTATAGGCCCCTGAGGGGAAGAAGGTGCTGTAACTTGAGTCCATCAACAGACCGTTTATCCCAGGCCCGTTTGTTCTGTCTCCGAGCTCTGGAGATGCCCCGTGAGTGAGCATGCGATCTTCACAGAGGCCCACACACCGCACACGCCCACACGTGTACCGCTCACTCCTGCTTCACACCCACAGCCAGGGTCACTGGCACACGCTCCCGCCCCACCACACGCACGTGCAGGCGCAGACACACAGGGAGTCTCCCGAACCCTGGTGCAGGCCTCACGGAGGAAGCTTCCCCACGCTTCCACGTGCTCCTGCCCTCACACTCCCCCTCCCCTGATTTCCCGCATTCTCTTACTTTGTGAAACCCCAAGGTGCCCCTGTAGTGTCTGACTTGTCCCCTTGGGGCAGAGAGTAGGGCCCGCTGGGGAATGATGTACATTGTTACTCTGCGGGGCCCTGCCTAGCTGGGGCGGGGGGGTGGATGCCACATGCAGGGGGGCAGCCGGCTCTGTCCCCTCTGAACTGTGACTCTCCCTGGGGCCTGGCTGGTAACTAGAAGCTCTTCCTGTCACAGCCAGGGCTGGACTGGGCTGGGCAGGGCCCCTGAGTCACCTGGGCTTGGGGAGAAAGCTTTGGAGAGATGGATGGAGATCCAAGCACTGGGTTTTATCTCAGCAGGACCACTGTGCAGAGCTGGGGAGCGTGGCTGCTGCGGGGCGGGGCGGGGGGACAGTGCTCACATGTGAGGTTGCCTCTGGATGGCAGGTCCGCACGACAGTGCCCGCCCCTGCCCCATTCACGGTCAGATGCAGACTTTGTGTCCTGAGGTGACAACAGCAGTGACCTGGGCCCCCTGGAAAACGCTCCTGTTCCCTGAGAACTCAGGTGCCCAGCATCCCGCAGGCCCCGCACCCTCCCGGGAGACAGCCCCAGATCGACGCTCACCTCGCACACACGTGTGTGACCACACGCACAACCCCATGGACCTTTGGGGTGGCCCATGCAAAGGCCACTGCCTCATACTCAAAGTCCCAGGGACCTGTAGGGTCTGGTCCCTCACAGGCGGCAATGTATTTTCCTGTCTTGGCCCAATTTCGGTTTCTTTTAACTTGGCACACTTGTGCATTTTACTGCAGTGCAGCTAACTGACAATAGAGGGGGTGAGAATATGAGCGTACACTTTGCATTGCGCTGCATCCAGGAAGAAGGAAGCAGGTCTCTCAAGAGATGGTACCTGGCTGTCGTGGCAGAGTGAGCGCTAGGCTCCTTCCTCTGAGGGCAGCCTTGCCACTCCCTCCCTTCCTAGTCACCTGTCACGTGTGGCCAGCGAGTTGCTGACTGACTGGGGTGCTCAGCTGTGCTGTCCATAGGCCAGAAGGCGCATCAGTCTAACCCAGCTGGTCCTGCCTTGCTTTCCTGCAAGTGTGGGCAGAAGATGCCAAAGCTCAGTGGAGAAGCCATGGAAAGCCATAGGAGGAAAAGGTCCCTTCTCAGGGACAATGGCTTCTAGTGCCATGTGGGCGAGCTGGGGTGGCACTGGGGAAAGACCCCCCCCCAGAGCGGCAGCAGGCTCTGCCCCCACTTTGGGGAAGCCAGTATTACACCTCGGCCTCAGTTTCCCCAACTGCCATTGAGGCTGGAGGTCAGACAGGTGCTCAGAGCCCTCTCTACCCTCCTCCCATCCCTGGAGTCAAGGGCCAGCCAGCAAGACGCCCGCCCCCCCAACCCTGGGGGGCTTCGCCCCCGCTCGCCCCACAGTCTCCCTCGGCCTCGGCTCGGCTGGGACCAGGAGGCCCATCATCCACCCCTGCCCCAGAGGCCGACACTCCCAGGCTGGAGGAGGCTGGACTGTCTGGGGCAAATGCCCACGCTTGTCAGAAGAAAACAGTGGCTGCCTCTGACTCGCCTTCAAAGGTCGAGGTTCCTTGCCGGCTCCTGCACAGGGAGGAGGACCCGTACGCTGGACCTGAAGGGGCCGCACAGCCTAGCCTCCGCCCAGCTGTCCTCCCGCTGGGCCTTGGGACCAGCTAGACCCCCGATGGCTGCAGTCCTCGTGCTTGCTGGACACCACCCTCCACGGGTCCTGAAGGAACAATCTCCTCCCAGCTTCCCAGACAGACATCAAAGCGGGACTCACGGGTCAGAATGCCCGGTGTCACTTCAAATGTCACGGCATGTTTGTAGCCATTTACGGCATTAAAAATGTAAATGAATTAATTATAGGCCTTTATTTTTCATTCACAGCTGCATTTTTCTAAGGAAAGTGGGGAGAGTGCTGGCAGCCACTGCAACTCTGTTGGCGTTTTGATTACTTTTTATTGTTACAAATCTTTCAATAAGCGGGGGAAAAACACCCTCTATTGCTTTTTGGCATGCCTGAAATATCCAGATGATGCTCGGAATTTATAAATTTACTTTGTTACTTGCAATTTGGAAATGTGGTTATTGAGATTCCCCATCCTTCAGGGGAGTTCAAGGCCATGAGCGTTTGTCTGGCAAGGATGGAACTAAGAACCCCGAGTTGGAAAAGAAATTATACACATGGGCCTCCCCCCACACACACCACATACACACACACACACGCACATGTGCACATACATACACACACACACATATTGTCTTGACACTTTCTTCCCCACATTTTCTGGTTTAAATTGTAGAAGAATAAGAAGAAAAGTGACATGGAAAAAAGTGAATTTGAGCCAGATCCTTTTCTTAAAACACACACACACACACAACACCCCAAACCCCCAAGAACAGGGACAAGTTTGCGCGAGCTGTAGGTGAACAGCCGGATAAGACGAAGCAGAAAAGAGCTCGAAAGATGTTCTTACTGCAGTTATTAGAAGTCCTGTATGTGTCTTCCCTTGTAATTGAATTTCACCGCATAATTTAAGAAAAGCCACACACAAAAAAACTTGTAGTAAAAAACTGGGGTATAATTTTCTTCAATCAACTCTGGCTCATGACTGCAATTACCCCAACCCTTTGCGAGCCTTGCTGTGATGCTCCGGGGACGGGCCTTGGAGCCGCCGTGGGTGGTGTCCTTTCATGTGCCTCTCAAACCGTTCTTTATTGTAAGGTTTCAAATTAGCGCTAGCAGCAATGAGCAAATTTGATAATTCGATCTCAAATTAGTTAATGTAATGTGCCAGTAACCACTAACTAGTGTATTACAAAGAGGAAAATGTATCTTTTTGGAGTAGGGATATAAAGTTAGCCAGCCTGTCATTTTGCCTTTGGAAACTTTTTTGGGTCTTTATTAAAAGGAAATAATCCTATAAGCAATGTGCATCCCTCTCGGTACTGGTGGTGTACAGGGGATGGGGGGAGGTGCGTGTGGGCGGCTCGGGGCCGGGATGCTCACCCCACCAGGCCTGCCCTCAGAGGGCTTCCCCAGTGTGCTGGGTCTTGAGGTCAAGGCCATCGGAGGTCCTGGGGAGGCGCTGAGAGGCAGGAGGGATCCACCTCCATGGCAGCTCCACTGTAGGAAGTCAGGTCCTGAAGGGAAATTCCGGTCAGGACCAAAGCAGGATGCTGTAAGGAGCCCGGGGACACCTAGCCCTGGAGACCTCCCGTGGCCCCACACCTTAATCCCAGGACCCCATCTACCCAGGCCTGCACCCAGCCCAGGAATGGAGCCAGCCCCAAGAAAAGGGCGCCCTTGGCGAACATGGCCCTGGGTTGTCCATCCCGGTCAGCTGGGATCCCCCCTGGGGTCAGTGAGGGTCTGGCTACGAACATCCCCCTCCTCATCTCATCCCTGTGGCTCCCAGGTCAGGGCCTGCAACATCACAGGAGCAGGTAGCCTATGGGCAAACACCCTTTGCAAGAGGCCAGAGAGATAGTCTACCCAACGGTCACACTGTCAAACCAGACGGGATCAGGAGTGCAACGCTTATCCAGGGCATCAGGTGCTTTCTGTGCACCAGCTGTGGAGAGCCTCTTCTCTGTGTCTGGGTTATTATATATGTCACTGCTTCCCGGCTACACTGTATCCCTCCTTCCTACACACCACATCCCTGCTTCCTGCGACACCTCATCCCTTTTTCCTGCGACACCGCATCCCTGCTTCCTGCGATACTGTATCCCTGTTTCTGCTACCCTGTCAGCTCCCTTCCTCTTCTCCGTGCCCCACTCTCCTGGTTTCCTCCCAGAACTTGGTGTATATCGTTGATATTTAATAAGCACCTCTGCCTCCCTGGAAGCTGGATTGGTGTGAGTTGAGACATGAGGGATTCGAGCTCTTTCAGGCTGGACCTGATCCCTGCCTTGGGAAACGCAGGTTTCTCTGGAATGAGAGGCTAGCTGCCCCCTCACCCCCCGCAGCATGGGGTAAGCCCAGTAAGTAAAGTGGGAAAGCAGGGCTGGAAAGACTTTCGAAAGCTCCACCATGGCCCTGAACTTGCTACTTTAATCAGACCTGAAAGGTCCCTCCCGCCCCCACCCGCCCTCAGTCAGTGACAGACGACTCCGGCCTGAAACGGTTTAAAAAGGAACAGGAGACGCTCTTTATCTGTGTGGCCTGAGCCCACGTACTCCAGGAGAGCCCCAGCCCCTGTCCGGCTGAAAGCCACGGCTTGTTCTCTCATCTGATGGATGAAAGGAATTTGGAAGCCTGATACTGTCCCTGGAGATGTCATTCAAATCCTCGGATACCTTCTCCAGGCAGGGCCACCACCACCAGCCTACGCATCCCTTCCCCTGCCCCCCCAGCATCCTGGACCCTCACCTCTGAGCCAAGCTCTAATCAATAGAAACTAGAATGACGGGGGGGGGGGGGCGGGGGGGAGGGAGGTGTCTCCGATTGGTAGCCAGGAAAGTAAAAACATGATTAGGAATGAAGTCGCTGGGGATGCTCTAAATTGGGGCTCTTTGAAACCAGCCTGGGCAGATCAGCTTTCCTTCATGGGGGGATTTCTTGTCAGTTCTCATGTAAAGGAAAAGGATGAAAAATGCAAAAGACAAAGCTTGGGGCCCCTCCTCTGCAGGCTGCATGGGGGACAGCGCAATGTTCTCTTGGCTCATTAAAAAAGTACAACAAAGAACAAGAACTGCTAAGTGTTTCCTCTTAAAAAGAACAAAGAGAAGCCCCAGGTCTTAATGGTTCTTATTGGCGGCTTATAACTGTGCCCATGTCCTTCCGCTAGGAGCTCTTCCTTGCCCGTCCTCCTTGGTTTCATTCCAAACTCCCCCTCCACCGCGATCGGCCCCCCCAATAATAATTCAAACAAACTTTAAAAATCTATAGATGCAGCATTCCAGAGTGATGGATTTGCCCCTCTTCCTGAAATTCAAATATAAATCCCCCAGCCTTCTGCAGAGTAACCATGGCAGCTTGATTTATTTGGGCTGCTGCAGAGTTGCCCTGTAGACTTTCAAAAACTTAGAAAGGCAAAGAATGCAGGGAGAGGGAGAGGGAGGGAGGGAGAGGAGAGAGAGAGAGCGAGGGAGAGAGAGGCGCTACAGCGAGGTCCCTGCCTGCCCTGCTGGAGCTGCCATCCCGCCTGAGAGCAGGGGAGGGAGGGGATTCTGTTCAGAGCAATCCCATGCACTCAGTCAATCCGTCTTTCCCCGGATATGGCTAATCTGCACGTTTCTCTTCTTGTGTGATGTTACCATCGCTTTATCACCAATGGGCTATGAAGACACTTGGAGCTGCTACTGTTGTGACCTATCCAAGATGAATAGGGGCGAAGGCTGAAATAAACTCCCCGTTTCCTGTCCCATCTGTCTGCCAGACTGCGGCTGCAGGTCAGGGCCATCCTCCCTCCAGGCTGGTAATTGCCAAAAAACGAAACAACTGAACCCAAACCTGAAGATCAAAGAGCTCAGGAGGAGAGGAGGAGGGGGGCACTTTGCTGAGAACACACTGGCTCCGGGGGCGAAGGCGATTAGGGGAAACAACAACACACACCCCAACCTTCTTCATTAACAAAGCGAGGGACAGGAGAGCGGGCAGATGGCGTGTGCTCCTGCGATGGAGCAGGGTCCCCCGGCACGGGGCGGCGGGCAGACGCTCGCTCCGCCCTCATCCTGGCCACCTCTGACCCACAGGCTCTCGGTCATCTGGTCATCAGATCAGCCACACGTGCAAGTAAATCCTTCAGCCTCCGTGGAGAGACATGATCTCCCCTCCCTCTGCCCCACCTCACCTCTGCCGCCTTCTCTCCAGGGCCGATTTGAAAACCATCTTGGGCACACCACCCAGGGCCCAGACACACTGTCCTCCTGTCCCCAAACATCCGTCCCCTCCCACCACCTGGGACGTTCTGGTCACCGTGCCCACCACTGGCCTGGCCACCCCGGGACCCAGGTTTTCTGTCCTTAGATGTAAGCGAAGGAGGGGTGGCCAGGTCTGTTTTGTGGGCCCCAGGCCCCGTGTGGAGGGAGGGTGTGTTCCTGCCAGAGGGTCACGTGCCCCTGAACACTGTGGTGGCTGGACCTTGTTTCTGGGGTCCCACACTTGGTGACTGATTAATTACATTTGATATTCAAGTGGACGAAACTCCGCAACAAACCAACGTTTCCCCACCACCACGGGCAATAAATCGTAGCTGGGAGCGCTAACAGCGTTCACATTTACTCCTATTAATTCTTCCTGTTTCTGAATGCTGGGTCGGGTCCAGATTCGCTGCATTACAAGCTTTCCTGCTGGAGAAGCGAGGCCTCTAGGCTGCGTTCCAGTTATAACTGGCAGCTAATACCTTCACACATTCGCAAATCCCAGACCCGCCGGGGCAGGAGGGAGCTCGGGGTTTGCTGGGGGTCAGCAGATTGCCGTGCTCGCAGCCCCTGGGAGGCGATTCCAGCCCTCGAGGGGGCCGGCAGAGTGGGTCCCACGTAGCCCCGAGCCAGGGTGAGGGGCTTTGCCAGTGCAGCAGGCCCCAGTGAATGATTTCTAATTTGGGGGAAAAAGTTCCCATATTCCCATTTTCATTTTTCTTTCTACGTCCTTCCTCTCACCTGGATTCTGGGAGGGGGTCGGGGGACCAGCAGGGCAGAGGGCAGCGCACTCTCATCCTGAAATGCTCCTCGTTTCCTGACCTACCCGGAGCGATTTAAAATGTCACAGGTAACCAGGCTTTTGCCTCACAAGGGTTTCTTGTAAATTCAGCGCCGAGCGCTTGGATGTTATGCTTCCCCTTCTGACTCAGGGCTTCAGGGATGATGAATCATTACGGAGAATGTGGTCCAGCTCCGGCGGCTCCGTGGGCAGAGTGGGTCTCCCTGAGTGTTTCGGAGGCAGCTAGCAGTTAAATTCCTTTCCAACGACTGCTCCCGCCTTAGGGTCTAACCCCTCGTGGGCAGAAAGCCAAGGATGAGGCAGCGGACACCACACCCCCCCACTGTCAGCTCATTCGGAAAGGCAGCCACGGCGCTGGAGCACAGGGCAAAGGTCCGCTGGGTCCCTCAGCCGTCACAGCGTGGCCCCTTCACAGGAAGACGCGGGCCTCCCAAAAGCCCCACGGTTGACAAACACACACAGTGCCTTTGGGCTGCAGGCCCGAGGTACATGTGCCCGTGGGTGCCCACGCGTGTGCGCCTGTGTGTTTTGCAAAGCATTTCTCCCCGGATGTCAGGATCACACGTGTTCAAAATCCAGGCGCACTGTTCAGAAGTTATTTCTGGAAAAATGTTGAATCTCATAGCAGCAATAAAAAGAAAATACTGCCTCAGCCAACATAAATGTCTATTTGGAACATGCTTGAAAAGCATTGGAATATTTGTGTAAGTTTGAAATTCCAGCCTTCGGAGGGGAGCAGCTTGGCCGTCAGTGGGCTACGAGGAGGAGGATGGAGGGTCCGTTTCCGGAAGCCCCGCACTGAGCTCGTCCATCTGGGGGCCTGGACCTGCTGGCTCTGGGCTCCCGGACGGGCCCACGGTGCTTTCCACCGAGGGAACGATGCCGACGCGGGACACGACTAAGGCGGGGAAGTGGAGCTTCAGGCACCATTAGCGAGGGCAGGCTCCAGCCTCCGGGACCGGCCTCGGAGGAGGATGGGACAGCGGCCTCTCGCCCTCGGGGTCCGGTGGTCCCAGTGCCTGTCCTACTGCTTGTCATGCTACCTAATCAGCCACACCCCTGCCAATCCCCACCCCGACGGCTTCCTCGCTGGGGCCCCACACTGACCCCTCGTCTGGCACCGGGTGGGCACGGGAATAAGCAGAGAAGAGCCCGATGGCGGCAAGGATGCTGGTGGCACTCCTGCTGCCTGCTGAGGGCCTGAGATGGGCCAGGCTGAGCACAGGCCCTTTTGCACATGATCTCATTCAGCCCCAGTAGAACCAGGGGTCCTGAGAGTGGTCCCAGTTCACACAAGGGGAGACAGAAGTCAAGATCAGAGCCCAAGGCATCTCTCCAGGGACAGGCAAGCTACCAGCCTCCTAGGTCTGGACGTTGCTGGCCAGGAGCTGACGTGTGAATCTAGGGAGGGGCCGGCAGAACAGACATTGGTTGGTGGCTTGGGCAGCCTCTCTGGACCCAGGGGCAAGGGTGGCTCTGTCTGCAAGGCAGACATGGGGGCATGTGGGAAAGACAGTGAACTCAGCTTCCCTGATGGGAGGCGGGAGAGAACCTGGGATGAGAGACCAGCATCAGGGCTGCTTTTGGGGTCAGGCAGACCTGGGCTCCCACTCTCGCCCTTCCTGGCTGTGCCACCTGGGGGAGCTTCTGGACCTCTCTGTGCCTCAGTTCACCCATGCATTAGAAGGTCAGGTGAGGGTTAAATGAAGACAAATCTGCCATGCTTGGCCCGGTCTTGACCTGTAAGTGGTCCTTGCCGATTCCTTGTCTCTCTCCCACTGCACCTCTGACTTCCCTGGGACCTGCCCGCTGGGCCCAGGGATCTCAGCCCAGAAGGTTCCCCGGAGCCAGGATCGTGCCTTGGAGCCATGGGCACGGGCGAGGTGGACACCATCGGAGGGGCAGGCTTCCAGGCAATTTGGGGAAGAAGTAAAGAGCCTCTCTCTCTCTCTCTCGGCCTGGCTCCTCCTGTTTGTTTCCAAAAGTGAAAGAAAGCAAGAGAGAAAGTGTAGACGTACCGCGCCTACTTTTTGGGGAAAACAACAAAGATGCGTCTCGGGGGGGTGGCGCTAACACCGCAGGACTGTTGCAGGAGGCCTGGTTCTCATTAGCGGGAGTGACTGCCCGGTCCCTGCACAGTTTGTGGTGCCTGCACTGCGGGGTAACCCTCCCCGCCTCGCCACCCTCTGCCACGCGAGCGCGGGGGCACCTCAGGCCGGGGGAGGGGTCTCGGGCCAGGTGCAGCCGAGGACCCCGCCGCCAATGACAGCTCACGCTGGAGCTTGCACACTCACGTGCACATGTGTGCACACACATGCGCATGCATGCATGCACACACTGGGACGCTTCTCCCTAGGGCTAGCTCATCTGAGGTTCGGCCAAGGGTCGCCAAAATAACTGAAGGGCAGGAGGGAGCGGGAGAGAGGAGGGGAAAGGTCGAGGGTGGCGATGAGGGGGCCGAGGCAGTCTGGGTGGGGTCGCACCACGTCCCCTCGGGTGAGAAGAGCTTGCTGGCTGGGCTTGTAGAGCAGGGGCAGCCATGGACGCTGGGGACCGAGCGACCCAACTGATCGTGGCTCTGTCCCTGGGGAGCCTCGACCTCACAGCCGGGCTTGGCCAGGGCATCCCAGAGGCCCCTGAGGCTGTGATGTCAGGGGTGGCTGGAGCTGCGAGGAGGAGGACGGGTGCTAGGACTCCACCAGGCTGCCGTCACCTCACTTAGCCAGGGAGAGGGCATGTGGCAGTATGGCCGGGGGCGGGGGGACCTGGCTCACTGTGGGCGCCTGCCTTTGGGTTCACCTCTGAGCAGCCTTTGCCTGTGTTATCTCACTCAAGCTGTCCCGGGACCACTATGGAGGGATTGTTCTTGGTGATGCTCGCTTTACAGATGAGGGTGTGACTGTCTCATATCCTCAGCTGGGCAGGGGCAGGGTCAGAGCCCCAGCCTGCGGCCCTGGTGCCTGAGTGTCCGGGCACCGAGCTGTGCTGCAAAGTCTCAAACCAACAAGGACCTGCGTGTATGACAGTACCCTGGCTTCCTGTTGTAACATGTGCCTTCCAAGGGGGAAACGATTAAACTACAGTAAACTCCACTTGGTGCACAGACGTGCACACACACTCAGTGAGATCGGGGTCTGGGGGTCCTCTCACTGGGGGTCAGGCTTGCTCCACTCCCACCCCTGCGTGGATCCCGTGGTCAGAGGGGGAAAGGCTGCTCTCAGGCTTTCCTTGGAATGTGTGGTCTGAACGTGGTGCTGGGTGCGCCTTGCAGTTGCTCTGAGGGGCCCGTGGTAGAGGCGCCCACACTGGGCATCCTCGGCCCCTATGGTGGTGGTTGCTGTGGGGGACAGTGTGCGTCCAGAGCCGTCGGCTTCAGCCCGGTGGGGCCTCAGGCTCGAGAGTCACAGCAAGCTCACTGAAGGCACTCGGTCCCCGAGGAATATGGGAAGGGAATGATGATGGTGATGACGGTGATGATGATGATGGTGATGATGGTGGTGATGATGATGATGGTGATGATGATGATGATGATGATGACGGTGATGATGATGATGGTGATGATGGTGGTGATGATGATGAAGGTGATGATGGTGGTGATGATGATGATGATGGTGATGGTGATGCTGATGGTGATGATGATGTTGATGATGGTGATGATGATGGTGGTGATGATGATGATGATGATGAAGATAATAATGGTAACAGTTTTGGCCTCCATTTATTAGGCATCTTCTCCATGCTGAGTGCTGCTGCTGTCTATTTACTTTCAGCCCTCATTGCTTCCCTAAGATATTTTCTAAGATGTGACGTACATCCACAGAGAAGTTAAAAAAATTGCCCAAGGCCACAGACCTGGGTCAGTGGGTGACCCTGAGAAGCCATGAAAATGCTCCCCATGTCTGGGGACACTGTGGCCAGACCACGCCCCGCCCTGAGTTGGGAGGGGAGGAGCCAGGCTTGGGTGTCGCACCCGGATCAGAACTGCACATCAGGGCAGCAGGGGACGTTTCTGATGATGAGCATCAGGGCTCTTCCTGTGAGCCTTCCACCGTCATTGCTCCAAGGAAGCAGAGGGCAGACGCCCAGTGGGCAAAAGAGGGTACACCCGGGGGAGCTCCTGTCACAGGAAGGGAAGTAAAACGCCTTCAGAAAGGGAACCAGGTGCTGGGCGGGGGGGCGGTGAAGGGCAGAACCCAGGTTTCCTCAGGTTCTCCCCATCCTTGGGGTGAAAACCTGGGGTGGGGACAAGTAGGGGCCTGGAGACGGCACAGATGGGATTTGGGGAATCGAGGTGAGGTGGGGGCATTGCTTGGTATTTCCCAAGGAGGAGCCATGGAAAGTTAAACCCGCAGAGAATGTCCAGGCCACCTGGCACTAGCCCCCCCGGGCCACAGAGCGGGGCCAACTCCACATTATCTCCTGCACCGCGTTATCTCTCGTGGGTCCCGCCATCACCCCGCAGCATCACTGTGTATCATGCTGCACGGCAACCCAGGTGCAGTCTTACCACCGTTTGTAAGAGAGGAAACTGAGTCACGGAGACGTTACGTCACCTGCCACTATCATGCAGCCAGGAGGCGGCAAAGCCAGAAGACAAGCCAGCAGTCTGGCTGGAGCTCAGATCTGCAGCCTACCCCTCAATGGGAGGCATCCGGGCCTGAGTTCGCTTCTTCCTCAGGGTAGTGAGAGGATACAGCAAACCCCCGCCCTGAGCTGGGGGCTTGGCAGTTACGGGCGAGCTGCTCTCTAAGAAAAGCAGGCAGCAGGACCCACATCGCAAACTCGAGAAGGGGCTGCAGTGATTCGTACCCAGAATGGAGTCCCTCCCCCGGACAGGGAGGAGTGGAAAATCAACCCCTCACCTCAGCCCAGCATACACTGTACTCCCAGTTATGGTCTCCTGGTGGGGAGCAGGGCCCTGCAGGCCACCACTGGGGCCTGATCCACGGATGCCACCCATCCGTGTGGTGTCCCACGTCCTGGTTTGCAGGAGGCTGAGGGGTCTCCTGGGACGTGGGACTTTCAGTGCTAAAACCGCGGCAGTCCTGCGCAGACAGGATGGTTGATTGCCTGCCGAGGCCACGCAGCAGCGCGCCATCAGAACCATAGCGCTGGGCAGGGGGAGGAAAGACACCGCGGGGCTAGGGACGGGGCGGACTGCCCAGCACTCAGTGGGGCGTGCACAGGACCACACGACGTGGTCCCCAGGACCAGAGACGGACGGGGATCAGGAAGAGAGGTTGGAGCCCCCGGGACTGCTCGGGACTGTGTCTGAGGTCGAGAGATGCTCTCCTCTCCCCTCCCGGGGTGAGGGGGGTATTTGCAGGTGACCCCCCCCCTCGGAGAAGGTCACCCCACAGAGCACAGAGCAAGACACTTGTAGAAGGCCGAGCGATGCCAACACAAGACGGCACCCCACGAACTGCACCTTTTAGTTGGTGTATTGTTTGGTATGTGAGTTGTGTCTCAATAAAGCCATTTTTAAAATGCAGTTTTTGCACAGGGCAATCATTTTTCTGTGAAATCTTTAAAACTTCTCCGAAACATCCTACACCCGTGTGCAGTGGATTTTCACAGAGACAACCTCCATCTGTGACATTCCTCTGTCTCTGCGTGGCCGCGTCCAGGTGTAAAGAAAGTCCAGCCTTTCAGAACCATCAGGGCCTGAGGCGTCTGAGGGTTTCCAGGTAAGAGAGGGTGTGTCCCTTTCAACCCCTCAGCTCCTTTATACGGACGATTTCTAAAGCAGGTGCCCTGTTCCTGGCCTTCTTAAATAAGACAGCATGCGTCGTGTGGCTCTCGTTATACCTTGGATGTGTTGCTGAGTTGCCCCCCTCCAAGTGCACCCCCGCGGTCCTAGGATGGAAGATGGATGCAGTCTGACCACCGGGGCGAGTGCTTCCCTTCCACCTCTGATTTGCTGGAGGCGCAGACCTCTGGAAACCAAGCCGCCTGGAAGTGTGGGAATCTGAGAGAATCTGGAATCTGTTCTGAGCGGGCCTCTCCCACAGCAAAGGAGTACCGTGGCAGGGACACCTCTGCCCTGAGACTTGGCCACTTTGCAGAGTCTGCAGTGACCTGGGCCTTACTCAGCATCTAGCACATGGACTTGAAGAGAATGGAAAGGGAATCTCTCCAAGCTTAGGCCAGTGGCCAGCACCGGTGGGAGAGCACCAAAGTGCTCCGTCCATGCATGAATAAATAAACGGCTGGGGAAGATGGAAAACAGGCTGGCAACTGCATTTTCTTACCCAGAAGGGTTTTCTTCTCCGTCTTGGAACCCAGTCCTACTCTAAGAGGTGAGGTCACTGGCTGCTTGGCTTCTTCAGGGGTGAGGCACCTGTGTGACGCGGGGCTGCGAAGCTCGAGAGGGCACCCCTCCCCGTCTCCAGCCATGAGTCCTGCCCTCACGGTGGGCTCCGGGGCCTGATGTCATGCTGCTTTGCTGCCATGACAATCAGCCACACCAAAGGCTTGTACTGCCTGACGAATTTCACCCAAAGTCAGGAGCTACATGTAAGAGGCCACGAGCAAGGGAGCAAATAGATAGAAAGAAGGAAGGAACTGAAGATCCACTCATACCTAAGTATGCCACTGACCAGGCCCTGGACCCTTAAAACCAGACACCAGCCAGCGGCACCGAGAGGGTAAGGTGCTCCTTCTCTCCGGCCAGCCAGGGGCCCAGCTCTCCTGGGGTCTTGCCGTGCGTGCGCTCTGCACGCAGTTCCTTACAGCCCCTTGGCTGGAATTGGGCTGTTTCAGTGTCTGTGGGAAGCTCTTCTGGGTGGGCTCTTTGTATTAATGGAAATATTCTTGCACAAAAGGACCAAAATGCTTAACTGCTGCTTGGAAGGCGGGCAGCCTTCCGCATCCAAAACTGTTTCCAGCTCAGAGCATCTCAGATGTGCATTTATTTACCACCCATCCCGGACAAGCCTTTCTCAATAGGGTCCATTCTGGGGGGTCAGAGTGCAGAGGCCCAGAGGGTACCTGTGCTCTGAGGCCACCCTGCCTTCTCTAGAGGATTCAGGGCCTTGCTGGACAGCTGGAGGAGGGCGGGGGTACAGGAGGGTTTGTCCAACTCCGTCAGACCAGCTCCTGGGGCAGCTGTGTCCTCTGTGTTGTCCTGAAGGCACACAGAGGCCCACCTGGGGTTTGGCAAGGACCGGGCTCCGTGTGGTCCTCCTCGCTTGGACAGCCAGGCCAGGGCAATGGCTCTGCAGCTCAAAGGTGAAATGCAAGGCTTTGTTTGCACAAAATGAGTGGGCATTTCTATTGGTGTCAACAGACTAAGGCCTGACAAGAGAAAGTTCCATGGGAAATGGCCTTCCTCCCTTCCTGCTCGTTCAGAGGCAACAATGCTCACACAGATGTGCCACCTCCACCCAAGTCCTTGGCTGGGCTCCTGCCCCACTGCCCCCAAACAACTAAAAGTTGGCCTCCTGCACACCCCAGCGCTTCATCTCAAAAAGCAGCACACACAGGATACACGTCACACCCGTGGGGATGCTACCCTCAAAGATGGTGACGCCGAGCGTCAGGGAGCATGTGGGGACATGGCACCTGGTGCACTGTCTTCGGGATAGTCATACATGATGCCGCTGTGGAAAACAGATGATGGTTCCTCAAAAAGTTAAACATAAAGTCCCCATATGACCCAACGAGCCCACTCGTCGGTATACGCCCAGGAGAAATGAAAACACAGGTCCACACAAAAATGTGTGCACGCACATCCATAGCAGCACCATTCACAATCACCCAAAAGTGGAAACAACCCAAATGTCCATCGATAGTGGGATGAATAAGCAAAATGTGGCCTGTCCCTACCGTGGGATATTATTCTACCATAACCAGAAAGAAGTCCTGACACATACACGCTACAGCGTAGACGGACTCAAAACATTACACTCAGGGAAAGAAGCCGGTCACAAAAAGGCCACATGTCGTAGGATCCCATTTATCTGAATGTCCCAAACAGGCAAACCCATAGAGACAGAAAGTGGATTAGTGGTTTCCAGGGGCTGGGGTGAGGGGGGATGGGCAGTGACTGCTAAGGGGTACTGAACCTCTTTTGGGGGTGATGAAAATTTTCTAAGATTAGATGGTGGTGATGGTCCCACCACTCTATTCTCAATATACTAAAACCCAGCAAATTGTGCCATTCAAAAGGGCTAAGTTTATGATGTGTGAGTTATATTTCAATAAAACTGATCTATACACGTCGTAAGCTGATCTGTACACACGTATACATGTTTACATTTACACAGCTGATTCTCATTATTCACAGATTCCATATTTACAGATTCATCTACTTGTTAAAATGCATCTGTGAATCCAGACTGACCATCGCGGGGCTTCCCGTCACCCTGAACGTGAGCAGAGGGGAGGACACGCGGGTTCTGTGTCATGCACGTTCCCAGCTGCGGCTGAGTGGGAGACGCTCTGCCTTCTTGTTTTGGCTCAGACTGTTATCAAGCTTCCTTTTTGCAGCCTATTTAGTGTCATGTGTTTGGCATTTTGTGGGTTTTGCTGGTGATTCTCTATGTAAAATGATCCCAGCCTGGAGCTGAAGTGTGTCTAGTGTTTCTGAGCACAAGAAGGCTGCAATGCGCCTGACAGAGGAAATGTGTGTTGGATAAGCTTCCTTCAGGCGTGAGTGACAGCACTGCTGGGCGTGAGTGACAGCAAAGTGAGTCAGTGTTATCTATTAAATTCTGGTCTTTAAACAGAAACACGTAAAGCAAGTTATGTATGGATTGGCTGATGAAAAGGTAGTGACCAGAGCTGGCAGGAACCTAGCCTCCAAGGTTTGCTAGGAGCACTGGGTCAGTGTTCTCAAAGACAGTGTTGGCGGTACTTTGTAGAACTTTACATGGATAAAGAAAGTCGGCTGTATATACACGGGTGCCACCTGTGTTCTCATTTACCGGGAGGGCTCCCCAAATCTGACCTGAGCTATACCTGTGTGCACCCAATGGCCAGGCACGTGATGAATGCCCGCCCTTGGGAGGGCCCTGAGCCAGAGGAGTCTGATGGCAGCTGGAATAAACAGTCTTGAGGACACTCAGGTGGTCAGCTAATAAGGCCACTGGGAAACATGGGGCATGTGTGGTTCAGGTGTGACATGAATGTCGGGAGGGAGTGCCCTGGACGCTGGGCCAGTTTGGGACGTGGCTTTGCTTGGGGGAAGTAATAACCCAGCAGACAGCCTGGGGGAACCCATTCTCTGGCTGGGCGCCTGTGTGTCTTTGCTGATTGGCAAACGTGCCTGTCCTGACCTGCGTTAACTTTGCAAGCCTCAGGCAGAGTCGCAGCTGAGGCTTGAAGAAACCCTTGTTGCAGGGGGCCGTGTCCTGCCATCCCATCGGGCTATGCACTGGTCACCGAGATGCTGTCCTTTGAAAATACAAAGACCACGGAGGGCTTGATAATCAAGGGGCCACTGAAGGTGACCGAAGCCAAACTTCCCTCTGTCTCTAGAGCACGTATCCCCAACCATGAAAGCATTTATTTTTTTTTTATTTTCGTGCGCTCATTCATCGGCAGGTATTCCTTGAACCCTGTGAGGGTTCAGGCTCTGGGGTCAGTGCTGTAGCCTTGTCTCCGAGAAACCTGCTCTGTGGAAGGGGGCTGGGGACAGGGAGAAGCAGTTAGTTGTAGGCATAAGGGCAGAAAGCAAACAGAGGCACCAGGAAGATGATGAGAGCAGAAACTGGAAGACACGCTGAGGACCAGGCACAGACCTCGGCAGAGTCGGGCGTGAGGGACAGAACCTCACCCAGTGATCCGTGTACCCCAGGTGTAGGGCAGCCCACGGGCACCAGCGAATGGGTCGTTGCTGGAAGAGGGAAGGTGTTCACGGGACTAGAGGGGGTGAGGGGTCTGCGGCCTAATCAACCACAGGTGCTACGTCCCCAGCAGCAGAGTCAACGCCTCGCTGGGGGTGGCGGGGGTCTGGGCAGGAGTCTCAGGAGGACAGAGGGGGCCCTTCATCCCAGGCGGCCCAGCTGGACTGGAAGCAGAAGCAGCCCGTCATGCATGTGGTATGAGGGTTCCGTTGGGTACAGACACCTTGAAGCTGCAGGAAAGGCTTGCAGGAGAGTGAAAGGGGAAAGGATGACCTTTTGCCCAAATGTGGCCACAGCAGCATGAGAGTGCCTCTCCTCGGTGCCCCTGACAGCTCCAGAACCGGCATATCCGTAAGACCTCTTCAGTTCTACACAAGCCCCCAGAACTGGGCCCCGGGGTCCAGGCAGGACCCCCGGACCTCCGTGAACAGAAGGGCTGGAAGAGCGAGAGTTTCCCAGGGGAGCCCATCTCTCCCAGAGGAGCTGTCTCACTGCCTCTCTAGCTCACACGGAAAGAGCTGCCTTGTGTGAATGCGGGCACTGAGGCCAGGGGTGCCACGTGGCCAGGCCACTGGCGAAACCATCTGTCGACAGCCTATGATGTATTAGGAAACAAAGGCCCATCCTCCAGAGCTGCCCTGTCCAATGGGCTCACCATTTACATTGAAGACAGTAAAGGGAAATCAAATGAAAACTTCAGAGCCTCAGCTGTACCGGCCACATTCTGCGACTCACGGGCCACATTTGGTTCATGGCTACTGTCCTGGCCAGCGAGGCTCTAGACCACGTCCATCATCATAGACAGTCCCCTTGCTCTAAGCCCCTGCCGCTGGGGTTATGCCTTTGAGGAGAAAGGACAGCGGATGCTCTGAGCCACGTGAGCGGGATGCGAGGGGGAGAGGGACGTAGGGCTCAGACACGAGGGGACGTGCCTCCTGCAGCTCAGGGGCTGGTCAACAGCTAATGTGAACCCACCTAAAGGACAGAAGAGGCTCGGTCACTTTACACTCACCCCCGAGCCTCGGGGGATGATGGGCTCCCCACATCCGGCCCCACCTGCTTCTTTCCTCTTCTGGCTCCTGCAGGCCCCCTTGTGTGGGCTGGTGACACGGGAGCTGCTGGTGGACTTTGGATGCCATTTGGCGGTGGTTCCCTCTGGGCTGTGTTCCATCCTGGAGGGCTGGACCCTGGACTGACTTCCTTCCTGGTCTCACCTCCTGGTCCCCGCCCTGCTGCCACCTTCCTACCTGGGCCAGCCTGCCTCTGACTCCTTCTGTTCTGCCGCTGCCTGTCAGGAGGGCCTAAGGGCAGGGGTCTGGCTCTGGTTTGATGCCGAGAGCCTTGGCCCCGCTGTGATCCTTTCTGCCTGCCTGCCCTCACGCCATCCCCAGCCCTCAAAATGCACGCCCCCCCCCCAAGCACACATGGATAGGGCTCCCTGGGTCCGAGACACGGCCCCAGGCACTGGGACAGGTCACGAAGAGGAGAGGGATGAGGTCCCATAGGCCCCGGCGCCCACGAAGGCAGGGTGGGGGGTCCGTAACGGCGAGGCGGCCCCCTGGAGCACAGCCGCCGGGCAGGTTGTGGACGGGTCAGGATATTCAGAGTTCAGGGGCCGTTGTGGGCCTCAGTCCCAAATCTGCCCCACACACTGCTCTTCCCCGTCCTTCAGCTTAAACGTGGTGCTGGAGCGATATGTGAAACATGGTGCTGGAGCGATACGGGAAACATGGTGCTGGAGCGATACGTGAAAAGGTTCTTCTTACAAAAACACCGACCCTCCTTCCCAAGCGCTATCGTTAATGCTCTGGCCCTTCTCCCCCTCAGGCCGCCTGTGGGCCTGCGGGCCCTGCACCCGGCCACTGTGAGCACCCAGCCCGCCCACCTCTGCCCTCGGTCACCCTTTACGCATTTCTCTCACCCCTGACTCCACCACAGGTTCCTTGGGGGCAAGGCCGTGGCTTGAGCGAATCACCCCGTTTGCAAGGGCCACACTGGGCAGCGGGAGGCCACCCCCTTGGCTCCTTCGAGGTCCCTCTCGGACCGTCAGAACCTGGGGTCCATCTGCACGGGGCCCGATGGCATCTCAGTGGGGGTATCGGGCCAGAGCCTTGAGACCACCGGAGCTAGTCAGCCGGGCTGAGCACTGTCCCCCGCAGACGGCACTCGGCCCCGACGCCGTGGGCCCGTTTTGACACAGAACTTGAGGGACTGAGGCCAGGGGCTAGGATCCGCGCAGCCCATTGTTCGGTAGGGCTTGAAGACGGCCCCCATGCTTCGGGGGGCGCCCCGCGCTCAGCATCACAGTGGAGCTGCCTGAGTCCCTCCCCACTCCCCACCCTCCGCTGCCCCCAGACGCGCTCCTGCTGCCCGGCCTTCCTGTGGGCCGAGGGTCACGCTTCAGTTACCCCAGGTCCCTGCGACCACTGTCGCCCTTGGGAGAGACAGGAACTTCTCCATCAAGGAGGGTGATTTACTCTCCCCTGGGGCTGCATGAGTGGTGCCTTCAGCCTAGAGAATTTTGGAAGAATTTGGAGAAAAAAGAGCCCAACGCCCAGAAACCCAGACTAAACAAAGCCTCCAGTGGGCGAGCTGCGGTGCGGGCCTGGGAGCGGCCGCATGGAGGCCGGGGCTGCTGAGTTCCAGGCGGGGCGGTGCCCCAGCCCCAGAGGTGAGGGTGAAGGGGCCCTTTGTTCCTCGGGCACACGTGCAGGGCTACCTCTAATGAGAGTGGGAGCTGCACAGCTGCATCAAAGGATGTCCCATTCCCCTGCCCCACGGTGACCATGCTCCCGGGGGTCCGAGTAAGGGGCACTGGGGGTCAGCGAGGGTCCCAGATTCGAGCGTGCCCTCCATGAGCCCCTCATGGGAAGCCAGAGGCACGGGTGATGGGAAGAGCCCGACGGGAACTTGCCACCCTTTCTGGTCCCTGTGATACCCTCCTCCCTGCTCTCAGAGCGGCTGCCCTGGTGGGGAGAGGGGAGCAGAGGCCAGTAGGCATCAGGCCCTCTTGCCCGCTGTCCACGTTCACCCTGGGTACCATCTGAGAAGTGTCTTCTCCACAGCAGTCAGGCCTGTCCTTCTACACGGGGGCCCAGGCCTCCCGCATCAGTGGCTCTATAGAGGCAATGACAGCGGACACAGGGCTTCCAGAGGGATCGGCCAGAGCTGGGGTCCCTAGAGAGGCAGCTTCCTAAAGGCCAGTCCCTGCCCCACAGGCAAGAAAGTGCCTCAGATAAGCCCAGCAACACCACTGAGGTCAGAGCAGGAGGGCTGGGCACTGACCCCATGGGCTTGATTGGCTGTTTGGGGACGACCCAGAAGCCTCTGGGGGCCCTGTCCATCGTGAACCTGCAGGCAGGCTGGGAGCGAAAGCCCTGAGTTGTAGGCTGGAGACCTCTGGGTGTCTTCTGAACCTGCCAAAGGTGGAGCAGAGATGAAGATGGAGAGAAGGTCCAGTCTGCCACCTGCTTCCTCCACACGGAAGCAGCCCCTCAGGGGCCTCGTGGAAAAGGCCCGGGGGGCGTACAGCCCTCTCCATCCTGGGACGTCCCACGTCACAATGCCTCTGGGCCAGGCTCTGCCGCAACACGGAAGCGCTTTCCACCTGCAGCGCTTAACCAGTTTACCTGGATCTCGTCACCTGCCGCCTCCCTCAGGTGGGCACACAGGTGGGATGCCTGGGCCCGAGGGAGGCAGGGAAATGGTCCAGCCATGGTTCTTGTAGGGAAGCCAGAAGCTCACACCCTATCACAGGAGCACGCGCACACGTGCGCGCACACAGGCACATACGCACACACTTTCTGAGCACCTGCTTGGAGCTGTGGGCGGTGCCCTTCAGAGACTCCAGCACCTGCAGGACCGACGTTAACTGGGGGATGATGCGAAACCCACTAGAGACGGAGCAACGGCCGTATAACTCCCCACTGCCCAGTGACCGCGGAGCGCCCGCACGGACGGCGCGCAGGATTCCTCCATAAATCCTGTTCAACGAGCTCTTCACAATGAAACACCCTACTATTAGCCCAGACAACCACTTACTCAGAACAAATACTAGTCATGAGCTGAGCGCAAACGCGGTCCCCAATGATCACCGGTTCCTGGCCTGGGCACTTCAATCTCTCTATTTATGAAACAATAATGGAATTCTATTTAACGGCGTGGCGCCCGGGTCCGCCGCCTCTGATGAGTTTGCATTCCAGCTTTGCCCCTGGCGATCAGCTCCTTCCCATTACTGCCTCGTCCTGCTTCACAGATGGATGAATCACCGCTCAGATAGCAATACAACCTTTACCCACGTATTATTATCAAAACCAGGGTCCATGGCGATTTTCAAAGGTTTCATTCCGACACAGCGGATGGGCTGGGGATGGAGATGCAAATGCGGACCTGATTACCATACCCCCATCCCCAGAAGCTGGTGGTGTGACTCTGGGCTTCTGGGAGGCGAGGGAGCCGCCCGGGACACCTGGCTTTCTGGAGTGCTTGGCTGAGGCCCCTCCCTCCCTGGATGGGACCCTGCCCTCCCCCGCCCAGTGAATGCTGGAAGGTGCCAGGGGTTCATTCAAATGCCTCTGGGCCCTCGCCCCATGTCAGGCATTAGGGTGGGATAGGGGGTCGATGGGATCTGGTCCCCATCTTCGTGGGGTCACCGGTTCTTGTGAAAACCCAGGCATTAGATCATCCCCTGTGCTGGCAATTAACTGCAGAAAGACAAAGTCCAAGTTCATGCGACGGAGCTGAACGCTTCCATTTGGGACAATTGAAGTGAGGTGAGCTGGAACCCTCCACGCCTCCCTTGTAGCGCTCACCACCCCTTCAGCGACCTGGTCCCCTGGGCAGCCTAAAGATACTCAATGTGCTGGTGGAGGATGTCAGCCGGGGCTGCATCTTTGCCTCTGCACAGATGCCCGGACACCTGTCTCTGGGGGTCGCCCCGGCCCCGCGGGAAGCCCGGCAGCCTTGTTCCCTCCTCATCGTTCTTTTAGGGGAGCAGGCAGCTTGTTTCCCTTTCCTTTCTCTCTCAACGCCACCGCCCCCCTTCTTATCTCCCACCAGACCGCGCGGTCAAGGGTGAAGGTTACGTGTGTGCTACTCGCCAGGAGAGCTCTTTTCAACACTCGGGGAAGCAGATAGCAGCGCAGCCCGGGGGACTGAACTTGCTCAAGTGCTGTTTATCTTTTCGTGCCCTCTGCTTCCCGCGGGTGGAGACTCTGCAGGCCGGGGTGGAGGATCAAAGGCTCCCCGGATGTAGCTGGACGCGGCTTTGATTCACAGGGGCTAAAAATGCACGGGTTTAGAAAGGCCGGTCACCCCCATCACCTCCTCGCCTGCTCAGTCTGGCTCTGCGGGGCAATAATGTGGGTGTTGATTAACAGGCCTAAAGCTCGGCCACAAGATTCCTTCTGGCACTGCCCTTGGACAGAACAACTCCGCATGTTTTCCCCTCAATAAATCTATCATGTGTGGAAGGTCATTAGCACGACCTTGAAAGGCAAGTGTCCCGCCAAGACCTCTTCAGCCCAATGACTCTGGTCTCCAAACCGGCCTTTCTGGAACGATCACGTGCCTTCTCGCTGGGCTCCCGCTGCCGTGTCCAGCTTTGGGCCCCCCGGGAGCCCCTGTGCCGGCCATGGAGGGGGATGCGGGCCCAGGAGGAGCACCGGGGCTGTTCCGGGTGGGTGCCCGGCAGCGGGAGGCCTCTGTTACCTTCCCACAGGGAAGAACCTGGGAGAGCAGGGCTTGGAACTGGACTTGTTCCCTGAATCCCACCCGCGGGGACTCACCCTGGAATCGGGATCACCCGCAGGGCTGGCTCACTGCACCAGCTGCACCCCGGGCCCCAGAGGGTCTGGGCTGGACCCTGAGAACCTGCCTTTCTAACAAGGTCTCCGGTGATGCTGAGAGCTACAGGCCCCATGTACTACACGTGTGGCACTTATTTGGAACTTATTTAGAATGGGCACTGATTCAACTGACCAGCAGTAGGTGGCTCGGGGAGGTCCTGTCCCATGCTGGCCGGTGGTCAGTTTACGTGAGGAAATGGGGCACCAAGGGAAAGCCTGCGACCCGCGGGCTGGGATAAGCACAAAAGCGCACGACATCGACTGGACAACCCCCAGGGGCCGATGCTGACTGGACATCCCCGGGGGCCTGTAGCCGTCCCTTTACCTCCTTTAACCTGCACAGGTTCCCCAGGTGTAGATGAAGAAGCTGACGCTCAGGGAAGTGGGGCCCCCGAGGGGCCAGCAGTGGGCTGGCGCCGCGTGCAGGTGAGCGTGACTCAGGGCCTCTCCAGGGCCCCGTGGGGCATTTGGTTGGCCCTTCCATGGGGACCCCTGACTACTAGGGCTGCCTCCACCCGGGCTGTCCTCCACTCTCGTATGCTGTGCTATCACTGCCCCAACAGGAGGTCGCATGGGTCACACTGTGCTGCAGACCTGCTTCCTCCACGGCTGCTGTGCGGCACCCCGCGAGGTCCCCACGCTCGCCGGGTGTCCCTCCTGCCTGTCTCCGCGTGGCTGGGGATGGGGACGGCCTCTCCCAGGCCCTGAAGTCAAGAGGCCAGGCTGCTCCTGTCACACCGTGGGACAGTTAATAAGGCCCCTGATGAAGGATGGGGATGCGTTTCTGCACCACTAATTTCCGTAACTATCGCTCTTTGAAAGACAGCTTGGGGCCTGGGCGCTCTCGGCCCTTCCAGACAGAGCTGTATTATGTGGCCAAGTTCAGGTTTCGTATCCCGTTTCAGGGATCTAATGGGGCTGCCTCGGAAAATTTTGCAACATTTTGTGATCCACAGCCCCCGTCTTGAGTTTCTTCCTCCGCTGAGCGTCCTCCTGGAGCCCAGTTCTCTCCTGGGTGGTGGGGATGGCATTCCCTCCCCGGCACAGAGCCGACTCGGGCCAGTGGTTACCATCGGGAGGGCCAGCGTTCGGGGAAAGGTGTGGGATCACCCCAGACCGGTCCCCACCTCCGGAGGGGCTGCCAGACTCGCTGGGTCCAGGCCCAGAATGGTGTGAAGAGCAGGAGGGAGGGAGGGATGAGAGAATCACCTTTGGGATAGCTGGGTTCTGGCTGTCAGGGTTCCATCCTGGCCCTGTGGGGACCAGAGCGTGTTCCAGCTCGCTGTGCCTTGGTTTCCTCATCTGAGAAACGAGGATGCTGAGACCCCCGCCCAACATGAGGAAGAAAGGGGTGACACGTATGTGCAGGAGTCTCAGGGTCTGCAGGGTTGGCAGGCATGCTCTTTTATTAATCTTTCCCATTTTCTACTCCCAAATGCCAGGACCCTGCATTCTCAGGGACCCTGCCCAGGAGCCCAGTGTCCTGGTCAGTATTGTCAGGATGCTGACTGCTGGCTCCGGGGACAGGCTTCCTTCACACCCAGGCTGGCACCGCCTGGATGGGGCGGGGTGGGTTCAGGAAGTACTGGACACAGAGATGGCCTGGGGGCCAGTGGACAGGAGTCAGGGCCGGGTCCTGTGAGCTTGTGCACAAGCGTCTGCTCGGCACTTGCAGGCGGCAGCACAGGTTTTGGCCACTTCACCTGCCGCGTGGGGTCCGTCCCATCCTCCAGACTCCTACAGCCGGGCCTGGGGTTGACTGTCCAGGCTGGGTCTCCTCGGGGTCTGTCTGCCTGCAGCAGCCTTGTCATCATTGCTGGGTCCTCAGATTGTGGGGGCTTGTAGACCTGCAGGTTCCCCACTGACCCCCCTCCCCACACACAAAGCGTGTAGGATGCAGTGTGTCTGGTGCATACCCCTGTGTCCTGAGACCGCACGTCCAGTAGCCTGGCTCCTTCCCACCTGTGGTCCCCAGTTCGGGTGCCTCCCTGTAACTGCACAGACGGCCTCCCCTCCCCTTGGTGGTTCTCCACCTGAGCCCTGCAGCCAGTGACCAGTGAAAGCGGGAGAAGGAACTCCTGAGCCCCAGATGCAGCACCCACCCCCTCCTCCCCAGGGATGGGGGTCTTCTCCCAGGGGTGATGGAGTCCAGGCCGAGGGCCAGCTCAGTGCCCCGCCACAAGGCCCTGAAAAGAGGCGGCCCCAGGGGGAGTGTGCCAGCTCTCCCCGTCAGGCCTTCCCCACTTTGGAATTGCAAAATCCCAAATCTGCTGGGCAGTGGCCAAAAGCAGGAAGAGAACACCTGTCTTCCCCTGTGGCGTCGGCTGAGAAGGGGTGTCCTGGACCCTGCCCGCCAGCCTGGCCCCTGCTCCTTCCTACAGCACGGGCCCCGGGCAGGGAGACAGGGAAGGCTGACCGGGCTCCTGAAGGGGGAGGCCCACAACGGGCCAGGCCTTGGGGGCTCTCTCATCTACACGCGGAGACTCAATCACTAAACGCCCTTCAGCACCAGCTATGGGAGGCCGAGGGGACCCAGAGACAGTAGGTAGGTGGCTCAGTCCCACGTCACTATGGCCACTGCTGGGCTCCAGAAGCGGCACCTGCTCTGGGCCCTTGCTGGGCTCAGCCCCAAGCCTGGTGCTTGGGGCCGTGACCTGGACTTCCCAGTGAGGACCCTGGGTTCAGAAAGCAGACGGGGGGGCACTTTCCTGGCGGTTCAGTGGTTAAGACTCTGTGCTTCCACTGCAGGGGGTGCGGGTTCCATCCTTATTCGGGGGACTAAGATCCCACCTGCTGCACGGAGCGGCCAAAAAAAAAAAAAAAAAACCCAGAAAAGTGTTGGTCAGAAAGCAGACAGGGGACCCCCGGGGTGGGCTTTCCCTGCTAACTGGGGGTGCAGAGTCTGGAGGACACCTTCTCCTGGAAGCCAGTACGGTGGTGAAGAGCAGAAAAGGGAGTAGGAAGGGGGTCCGAGCCGCCCCTCAGCCCCACCCCAGAGCGGGAGGTCCTGGGGACCTGCTGGAAGCTGACCCCGGGTCTCTGCTCACGGCACTGGACTTGGGGCCTGAGGGTCACAGGTCAGTCCTGGACAGCCAATCCCCCGAAATGCCAGAAAGTTCACCATGTTCTCCCTGAGGTGAGGACCGGCTGGTTCCCCGGGGATTCAGGCCATCGTGGCCCAGAGTGGACACTAGGGACCTTCCGGGCAGCCTGCTGGCTGTGAAGGCTTTGCCTCTTTGCCCGTGTGGCTCCGTACAGCCCTGGGCAGACGGCTTTGAGTTCTAGCCCTTTCCGCTTGCTAGCAGGCCAGCCGGGCAGCCCTTTGTTTCCCTCTCTGGAGCGGGGCCTCACAAGAGTGAGCATCCAGCGCACAAGACGGCGCCAACACGGAAGCGGATCAGACAGCATCCCTGGCATCATCTCCGGCATGGGAGGAAGTGGGGGCGTGGAGGTGTGCGCACACCCTGGAGATCCCCAGGCCCTGCGGTGGACGTGATGCCCAGAACCCTCCGACGGGAGCCCGGGGGCCCAGAGGGTCGGCTGGCACAGAGCAGGCGAGGATGCCCACCAAGAGGAAGGAAGGGAAACTGGCACCCCTCTCTGGAATGTTCCGGAAGGCTCATGTGTCACCAACCCCAGTCTCTCTTCCGTAGGGGGACGCCCCTGCTGGGCCTGCGGGTGGGGTGGGGTGAGGTCGGGCCATCGCGGGGTGGACTGCAGATCCTTCTCCCGGACCCGCACACACTGCCTGCTTTATCAACACGTGCTTTTCATTACTACAGGACGGAGGGTATTTTGGTGTCTGTATCCACTTGATTCAATTACGGGGACCACGGTGAGGGATATCCCTGCAGGGGACCCGGCGAACGCTCCAGCGCCCGTGGACGGGGAGAGGGGCCGGCAGCAGGGGAGGCGTGGGGTGGATGCTGACTCGGTTCCTTCCAAACTCCCGTAATTGACTTTTTAAAAAATGACATTAGCATTTAAATGGTCCCATCGTTATGAGGGTGAAGGTTCACTGGAATATGATCAATTTATTGAGCTCTTCAAATGTTCTCTGATATTTATTTTCAGATGTGTCACGCCGCAGGGCCTTTCCACCCGCTCTTTGATTAGGCTGCGAGTCCGCACAGAGAGGCTGCCAAGTCCGCCTGCAGGGGGTCTGAGCTCTTCCCGCCGAGGTGTGCCTGCCTTGCACCCCTCCCCGTGTCTGGGGGGCACCATGCTCTAGCGGTCAGCTGCCCGGCCCACCTCCCCTGTCCCCCTGCCTACGCGCCAGCTGCCCTGGGAGCGCCGAGGAGGGAGGTTGGGTGCCCCTGGGCTTGGGGCCGTGACACAGCGGATGCCGACGTGGGGTGGGTGGAGGATAGAGCCCCGCCCGAGCCCGGGGCCAGGGCCGGAGCCGAGATTTCTGCCCAGAGCTTTGTGAGTGGGGACCAGACACCAGCTGCAAGAGGGTCGCTTTGTGGCCTGGGAATGTTTTGCCAGAATTACAGGGATCAGGTGAAAATGTAAAATGACCTAAAGGAGAGCCCGCGGAACAATGGGACGCAGGCAGGAGGGCAGAGCAGCTTTCCCAGAGACACCTGGACAGGTAATCAGAACGTCCAGGTGGCCGGCTGGAGGGGAGAGGCGCTTGCCCTCTGTGGGATTGGGGCCAGGGGGACAGGTGCCCTGAGCCAGACTTGGCTGGATGGCTGCAGTTCACACACCCACATCCTGGGTTCCCCAAGCTGTCCTGGGGGCCCTGAAAAACCTCACCAGGACATGCTCTGGGCTGGCCAGAACTTGGGGGGCCCAGAGCGCCGGCTGGCCTCCCTCCCACGCCGTCCAAGGTAACCTCCACTCCCGAGGCTCCGAGCTCTGCATGTAAGGACTGCGCTGGCTGGAGGAACCTGCCAGCATCCGCCACCCAAAGCCCAGGGTCTCTGCAGGAGCACATCGCTCTGGGGCTCATGGCAGGGAAGGGGCCATGTGCCACCCGGGCACACTGGGCTTCCTTCAGAGGCTGCAGACTGCACTGCATATGCCAAGTCTGCTTTGGTCCTTTCCTTGCTTTGCCCTTGGCCCTGGGCAGGACCCTGCATCTCCGTGGCTCACGTGTGATCTCTGAAGTTCTCTAGATAGAAGGTCCTTTTGAGGAACTGAACTGCCGGCATGGAGTCCTCCCGCCCTGGCCCAAGGCGGGCCATCCGTGTCCCACCACAAGGCCACGAGCTTGGTCTAAAGGCCACTGTCTGTGTCAGGACTGTGTCCCCATTCTCCCAGGGTGAGGGTCTCTCTGGGGAACCCAAGCTGTCCCGACTGCTTGACACCAGAAGAGGACAGGGACCCACATGCCAACAGACCACAGCACCTGACCACAATCCCAGCAGCCTCTCCAGGGCTCTGGGGGGTTGGCTGGAGTGGGTGGGTGGGATCTACTCTCTGGGCTGGGTTACACGCCCCCATCGCCGAGGCTGTGTCCGTCCTCCGCAAATTGATTCCCAAGCGTGTGACTCGTAAAATCCCAGCCGACAGCACTGATCCCACGTGCCTTGGCAGTGCTTCCAGGGCGGTTACAAATCTAAACAGTTTGAGGCGTGTGGAGCCTGATTTTGTCAGCCCAGGGCCATGTGCTGGCGTGGTTAGGAGGTTAGCGGGAGCGGAGCAGTTTGGAAACGAGGTTCGGGCTGCTCAGAGGCTCCCACGAATGCAGAGCTTGTCTGACAAGGTCTTGACACCCCTGGAACCTGGAGGGCCTCCCACGGTCTCTCCAGAACCCAATCTAATATCTCAGGAGAGCGTCGTTGTCATGAGCACAGGTTGGTTTGTGACTGCGTAGCCCCCCTCCCCGCCCCGGCCCCCAGCCAATCTGCACCTCCCATGCTGTCCTGCTGCTGGGGGACCTTGGTGCCCCCAACCCTCGGGAGGAGCCTTCGCTGTGAATCCCGCCCTGGCAAACAGCCCTCCACCTCCGGAGCCCTCAGGGCCCCCGTGCTGCCCACACGGCTCGTCTGCCCAGTGAGGCCCGTATGTGGGGCTGGCATCCACTTGTCCAGCCAGGAAAACCAGACCAACGCTCCAGGTCATAACTGTCCCTGCAGTGAGTCACTAGAACGATGAACAAATTGCTTCCGAGGGAAAAAAAAATCATCCATTTGCCTCCAGGTGGAAAACTGACACTTTAGAAACCAGAAAAAAACCAAAAACAACAACAACCCCAAAACCCTCCATAAAGCATCTGAAGATGCTTATTGAATATGATGTCTGAACACCCAAAGGCAGTTTCGAACATGGAGAGGAGATGTTGTCTCCCCACGCTGGACAGGAAAGCCGTATGGGCTGTTCTGTCCCTGCTCGGCTGCTGTGCCACCACGGAAGGGCCCGAGGACCCCAGCCCCACAAAATGCTGCACCGAGAGATGTGAGGGTAAGCCCGCTCACATCTCACATCCAGAGATGGAGGCGTGCCCCCATCTCTGCTGCTTCCAGAGCTTTCTGAAGTGCTTTTGCTCTCGACAGAATTCCAGGCCACTGGGAAACCAACTCATCATTTTGGCCGTATCTTCAATTGCTTTTCTACGAAAACTGACTTAACAGGAGGTCCATATGCCTCTCCCTCCCTCCCATCCCCAGGTAAACACAACCATTTAAATGCTCTGAAAAACACTCATGCTGCAAGAACCACACGGTTTATATTAAAAGTCAGATGGGAGCTGGAAACGCTTGACTCTTTATTTTAAAGGTTCCCCAAAGGCAGATCACGTCTGGGGAAGCCAGGGCATTTGATGCTGGTTTGCAAAGGCTTTCGGGGCTGCCGGGCTTTGGAGACAAGACGTCCCCCAAGCCGGCGATAGAGGGCGCCTTCACGCCAGCGGCTGGCAGCCTGGTAGCAGCCCCGGCCCCTGTGGGCCTGGGCCCCCGCTGCAAGAGGACCACCCCTCGGGTCCCCCCAGGCCACCCGCTGCCTACCACACGGAGCAACTGGGTCCCACCAGCCGGGCCCTGCGAGCTTGGGGCCTTGAGATGCTCCTGCACCCCCAGGAAGGGAGTTGGGCTCTCACCCGAGTGTCACCCCTCAGAACTTGAGTTGTGTGCCCCCTGCCCAGGCACCTCCCTGGCGGGGACGTCTCCCTGTGGCGGCATCTCGGGGCTAACGGGCACCCACGCCCGGACCACTGGGCCAGATTCCTCCAAAATACGGTGTAGGGAAGGATAGAGGGAAGCCCACCCGTGCTGATAAGGTTGTCCCCTCCACCTGGTCCCACAGGGCTTCACCTTTTCTCTAGCAGAGGACGTTACAAAGACCTGGGCTATGCTCACTGAGAGATGACCCAATATCCAGGGAAATGCAGGAGAAAATAAAGGGAAATCACCACCACAAGCTGCCCTGATAGGACCTCGACCCTCACCCGGACCTTGGGGCAAAGATGCCCCCATCTCGGCACTCGCCGGCTCCTCCCACGCTTCAGACAAATAAAATGTGGCCTGGGGGGACACCAGGGGTGGTCAGTTCACCTGGGAAGGGAAGGAATCCAGGTTTACCAAGAATTACACACGCAGCAACTCAAGCCGTAATAACCAAGCTTTCAGTCGGCAGACTTCCCAGCCCCACGTGGACACAGGCCACTGGCTTTCTCTGCAGGTGTTTTCCAGACACAAGACCGGGCTCCAGGGGGACCTCAGTGACCTTTACTCCTAAGACCCTCCCCCATCTCACAGGAGGCAACCTTCCTCCTTGAGGGTGGACAGCCTGCCGTGGTTGCTGGGAGGGGCAGGGCCGAGGGAGGGGCCTCCTGAAACAGAGGCCCTGGCAGAGTCGGCCCAGCCGACAAGGCATCCCAGGGTCCAGGGTCCCCCAGACTAGCAGGGGTGGCCAGTCACCAGCCTGAGTGCCAGAGCTGGGGGCCGGGTCTCTGGGTCAAGGAGCCGGCAGCCTCTGCCTGGCTCATAGACAGTCCCACCCCCCCCACCACAGTCTGCGTCCCCAGGGGAAGTGCCAGAGCCTGGCACTTACCAACCTCTCCATGGAAATGTCTGCGTGCCAAAGACAGCCCCAAACACATTCCTCGTCTAGAACATTCTGAGAATACACGGAGCAGCCTGTTTATAGGTAGGAGAGGAGAGCCAAGTTGGATACTAGTTTCAGATGCTTTCCGTTTGCAAGTCCAAAGGGGCTTCCTTGGTAAAAGAGAGAGTGGGTGGTTCCATGCCAGGGGCTGGGACTGGGACCTGGACAAATGCGGGGTCGATGAATGCACGTGAGGAAGTGATGGTTAGAAAATGGGGCCCCCTGCTGAAGGCCACCTCCGAGGACCTCTGGCCGCACAGAAGGCCTAGAAGATGCGTAAACCCCATGGGAGGTTCAGGCTTGCATCTCAAGGGGCCTTCAGAGCCCCTGAAAATGTTCTGCCACAGAACTTGCACCAGGATCACGTTCCCAGGGTACCCACCCTGCTCCTGGCTCCGTGCATTCATTCAGAAAGTAACCACTGCACACCTACTATGTTCAGGCTGGGCTCTGGGGTCCTGGAACTAGCAGTGACAGAAAAAGATTCTGCGGTCAGAGCCACGTCTGAATCACCAGGCTCTCGGGGGACCCTGCACATGCCACGGCTCTGGGTTCGTGGCTGACTTGGCCGCAGTCTGAGACACCTCGTCTATACCGGCAGGTCCCACAGGCGTGTCCTCAGGTGGAGACGGAGGGGAACCAGCAGGACAGAACGGCAAAATTCACAGTTAAAGAGAACACCTGGGTACCCGGCAGCATTGTTCTGGTGACCAGATGCCAAACATGCCCGATTCTGCATCCAGTGCCCCCTCCCCAGCCCGTGCCCAGGGCTGTACATCAGCATCACTGTACCTCCTCGGCTGCCCGGGAGGCTGATGGCATTGTCCCCACTTCACAGGCGAGTGACTTAGACTTGGAGAGTTTGGGGACTTGCCCAGTGTAGAGCTGCGAGCATGTGAAGAGCTGGGGAAGGTGTGTGGCAGTGTCCCCCGCCCCGCCACCTCCCGGCCAGAGCCAGCCCCCCTGCTCTGCTACTGGAATTTCGGAAGGAACCACCTTGGTGGCTTCAATTGCACCTCAAAATCCTCCCCTTTGTTTCCAAGTGATTCATCCAAATTCTGCCTGAGTCCCTGAGAGATTTTCCTTCCCTCCCGGCGTGCCGAGGGAACCCGGCCCTGGTTCCTCCTGGACTTCTGGTTCTAAGAGTGAGCACGTGACCCCGGGGAAGGCCGTCCACCCTGCTTCCTACTTGAGCCAGGAACTCGTCCTGCCCAAGCTTCCTTGTTCTTAGTATCGATTTTTCTCAAAGCTAAACGCTTGTTTCAGACCTCAGCAAAGGTTTTGGTTGGTGCCAGTGGATACTGAAGGAACAGTCCTTGGTGGGGGTTGGGGAGCGGCTGCACCTGCACCCCATCATGTCAAGACAGAGGGGGTGATGGGAGCCCTGAGGTCCTAACGTGGATGCTCCCAAATGTGGGGCTGGACGCTGACAGTGGGGAGGCCGCGGGGAAGGGGGGAGACTGAGAGAAAACCACTTCCTCTGCACGCAAGAGATGAGCCTGCTACAGAGCTCTTCCCACCCTCCCAGGTCCACCTGCCCAGGTGATACGGGGGTCCCTGAGTGATAAGTGACATCCTCTGAGAAGGTCATCAGTCTAGCTGGCTGTCCAGTGATGCTACACCATCACCCCCCGACAGCCACTGCAGAACCTAAAATGCAAGAGCGCTAAAGCCATAGGGCAATAGCCCACGGCAATACCCCAGGGTAAGTGGAAGAGGCGAAGGTCTGAGGTTGATCTCGGCTGTGAGTACGCAGACTTGATAAGTACGTGTGTACACGCCTGCACCGCCCTTGCCCACACATGCACACGCAAACACCTGTGCGCACAGGTAGGCACGCACCTGACCATGGACACACATTCAGCTACTGCTGGCGGCCACTCACGGGCTTAGTGCTGACAGTGAAATTGAGTTTCTCTTCCTAGAGCTTGGATGTTTGTCTTTATAGTTTAGCAGAGAAATCACGGGTAGTTTTGATTTTCTTATTTAAACGATCTTTGTTTTTTCCCCTGCCTGCTTCACAAAGCATATACGTTATTATCATGATTGGGAGATAAGTCAATACTCCTTTGAAGAGATTTAGGATTCCACAGGGTTTTGTCCTAACGGGGCTCATGCTTTCCCAGTGACGTAATGGAGAAAACATCCACCCGCTCGGCGGTGGGTGCCTGGTGGCTCTGTGCTGGCTGGCCTTCTGGGTGACACTGCTCAGGGGACATGCTAGGCACAGGCTGGCTTCCCTGTCACCTCCCCTGGTGGTCCCCGGCCTGACCTTAGCTCCAGGCCATGGACGGGCCTTTGGGCGGGCTTCCCTCTGCGGGAGCCTGGGCAGAGGCCCCTTTGTCCTGCCCTCCCTCCTGGTTCCTGTCCCCCTCCCTCTGCCCATCCCTTCCCTCTGCGCTCCCGGGCCTCCCGCAGGACCCACCTCCCCAGCCGCCCCATCTCCTCGGCCGGAAGGGCCCAGCCGGCAGACTTCAGCCTCTTTCTCAGAGGTTCTTGCTTTCCACTGTCTTTTCTCTCCGCTGGCCAGAGACAGAGCTCCGGCCAGGGCAGGTCGGACGAAAGCCAGCCCAGGGCACGGGCTGAGGCGCGCGGAGCCGAGGGGCCTGGCGGCTGCGTGGGGGCAGCTCCTCCGAGGCTGCCTGCACAGCCACCTGGGCGGGCGGCTGAGACCCGTCCAGCTCAGGCCCTCTGAATGCCCTGCGCTTTGCCTCTCTCTATAAGGGTCTGACACGAGGGCATTTACCCCATTCCAGCTGTGCCCCGGGCCTGGCCTCTGGCTGCGCTAATCCCTGCTCTGGTCACCTTGCACCTGCCGGACAGAGGGCCCTGCCCTGCCGCTCGGACCCAGGTCGAGACACCGCCGGCCCTTCTGGGCGGACAAGCAGGGCTGTGGGGCCCCGGTGACCACAGGCCCTTGGGCAGGGGCGGTTCCCACCACAGCCTCCCCATCCCCACGGTTCAGGGGCCCAGAGCCGCTCTGATGGCCACTGGTGCAGCTTCCGCACCTGCTTTCTTTGCAAAAACAGCACAGAGGGAATGCACAGCCTGGCCCTGACAGCAGCGAGAGGCGGAGGAAGACACACAGAAAGCACACTGTATGCCCAGGTCTCCCCAAGACCAGCTGCAGCTCTGACAGCTGGGGCGTGAAATACAGGGGCGGGGTTGGAGAGCCTATGGGGGGCTTTGAATTGTTCCCGCCCGGAGGCTTTGGGGAGCCTGGCCATCTGGAAATGGGGGTGCCTGGGTAGTTTGTGCTGGGTTTCACCCTCCTCTCCTAGATCTCTGTTTTTAGACCAGCGGAGGTTTTCTGAATTGAGATGCATCTCCTGAAACAGTCAATTGATTGATGCATTTGGAAAAGCTCCCGGGGGTCAGTATTCTATGGGTCGCTGAGGACGCAGACCTCAAGGGTGGGCCTTGCACTGAGATGCCCCCGGCAGCATCCGGCCGCAGCTCCGTAGCTGGTGGTCCGTTCGCGGCCGCTGGGCGCCCTGGCTTACTGTGGTCGCCGACGTGACCCCCAGGCTGTGGGCAGGTGTCTCGTGCCCACACAGGGACGTCCCAGATGCGTCAAGCTTGCTGACCATTGTGCTCTGTGTGGTGCATGGCGGGGGCCTCCAAACGCCACCAGGGTTGCAGTGGTCAATTAAGTGCTGCTGCGGGGATGTCCTGCTCAGACGTGAAATCACACGGGCCACCTGCGCTCTTCAGGCTGCTGGTGGGGTCTGACCTGCGGCAGGTCTTTATTTCGTCCCCCGTATGGCATCCAAACAGCAGGAGGTTTGCGGTGCTTGTCCTAAGAGGCGGCACCAGGCCATCCCTGGGAAAGGACATCGCGCTGCGAGGTGGCCCATGGGAGGGAGTGGGATGTTGGGGGAGACCCAGCGAGGCCTCGAAAGATTTTCTCTGCCACGGCAGGGAACGGGTCGAGGACCAGGCAAGGACCACGAGGACGGAGAGGCCTGCTATGCCGGGGTCTTGGGGCCCCTGGATGGTGGGGGGCGGGGGGCCATGATGACCAAGAAGAGCATCTTGATGTGAGTTAGGAAGTCCCCAGACACACAGTTCCTGAGGACCCCGGAGCCTGCATCCCCAAACGCCTGCTCTGGCCTCTCTCCTTTTTGGGTTACAGGACTCCCTGGCCTGGCGGCAGCATTGGTTCACATACAGCTCCCAGAGCCTGGGGCTCACAACCTTAGCAGGGCGAGCACCTGTGTGCCTGAGTGTGTGCACATGCGTGTGTGAAGGGACTCACCCCCCAGCTCCGGGGGTCTCCCGATATGCCCAGGCCCCAGTGCTGGAGACATGTGCACCCACCCCGTCCCTAAGCCAGCCAGAGGAGTCCCTTCACCGTGCCCCTTTGTCTCTGCAGACAGGTCCAGGGAACAACACACCTAGGAGAAGCCTGAGGGGGGTGTTCTGCGGAGGGGGCGGGACCTGTGTAGGGCCCCCGGGGGGCCGTGCCGCTGATCTGCCCTCTGGTCTCCCAGCCACCCTCCCAGGTGTGCAGGGCGGATGCCAGTGCCCCTGTGGGGAGAGGGCCAAGCCCATGGTGCTGGGTGGCGTCCCCGGTGGCACCTGGTCCAGGGCAGCCGGTCCCGGGGATGGGGCACTGTCTCAGCCTTCCAGTGGGTCCGACGGAAGGCAGACACATCCGTCTGGCCCACGCCACCCCGGCTGTGGGCCAGCCCCTCCTGAAGCCTGGTTCCTGTCTGTCTGCCGGCCGTCGTGTACAGTGACCACAGGCAGCAGGTGACGAATGGCCGATGTCAAGGCCTGTCATGCCAACGGGGCCCGGAGGAAATGCGAGAGGCTCTCAGAATGGCTTTATGACCAACCTGTGGCCGCCGAGATGATCCATCACGTCGATCGGGGCAGGCAAACACGGGAGACGAGAGGCAGATGGCGGCCTGGAGGCCGGGGGTCAGTGCTGGGCGGGCGAGGGGCGGCCTGGGGAGGACGGCGTGTTGAATGCTGAGCTTGAAGGCTGTGCAGGCCCTGTTGGCTCACGCTGGCTCCTTCCGTGACCAGGCTGGCCTCGGGGCCCTGGCAGGGCGGCCCGGGGATGGAAAATGCCAGATCAGCACGGCGAAGGGATAGTTTGGGCGTGGGGGGCGGTTCCCTCCCCGGGGAGGAATCAGAACCTGGGGAGTTTCTCCGCGATGGCTTTGTTCACAGACCTGGAGCTGGCGGTGGAGACAGGGGTGGGGGCCAAGCCACTGACCCCCCGGAGGAGGCCCTGCTGCTTCTCTGGGACCCAAGTCCTGAGCTACCTGAAGGCCGGGTACCGGGGACAGCACGGGGATAGACATCGCAGGAGTCGGGGCAGCCGGTCTTCCTGCCAAGGTGAGTCAGGGTTGCTGCCTGGTGTCCGCTTCGCACAGCCGGTTGTGCAAGGCCAGCTCCCTGGGCAGGGCCAGCTGCTGAGTTTCCAGATCCTAGCAGTTGCCCCCTTCCCGGACGGGTCCCAGAGAGCCCCGTGCAGGCGGGTGCTCCCTCCGCCGAAGCGTGGTTTCTGGGCCATCAGGGGGTGGCTGCTCTGGGCCCAGGGCTCCCATTGTGGGCGAGTGCGGAGAGCCTGGGGGCCCGAGGGGGTGGGAACGGGGCTGCCACTCTCGCTGTCCAGGCCGGGATGAATCAGACCTTTCTTGGGGAAGTGCCTCCTGCTCAAGGACATTTTAGTCAGACATAATTGCTAGGAAAAATAAACCTGCCTTAACAGAAAACAGCTTTCCGTTGTTTTTTTCCTCCTTGAAGCCTTTCAACTCCAGGTTTTGGCAAGTCCTGGCTGTGGGTAATTGTCAACACCGTGCGGTGTCCAGAGACCAAAACCAGGGAACGGAAATGGCACCCGCAGCTGAGAGGGACCCGGGACGTGGCCCTGCAGGCACGCGTGTGCTCACGTGTGTGCACACACCCTCGCCGAGCACGCTGACCGCAGGCAAAAGGGAGCTTTGTCTTGGCCACAGAGCAGGTGTTTCGGTGCGCCTTGGAGGCTCTGGTCCCGAGCAGGGAAGCTCCCTGGGAGCGGCCGGAAGGGCCGCTATGGTGCGCAGGGCTCTCCCGGTTTGGGGTGACTTCCTGGCTCTGGCTCCCTGTTCTCATGCCCCACCCCACCCCCCCGCCCAGTGAAGGTCACCCAGAGTACGGGAGGAGCCCCAGCAGCATCCTTCCTCAAGGAAACTGGATGGAGTCCCCGAGGGACTTGGAAAGCGGGCAGGGCTGGTCCAGCATTTGGTCCACGGCTGCGTCCCAAACTGTCCCCTGAAAGAGCCCTCCCAGTGGCAGGATGGGGTGATGGGGCCGTGGTCAGGAGCAGACAAGCCTACCGCTGGCACGTGTGATGACCGCCGGTCTGTAACTGCCCCCCTGGACGGGCCCAGCTGGACCCTCCTCCTCCCTCCATCTCTGTCACTCTTTAGGGGTCCTGCCAAAGGGGCACGGGGGCGATGGGGGGCCAGGAACAGGCAGCTGTGGGGAGGGGTGCGGGCCGGGGGCGGGGGGCCCAGGGGACAGGACGCCCATCACTTTGTCATCACTGACGTCCCTTGTTCATTTCCAGGAACTTGTTACAGGCGCCGTCAAGCCCACGGCTGACAGGTTGATGTTACTCACTTGGCTGGGTTCTGGAAAACTCAGGCTCATTTGCCAGGCAAAATTAATGAGAAAAGAAAGACTTTAACGAGATAATAGTCTATGGCTTCCACTGGGCCAGTCTCCCCGTGCGTCGCGGAGCGTTTCATGTGAAATAACGCTGCACCCAAGGAAGCTGAGATGGGGCGCTGCTGGGTGGGCCCTCCCTGGCCCCTGGCTGGGATGTGCGGGGCCCCGCACCAGAGCACCCATTTCTAAATCTCAAGCCCAAAGGAACAGATGCACAGCGTTTGTGCGAGTCCTGCACCCGATCCTCGACCCAGGCCCAAGGCCCCTTCTCTTTCCTCTCTGCCCCCCAAAAACACAAAGGAGAAGAATGGAATGGAAAAGCCAGCAATGCGGCAGCAAAATAAACCTTTCCTAATGGCTACCAAACTTGCTGAGTGTCAGTTAGTTACTCTGTGCAGAGTCTGTAATAATCCCGCAGCTCGGAGACAAGGCCGCTCTCTGGCAGGAGCCCCTGTGACAGGGCCTGGAAGGCAGGTGTTACTGTAATTAGCTATTGTTTGACTATGAAAAGTCAGGGCTGATTAAAGCCACTAAGCACAAGTGCACTATTTTGTTTCAAAGAATATTATGAACTGCACGCTGGGGCCCTTTCAGAGAGGGCCTCCCTTCCGCAGCCGGCAGTAATCAAACACGAAATCTGCATAAACCTTCAGGGTTTAATTCAAGCAGAGACCTTTCATTAGAAATATGTTACTTTATGAAATCTGGTCGCCAGCAAGGGGAGAAAAATGTGACTTCTTAAGAAGAGTGAATGGCACCTCTTTAGTGATTAACCCGAGATTAATGGAGGTCCCCACTGCTCGGCCTAAGTCCATTTTATTGCTAATTCATTTAGGTACCATTTCAGATATGCTTGATGAGAGTTACCTGCCAGGGCGACAGGTTTTGGCAAGCAAGGATAGCCATTACGGTCAAATCCCAAATACACTTTTTATTAAAGACGCTTTGAAAAGTGTCTTGTATTAGTCTTTTTTTTTCCCCCTTTCTTTTTGGGGGACTTTCTATTTAATGTACTCAATTAGTTAAAAATTCGGATCCTGATTCGTTAATCGGAGATGGATGTGACTGCTTCACTTTTAGCGGCTCCTTCCTTCCTTCCTTCCCCAGCGCTGAGTCCATGGCAAGGGTGTTGCACTTGGGACACACACCACCACACATGTGCACACGCTCAGGCACACTCACCCACGTGCGCGTGAGTACACGGGGCACACACATGTGCGCACACGCAGAGTCTGTCCACCCACACTCACGGACAAATGACCCCCCATCCACACATGCACACACACGTGCATGCACACACTCACACTTGAACACACGGGGATCAGAGGGCTCTCAGGGCATCCTGGGTAGGATCACAGTAGACGTGAAAGGGGGTCCCCCCACTCACCACTTCTGCCCCCAAAGCCCCCTCCCACGGCAGAGCATCCATTGTTCTTCTGGCCACTGGGACACCTGGGAGGCAGCCCCCACCCCTCTGTGAGCCCCTTTCACCCGGTTCAGAAGAAACAAGGGATCAGAAGGGTGCGAACAGGGTTAGGACCTGCTAAGCCGTGGTGCCCCCCCAAGTCCTGCCCTTGGACTCCTTTCTGCTTCTGGGGAGGGCGCTTTGCCCTGTCTTGCCATTCCAAAGGCATCCCCTCCCATGCAGGCCCTGGCTGCCCCTCTGGAAGCAGCGGACCCGGGCTACCTGCCCAGGCTCAGGCGATGGCCCGGCTCCTCCCTCCACAAAAGCACATTCTGACTCAAGGGACATCCCTGCCCCACTCCCAGGGGATGGGGATGGGGAGTCACAGCCCCAAGAAAGAGGGTGAATCAGTGTACATGGGCTTCTCTCCTGCTCTAATCTCTTCCCCAGATTTGACTGGAGTCTTGGTTTATATCAAAAGGGAATCGAATAATACAGCAAAGAACATGGAATCACGGAAAACACTGCTGTCGACAACTGCCGACATTTTATCCTGTTTGCCTGGAGTCTTTCTTTTCCGTGGCAGAGACAGAGCTCCCCGGGTAAGGGGGCGTCCTACTCTGGCCGGGACTCTCGGAGGCCTGAGGGTTTGCCCACTTCACGTGTCATCACGCCGTCCCTGGACCTGGTCCCAGGGACCAACAAGGGTCTCCACACTCCAGGCCCCAGGCTCATCGCAGTGGCCCCCGCTTCCAAATCCATCACCAGCACGTGGCTGCCTGACGTGGTGTCGGGGCCCTGCCGCGCCTCCCGTCACTCTGCCCTTCCTTGTGTCCCAGACGGGCGGGAGGACCTGAAACCTCCCAAGTGCTGCTGCCCACGCTCTTCCGGACGGCCGGCCTTCGCATATTCTGTTCCCCGCGAGAACACCCTTCCTGATGGTCTCTGCTCCACCCTTTAGGTCCTGCCCCAGCCGTCTCCACCGGGAAGCTTCCGCAGCACTGCCCACACCTGAACCGTGAACTCGGTCTCCGTCCACTGCCCCCAGCACCGTGAACTCCGTCTCCGTCCACTGATTTAGGTGAACCCAGACTGAGGGCAGGGCCACACAGGCCACGCGGGCGCACAGAGACGTGGTCAGTGAACAAGTGGACGGATGGATGGATGCAGGGAGACCCCGCCCCACCTTGGACGCGGTCCGGAGGCTGGAGCCACAAGGCTCATCCCAGGAACGCCGTGGGCCTCGCCTCCCAGCGCTGAGGGCACCCTGTGGACGGTATGTCTGTCTCACACCGTGTGTGGGGTCCCCCGGGTAGGCGGCAGGGGTCTCTCTGTCCCTGCAGATCCAGTGAGGGGGACAAGGCATGGAGAAGGGACCCCCGACTCTCTCAGAGGAGATGCAGGTCCTGGCCACGCCATCACGGCCGCGTGTTCGTGGGGCCCTGGCTGCGTGCCCCGCTCAGTCCTCCGTGCAAGCCCAGGAGGGTGACGTGACACGACCCACGGCCACGGTCCCCACTGTCTGGCCGGCGAGACACCTGAGGCTTGGGGTGCCCACCCCCATCCCAGGGCCCAGGCCTGGTCCCGCTGCCTCTTCATGGGCACAGCTCACACGGCCACTGCCCTAGGGGGCACGGGGATGGGGCCACTCCTCACCCTTGGGGCTGGGGGCACAGGGCAAGGAGGAGGCCGTGGCCTTGCCCACCTGGTCCAGGCCTGGAACACTGGTCCCACACCCATGTTAAGGCAGCAGCCCCGGAGCCGGCTTAGTGCCTCCCAGAAACCCGGCATCACATCAAGAGCTTTTGAATTGCCCTCAACTAATGCACAACTGAGGACATGCAGCCAATACACCAGTTATTCTAAAATCCGCACCTGTGTCCCAGGGGAAACATGACGATCGGTGGGCCACGGGGGTCTGAGCCCCCAGAGCTGGTGTGTCCTGAGCCCCTTCCAGGATCCCAGCCTTGCGTCAGCTCCCTGGGGGTCAGACCCCGTATGGATGGAGCAGCAGGGTCCCAGGGGAGATCAACAGCTCGGGCTGCATGACGCCGGCTACGCATGCGCTCAGGGGAGAGCCCAGCACCTCTCCTGCTGAGGTTTTTATTCCTGAGTCCTGAGAACTGCAGGTGAAAATGCATCCAGCCCCTGATCAGAGACGGGGTTGGGGGAACCCAAGATGCACAGGGTCCAGTTGCTCAGACCCCCTGCAGATACGAGCTGATGACGCGCTCCCGGGCCATGAAAACAGTCCCTGTAGAACCTGCCCTGAAGGAAACTATAAGCCAGATACTCCAGGGCTGGAGCACTTCCTGGGCGCCGGCCGTCTCTGGAAGCTTCCAGAATCTGCCACCCTTCTGCAGCCCACGAGGGCACTGGGTCCCAACCTGACCAGTCATGGTCAGACAGCTGCCCCCAAAAGAGCGAACAGGCAAGTGGGGGCACCTTCGTGGGGACTTGGTCTCCTTACAGGGGCCTCGGCTGTCACGTGACGGCGGTGGGGGGGGGTAACGAGGAGGTGATTGTCCAGCCCATCCCACCTGCAGGACAGGGAGTTGAGGATGGGGTGTGTGTGGAGGGGGCAGAGAAGAGAAGGAGACTCCTTATGTCCGAAGGCAGGGACGGGCAGACCCAGGTCAAGGTGAAGCCAGGGTCACTTGGCCTCTGAAGCAGAAGCACCCTTTCCCTGCCACCCAGGTCCACCGCCAGCTGACCGTGACGGACGGCCCGGCCTCGCCCCAGAACCGAAGCTGAGAGACACGGCCCAGGTTCCGTGCAGTTCCAGAGACTGGTTCCACCTGCTGGCCTCCGTCTCCGGCCGGTTCATTGGGTGGTAAGTTGATTTACGGCCACAGGCAGCTGTGAGGCCAAGGCTTCCTGGCAGCAGGGACTGAGCCTGGCCCTGTCCCCGGCCGGCTGCAGGACCTGGGTGACCACAGCCTCTCTCTGGGCGGAGCTCCCAAGGGCTACCGTCTTGTTGTCATTCTTGGATTTGGTTGGCAGTGACTTGAGAGTGAATTCTTTACCCCAAACTTTTGCCGTTTGCTGTTCTCCGAGGCCCATCAGCCATCAGGGTGTCCCCGCCTGCTGGCACCTCTAGGGTCTGTGACGACCACAGAAGAGCCCTCCCACTGGGGGGTAGGATGTGGGGGGCGTCCTCCATAATTTGGGGGGATGCTTTCGGCTCCTTCCTCTCAGATATCTGGCACAGGGGGATTGGGCTTTTGATTCTGACCTTGAGACTTCCAGGACCCCAGACCTGGCTGCCCAGCCACTGCCCTTAAAGATTAGGAGGACTTCCCCTGCACTGGTGGGGTTGGTGGGGCAGGGAGGAAGGCCACACGTCCCCAGGCCTGTCTGTCAAGGCTCTCCACTACTGCCAGCTGCTCCGCTCCCTTGAGCCCGAAACCTGTACCTGTGTGTCTCTGTTCTCCCCCCCGAAAAAGCGAGAAACATGCCCAAGACCCCCATCTCTGAGACCCCCGTCTCCGAAGGGTCTAGCAGGGTCTGGTGGGCCTGCTTGCCAAGAAAGGCTCCTAGTGGGTGGGAGCCTTCAGTGGGTCACCGGGCCCCTGCACCTCACAGGGCGGGTCTCCAGCCCCAGGGCCTTTGCACCTCTGGAGGAGGTCCATGTAGTCAATGGTTTTCCCCCAGCAGGAGGCAATACCCCCCCGCCCCTGCCGCCAGCCCCCCAGCCAGCCTCGGAACCAGGGTGAGGCTGGAGATGAAAGCAGAGCAGCTGGGATTGGATGGGGAAGGCAAATGCCTCCCCTCCCCCAAGGCACTGGGGGACCTGGGGGCTGGGGTCCCGGACCAGGTCATCACTGACAGCCCTACAGCTTCCATATTCTAGGAAGATCAGACTCTCCTAGTGGCCCCAGTGAACTCTTGGGCTGGGCTGGGAGGTGGAAGGTCCACCTTGGAGGACCCTCTAGTGCCCATACCCTTTCCCCACCCTGGTCATACTCACTGGGAAGGTGAGCACTGTGGAGGCTGCGGTTTCTGCTGAGGATCATGGATTTTTCTTTAGGAAGGGACAGGCTTTCTCTGACCTGTCCCTAGTTGAGGCCTTGGGGCCGCCCACCGGCCAGGGCTGCCCACCACAAGCTGTAAGTCTCCAGTGGGGCTCCCTCACCCTCAGAGCCCGCCCTGCACAGCCGGGTGTCCTGTCCTCTGATACCCCATCTCACGGTTCTCTTTTAAATGCACGTGTTAATTATCTTACCACTGCTGTAATTTCTCCCTGTAGTCCATTAATTAAGGGGTCACATCTGAGAGCATGTTTACCCAATAAGCTTTCTTTTTTAATTATCCTAATTGCTTGGAGACTGACAAAGACCCTCCTCTTCCCCTCTGCTGGTGGATTAGCGAGTGACAAACACACATGCACACGCACACCCCACCTGACGCTTGCCGGGGGGCTGGGCCTGCATCCACAGTGAGGTCAGGGGCTCTGGGTGGCCCTGCTCAAGCCCCAGGGCTGCTGGGAACATGGGACCGTGGGGCTGGCAGGTTCGCACCCAAGGCCTGCTCACCACATGCTCACACACGTGTAGGAATGGGAGCCACGGCTGGTGGCTGTCAGAGGGCCTGGGATCCAGGCTAGCAGGGGTATGGGCGCCTGCTGGCTGTGTCCTAGGGTCAGGGCTGGTCAGCTTGTTCTCACGGACATTGTCTGTAAGCAAACCCGGCCCTGATCTAAGCAGGGCCTGAAAAGACAGCTTGGTCTCCTTGTAGGACTTGCTTAGAACCAGTGTCAACGTCCTTCATCCTATGAGTGGGGTTCCCTGTGGGCCAGGCCAGGCCTCGCCTCCCTGATGGAGGGGCTGGTACCTGCTCTACCCCATCTGCAGAAGGGGGGGACAGGAGCTCTGGTCACCCAGGGGTCAGTGGGTCGGCCCTTCAGCCACTCTGCGGAGCCCATTCTCATTCTCAGAGCAGCTCTGGGTCAAAAGAGTATGGACACCGGGATGTAAAATGGGGCAGCCGCTGGGGATACAGTCTTGCGGTTCCCCCACAAAGTTACCCAGAGTCACCACAGGATCCAGCAGGCCCAGTCCAGCTATTTACCCAAGAGAATGGAAATCAGGGGCTCAAACCCTGGACCCTGGAACAAGCACATTCACTGCAGCCCTAGTCACAACAGCAAAGACGGGGCAACTCAGATGCCCATCCGGACGGACGGGTAAAGACGTGGTGGTCCATCCACGCAGTGGACTCTTTCTCAGCCACAAAAGGGAACGAAGGACTGACACAGGCCACGACGCAGGTGAACCTCGGAAACGTGACGCTGCGTGAAAACCTTCAGACGCAAGGGCCACGTCTGTGACTCCATTTATACGAAGGGTCCGAACAGGCAAACCACAGACGGAGACAGAGGCGGGCTGGTGCCGGGGGAGTGGGGGTGGGGCAGGGGTCCCCTCGAGGCTAAAATGAGTGCCTGGAACTAGGTAGGGGTGGTGCCTACACAGCCTCACAAATGCACTAAGTGCCACAAAATTGTTCACTTTAAAGAACGGATTTGTAAGTTTTGTGAATTTCACTTCAATAGAAAAGAAAAAGAAGAGGAGATGGCAGCCTCCCGCCCCCCACTCTTTCACTTCTTTCACAGGGGGCTGTCCAGCAATGATGGACCTGCGTCTGCCAAGGTAAGCGCAGGAACCCAGGGCAGAGGAGGTCCGTGCACTTGTTCTGCGGCGGATACGGTGGAGGGGTGTGCGGTGCTGGCGTCCTCTCCAGGCATCCGGCTGTGCCGGGCAAGCCCGCCCATTCCTTGCAAGTTTACGTCTCTTTAATAAAGATTAAGATGTCAGAGGGCCAGCCTTGCACAAAATCCACTTTTATTAACTTCTCATTACCAGCTGAAGGGTGAAGCCCATTTCTGAGCCTCTGAAGCAGCAAGAAGAAAATAGTTATTAAACGTGCGTTTAGGACGACCGGAGCTTACGGCCATTCTTGCTGACTCAGCGCGTGCGCCCATGCCTCCCCGGCTGGACTCCAGTTGACGGGGACCTGGTGAAAAAGTGACCTCGTGGCCTGACCTGGGCTGGAGCCACTGGGCTCGGGATGCAGAGGGAGGAGGCCGGAGCCTGGCTGGCCAAGCTGGGTGGGCTCACATGAGGGGATCACAGAGATGAAGGGCCCGGGGCCCTGACTGGGAATGGGTCCTGGGGGGCTCAGTGGGCACTGAGTTCGTGGTGCGCTGCGCGAGCTGGACCTCGGGTCCCTCCAGATGGGGTCTGTGTCATCTCCCCATTAACCACCCGCAGCTGCCATCCTTGCCTCTCGGGACGAACCCCACCGTCCTCCTTCTCCAGGCGGCCCCTGGGCAAGGCTGTCAGAGAGCCACTGTCATGCCTGTCATTTCAGGGCCCCCAGACCAGGAAGCTGGTCCTGTTGACTTCACCCCCTCTCTCCAAGGCGACTCAGCACCCCTTTCCCAGGACCTCAGGGGGGTCCCCTGGACCACAGGTCCCTGGCATCCCAGCTCAGGGGACAATGCTCTTGTCCAGGCTGTTGGTCACACTGTCCGTAGACCAGAGTCAGTGTGGCTCCATCTTGCTGTCACTCTCAGCACCAGGGTTCTTCCCTACTCTCCTCCCCCTGCTCTCAGCTCCAGAGCCACCCAGCTCCCTCCCAGCCCATCCGGGTTCCCATTTCCCGGATGGCCGCCCAAGCCCCAGGCTCCCCTGTACTCAGCTGTCCTCTGGGATGTTCCTGGCACATCTCAGGCATAAGGTGCACCAAGTACCAAGCTAACATCCCCACCTCCACCTGCCCCCCCCCTTGCCCAGGCTCCCCCTGCCAATGGCCCCCCAGCTACCCCCGCAGGTACCTTGGCCTCCTCGTGGCCATATACTGATGCTTCTCCCTCAAAAATACCCCAAATACATCACTTTTGTCACCTCCCTGGTCCCTCCCATGCCCAGCCATCCGCACCCTGGAATCCCTACAGCCCCCTCCCCTCGGAGCATGCCTTGACTCACCAGTGCCCGGGACGCCCAGCCTGGTCTGTGGTACTTTTGTTAAAAACATCCCGAGCAGAACGAGACAGACGGGAGGGGGCTCCACGGGCAGGGGCCTGACAGTCACAGCTGCGGCTCAGGGCCCAGCTCTAGCCCCGTGCGCAGGAGGTCCTCAATAAACATGTGCCACGGGAACAGCTGAGGGGCCACAGGGACGGGGGCCACGTGCTAGACGGCCCCTCGGGAGCTTTGGGCAAAGTCTCACCACCGTGTGCCCGGAAGCCTGGTCTGTAGAGCGGGCTTACCCATCCTATGGGTGAAGCTGTGTGCCGGGGACCATGCTGGGGACAACACCAGGGACAGTGCCAGTGCAGAGGAGGCTCTGCCAGATTGGTCCCCTGAACCAGTGAATGAACGGACGGATGTTGACTTGAGGTCCCACCAGGCTCTGCCATCTGACCATCGGTTGCTCTTCCAAAGGATGTTGAAGACTTCTGCGCGTTTCTCACTTAAACTATTTAAGGAGCTATTTCCCTCAATACCAGTCTTGCCCAAGCAGGCTCTCTACGGAGCGAAGCAAGAGGTTTGCCAGGGAAACAGCTGCTGCACCCAGAGGGACCTCGAGCCGTGTTTTCAGGGAGCCGTGGCAGGACACAAGGTGGGGACCCACTGTTGTTGGCGCTCTGGCTGGATTTTGGGCGGGTTCCATTGGCGGGAGCCAGGTGAGGCGGTGCCGGCCCTCAGGGCCAGGGGGCGGAGGCCCAGTGGCCAGCAGCGGCCTTGCCCCAAGCCTGCAGCGGGACAGCGGGAGCAGCTTTCCCACCACCTGACAGGTGGTCCCGTCTGGCCTGGACGCCCCGCAGGAGAGCAGCGTTCCCTACATACTTGGGATTGTCCCGGAATTCCGGCCTGGGCCTCATGTTCCCACACCTGCGGTAAGGCTGCAACAAAGCCTGGTGAGAGGGGAGACCGGGCCTCGGGGCAATGGGATCGTCATGCCGGTCAGGGTCAACCAACCACGTTCTCAGAATGGCCTTCCATCCCTGGGCCTTCGATGCAACTGAAACCCAGGCCGAAGCAGCTCTGGGGCCGGCGGCACACCCGGGGGAGCGCGGGGGACACACCTGGGGGCAGAGCGCAGCCAGGCTCCGAGGGGACAGTTGAGCGTGTGCTGACAGCACTGGAGCAGAGGCCGCGCCCAGAGGAGCCGCCGTGCGGGCAGGGCCCCTGGCCTGGGAGCGTTCCCGCCACAGACACACCCTCCCGCCCGTGGGCAGGCAGGCTCCACTGGGACTGCGGTCCATTTTCAAGGAGCGCGGCCAGCTTCAAGCCCCTTCCGCACCTGGCAGCAGCTCGGAGGGTGTGGACAGACTCTGAGCTGCCGTGGACTGAGGACCGAGCGCAGCGTGCACTCCTGTGGTCTGCTGTTTATTATTATTACTGCTGTCTTCGTGATCGCTTTAGGGCTTCCCTGCAAAGAGCACTCCTGAAGGCTGGGGGCTTGTCTCTGTGGGTTCTCTGCAAGCTCTCCTCTTCCTCATGACCCCTTGGCAGGGAGGCCAGCCCCCCGACATTATCATCCAGTTTTGGGGACAGGGCGGCCGGGGGCAGCCATGAGGGAATAGAGGCTGGTGGGGGCAATGGGGAGGCCCCGACGCAGACTTTCAGGTCTGCGTCACCTCTATGGCCCCGTCAGGGCCTCGCAAGACAGGCTCCTTCTGGCTCCGCCTCGATGGGCTCCATCAGTCCACAAACGGGTGCTGAACCCCTACCCCGGGTTCCCAAGTGCTGACAGAGGGAGGCCTGGGTCTTCAGGGTCCAGGGACCGCCCCCCTCCCCCCCCCCACCCCAGGTCAGCCATGCACACGGATGGTGCAAACAGACCCTTGTCTGTCAAGGAGGGGCACATCATATTGCTAAGAGCACAGAGCCAGATGAGCTGAGCTCAGGCCCTGGCTCTAACCTCACAGCTGTGTGACACTGCACAGGTTACTGACCCTCTCTGGGCCTCGTTTCCTCGTCTGCAGAACTGGTTCTAGCTGATCTCGAGTGCTGATCCCACAGCCAGCCTTTTGTAGCAGGTGTAAGTGCCCGAGCTCACTTAGTTCTCTCTTTCCCCAGAAAACTACCTGCACAGAGCCTTCGGTTCAGCTTTGAGCAGCAGGGTGGGTGGCTTGGAAAGGAAAGGGGACAGAGGGGTGGACAGCACTGTCCCTTGCCATCCTGCCGCCTCGTGGCCCAGAACGGCAGCATGACACGCTCCCTTTGACCAAGAACCCAAGCAGGCCACGGCCCAGGCCCACCGTCGGCTGAGCAAACCCGCGCCACGGGGACACTTCTGAGTCGGGGCCAGGGGGGCTGTGAAGGCAACGCCAGCTCTCCCAGACTCTGCCTCGACCGCCAGGCCAGCCAGACCGTCACAGCTCCAGCCTCAGCGTGTCTGTCACCTGCAGAGGCAGGCAGGTCACCTGGGAATCTGGCTCCCGGGAACCAGCCCCGGGCCGGTCCCCCCCAACCCCGAGGGCCCGGCTGGGTGCGGAGTGTGGGTGGGCGGGCACTGTCCTGTGCCCCGTCCCCGCCCAGCAGGCACTCAATACCCGGTGCTCCAGGCCCTGTTTACCAGAGCGGGGGAGAGGGCCTTTCGCTGCTGTGTAAATAGTCTTTCCAAAGGCCTCTGCTTTCTCACCCGTCCAGCTTTCCAAAGGCACATTATGAATTCGCAGGCTTATCAGAAGGGCCGTCTGGCAGTTAAAAGATGTTTCCACGCATTGTGAGGCTGCATGGAAACCGAGTCATGTCAGCCCCAAGGACAAAGGAACTCAAGTGTTTGAGACGCAAAAATATTTTGACCCGACTACATCATTTTTCAAAGGAAGAAAGTAATTCGCAGCTCACAATTCACTTGCTATCTCACAGGAAGTCCTGTATTTCTTATTAACTCCCCAAGGCCTGCTTCTCTGGGTGAGAGGTCACCGCGGAGGGCCAGCGTGTGAGGGGCATTTACCAGTTTTCTTTCCGTCGCTTCCTGTTGTTTTTTTTCTTCTAGGGCTGCCTCCTGTTTGCGAGGGACTAGCCACCACACTGCTCCGAGCCTTATCTCCAGGGTTCTCCCAGACTGGGCACTGGAGCTGGGCACAGAATGTCTGCCCTGAGTTGCCAGGTCGGAAACCAAGGCCCCGAGAGGTTAAGTGACTTGTCCCAGGTCACGCCCATGATGGTGGAGCCAGTACAGGAATTCCTGTGGTCTGGCTCCCTTTGTGGACATCTTCTCCTGGCTCTTTGGTTCTCTCGTGGAATGATGGTGTCTGGTGGGACCTCAAGGGTCCATCACCATCATTGTCATCATTATCAGCATCACCACCATCATCATCATTACCAACATCTCCATCACCACGGTCACCAACCTCACCATCATCGTCATTATCAACATCACCGTCCTCGTCATCCTCACCATCCTCACCGTCATCATCATCACCATCTCCTCGGTCTCACTCTGAGCCCTAAGCTTGTGCCATGTGCTATTTTAAGTGTGCTTTGCACACAGTAACTCATGTAACCACTAAACACAACTTTGGGGCAGGAGCTATTATCATCCCCATTTTACAGGAGAGGAAACTGAGGTCCTGAGAACATAACGAAGTCCTCTGACAGCCTTTTGCCTTCCAAGAGGCTCTTGCCGCCACCAAATCCCCCCAGCCCCCAGAAAGTGCTGTGGACAGCCCTTCGTGTGGGCTGCAGGGGCAGCTCGGGGCAGGCTGAGCAAAGTGCCCTCTGCCTCTGAAGCTGTGTTTGGGGGCCTGGCCCCCAGAAGCACAGGAATCGGGGCAGTTCAGGAAGTGCTCCCCGTGGCAGTGCAGGGCACTGGATGGGGCTCCCAAGGCAAAGGCTGTACCCCGGCCCCCGAGAGTGAGGACGCAGAAGAGGGGCCAGGAGACACAGAGCTCCCCTCCCACCACGTCCTGGGGGCTCCCAAGGAGGCAAATGATGTGTCGTGTTGGGAAACCACGGGCCCAGAGAGGGGTGAGGGCTTTGAGGAGTATTACAGTGACACTTTGGGTTCAAAAGGTGATTATGAAGGGAGAATCACGGGTGTTTAATAAGGAAGCTGGGGTGAGGGACACACGCGTAGCATCTGCTGTGCTAAGGGGAAGGGAGACAGGACGCGGCAGCACAGCGACCGGTGAATCCACCCAGGAGAGGCAGCGGGAGCTACCCCAGGCCGAGCACCCGCCCTTGTGCCTGGTTCTGGGGACACACGCTTTCCCATCAGACACCAGGGACGGCCCAGAGGGTGAGCGGCGGGCTGTCCTGCGTGATGCCTTGCTGGGTCCCCCCGGGCTTTCAGTGGGACCAAGTATGCCGCCAACTGCCTGCGTGGCCTTGGTGGGGATTTGCCTGTCTGAACCCCAGGAAGATGAGCAGCTGCCTCTCAGGGTTGCCATGAGGGCCCTGCACTCTCCAGATGTGACCGGAGCTCGTCACCTCTGCCAGGTTCAGGGACACTGCAGTAAGCAGGCAGATGTGGCCTCTGTTTCCCCGGGTCCTGGCCCCGACGTGGCCTGACTTTGCTCACAGGAGACACAGTCGCTGCGCCCCGGGCAGAGGCCTGTCCTCCTCACCTGCTGAGAACCTGGCATTAAGCCCCATCCTGGGACCTGCCGGTCAGCGCCCACCCAGACCATCCTCCTGGGTGAGCTTCGCAAGAGACAGCCCTCCCCTGGGGCCGGTTCTACCTCTCAGGGGCCGCATGTGGGCGACACGGGACGAAGATGCCCACCGGCCCCCAGTGTGCCCGCTGGTCCAGACCTTTCTGAGGCTAATTTGATGTTTTTCTCTACCTTGCCAGTTCCCTTTTATTGTACCTCTGCATTTCTCGTCCAAAACAGAAATACAAAGGGAGGAAATCTATTCAGAATTCCTCCTCCTCATTTTATTTTTGTAGCTCTCCAGGGTGCCCATGCTTCAGATTCCCTTCCGATAATTATCTGCCCTTTCGGGGCCTTGGTAACCCAGAGCCTCGGGCTTGAGTGGCAAGAAGCAAGCGCTGGCCTGGCTGCGGCACACACAGGACATCCTCGGGGACACTGAGACCCGCAAGCTTGGCCCATCCCCTTGGCACCCAGCGCGGGTCTGGAGAAGCAGATTTTTATTATTCACTTTTGTCTTTGAATACCTCTCCTTACTCTCAGCTGATCTATGATGAACAGCACGTCAGACTCTTTTTATGTGATAATTTTCCATCCCCGGCAACACGCACATTTCTGTGGCTAATACTCTGAATCTTGGCCATTGCTCAGAAATAACAGAGGCAAGGTTCCAACAGAAAATAATAAGTCTTGCTTTTTATGACTTAATTTATCAACACTATACTGGAGAAACATCTTGTTAACTGGGTAAGAAGAAACTGTTCGCCAACACGGCCCCGGCTGATGGGAGTGGCGTCAGCTGGAAATGATGCATCCCGTCAGCAAACGGAGAGCCAGTGCTGAAGGAGGGATCATTCAAAGAAGGAAATATTAAGTGAGAAAATGATACCCTCACGCCAAATCTGTTAGATTAAGCATCCCGCTCCTTCTGGCGTGAATCAATTTGTTATCCTCACAATGTTCCCCTTTCGATAATAGAGAACACAAAGGAGAATTGCCCAGAAATATGACTGCTTAGACTCACCAACCTACAGGGATAGGGCCAAGGCCATGTGACAAGATGGGGGCATTTCTACCCAAAATGCACAGAGAAAACAGCACAAGAAGCTCTTGGAAGCTTGCCCACCACTAGGAGGAGCGTCTGATCTGGGACATGGCAGCTGGGCATCACCAGGGGACCAGGGACACCAAGAACAAAGCCTGTGGCAAACCATCTGCGCAGGCGATGGGTCTCAGGACATGAGCCGTGAGGGCAGAGACCTGGTGGAACTCGGCCTGGTGTCTCCAGCACCTGGGACAGCGTCCTGCACACAGTAGGTGCTTGGTAAGTATTTGTTGAGGGGGTGAGTGAGTGAGTGAATGAATGCAGGGTGTTTTGAGACGATGCAGAACCAGACAAAGCACCAGGCATTCCCTAAACGAATCAGTCAGGGTGAGTGAGGTTAGGCCCCAATAACAGTCTCCAAAACGCAGAGGCCTGACAAAAGCTGCATTTCTGCCGCAGGCCTGGCGAATTCACAGGGTGCCTCTGCTTAATCACCTCAGGATCTATCTTCCTGGCTACAGTTTCCGAGGGCACAGAGCGCTGGAGGGTATCATGCTAGCCGCTGGCCACTGAGCTAGAAGTGACCTGCATCTCTCACAGCCATTGGCCTGACAGCTCATCCAACCACAGGGCAGGCAGAAGTTCCATCCTACCTCGGTCCCAGAAGGCACAGTCAGACACGTGGGTGAACAGCACTGAGGGAGCCCACACGAAGGCCCGGGGGGGGGGGACCCTGGACTACAAGGAGTTTATAACCTAACTAACAGGAATGCTCCCTGTAGACTGACCATGGTCACCTCAGTGTTAAGTCCTTTGCCACTTAGAGTGTTGCTATAGGACAGGAACTGTATAAGCACTTTATGTGACTTCACATATTTAATAACTAAAATACCCCATATAGATATTAATTTTTAAAGATCACCCATTATATCACCGCAAAGAATGACAGTATTTTTGTATATTGCCTTCCAGCCTTTTCATATTACGTGTGTCCTTAAATGTGGGTATATATTTTATGTAAGATGTGTGTGTGTGTATAATATGCCACTTTCTGAAAATCCTTTTTTTAAAGAAGTAATAACCCTCATCTTTTTAGAGCAGTTCTGGGTTTATAGGAAAATGAGTGGACAGTATAGAGATTTCCCATGTACCCCCCCACCGTCTCCCCTGCCAACAGCTTCCCTTACGACTATCATCTTGTATTAGTGTGGCCACTTGTCACAGTTGATGAGCCAAGAGTGATACATCATCTTTAAAGCCCCTGGTGGACACTAGGGTTCACTCCTGGTGTTGTGTATTCACGGGTCTGGAGAAAGATATGAGAACATGTATACACGAGTACAGTATCTTACAGGGTCGTTTCTCTGCCCTAAAAATCCTCTGTGCTTCCACATTCACCACCACCCCCAACCCCAGACAACCACGATCTTTTTACTGTCTCCATAGTTTTGCCTTTTCCAGAATGTCATAGAGTTGGAATCATACAAGTGTAGCCTTTTCAGACTGGCTTCTTTCGCTTAATAATACGTATTTAAAGTTCCTCCATGTCTTTCTGTGGCCTAAGGGCAATGATGATTATGTGTGTCACCTCCCCCTCCTCTCCTGCCATCACCACCAGAACAACAGGCCCCATGTACCGTGCTGGATAAGGAAGAAACTGGACCCAACCATCAGCTTGGAACCAAGCCCAGCCGAGCCCAGACTAGATCAGCCAACTTGCCGACAGGTGAGGAACAATGAGTGTTGTTTTACGTGTTAAGGGTTTGGGGTGGTTTGTTACACAGCGTCATTGTGTAATAGCTGACTGATACACCAACTTCAATTACTCCAGCCCAACCCGCTCTTGCTTTTCTCTGAGTTCAATCATATTTATTGTTCAGTCACATTTACCCCAATTCCTGAAGGGTCTGGAGGGCAATACACAGTACAACATGAGACTTAGGAACACTTGCTTTGGAGCCTTGTGGCTGGCCCTGGAAAATTCCTAGCCTCCCCACCGAGTCGTGTGGCCTTAGGCAACTGACAAACTGTCTGTTCCTTAATTTTCTATGCAGTAGAGTGGGAATAATAGTGCCTGGGGGTGATCGGGGGTAAATGAGCCGATGTGTACAAAGAGCCCGGCAGGCTTCTGTAATGACAACACTGACCATGACAGCGGTAAGAACAGCAGCAGCGCCCGGCTCCCAGGGCTTGTGTTCAGGAGGGGACAGCCCCGTGGGGGCAAGAGAGGCTCAATTCCACTTCCCCACAAGCCCACCCACCCGTCTGCTGTCCTTCCTCCCCAACACCCACTCCCCCTGCCTCCCACGCATCAGCACAAGGTACAGTCAGCCTGCAGCAACATGGGCCCGGAAGCTGCCTTGGGAGCTGGGGCGGAGGCTGGGGGCTCAGGGCCAGGCTCTGACGGACCCCGCGGGACCCCACCCCCACGCACCCATCTGTGCTACACACACCTGTGCCTCACACACGTGTTGTACACACATGCAGGGAGACACCTCACATCTCAGAGGAGTCACGAGCAGAGGTGAGCTGAGAGGCGGGTGGACCTTCCGCGTCCCCGAGCCCGGGGCAGGTGCTTGTCAGGACAGCAGGCGGCTTCTCAGGTGGGATGGGGAGGACACGGCCTTCCCCAAGAGTTTCCACCTGCCAGGCAGGCCTCGGAGACCCCCAGACGCTGGGAGGATGAGGCCCTCCCCGCTCTAGCCCAGGCCTGGGCCGAGAGAAGCAGCGGAAGGTTCTGTTCCCCACTCTCGGGCCTGGGGGCCGCCCAGGGCCCTGCCTGGAGACCACGTGCCCATGGCCCCCCTAGACCTTCATGGGGGATCCTCAGAGGCACGAGGGGACCTCAGGAAGCCGGCTCTCTCTGGAGGCCTGGATGTTCCGCCTGCACCCTGAGAGAGAAGTGACACACGGCTCGAGGTGACCAGCCGTGGGAGGGGCCGAGGGTCCACAGTACCCGCCCGCTGCCGCCCTTTACCCTGGAGAGGTACCGGCCACCTTGACACCGTGTGTGTGTGTGTGTGTGTGTGTGTGTATAAAACCAGAAGTCAGCCTTACACTCACAACGAAGACCCGACGGCAGGTTTTGTAGAGCAAAGGTGAGCCCTGTGGTTCTCCCTGTGCTGCAGGCAGAGGACACGCCCACGAGCCAGCAATGCCTGCAGAGGAAGCTCGTGTCTCCTTTCGAAGCAGAAGGCGCTGAGTAGGCCTCAAGCTGATATATTTTTCTCTCTTAATGGTGCGGCACAATTTAATTAACTCACCATTGCGCCCACCTGAAGGTGACAGAGTTTATTGACACCGCCATCTGGCTCCTATAAAGCCGGTAATGTAGACAGTAAATCCTCTTCATTACCCGCTGCCGGCGGAGGCCACCTCTCCCTGCCACCTTCCCCAGCGCCGTCCTGCGAGGGCCGCCTGGACACCCCAAGGTGCTGGCGCGGTTTCCAGGAGAGTGAGGCAGGCACCACGCCTGTAACCTCTGACCCACTGCAGGTGGTCCCCTGGCCAGGGCCACCCAGGGCCACGTGGGCCCCCTTGTCCCACACCAGTAACAATATCAGTAACAGTGGCCACAGGCCCCAAGGTCCATTCAGCTGGCCCAATTTATCGCTATCCTCCTGATGCCCAGGCCACGCAGGGTTCTGGATTATCATTTCTCCATTCGCAGGGGAGGAAACAGAAATGCAGAAGTTCAAGTTCAGGGCCTAGAGCCACACCATCCAGGGCAGAGCCAGGTTCAGAGGGCCAGAGGTGGGCTGGGCGGAGGCGACGGACCCAGCATGGCCTCCCGACCCGGGTCTCCAGTGAGAAGGAAAGGGTCCTTTGTCTACTTTCCGGGTAATGTACATTTTCAAGTTCTGAATCTGTCCTTTGAAATCAGTGACGTTTTGTCTGCCCTCGCTTGAGGTTTGGGCAGAGAGTGTCAGCAGGGTGGGGGAAGGGCCTGACCACAGAGATGTCACCTGCTCCCCATGTGCCCTGCCAGGAGCTGCTGCTGGACTCCAAGGAGGGGGGTCCTGCTGGCCGGGCTCTGGCCCCCTCACACCCACCTCCCTCCTCCAGGACCTCCATCCCAAGCTGCAGCCCAGAAGCCTTTCAGAAGGTTTCACAAGGGATGCTTCAGTATGAGAAAGAAAACCCAGTTCATCGCTTTCTCAGCAGCAAAAACAGAGGGAAAATTCACCTCTCATTCCTCCCAGCCCCCAGGCGAGGGTCTCAGGGTTGGGTGGGTCCATCTGCTCAACGTGCCCCCCTCTGCCTGCTCTGAGCCCCTGCCCCACCCCATCCAGCTAAGACGAGGCCTTCCTCAGACACGCAGATCTGCAGCAGGTAATAAATTACTGCAGAGGAAATTAATTACCTGCATCTCTCCCCAGCTTAATCTGATGGTTTAGGCTGACATCAGGGGCCCTTAGGTTGGGCTGGGGGTGGTAAACTCAGCTCAGTTGCTGGGGGAACAAAATGCAAATCCAACCTGGAGCTGCCTGCGACTCGCCCTCGACACCCTACTGCTGTTGGCCCATTAATCACCCTTATCTGCCTGGGAGGGGGCCACAGCGCCACGGCCCCCCAGAGGGCAAGTTCAGGTGCTGCGCGGTGGCGAGAGGGCAGAGTCCACCCGGGATGGCTGATGTGGAGGCGGCCAGGGCTTCCAGGCTGCGGCCCCTCCCTCAGGCTGGATTTTCTGCTGGCACCCGAGCCACCAGGGTCACGCCTAAGGGCCTCTTCAGATAAGCGTCTACAGTTGTGAAAAAATGAGGCCTCTGGGAGGGGCAGGGGGAGGGGCAAGAGCAAGACGCGGGGCTGGTCCCCAGCGGCTGAGGGTCCCCAAGGCCACCAGCCCAGAGCTGCTGCGGGAAGGGGACCGGCGGAGGCGGGGCTTTCCGACTTTCTGCGTCTTGGCCCCATTACACTTCTCCACTCGGCAGCCTTTGATTCAGCAAAATCAAGGATGCAAACTTCTTAGGAGTACTTAGTTTCCATGGCAACCGAAGCTGACCTCAACATTATTGTTCTCAAGAGGGGACTGACTTTACTATATGTTCATTCACTGAATTAATGGACTCCTGGTTCTTTTATCAGCAACCCCGAACAAAGGAAAGGGAAGCATGTCTCCGAAGGGCTTTCAGCCACTGTCCAGCCTTTGTCCGGGGCTTACCGGAACGAAGCAAGTCTATCCAGCCCGAGATTATCAAAATCAACTTGGAGCTGTCTCCGTGGCAGCTAAGCACACTTTGATTTCATAAAGACATAACCGATCCCACATGCAAATTATTAATTGTGAGCCCAGGCCTCTTAGGGCTTGGGACTCTGCTGTGATTTTTGTCAGGAATCAAGGGCGTTGTAGGTAAACTGCAATTGAATTATAGCACCTGGGTGGCTCCTGAGCGTTGCTGGCTGGGGGGTAAAGAGGAAAAGAAAAGGATTTCTAAAACTAACCTCGCTGGCACAGGCAAAGCATAACAGGAACAATCAAGCTTGTTCTGGTCCCAGTGAGACCGGCTGACCGCGACGCGTGCTCACTGGCCCTAGCCCTGGGGCCTTGGGGCTGGAGCATCTCCCCATCTCTTGTTCCAGCCACAATCCTTCCTTCCCCACCGGCCTTCCTCACCCTCCAGCCACCTGGAAAATACCTCTGCTTCCTCCAGGAAAACAATGCAAAGGAAATAAACCACATGAAGAGACACTGATCGCAAATGCCTGGCCCGAAACCCCCAAGGCACAGCCTGGTCGCAGCCTGGTCGCAGCCTCCACGAGACCTGGGGTGTGTGATCCTCTCAACTAATTGCTGCACAAAAGACACTTAGCAGCTGCCTGTCCATCTCCACTCCCACCTTCTCGGGTTTCCTGGCTCCCCATCATCCTTTATTAGCCTTCAGGTCCCTGGGGAAGGAGCCAGGAGTCCTGGGGCGCCCATTACCAGAGGCATTTCGCCCGGGCCAGGCTATATAAAACATGCACGTATAACAGCCCAGTGGGACAGGCCGAGGTCCTCACATCCAAATAATCATTTCACGAATCATCATAATTATCAATCAATCACCCTATTTGGACAGTGCCAGGTTGGGCTATCGGATGACTTTTATGACCTGTAGCATTTTGTACGGAATAACAGAGAGAGATTGATGGACCTATCCTGGTCCCTCTCCAGCAGTAGGGCTTTATTAGCTCAGCTTATTTTTGACTCTGCTTCAAAGCCTCGGCCTCCCCACCCCTGGCCCGGAGCGCTGCCTGGGGTGGCCACAATCTGGGATGCTTCTGAAGACGCACCTTTCCCAGTCTGGTTCCAGCCCCACTGATGCGAACTCTTGATTCATTTATTTATTTTGGAGGGGCGGAGGCAGCGTGGGCAGAGAAGTGGGGGGAGAGAAGAAAAAAGAAAAAGAAAGAGGTCACTTCCCTCTTCATTTTCTCCCAGTTGTACTGTATTAACACGTCCTTCCTTTTCAAGACGGTCAAAGAAAACAAGATAAAGCGAGACAATGGGACGGCTGTTGGGGGCCTGGTGCTTCCCCCTTTCATATCACCAGAGAGATTGAATCAAAATTCTTCTAGCTGATACCATCTCCCCGGGTGGACCACACTCTTGTTAGCGGATAAATTCAAGCCCTCCAGAAAGTCAAAGAATGAATTTAAGCCTTTTGCCAAATGTCTATCCTATTGGATTTTGATAAGACGGTCATTGAGTCTTAATAATGTCTTCCATCCATTTTCAGCGGGCCCTTAACACGGCTCTTTATTCGTCCCCAAAGCCTCTTTGCCCGGCCTTTTTATTACGGGCTCTGGCGGGCTCTCCAGGGAGCCAGGCGACCCGAGTGATGGATGGACAACTCGCTAGATTATCTCCTGCAGATGTTGGCTCTCCAGGAGCCCCGGGCTTTCCCTCTAAGTAAACAGAGACTAAAGGGAGTGGGCGGGCAGCGAGCAGTCCCAGAGGCCCCGGCCCGAGGCTAGAAACGGTGACCAGCCCGACCTGCAGCCAAAGTGACTTCTGGGGGGAAGTGCGTGCGCAGCCCAAGTGCACACCTGGGCGAGCGAGGGGCAGCCAGGGCACCAGCACGGAGTGTGAAAGCTCTGGGCTGCACTGCGCACGTGGAGATGGGGCTCGGCAGGAGGATGCAGGAATGCAGAGACGGGGGTGGGGGGGTGAGGCGGGGAGGGTGGGAGGGTGGAGGGGGGGTGGGAGGGACGAAGACGGATGCGTGGCACCGCAGGGGGACCCAGGGGAGACTGGGGGACAGAGGGACGTAGGAGGCCAGAGGGAGGCGGGAGACCAGCGGGGGTGGGGATGGAGGGGACCGGAACGAGGGGCACAGGAGAGCTGGGGGGAGGGGGATGGAGGGTTCTCAGGGGCGGGGCCAAGCCCAGTGCAGGCTCATAGGCTGCGGTCGCTGTCACTCCAACGCGAGCCCCGCCCTGCGCCATAGACCCTGGGTTCAAATCCCGCCTCCACCGCAGAAGTAGAGGCCGCTAGCCTCACTGGGCCTGGGTTCTGTCCCCTGTAAACTCTTTTTTTTTTTTTTGCGGTACGTGGGCCTCTCACTGCTGTGGCCTCTCCCGCTGCGGAGCACAGGCTCCGGACGCGCAGGCTCAGCGGCCATGGCCCACGGGCCCAGCCGCTCCACGGCATGTGGGATCTTCCCGGACCGGGGCACGAACCCACATCCCCTGCATCGGCAGGCGGACTCTCAACCAATGCGCCACCAGGGAAGCCCCCCTGTAAACTCTTGACAGGTGGAATCCACAGACCCTTCAGCAACCTGCCTCTTTAATACTGAGAATTTATAACCACCGCTTCCTACAAAACATCACTGTTTCTGCATCTCCTGTGTCAAGCCACTGATTGAATTAATTAGCCTTAGTTACATTTCACCAACGCCCGCCAATAAAGAGCAGGAAGTGTGATCCGGTTAATCCTAAAGATGGAATAAGTGATGCTCAGAGGTGTCAGCCGACCAACCCAAGGCTGCACAGCCTCCAACGCGGCCCCGGTGTCTCTTAAGGCCCCAGACGTGCACGTCTTTGGAGGGGGAGAGCCCTGTTCAGCCAGACATGAAAATCCTAAACCACAGGACTGATAAACGGGGTCTCCGTCCCATTACCAAGGAATTCGCTAAATTAGTCCTTAAAAAGCACACTGAGGCACGTGTGGTCCTCTTATGTAATAAGCATATATGCATCTCCACAGCTGTAAGTGACACACCTGTTGGTAACCTGCACCTTCTATTTGGGACGAAGGTCAAGGGAACGCTGCGCTGACAGTCCTCCGGCCCCGCAGCGGGAGCCCGGCTGCCTTTGCACCCGAGTCTCTCTCAGCCCCTCCCTCCCTCCCTGGGAAGTGACCAGATGGCTCCAGACACCAGGCTTAGTTTTCGATCATCGACCAATGTGACCTGGGTCCCTGGTCAGACGGCACCTGCACCCACCCCGTGAGTAGCTCTTGGAAGGACGTCTGGACCACGGTAGCCAAGGCCCGACAGCCCCGCCGTTTGTAAAAGGAAAGGCCAATCAGGGGATGGCCCCGCCTCAGGGAACGGAGGATGTGCCAGCTCAAAGGCATCCTTTCCTCCTCACGACCTGAACATTAGACCCGACCTTTCGACGTTCCGCCTTGAACCTCGTCCCCAGGCCGTCCCACCTCTAACCTCCAGCCGGGGGGTGTCAGCCCGTCAGCTGCTTCTTTGTGGAAAAGATGACTGTTCCACGTTCTCTCTAGAAGTTAAGAGACGAGCTGACTGCAGTCCCTGCTCGTGGGAAGTGGAAATACACAATCCTCTGAAATGTGGGAAAGCTGCTTCGGCTGCTCTGCTACCTTAGCCTTTAAGAAAACATGAGTTCATTCCCGGAGACGGGAAGGGGGAAGGGCTGCTGTTGGGATTTACTTCGGAGCCATCAGATGTGCTTCAAGGAAGAGAGGCCTCAGGCCCCCGGGCAGCGGGACAGGGAGAGGACACCTTGTCCCAGCTCTGCTCAGACAAAAGGGTCCCCCCGGGGCCAGACACAGACCACGGTTATGGAGACAAACGAGGCCAGAAGGTCACCGCTGCCAGAGGTCACCCCTTCACGAGGTCACCGCCGGGTCAGACAACGTCCCCCATTGCACAGTTTTCTCCGAAATCAATGTCTCCGGGGTTGACCCCGGCGAGAAGGGCATGGCCCCCATCCCTTACGGATCGGCACCCCCAGACGGCAGCTCTCCCTGAGGTCTTGGCTCTAACCAGCCAGCCAGACACAGGGAGAAAGTCACAAAGTTTGGCAGAACCAGCAAATTGCTTGCTCTTCACTTCCAGACCCAGAAAGGAATTTTCCTGATGACGGGAATGCACGCTCAAGCGGTGGCGTTGACCCTCCCAGGAGAGGTGACAGTGCCCCGTGAGCACAGCTCCGTGATTCCGACATTAAGAAAACCGCCCTTGATAGGAGCAGGGTAGCCCCTGGCTGACTCATCGCCCCAGCCGCCCATGCTGTGCTTCCCGACGCGGTCGGGGTACCAGGAGAAGATGGACTCTCTCTGCTTTGTCTGGGTGGCGCCTTGAAGCCCAGGTGCCAGGAGAGAGAAGGCTGTAGTAATCCTACTGGAAAACCCAAATACCGCATCAGCTACCGTGTGTGTGTGTTGGTGTGTGCACGTGTGCGCATTTGTGTCTCTGTGCACGTCTCTGCGTGTGCACGTGTGTCTGTGTGTGTATATGCATGTGCATGTGTACGGATGGCCCGAGTTCTATGGACGTTGAACTACATCTGATGAACGGCTTCTGGGTTTTGGAGGTGATTTCTGCATCCCATCCCTCTGCTGTCTGTCTCACGTGCAGGGTGCACACGCAGGAACGCGCCTGCCTGTGGATGCCTGCTTTCCTCTGGGGGCGTGTGTATTTTGGGGGGCCTAGTTCACTCTCTGAACCTTTTGGAACTAATGTTTGTCAACCGGCTGTTACCCATCACCATGGGATGATGCCCACGTTAACACTTTCTTTCGCTTGATGGTTTGCTTATTCAATGCCGTGCCTGAGCCCTCTTCGGAGGCTGAGTACTGCAAGAGGCTTTGTTGAATCTGCAGCCAGTTGTGTGTTTTTTCTCTCTATATTCTTTTCACGTGAGTATCCAGTGGAGCTAGTTAAATAAACACAACCTGCCTTTATTTAATTTCCACACGTCAGCCTGGCCCGAAGCATTCCCACAGGTTCGGGGCTTGCCTCGGTTCTCCGGAACTAGGATGGTTCCGTGAAGTGAGCCCCTGCTGCTACACGGTGAAAACAAGCATCCGTCCTAATCACTCGGGAATCAGCATTCTGCGCACACGCTTGACCACAGATAACCCGTCCTCGGGTGTGTACACTGGACGGGAGGGGAGAAGGCGCGGACCAGCTCTCCTACCTTTTGGATGCAGCCCTCCTGGGACGACACCTCTGCGTCCGTCAGCATTTGCTGCAAAACAATTTGGAAAGGGGTTGTTAGTTTCCAACAAAACGCGGTCCTCAAGCTACGGTGGGTTACATGCTCGTGCGAGCAGAGCAAGCGTGCTCTGAAGTAACACGGGTAAGGCGGGTGGCTTCTTCAAGATAAGAAGGAGAACCGGGATCCTCTATTCCGACCGTTTGTTGCACAGGGATTTGTTGGGCTGGAGCCGCCCTGTGCAGCTGCTCAGCCTGGTCCTGTAGTGAGTGGGTACAGACCCACACGGAGGGTCCTTACTGCCTGCTGCACATATGAGTAGGAACAGTCCAGTGGGGGCACCGAGATGCTTGAAATGTGTAACAGGCTCCCTCCTTGTTTCCTGGGGTGAGCTCCTGCCCCAGCAGTGGGCGGTGGCAGCACCAGGAAGTCCTCCCCCCGCCCATGGGACACAGGCTTGGGACAGCGAGGAGAGAAAGTGCCAGTCGTTCTGGGTCTTTCTTCCACCGGACAGCTTTGGCTTGGAGCTTTCCTTGGCTCGGCTCTAAAGAGCTGTAGCATTTTGCCTGGCTGGCATCTCCTCTTAACCACCAAGTTCCACTCCAGAGGGGTGGCATTTCAGCGACGGGTCCCAGAGCGCTTTCTAAGCTAAGCAAACCGACAAATTAGCTGTATCCATGGGATTTTCCCTTCTGGGTCACAAGTACCCTGCACAGACACGTACATAAATTTGTAATGTCATTTCCATAAGAATAGAAAACAAGATGGAAACGAATATTTGGAAAATAATAAGAGAAATGGGGTCAAATCCAGGGGTTTTATTTCCCCTCCCCTTAAAATGACACTATTGCCTTTTCAAATGACAAGCGTGGAAGAGGGTGCCCGCTGGTGCCCACGCAGGCCAGGTCAGAGGACCAAGACGCTGCGTTCCAAAATGCTGGCGGACTTGCCCAGGCTCAGCTGTAATAACAATAAGTCATATTTTTAAATGTTGAGAATTCTAACCAATTGGGGATTTTATGTTTCTTTTAATAGATTCTGAAATTGTGGTTTGGAATGCAACTAGGAGTGAAAACAGAGAATGAGACAGAAGAGGAGGACACGGAGACACCGGGAAGGCTCCTCAGGAGAGCCAGCTGGAGACCAGGTCACTAGTTGCTCTGTCCCCGCTGGCCCGGGCTGGACAGGCCCCGGGAGAGACCTGGGGGCTGAGCTCTGCCAGCAGACGGGCTTGTGTAGCTTCCCTCTACTCTGTCTGCTTTTCACTCCCAAAGCCAGAGCCTAGAGGGCTGGCTGGAGGCTGGGTCAACGCCGGGACAGGAGGAGAGAGAGGCTGACTGCTTGGATCCCAGGAAAGCCTTGGTGTCCAGGAAGGGACCGTGCTCCCGGGGGAGGGAGATGGACCACTCTCCAGCCACAGGCTGCCGGGCCTGCACCTGGACCGGAGACCTTTGCCAGCATCACGCAGAACTGGGGGTCCGAGCCCTGGCCCCGAGTCCTATGATTCACCAACATGCCCCTTACGAAGGGGCGGCTTGAACCAGAGGGAGAAAAGAATGTGTATTAATTTTTCTAAGCCGCGCAGCCTCCAGGGCCCGGGACAAAACCGCGGAAGGGGAGCACCCATCCGAACGACTCCCCTTCCTGGGTCCCGTCCCCTCATGAAGGACAAAGGAGGCCCCTACCCAACGCCCACCATCGAGGAACTGGAGCCTCACGGCCCAGCCATGCCGCTTCTCATCACCCTGCTGCTGTGACTCGTCCCAGAGAAGGGGCCTCAGGGACCCTCCCAGGTGTCACGAAACCCGGCAAGGGTGCTGACCACCAGGCGACTGTGCTGAGGAAGGTGACAAGCTGGCCTTCTCAGCCGGGCCCAGCTCATCCCATGCCCACGCGGGCCGTGCACTTGGTTACGGGCCAGGCTCGCCGTTGATTTGGGGGCACCTGGAGAAGCCACCCTTGGGAGACCAGAGAGCCTTCAGGGCTGTACCTGCCCACGGCCTGCAGGCCTGTGCTGGCGGCAAAGCTCTGGTTGGGGGTAGAGAGGCAGACGTTCAAACCGCACCTTCCTTGAAGGTCAAGACGCCAGCACAACACACCAAGCACAGCACAGAACCGGGCGGGGCCGGGTGGGACCAGGTGGGACCAGGCAGACGAAGGTCTCCAATGCTCCTCGGAGCCAGCCCCTTGGCTCCCTTGGACAGGCCTGGGGTGTGGGCAGTTGAGCTGCAGGACCACAGGTGAGCAGAACGGAGCCCCACACAGTCCAGTGATGCAGAGAGAGCTGGGGCTGTTAAGCCCAGCCTGGCCGACACCCCCGTCCAGAGGAAGCCTAACCCTCTGCCAATGACTCCAAAGAAAGCAGCATCCTCCTGATGGGGAGTGGGTTGCAGGACCGCCCCGTTCCGGCAGCTTCTGCATGCCCACCCCGATGTAACGGCCCTCCTTGGTAGGTGTGCCCGCCATCACCTCTGCTCTTCACCCACTGCTGACCTCAGGTGCAAACCCACCCCACGCACCCCTCCTGGAGCCTCTGCTCTGGCCTCCTCCCCACCAAGGCCGCCCCTTTGCTGAAAAACCTCTTTATTTTGCTCGTTGAGCCCTCGGCACACGTGCTGCTGGCCGGCGGCTGCTGGCAGCGGCGGGCTCTGCTCTCAGGCCCGTCTCCGTACCGGCAGAAGGATTAGGTGTGTTTTGATTCAGCAGTTTAGCCAAAAAAGTGAGGTTTGACCGGGAGCATTTGCTTCTCTCCTGGGTCTCGGTGCCAGGATTGAGCTAAGTGGGGTTGCTCAAAGCATCTTTTTTGACTCTTAAAATAAATAGCCTCTGTTCTCCAAAAAGTCAGCCCAGAGGAGACACACACACAGACATCCATATGCTCACAGCTCCGGAGTTCTGGCGTGTCCCCCGAGGGGGCTAGGCTTTCTGCTTGGTGTCACAAACGGATCCCAGAAGGCTTCTCTCCCTTCAAAATAGTCTGTTATGAAAGGATCTGAAAACATACCTACAGGAGGAAACCCAGACAGAGCCCCGACCTCGCGGCTTCCAAAACCAGAGAGAAGTGAATGAATTCCCCACCCCCTGCCCAAGTCTGGCCTGTGGTCCAAGAGGTCACCAAACGTTCTCGTTTACCGACCTCTTTCTCTTGGCCTTGGAGCCCAGGCCTCTCTCTAACCTGTTCCTCGCTGTCCACTGCTGAAGTCGCCTTTTCCACCCAAAGAGGTAGGTGTGTCTGCGTCTAGAAGTGGCTACAAGCTGATTCCAAGGCCCCTCCCCTTGAAGAAGCCTCCAAGGGCCGGGCCAGGGCCGTCTGCGCAGGTCACTGCTCAGGACTGTCCCAGGAGACAGGGCTGGGGTTCGGGTTTGATAGAGGACCCCCTCCCATGCCGTCCTGGCTCTGAGCCTCACTCTGCTGCCCTCCGGGAAACTGGGGGACACAGTCTGCGCAGGCAGGTCAAGACGGAGGCTGGTGCCGCCTCCCCAGCCCCGTGGTCAGCTGCTTCGGACTCTGCATCACCTGCCCTCTGAGGAGGGTTTCAGGCCCAGCGAAGCAGCGCCCTGAAATGCACCCAACGCGTTGCCGCTCAGAACTCATCAAATCCCCCTGTCCTGAGCTCATCTTAATTCCTGCAAAGAATGCCCAAGGCCTCACGTGTGCATCCTCCCTTCCTGGGAAGACAGGCTTTTTAAAGAACAATTCTCATGCTGAGTTTTCTGACCAAATCAAAGTCCTACCATGACAGCCGCTTTCCCTGGTAGAAATGCCGCAGTGACCGCTGATGGGCACAGCAGCAGCGTGGTGACAGGAGGACAGCGGGGGCTGTCCAGGCCCCAAAGGCGGATCCCCCGTCCTTCTTATGGCTGCCCCATCTGGGTGAGAGCTATCGTTATACCGGTTTTACAGGTAGGAGCTGGAGGCTCGGGAGTTGCAGTGACAGAGGGCAAAGGCCAAAGAGCTGCTGGGTGCTGGAGGCTGCGTCCAAGCCCCGGCCCCCTGATTCTGGAGGAACGGGGGGCCACTGGGTGGTGTGTCCGGTGGAAAGGAGCCACACGCCGCCGACCCGTCCGGCAGGGACTCGCACCTGAACCCCGGCCAGACCATCTCCCTGCCAGGCCGGCCGTGTGGCCTGGGTGGGGTCCCGCTGGCAGTGCCCCCAGGAGCCGTCAGGGCGGTTAGTCACTGGCCAGCCCGCTCTGGCTCCCGAGCAAAGGCTCCAACGGTGTTGACACAAACTCTTGAGCTCTCAACTGGGAGTGGGTCACATTTATTTATTTTTTGCATTAAAAAAAAGAAAAAAAACTCAGCTTAGCCGTGTTTGAGCTACAGAAATGATTTTTTTGAAAGGCGCCTTGGACACTGTTTTTCACTTTTATGCCTAAACAGATACTTCTCAGTTCTTTCAAGTGAGATCTTACCCAATGAATGGAGACTCTCTCTTTACTCCTAAGAAAAATATTTACACAGTCAAGTATGGCACGGAAAAGGACCCAGGCTCCTCCAGAGGGCCCGGCCCGAAACGCATCTAGGTCTCCGCACGCTGTTTACATTCCCAGCCCGGCATCTCCGCCCTCCCCTCCCCAAAGGCATTTCCCAAGCCTCCCGCTTGGGACCCTGAAGTCGGGGTACTGGGAGCGGCCCCTCCTCGGGGTGGGACAGGAGAAACCAGCCCTGCTTGAGGGACAGCCAAGTCCCACCTTCTCTACTTTTTCTGTTCGCCAACAAAAAACCTGGGCCCCCTGCAAGGGCTTTATCTAGACTCGCCCCAATTCTCCCAGATCCCCCCCAGACCTCCACCCCGGAGTGGGGGCCTCTATGTCTCTTGACCTCTGTGGAGTGTTTCGGGGCCTCATTAGCACAAGCTAATGAGGGGCGGACAGCTTTTCCTGGCCCACACTTCCCTGCATGGCCCCAGTGCTCTGGGCATGGTTTGCCCGCTGTCAGATGTGCTGAGAACACTCTGTTTGCTGGCAGCTCCCAGCCGTGGGCACGCGCCCCTCTGCTGGACACCCTGCCCTGCCCGGGGATGTCGGGTGCCCATACCTCCCCTCCTGCAGGACAGACGACTGAGTGAGTGAACGAATCACGCCCTCTGAGTCCCCCAGGTTTATGGTCTAGTCTGTCCTAGGTCCCCTTCACAGCCTCCTTCCAGAAGCACCCACTGGGCACCTTTGGTCTGCCCTGCCCCACGGAAGGTGCCTTGGAGACATTTAAAGAAATCTTGAAACCGCGTTGATTCCAGTGTCAGCTACTTTGGGGAAGAGGCAACGGCTGAAGCCTACCCGCTTCTCCAACAATACCGACGTGAACGGGGACCCCCCTCAGAAGGTAGGGGCAGAGGTGGGCAGATGAGCTGGCCCAGAGGACGGGAAGGGGCCGCCAGGTTCAGAGAGGTCCTGAGGGCCCCGCTGCCTTGGGCATCCTCAAGTGCCAGGCGGGGTTTCAATTTGCCTCTGAGGGTGAATATGGATGCCGGTGCTGGCCAGGCGGATGGTTGGGGGCCGGGGGCGGGGGGAGCACGGGAGGAAGGAGGGTCTGCAGGAGGCAGGCAGGGAAGGCGGCCTCGTGTAAGCCCTGGATGCTAAGTGGTGGCGGTCCTCGGGTCTTCCCTGCTCACCTGCCTGTTGACACGCCACAGTGGGCTCCGGGGGCGGGGTGGGCCCAGAGCTCAGGCCGCAGGGCGCCGGTTCCCCACCATCAGCTGGGGGACCTGTCAGAGGCCACCCGAAGGGACACAGCGAGATAGCAGGGAACAGAGGGCCGGCCGGGCCGGGCGCCACGGTGGGCTCACATTAGGCCTTAGAACTGAGAACAAGCCTCTGAGGGAGAGCTGCCGTCCCCCTCTTTACAGATGAGAAAGGAGCTCAGAGAGGTAGAGTAACCTTCCCGCATGTGCACAGCTGGCGAGGGTGGACACAGACGTCCACCCGCAGGGATCGAGAGTATGGGGCCCGTGGGGCGGGGGCACCGAGAGAGGGCAGGGCTGTGCAGCCCCTTTGCCAAGGAAAGACCGAAGGCAGCCCAGGTGTGGACCTGCCTGGCCTCTGACCCCTGGTCACCCAGGCATCCGACAGAGCAGGGTTCCCGCTGCAACCGTCTTGCCGGTAAAGAGCCCAAAGAAATAAGGGCAGCGCCACCAGCCCCAGGCTCCCCAGCTTCCTTCCAACCCACAGGCCACCCTGTAACAGCCCAGCACCTGAGCCGAACTCACCACGAACACTCCCCCGGCAGACAGCAAGTCCCTGGTCTTTTGCTCGGAATCACAGGCCCCTCAGAGCCATCTGGATGGGGGTCCCACCTGTCATTCCCACCAGCTCCTGGCCCGGGCAGCAGCCCACCCAGGCCCCCAGGGCTGTGACACACGGCCCCCTTGGCCTGCCACCACTGTGACCTTGCCTTGACCCCTGTGTCTGATGCCACGGGGACATGGACGCACTTGGGGCAGGGCTTGGGCTGACCACCTTCCCTGGGGGCGGCAGTTGTTCTGGGGGGAGGGGGTTGTTTGCAAGGACCCCTGCTCCCCCAGGACCGCCCCCCAAAGCTACCCCTTTCAAGAGAGAAGAGAGTGCAGGTCACGCCCAGCTCAGGACACCCAACCTCTGGCCGAGCCATTCCAACAAGGCTCTGAATTCTCCCCCAGACCAAATACAGGTTCCTCACACACTGGGCAGCTCGGGTCTCAGAGCCCAACCCCACAGACACTGCTCAGCCCTTTCTGTCACCACTTTCTGAATGGGGTGGCCTGGGTCCAAATCTGACCTGGCCTAGGAGCCCCTGCCCTCTTGTCCTGGCCCCAGCAGGAGCTCGTTCCCAGAGCTCCTACCTGGGGGCTCGTGTCCAGCTGAGCTCTGGACACAGAGAACAGGCTGGTGGGCCGGGTCATGAGGGAGCTTGGGTTGGGGCACCGACTAGGCAGGTGCTGGCAGGAGGAGGCCGCTGGGTCCACACTTGTGTCAGCAGCCGTGGCACGGGCTCCAGAATCCCCCTCTGCCAGGCAGTGAGCTGAGGCCTGAGCCCAGGTCGGGCTCCGCGGGCCCTTGTCCTGAGGAGGTGCGTGTTCAGTGTCCCACCTGGCCTCAGGCGACAGCTTCTTCCTCCTGCTTCCGGAAGATTCATGTCCCCAGAGGAAGTGCACGTAAATCCTAAGAGCTGGGTGACGTGTGGCACATCCAATCAATGGCTCGTGACGGCCATAACTTTCAGCCTTCGGGAACCACCGGTGCGTCCAGGGGCCTCGCGATAGCCAGCTCCAGGAGGTGGACGTGCACCCCCGGAAACCAGGAGAAGCAAACAGCTGTTTGTTCCTGGATCTGGTGCCAGAGCTTCCTCCTGAGGGTCTGGGTTCAAGAGGAGAAAGCCAAGAGCTGGAAGGAGCGTGTGGACTCGGGAGGCCTCAGACCCTGCAGGAGAGTCCCAGCTTTTCTAGAACGTTCTTTCACATTCCAAAAGCCCAGCGTCCCTGTGCGGCCGACCCTTCTGCGGCCCCAGAACATTGCTCATCCATCGCGAGTGTCAGGCGCGTGCAGGACCGGCTTCCCGCGGCTTCCCTGCTGTGCTCCATCCCGTTGGCTTAAACCAACACCGGGCTCTGCCCATCGCAAACCAGAGGTGGCTCTGCCCACGCACGTCTGAAAATACGTCCTTCTGGGACCACTGCGGGCCCTGCATGACTGGCTTCCAGACCTTCTGATAGCGCTGTACTCCAGCCTCGCCCGGACACCTGGATGACAGCCCATCTGGAGAAGCCGCCTCCGAGACACTGCAGCCCGGGGGACTTTGCACCTTGGCGTCTCCCAAGGGGGAAAATAAATCACAGGTCAATTATCGGTTCTACGTGCAAACGTGCACACGTGCACATTTGTCTTTTATTCTCAACCCTTTTTAGTTATAGAAATAACCTGCATATTGACAGAATCATATTAACGCACTTCAACTTGACCCCGCTTATCGATAACTTGTTTGTTAGATGATCCTTAAAAATCGTAAGTGAAGGAAAAAGGGGTCATGGACCTCCAGCAATGGCTGCTCGACAGATGCAAGTTTGAAAGTCCAGAGACCCAAGGCTGGGATGCGGATGGGGCTGGGGTGATGCTGAAATGTGACGACTCTCTCCCACCCAGCCCCGCCCACCGTGAATCCCCTGGGATTTGGGCTCTTCTTGGGCTGTGAATTCCCACCCCTCCTACTGGGGCATGGGGTCACCTTTAATAACTGGAAGGTGGGCGGGTCAGAGGTGATCACCCCACATTTCAGCACAGAGTTGAATTTCAACTCCCATAACAATGTCAGGGTAGTGCTTTCCAGGGACAGAGAAGTGACACAATGTGAAACGGCAGCCACCAGTGGTCCCTGTGCCCATGGGGGCGATGACCGGGGGGACAGCAGGCCTTTCCCCATCAAACTCTGGCCTTGTCTGATCCTCAGCCTTTAATTATTCCACGGATTCACTCTGCAAACCCTGGAGGGCCCTCTCACTTCGGGGATCGCAAACGTCTAAGCCAGACGTACACTGTTTCGAATCCAGATTATAATACTGTAGCAGTGACAGTAGTGACAGCCCACTGTCAGCCCTGCGGGAGGCGCACTAACCTCTACTAATCCCCACTTGCCAGCTAAGCTCAGAGAGGTTGAGCTGCTCACCTGGCGTCACACAGCTGGGAAGAGGCCGAGCTGGGATTCCAACCAGGCCGCACTTGAGCCATTAGGCTGCGCGGCCTCCACAGATCTGGCTCCATCTGGGGAGCGGGTCGGGGGCGGGCATCGTGAGGAGGAGGGAGGGAAGGATGATGAGAAAGGGACCTGGGCTTTGTCTCCTACAAAGGATGCTTCAAATCTGGGGGGAGGGGCCAGCCCTGCAGAGCCCGAGTGCCTGGGCTTTGGTCACAGCTGCCGTGCTAACTCGAGACCACTGTGCGTGGGGTCGGTAGGAGGTGGGGAGCCGCCCAGCAAGAGCTCACACTTTCCTAATGGGGCCCAATTACAGCAACAGCTGTGTGGAGGAATTCCGCACTGATCCGCTGTGAAAAATGGGCAGCCTTTGGAATCTTAGAGCATCCTTGCAACTGCCATGCAGCCAGGAGCCCCCAGGGCCCGGATCTGCTCTCTGGGGGGCAGGTTGAACCAGCAGAGCTGGGCCAGGCCACCCACTCCCACTCCGGCTCAAATTTCCAAGCAAACCCCATGCCGCCCCCAACCCCGCTTCTGCTTTTCCAGCTCAGGGTCGGGCACGTTGGGGATGAGGGAACTCGGGAGGACGTCCCAGACTAGGGCGGGCCCGTGGCTCAGGCCGCCTGCCCTGGGCACGCCTGTCAGGGCTTCCCGGCCAATATGGGGTGTCCGCTGGACCCTCCTTCCTCAGGGGCCTTGGCAGGGCAGGAGGGGGCACAGGGCAGCACAGAGAACCCCAGTCCAGAGCCGGCTCTCCCACCCTCCGTACCCGTGTGCCCCTGCTAACCAGCCTTGAATTGCTCACCTGAGAAAAGGGGGGCACACACGTCGGAGGCTGGCGCTGTCCACGGCACCCCCTCCTGGGGCGGGGGAAAGGGGAATAGCCTACAGTCAGGGTGCTCAGAAGCCACAGTAGGGAGGAAGAGGGCTACCTTGGCCTCTGGCAGGGTCGGCGGGGCAAATCTAGCCTGTGGCCTGTGTCCATGTGGCCTGTGAGCTACGAGGGCTGTTACATGTTTAAAGAGTTGTGAAAATAAAGAATATGCAACAGGGATCGCTTGTGGCACAAAAAGCCTGCCATGTGTACTGTCTGGTTCTCTGCAGAAGCAGCATGTGGCCCCCCCAGCCCAGGGCGGACACCGCCACCAGAGGAGGAGGTGGGAGGTCTCGTGTTCTTGGAAATGCGGGCACGATGCCTCCTGAACCCTCTGTGGGCACGGAGGACGGGGTGGGCAGAGACGGCTCCCCGTCCCAGGGCAGCTTTGCTCAGTGGCCAAGAGACGGGGCAGCCAGCAAGCCGGGTTCCCAGAACACCTGATCCCGGGAACAGCTGCCGCGCCCGCCCGGCCCCCCGCCCAGAGCGCATTCTCAGCTGCAGCCTCCTGCCGGGAAGAGATGGTGTGAAATTGGAAGCAGTTTGAAACCGCTCCGTGCCTTGTCTTTCTTTCCTTTCCTGTTTGTTCTCCAACAAGAAGTGCTCAAAGTTGTCATGAAGGAAATCTCCAAACACCCATTGGGATGTCCACCTCAAGCCCCTCAACATCCCGGTGAGACCCCTCAGGTGGGGAGACCCTTCCCAGGGGGCAGGTCTGGTGGCCGAGAGGCCCTGGTTCATTGAGGTTCCGGCCTGGGGGACCCGGAGCGTGAGGGTGGGGGACACATCTTCATGACACTGGGGGACCTGGGCGCCCTCGCCAGCGCCTTCTGGAGAGCCCCCTGGCTCATCAGGAATGGGCCGCAGGTTGTCATGGAGGCCGTCCTGGCTCTCGAGACCTCAGCTAGGGAGCTTGGTGCCCGAAACTGTCCTCTGCCGAGTTCACTTTAGCACGACGCTGGAGGGACCCAAGGATGTGCCTGTGTCACCTTGGGCCACAGTGACACCCCCAGAAGCGCAGAGAGTGACACACAGACACCAAAAGCACCTGCTGACCGTCCTGACTTCTGCACAGAGTGATTTTACGCTGCGTCCCCTCTTTCTAACGAGTCGCCAGCGTGCGAGAGGTCACGTCAGTGCAGAGAGCACAAGTCACTCCCCTCTGGCCCCCGCCCGAGGTCTGAGATCTGAGGTCTGGATCCCACTGCTCTCCTGAGAGCCGGCGTCCAGCAGCCAAAAACCTCAGGACACGTGCACACCCCTGCTGCCTTCCTTCCTCTTTGTAGTCCTGAAAGCAAAGCAAGAGCTTCTTCAATCCTCCTCTGGTTTTCCTGCAACTGCCAGAGGTAAGAATGGGCAGCTGGAGCCCAGTCCACAGACCCTGGAGGAGCGGCGTGGGAACAGGCCCCCATCAGACCTGTAGCAGGAGTGGCTGCAGGCTCGGGCCACGTGGGGGGAGCTGGGGTGACACTCTGGTGCTCGCTGCCATGCCTGTCACTTTAACATGACAAGTCACCCTCTGCCTGCGGGATGGACTCAGAAAACCGACCCCCATTAGCGCCAGAGGTAGAGTGGGCACAGGGGCATGCGTGTCCCCAGGGCCGTCTGGAGGGGGGTCGGGAGGGTGCCTGGGGACCCCGCGGGCTATGAGCCTCTCCGGTCCTGCCCCACAGCTCTGAGCTGGTCTGCAGGCCGTCGGCGCTGCCAGGGAAGACTGTCCACGCAGCCCGTGCCTGGGACAACATGGCCTCAGGGATACATTGACCGCGTTCACAGAAATATTCTTGGGGCCAGACGGATTTTTAAAACTGTATTCTTGGGCCTGGGAGATTTTGTGCGGCAGCATATAATTGATTTGCTTTTTCCAAAGACTGAGAAGAGAGCTGAGGTCTGCCGGGCGGCGAACCACACAAGGTCTGTGCGAGTACCGCCCGTGGGGGGCAGGGGGCGAGGGCAGCGTGTCCCACACCTGGAGAGAGACAGGCAGAGACGGGGGAGATAAAGAGTCAGAGACAGAGAGAGACAGAAGGAGAGAGAGAGGTGGAGGGGACAGAGACAGAGAGAGATGGGGGGAGAGACACAGAGAGCACAAGCAGCCCCTGGAGACCCCTCCCGGCAGGGGCCCGGGAGAACCGGGTTAAGCTGAGTGGGGAGGGCACGGGGACAGAGAAGGGGGTCCCCCCGGCAGAGCTCAGCAGGCCTGCACCGCGGAGGTGGACGGCTCCTGGACAAAGACCACCTGAGCTCATCAGACACGAGCATCACACCGGCACGTGTGCACAGCCTCAGCTGGGCCTGTGGCTTGGCCGCTGGGCCAGCCTCCACCTCTCAGCACTTGGGGCGGAGAGCGAGATGGGGCCCCATGTTGGGTGCCTCACTGCTCCTCCTGGAGGGCCTCGCCCCTGCCCCTGGCCCCCGGCCGGCTGGGCAAGCCCTGCATCCTCACGCCCTCCATTTTTGCTTAGTTGGTTTGGTCTAACGGTCTCGATTACGGCACATTTGTGAACTTAAAAGACAGATTCCTCTGAGTGGAGGCTGCCCGGCCCCGCAGAGTCAGCCAGCAGACGCAAGCAGACTTCTGGGCCATTTTCCTCCCCCAGTTCCACACCCGAAGCAAACATATCTGCGTGCCCTGGTCGGTTCGCTTTCCCTCCCTAGACACCCTGTGCTTTTCCAGGTTTCTGCGCCTGGGAGAGGCCCTCGGATTTGGACAGATGCCCCCCTCAGGACTCTTTAGAGGAGGGACATCCCTGCGGATGGAATCGGTGATACCAGCTGACGGGGGCAGCCTCGTGGCAGGTGATTCGTTCTTGTCTGGTTTTCTTGTATCAGAAAAAAGGTTTACTTGTATGAAACGATAAAACTTGGGATACAGCAAGGAGGCCCCATCTCAAAACAGAGGACCGGACAAGTAATAAACTTGACCCCTGGGTGCCTGTGCGGGGGCGGGGGCCAGGACGGCGCGCCAGCCCCAAAGCCGACCGCAGAGCAGCACCTGCCCCCAGAACCCCGGGGCGGGCAGCCCGCTGGAGGAAACTCTCCACAGCCAGCAAGGGAATCTGGCCTCTGCGTCTCACCCAGTCAGGTCCCAGAGCTGGGCCCTGAGTCCCCGATCCTGGGGTCCGATTTTGGGCGCACGGGTCCTGATTTCCTTCTGGCACTGGCCATGAGCGGGCACGGCAGGGCTGGCCACGGCCATGTCCCTGCTCTCTGGGCTGTCTGCTCTCGGAGCCCCTCCACTCAGCAGCTCATGCCTGAAAGACACCACAATCTTTTTACCCAATTTTCCAGCTGAGTTGACTGAGGCCTGTGAAGGTCAAGGAGCTTGCCCGGGGTCACTGAGTAACACAGCTAAGCCTCTGGCCTCAGGACAAGGATGCGGGACTCTGGTTCCTGCTCCTGATCGCTTCACCGAAGACTCTTCCATAAATAATAGAAATAACAGGGCTTCGCTTTTCGTCGGAGGATGAACTCCCCAAAGCACCACCAGGGCTGTGGCCAGCACACACTGCCAAGCCCTCGTGGGGTGCAAGTGGGCGCAGGCATTAGTTCGTCGCAGCCGTCCAAAGGCCTGGAAAGAGAGTCTGACGCTCGGTCCATGCAACAGGGGCTGATGAGTCACCACTGACAGTTATTAGCCTATTATTAGACGTATGAATTGCCTCTTTCATACCACATGCCTATCCTTCAAGTGCTTTATTAACTAACATTAACCAACCCAATTAGCAAAAGACACTGTATTTGTGTAATTAGTAACTTGAGGCTTTATTCTGTCTTGCTCTTAAAGAGAAAAGGCATTGGATGCTGATTAGCTTACACTGTACAATTAGAGAAGAGGTCGGGGCTCAGACGGAACGCTCGGATCCCTGGGGTCCCGTTAAGGTACCCGGCCCTCCAAAGACCCGCGGGGGTTTATGCTTGTGGTGTTTACGCGTCTCCAATTGCTTCCTCTCGCATCCAAGCCCCTCCCTGCTGTTGGCATGGCCTTCAACGTGAGGAAGGGGAAATATTTATTTTTATTATAAACGTAGAGGCCCAAGCAGTGAGGAACCTTGTTATTAAACCCTCCAAGCCCAGTTCTGCAGAAAAGCTCAAAATCCAACCTTGAGTATTGATTGCAAGGTTTTTTTTTCCTAATCGGACGCCAACGCCAAGAGGAACTCAGTGGGGAAAGATGTGTCGGGGCCGGCCCTGGAGGGCAGCTCCTCTGTTTGCGTCTCTGAGCGAACAGGCCGGTTTCAGAGGGGCCAGATGTTCTAGCTAAGAGCTGCAGGCTGCAGGCTGCGTGTGTGCACGCCACTCAGGACTTGAGAACCGGGCTCTCATCCCGTCTGAGTGATCGGGCTGCAGGGGGTTCACCAAGAGGGCCCCGTGTTGGAAGTGACCATGGTGCATGGGCCAGGGGCCCTTCTGCACTACCCATGGGAGCTCCAAACTCCATTTTTTTCACTTATTTTCTTTTAAGATTTTTTTTTTGATGGAAACCATTTTTATAGTCTTTATTGAATTTGTTACAGTATTGCTTCTGTTTTATGTTTTGGTTCTTTGGTTGCGAGGCATGTGGGGTCTCAGCTCCCCGATCGAACCCACACCCCCTGTGTTGGAAGGCGAAGTCTTAACCACTGGACCGCCAGGGAAGTCCTCTCAAACTTTAGTAGTTTGTGAACCTGCAGAGCAAGCTCTGTGGCTCTGAGTAACTGCCCCACTAGCTTTTCTTTTATTTGTATTTATTTACTAGGCGTGCCGGAAAACTCATAACCGGGGGTTGCTCGGACCATCTTCCCGCTGACCACCCTCGAGTTCTGGACGGGAAGGAACATGGCCTCTGCCTTCCTTCCCGGCACCTGAGCCACCTGAAAGAGGGAGCTGGTGTTTCACCAAAGCATCCTTGAACCTGCCCAGCTGACCGGCACCGCCCACACCCCCAGGCCGAGCCATCTTGAACATAGCCGCGTCAGTGATCCAGGCTGGCTGTCCTGTCACCCCTGGAGCACAGAGAAAGGCAAACCTCTCGCACCAAATTCCATTGTTCGACAGAGGCGACAGTCACCTTGCAGGGCCTGGCGGTGCGTGCGGCCCGGCTGCCCTGCCCACACGTCTGGCTGCCCCAGGAGCTCTGTCCCGGGATCCGACACTTCTGGGGGCGGAGCTGGATTTCCTGCTTGCAACCCAGATGCTCGGGCAGCGAGCAGACCTCCCTGACTTCATTCCAGGGCCCGTTTTAGAGGGACGGAGCCTTTTTTCAACTCCGTCAAAGTAGGATTCTCAGGCCTTTTTCATTTTTTTTTTCCATTACTTCTCAAAATGAAGTTCAAACGCTTTAAGTCTGAAAGGCTCATCTCTTTTCTGGTCATCCTTGCTTTTATTCTCTGCTGCCTGTTCTCATGCACTTGCGCGCACACATGCGCACACGCGCACAGACACACACGGACTATCTGCCCATCACAGGCAGGTGGGCACGAGTCCGCCGGGTGCTCACGGAAGGCAGGACAGACGAGGAGACCTGGGTGCAAACACTGCAGAAACCTCTTCAAAATATTTGGGTTTGTCAAAATCCCAAACCGCTGTTGCCAGGCACTTTTCCCGCTAGTGTTTGAGCCCTCGGGTATTTTAAAGGAAATGAAATCCGTGTGTTTCTGATTTATTTATACTTAACTCATCAAAATGCTGTTTTAAAGCACTATTTTGTGTCCAAAATGCCCTTTATGCCTTTTTTCCCTTCCAAACGAAAAGCCGTGTTTTGCCAAGTGTATATGACCTTAAACGCTAACATATTCAAGGCTCTTTCGAAAATCAAGCTCGTGAAGTCCAAACAGACCTGAACTGGAACCGACGCCCACTGCCCCCAGACACCCAGCTCCGGATGGGCAGGCGACACCTTTGGCCCCCTGCTTTTAGCTCTGTGGCTCTGCCCCAAGCAGGGGGTCCACCTGTCCCCACCATTGGAGTCCGCTGGTGCTGTGTCCAGTGGGAAATGAGCAAATTTCCCAGAGACGAGAATCCCCAGTTCTGGGGTTTTACAGGTCCTCCCAGAGCTCTAGCTGGCCCAGCTCAAGGTCACCTTGAGTGTGGCTGCTTGCCCCGAGGACAAGGCGGCAAATGCTCCTCCCGGGAGAGGCGGGGGCTCCTTGGTCCTGTGGACCCCCAAGTGCCGTTTACCCACTCGTCAGGGTAACTCCTCTGCCTTACCGCCCCCCCCTTGGACCTGCTGAGTGCAGGCAGCCAGGTGAGCACACAGTTCTGATGCCGGTTTAAACCACTTCAGACCAGGACAATATTTTCTCTCCACTAAGAGAAGAAAAAGGTGGCGGTGTCAGCCCTGAGCGGGTGCAGGAGGGGAGGGAACAGAGTCCCCCTTGCCGGCTGGGTCACTCAGAGGGGGACAAGCTCAGGCCTCCCGAGGGATAAACAGACGCAGTGCTAGCCACACTGTCCCCTGACCTCTAACGCGGGGCTCAAGGCTTGTGCTTTGGGTGTGAGAGATTCTATTTCTGGCCGATTTCATGCAATGGAGTTCAATTATGAATTTGATTGCTTTGTTTTGTGCACGATATAAAATCCTCTATCCTCACAGCATTTAATTGTGTTCCCTGGCGGATTTGGTATTCATCATGGCCCTGCTGTCCCCAGCCCCAAAGATAAACCATCCAAGGGGCCATAAATGTCCACTCTGATTATTGATGCTTTCAGGGAAATTGATTATCTATTTGAGGGGCGGAGCAGGCTGATGTATGACTGCCTCTTTCCCGCACACGAGAGCTTCCCTGAAAGACAAATCTCTTGATTGGTGCGATGGATTTTCTGTTATATTTAACATTTTCCAAAGTGATGCCGTTTTATCTTAATATTTGGAAAAGGAGGTACAGCTTCTGACGGAGCCGGGAATTCTCCGCCCTCTGCTCGCGGCATTTAAAGTTGAGAAACGCAATGAGACAACACCCCAGAGCCTGGTGGGGGTGAGAGGTGCTGCTTCCTTATTCTGGTTGCACATCCTCTGTCCTACGGCCGCGGCTGAGCGCCGGGGCCCACGTGACATTCGCATCACACCTGTGATTTACTGAGACATGTGTTCCCGGGGTTGTGACATTAGTGTGTGGTCCGAATATTCAGAATTCATGGAGTCTTTTCCTGCAACCCATGGGAAGAAAAGCAGGCTTTGGAAGAGTTTAATGGGATCCAAAGGAAAAAAAAATCCAAGCAATTTTATTCTAGATTCAACACCACGTACTTTGATGGCCAGAATGGCTTTCTACCTTTTGTCATAATTTTTAAAAATGCGTAGGGGAGGAGAGTGAGGTGCTCACACACCTGTGCGGGGAGGTGCCGCCCGCTGGGCTGGGAAGGAGCCGAGTCCAGAGATGAACTTCGGCTCATCAGCATCGCTTCTATTAGTCAAAAGATAACAGGTGTTATAAACGCGAGAAACGTTTGCCTCCGCGAAAATCAATAGTGACTCCATAATCAACATTGTGATTAGCTGTACCCTGGTCACGATTAGCCCAGGCTGTGTTCATGCGATAATTCCCTAACGGCAGAAAGAGGCCTTTATTTTGGCAGCGGCAGAGGCGGGGGATGGGGGTCATTTTAGCCTCATCCTGGCCCTCAGCAGATGCAGCGCACCTGTGGGCAGGTGGTCCCACTGCGGACGCCCGGCTCACACTCACTCCTGGGAGTCCTGGAGCTGTGCCTTCCATGGCTGATCTGAACGCCCCTCAGGCCTCCCTGGGCCTCTCTGAGAGTAGCCAGCCCCAGGCATTGCTGGCAGGGTGGGCAAGCTGCACACTTTCTCCAGTCCCCTTTGGATGCAAAATGCCTCATCTTCGGGGTTTGGAAACCACCAGTTGAGGAATCACAGGTGGGGGCACCTGAAGGCACAGAACTGGCAGTGGCCACGGTGCTGAGGGCTGAGCTCTGGTTCTCACTCCCAACCCAAGGCCCCACCCTGGAAACACCCAAAGACTTTGCAAAATGCCGGTGCCTGGGCCCACCCCCGTCTCATGAATGTCATGGGTGTGGGCCAGGAGGGCGCGGGCATCGCAGTTTGTGAAAGCTCCCGGGTGATTCTGGAGTGCGGCCAGGGCGAGAGCAGTCCCAGCCCTGCACGGGGTCTGGGAGCACGGAGGCTTGGCGGGGGTCTAGAACATCCCAGCAGGCTCCACCATCTGAAGCCCACCAAGAAAGGAGGGATGGTGGACGGCGGGCTGAGAGCTCCCACCTCTCATGGCGGAGAGAAGGAGGGAGAGCTTCTCAGAAGAAAGAGGAACCCAAGCATTGGGCCTGCGTGGAGCCTTGGGAAATGCATCCCAGGCCAGGACTGCCTGAGCAGCGGCCGGCAGGCTGGGGGCCAGATCGTCCCTGCGGGCAGCGAGGTCTGTTGTTCTCGGTTCTTCCACCGGGCTACTTGCTTTGTGGAGGGTGGGCCCCATGGGACCTGAGTGCAAGGTCATGGCGCCTGACGCTGAGGTTGGCCCTGTGGGTGCCTCTTCCCTCCCCACCTGGGGCACAAGCACCAGGCCCGCAGGCCCCTGTCGGGGAGCAGTGAGTTCCCTGCCACCCAGAGCAGACCCTGGGGTCCAGGGAACAGAAGCGTGAGAAGCCATCATCACGAAGTTTCCTGTGCTGTCCTGTCCCCTGACAGGCTTTCCCGCACAGATTTCTCCACACCACGAAAACTCAGAGAGGGGGTCCCGGGTGCTGAGCCTCAGAATGAGAGGAGAGTGATTCTCCATGAGGGACTCACGTGTGCATGCGTGCACATGCGTGTGTGTGCGTGTGGGTGCATGCCTGTGCTTTGTGTGCATGTGCACACACGTGTGTCCCTGCTACACCTGTGAGCACACGTGCATGTCACGTGAGCTCAGGCTCCGGCCGGCTCAGGGCCTAGTGCGAAGGGGCCGGATGCACATCGCCCATCCTGCCTCTGTTCCTTGGGAAGAGCGCTGTGTGCATTGTGCATCTGAGGCTAGGCTTTTTCATGATTGATGGCCTGAGCAGTAACTCTTTATTTTTAGTGAAGAAAATACAGTGCTTATAGACTGGGTCCACTCGGTACAAAGGGGTCCCACAATGCAGGCTCGGGCATTCTTCCCTTATTTGCACAAAGACCATGCATCCAGGCAGCTCTTTGCATCTTGCAAAAAAAAAGTTCCACATACATTATCCAGTTTGATTGTCCCTCTTAGGCTGTGAGGCAGCTCAGCGAGGTTAAGTGACTTGACTGAGGTCACACAGCAGTAGAATGCACCAGTGCCTGGGGAAACCGAGTCCAGGCCTCTGCTTCCGTCAGCCAGAGGCTGTTTCCCTAAGGTCAGAGTGAGGCAGAGGCAGTGGGGCCCTGCTGGGACTTTCTCCAATGTCTCCTTCTATCCTAGTGTTGCACACGGTGGTCTAAAGCAGCGGCCATTCCAGGGCCGGCCCCTGCCTGAGCCGTCACCACTGTCCACCTAATGGACCTCTGGCCTGTAAGATGCTGCTCCCCAGACAGTGTCCTGACCGCAGGGGTCCAGCGTCCTGGTGCAGCGTGGGTGCTCAAACTGTGGAGTGCGGAGTGGCTGCCGGGTGCTGCCTTTGCTGGGATCGTGGTGGTTTTCCCAGGGCTGGGCCGGGTCGGGCTAGCTGTCCTTTCTCGCCCAGGCAGCCTGTCTCTAAGAGGTCTCAGCAAGGATCTCCTCCATGCAGGGCAGAGCATCGGCCTCCGGGGAGGTGAGCAGACGGCCTCCAGGCCTCCAGACCGCTTGCATCTCTGTGCTTCTGTTTGCCCGGCTGTAGCAGCACTCCGTCCACTGGAACAGCTTCGAGGCTGGGCCCTTCTAGACCATTCCAAAGTTCACCATCCACCTGGCCTTTCAGGTGGAGGAGCACCACGGGCAGCCAAGGTGGGCAGCAAGACCTGAGGCCGACAGTGCGGCTTGCTCAGCCAGAGGCAGCTGGTGCAGCTCCAGAGTCGTCCCAGGCCCTGGTGACCTGGTCCAATGCCCACCGAGTGGACCAGGGGCGGAGGACACCAGGGAAGGCCTGTTGGCACCTCCTGGATGGGCCCTGCAGGTGTGTCTGAGCCAGCTCAGGCCATGAGCTGCCCCAGCTGATGGCTAAGGTGCCGAGGCCTGGCTCCACATGTGTGAGCCGACGGGGGTGATGGGCAGGATCTAGAGCCTGGACGCACGGAAGGTCCTCGGATGGAGAGCCGGCGCAGGCTGGGCTCCGAACAAAGTGCCTGCACCGCCCCCCCTTCTCCCGTGGGTACTGGGGATCGTCTGTGCAAGGTGGGGCTCCGAGATGCAGGCAAGCTTGTCCTGCAGAGGACAAGTCCGCCGCAGGCTCTCGCTGTCCGAGGTTACATGGTCAATGGTTTTCAGGAGAGGTTCATTATTACCTCGGTGCCGAACATCTGTGGCCGGCACGGCCCCCTCGCCGGGTCCCCAGGGAGCCCCCATCCATCTGGATCCTTATTCTACACCGACCTCATGGATCCCGAGGTCCTCGAGCTCCAAGGGGGTTGGCTGTTCCGGGTCCTAAGGCTCACCCACATCAGGGAGATGGTTCCCAAGATTCCAGGGGGAGCCCCCCACCTCCCCCACGTCCCACATCAGCAGTTGAGGGCAAAGCCGGGTACGAGTCGAGGGTGGTGGGTTACGGCGCTCTGGCCGGCAGCGTCGAGCTGGCCCCTCTCCCGGGCCCGTTCAGTTATTAACCCTCGTAGGACATTATCTTGCACCGAATCTCCCGGGTGCAGAGCTGTGGCCGGGCTCTGGGAGAATGTTATCGTCCTGTTCCCGAGCACCGCAGACAGGCCTGGGTGATCATTAACCCGGCTCCTGATTCCCTCTGTTCTGAAGATGAGCCTGCCGCTCCCGGCCAGCCCCTGCCCTCTCCTCCCACGCTTGGACCCCTTCCCCCGCCCCAGCTCCGAGGGGAAAGAATGGGAAAGCAGGTCCTCCGGGAGCTGGCACGGCAGACAATGGGTGTCTTGTGTGAGTAATTTAGCGCTGTGGCCAGTCAATCTGGTTTCTGGGCCCGCTGCCCTGACCCTCTTTAGAGAGGCTCGCTCTCCCCGGCACAGTGTGAAACATTTCCTTTCACTACACTGACACTCTGCAGATTGAGACATCAGCCTGGTCCAACTGCAGCAAATTAGCAATTTTTCTTTTGCTAATTGGAAATAAAAATGTTTGCTGAGGGAGCCGTTCGTCGGCATGCGGCTTTCGGTTTCTGTGCACCAGAAGGGCAGCGTTGAAAACGCGTCCCGAGAGGCTGCCCACCCCGGGGTGCCCCTCACCGCAAATCCTCGGGGGCCTCAGGGCTGCGGTGCGTGGACACGCCCCTCCCTGGCAGCTCACCTGGGACCTGGGCATCCCTCGCATCCCGGACCCGTGCCCTGGAGGAGCCGGGCCCTGGGGCTGCTGCCCCCACTTCAGAAAACCATTAGAATTGGGCAGGTTGCAAAGCTGTCAGGTGAGAAAGCCCTTTGCCGGGAGGAGGAAAGCAGAAAATCAGGGGTGAAGAGCCAGGCAGCCTGCACCGTTCCTAAGCACCCAGCACACCCCGAGAAAGCCAGCTGGGTTATCTGATTTCTGAATAAGTGTGCAGAGGACGGCACGCCCTTGCCCCGCCATGCACCCGGGAAACGCCGTCCTCCGGCCTCCAGGGGACTTGTAGCTTCAGCCCCCCTCAGTTCCAAGGGTGGAAAAGAGCCGGCGCTTAGGTAGAAGGGGACGGACGGAGACTGCTGCCGGGGTGGAGAGAAAAGGAGGCCTCTTCTGCGGATTGGAAGAAAGAAAGAAGAGCCTCAGGGAAGGCCCAGAGCATCCCTTGCCGAGGAAAGTGGTCCAGGACCTTCGGATCGAGCGAGGCGATTTGGGAATCTGCGTATAAACGGACCCCCCCGCCCCCCGAGGCACCCGCATGCCTTGTGCCCGTGCACGCATGTGAGCCTCAGGGCGGCCGCGTGCACGAGTGCGTGCTGTGGACCGGTGTCCAGCCTCTGGGATCCACGGTGACCCCGGATCCCCCGCAGTCCCCAGGGTCTCTCAGGAATCAGGCTGTCGGGCCAGCGCCTAAAGGGTTACCGTGTTCCCCCTCCCTGTTTTTCTGATAAAGCATTTGACAGCCATGCCTAATAATTCTTTCTGCTGGGTTTTTTTTCTTGATGTCTTTATGTGAATATGAAGCCAGAATGAAAGGCTTTGGGGGACCCCCACGAGAGAGGAAAAGCATGAAACAGGGGGGAAGAAAGACGGTGCGGGGGGCTCCCTGCCGTGAGCCAGGCATCTCCTTTGGCAACCCGCGACTTGGCTTCAGAGGTCCTTTGTAAGTGGAAGCGAGTCTTCTTCACTGGGCCACGACAATAGGTGTTTTGTCAGAGGGGGCCGGGTGAGGGAATCGCGGCTGCAAGGGGCTAGCCCCCGGGGCCTGCAGATGTTGGACGAGGGATGATTTATTGCTCCAGTGTCCTCAGTGGCATTTGGCTACCTTCCCAGACCCCAACGTCGGTGACGGAGGAGGGAGGAAGGCGAGGGGGAGTGGGGACAGGGCAGCATGGCTGAGGGGCCCCCTGACACCTTGGCTGGGGGGGGACAGCAGCATGCCGGTACTTCAGGGCAGAGGAGAGGGCAACCCAACCAGTCCCGAACGAGCTTACAGAGAACTTGAGGAAGCCAGGCTGAGGCTCTCAAGAACATTCCCACGTTTAAAAAAAAAAAAAAAAAAAAAAAAAAAAAAAAAGCTGCACGGGACGCGGCGACAGAGGAGCCACGACTTGGGTGTAAACGGTTTGCTCTCAGAAGCCACCGGCCTGGCCGCGGTGGCTGGCGCCCCGTCCACTTCCTGCACTGATGCGGTACCAGCCGCGTCCTCGCCCGGTTCCCCAGTGGCCGCCTGTGTTCCGGCAGCCAACAGCTGGCGTCAGTTTCACCCGAGCAAGGAGCAGAGAGCAGCGGTTCTCCTTGGGTTCTGACCGGGCCCAAACCCGAGAGGCCGTAAACCCAAGTCCAACCAGGAGGGCTGTGCCCATGGGGCCCCCGCTCCCAGCCCAGACCAAGTAAGTCTGGAGGAGGCGGGCAGGGGCAGCCCGGCAGCCTCGGCATGGTTTCCCGAACCAGGAGCCTCTGAGCCGCCTGTGTGTCCCCATCGCCACACCCGCCCAACCCCCATGCCAGACCCCGCTGAGCTGGCACGCCGGACACCGAGCCAAGGAGGCTCTGGGTTGTTGCCAGGGAAAATAAATTGCTGCCGGACAACTCACTCACAACCGAAAACCGCAGCTTCCTCGTGGAATCCCGCGTGGGGGAGAATTCCATTTTGGGCCTCATCCCGTTTTGGAAGGAGTTTTGAAAATACCAAAACTTGGATCGAGGAGCCCTGCGGGGGGATGTTACATAAAAACATCGTCATCCCTGGTCCAGGGCTGGGTGTTCTACCTCCCTCTGACCTCGCAGCACCCCAGCCGGGAGCGGCGTTGGACACCGAGTTTCATTATATGTGCTGGAGCCAGCACGATCCCGGGTGGTGGGTTCGGGCCGTCAGGGGCAGCAGGGGCCCCCGGAAGGGACGGGGAGGGGCCAGGAGGCAGGGTGGGTGGCGGGTACGGCGGACGGTGGGCGCTCGTCGCCGGACCGGCCGTCAGCAATCTGTCAGCTCCAGTGTGCTGTTGACAGCCCGGCGGCCACAGTCCCACCCTCTGCGACATCAAGAACTATTTAAACGTCTTTAGCCTCAGGTTCGGGCCCGGGCCTTCGTTCCACGAGGCCAGACACGGCCTAACGACAGTGTGGACCGTGGCTCCTCTTCCAGGTCCCGGGACACGCAGAGACTCCCACCTACACGGTCTGCGACAGGCACGCAGTCCGCCCACCTAGGCCGGGTCCAGCAGGGAGAGCCACCCTGGAGCCCCGCTGGGCCACACGGCACTCTGAAACCCACGGGTTCCTGGATGGAGCATGCCGGGCATGTCTCCTCCAGGTGGGCTGTCGCTTGGAGAGGCTTCAGTGCTCCTTCCGAGGAGGGGGCCCGGGCTGCAGGAACCCACACGCACTCTCTGAGTGGCCGTCGCCATCCGGCTCTCAGCCCGTGGCACTGATGTGTCACCGCGCTGGCACGGACGTGAGAACCACTCTGGGCTTTTTTGTTCACTGGACAGTATTTGGACACAGCCCGTCCAGCGTCTTGAGGGCCTGGCAACTGCCACATCAGCATAAATATCCCCCCCGACTTTTCCCTGGGATATGCAGACACATTTTTCCCATGGAAAGAGAGTGTGGCCTTTGTGAGGGGGGCACGGCCAGCCCGGATTACAGTAAAGATTAATCCCAAACAAGAGACAAGCAAAATAGACAAAGAGCATCATACACTTCACTTTTCAATGGATGTTTTCATAAATGTATGAATAATTTAAATTATCATTGCCGAGTATTTATTCGAGTGTTTCAGGGGGAAAAATGCCTCCTCTTTTTTCTCCCTCGATTCTTTTCATTTTTGTCTCATCTCTTTTATGTGCTGCATAGGCTGTTTTCTTGCCATCTGAATCGGGCCGGGACAATGGGATGTATGAGGCTGAAGGGCCGCGGAAGAATGCCGCCCTTGTTGGCGATGCCGTGCTTGACGTTGATTAATGAGGGTGCAGACACGGGCAGAATCTCTGAGAGCCCAGGGGAGATCCGAGGGCCCGAGGGCGCCCCAAGGCGCAGGGCAGGGCGGGCCGGAGAAGGCCACGGCCATCCCTCCACGCCCAGTGGGAAAAGGCCGCGGGGGGAACCCAGCACCGGAGGGTCCTCTGAGGACAGGGCACCGGGAGGGAGCCCAGGTCCTCCATCTGCTTGGGGATGGAGAGCAAGCCAACATCAATGTGCTGGGGACACCGGGCCGTGCAGCCAACCTGCCCTTGCCAGCCAGCTCCCACCCTCTCAGACATGCTGTCCCCCACCTAAGGGGAGCTGGCCCGGAGAGCGTGCCTCCGAAGGGGTCACAGTGGACCGTGGCCACGGCTAGGCCTTGATGAGCTTCCACGAGATGCGCACTTTCTCCCTGATGCGGTCCACGCATACCTGCCAACCCCAAATCGGGTCTGGCCTCTTCTGTTCTATTCCACTTCACCCCAGTCCATCCCCTCCTGCCCTGTTTATCTACTTATTTTTGTAATAGGAAACAACCCCTGCACCTGACTCCTCGACCGTGAGCTCAGGACGCACCATCAGGACCAATGGAGGCGACGGTCAGCAGACGGGATGGTGTCTTTGTGTGGCCTCGTGATGACAGCCCAGTCGGCTGAAATGAATACCTTCAACAACCCACTGTGTAATCCGTCTACACAGGCCCCGGGGCTTAGCTCTGCCGCAGCTGACCTCCCAGATTGAGGGCCCGAAGGGAAGGTCCAGGAGGCGGACACCCAGGGCGCCATGCCAGGATCTCCGCCGGTGAAAGGGCAGGTCTGCAGCAGAGCTTGGGCTGGGGTCCCCTTGGCCAAGGTCAAGATTGTTGCAACCCTCTCCCCGGCTGCGGCGTTTCTCTTGCCAGGGCCTGACACGCTATGCGGATGAAGAAAGAGCCTGGAGACAGCGCCCACCTCTGAAGATGCTCCCACTTCGGGGGCCACCGATCTGGCCTCTGCAGGATGGTGTCACGTGACTCCTGCCACGGCCTCGGGGCCCAGTGAGCCCGACTGGGGCTCCCGCTTTGGGAATCAGCTCCTAAAAGCCGCCGTTGCTCTAGGCTCCCTGACAAAGGCGTTGTTACTTAGACAGAGAGAGGTGGGGCTGGGAGTTGCCAGGTGTGGGCCCTCCTCAGGCCTAGAAGTTTCTGGTCTCTGTTGGACAGGAGAATGAAGAAGACGCCTATCTAGTAGGGAAACCACTTCCCCTGCTCATGCTCTCCCTTGGGAAGAAACATTTTACGGGGAAACGTTGTCACTGGGTGATGCTGGCCCCCCCGCCCCAGGGCCGGTTGTGCATCGCGCAGAAAAGGGGGCTGCGATGGCATGACCGTGGGCTCCAGACCAATGTGACCAAGTGACCACGAGACTCAGACACGTGCGCAGGCACAGCTCCCCTGGCCGTTCCGTTTGGCTCGCCGGCCACTCCCTCTGCTCTGCATGCTTCTGAATTAATGGACCGGGCGAGCGGCCTTGATAATGATCTGGAATCGCAGGATTAATGGGGGGCGGCGAGGTCGTGTGGGAGGGCGCCCGCCTGGCTTTGTGAGTCCTCGGTCTACAGCCTGGCTGTGACCTTGTTTGTGGGTGACCTCGGGTGGACACGGCGTCCCGGAAACCCCGCTTCCCCACCTGGACAGAGTGGATCCGATTGGGAGCTGCTCCGCCTCCTGGCGTCCTGGGGAAACACTAGGCTAGAACACGAGGTGCTTAGAGCACGCCACGGACCAGGCTCGCATGTAGCGACCCACACTTCGGCCCAGGCCATTCCTCCGACGTTCAGATGCCCGCTCCCTGAGGGAGGTGAGCACAGACTCCCTACAGGGGGCCTCACACCATCACCCTCCGAGCTGAACTGCAGGGCACCGCCGTGGCACACTTGTGGCTTCCCAGCCGGTGACAGCCCTGAGTGGCAAATTACAGCCATCACAATTTTATAATTATAGCGGCTGACGACCGGGGCCCTGCCCCATGCCCCCCAGCAAAGTATGGGGGGTTGTGTCAGCAAATTAAGCAAACATGGTTATATCTACAGCTTGATGGATTTGCCATGTTTAATTCATAAAGATCGGAGTGTTTTTCTTCTTTTCCCCTATTTCTGGCTAATTTGGGGTCCAAAAATCTGTGTTTGTTGGTGCCATTGGCGGTGGTGGCCCCTTTCTGGCAAAGCAGGCGCTGCCAGCGTGGAGGATGGGGTTGGCGGAGGCTTCCGCGAGGCCTCCCAGGGAAGCACGTGGCAAGTGGACGGCAGGAGGACGGCACCCCTTCCTTCCTCAGGTGACATCGTCCTGCTGCAGGAAGTCCCTCCAGGTCCCCCGCCAGCAGCTGTTGGTTACAGCTTTTAAAACAGTGCTGCCGGGGCGGGGGGCGGGGGGTGAGAAATCCAGTGAAGCAAATGCCCGCGAACCCCGTCCCAGGAACGAGGGAGAGGATCCCTTACAGGGCCGGGTACTTAAAAACGGCCCCCTTGACGCTGAGCTTCAGGGGGAGGACAGAGAGCCAGGGGCGGTGACAGAGCCACAGGCGTAAGGGCCACGGAACAGCACACGTTGGGTGGGAGCCAAAGGGACACTGCCTGGTTAATTTTAATTTGCGTGGAGCCCATATATTGGGGCAAGTAAGGCAGCAGCGACTTGGGGCCAGAGGACAAGCCGCCCTCGCTCCAACTTTCAAGACTCTGGAAGTGCAGGGATTTGCAGCCAGGACCTCGGGGTGGGGGGGCACCTCATGAGGATGGAGGGACGGATAGGCTTCGGCCCGCCTAGTGCGTCCGCATCAGGGGCCAGCCCCGCCCTGTCCCAGCCTGGACTCCCAGATTCCTGCGGTGTCCCCATCTCAGGCCACCCTGCCCCCACCTTCCACTTGGGCTAGGGCTGGGGTTGGGGGGGGCATCGAGATCACCTGAAAAGGCAGCCCGAGGGTGACCCAAGCCCTGAGCCCCGGCAGGGACAAATGAGAAGCTTAACTAGTGCAAGACGGCATAAAAGGGAGAGGGAAAACGAAGAACAAAGCTTCCGCCAATTTGCTCTTTTGGGCTTTGTGAAAACTGGCCCCTTTCCCAGCGATCACCCCCATTGAATGAGGTCGAGCGCGCAGCTCTTCCGCAGCTCTGATGGGTTTTCACGGGGTGGTGAATGGGGTGCAAATTAGCGGAGCCCTCGGGAGGCTTGTTACTGTCACTCCCAAACTGACGTCCAGAGGCAACGTGAGCACTAATCAATCCACAGAGCTCGCCCATTATCGGGGCAAGGTAGGAAGCTATTTACTGTCTTCTCTTTCACGTGTCGTCCATTTTGCCCACTGCGGCGAGGCGTTCCGAGCGGACAGAGCAGCAGACGCACACCTTCGCCGCCTGCACGCTCACGCTCATGCTCAGGCCCTGGCTGCCAGTCATGGCACGCAAACATGCACACATTCAAGTATGCACATATGCACAAGCACACATGCGTGCATGCACACGCACACACACCCAAGCACACCCATGCACGCACACCCACAAGTTTGCACGCACATGCATGCATGCACACATGTACACACAAGCACACGTGCAAGCATACACACACATCCAAGTACACACGCATGCATAAGCACACATGCATGCACGCACATGCATGCACGCACAAGCACACATACAAGAGCACACACGCACGTACAAGCACACAAACACGTATACACGCACACACATATGCACACACAAGTGCACACATGCCCACATTTACGTATGCACGCACGCACAAGCACATGCGTGTGAGCACTGCGTGCACACACAAGCGCATGCATGCACACACAAACATGGATGCACATACATGCACACACAAGCATATAGAGGTTTAAATGCATGCATGCACATGCACACACACATGCACACATCCAAGTACACACGCATGCATAAGGACACATGCATGCACGCACACAAGAGCACACAAACACACATACAATTATGCACGCACATGCATGCACACACACACGTATACAAGCGCACACGCATGTACACACATTCAAGCATGCATGCACACACAAGCACACACAAAAACATGGACGCACAGACGTGCACACACAAGCACGTGTACAAGCATATACACCAGTTCACATGCAGGCACACACACATGCACACACACGCACGTATACAAGTGCACACAAGTATGCACACACACACACCAGCATACATACAAGTGTGCACACACGCACACACATACACACGCGCGCACACACTGTGGAGGCACCTGTGCCATTTCCTGCAGGTTCATTGCTCTCCAAGAACCAAGGCTGGCTGGTGGCTGAAATGCCGAGGTAAGCAGCCGCGCGGGTGGAGTGGGGCACAGGGGGTGGCCAGTCCTGTCTTCCCACTGCTGTGGCGAATGGCCTCAAGCAGTCCCCAGAAGAGCAAGGACAAGGCTGGCCCTGGGGGACAAAGTCTGCCCATCTCAGAGCAGAAGGAACAGTGGAGCCAAACCAAACTTGTTTTCAATGTTGAATCCACTGAAGGCCCCAACTCAACCAAGAGATTTCATTTTAAGCTAAACCCGTCTTTTCTTAGGGGCCCGCCTACTGCTCATTTAAAAATAGATCAAGTCCACGGCTTTTGAAACTGGTAAACTAGGCCTTTAGAAGAGACACACAATCAAGCCGACCCTTTATTCATCTCGGGGTTGAGGTGGACGTTTCCAGGGAGGGACTCACACTTATTTCTGATTGTTCTACTTAGAAAGAAATCAGTGCTGACAATGCGACCCAGGGGCTCACGGCGACCAGCCCGGTACCTGGCAGGCAGCAGCCTCTAAATGATACACACACCTAAGGAGTGACTGAACAGGCGAACAAATGTCTAATGAACCAATAAAATGAGTAAATGCCTGATGAGTAAGTAAACCAATATACACTAATAAGTTAATAAACAAGTATCCAAGTGAATAAAGGAGTATACATCTAGTGAATGAATAAATAAGTATCTAATGAACGACTAGCTAAACACATATGTATCTAGACGTCAAGAATAGCCCTTTCCAGAAGATGTGGTGTGTGTATACACACACACACACACACACACACAATGGAATACTACTTAGCCATAAAAAAGAGTGAAATAATGTCATTTGCAGCAACATGGATGGACCTAGAGATTATCATACAGAGTGAAATAAGTCAGAAAGAAATAGACAAATACCATATGATATCACTTATATGTGGAATCTAAAATATAACATAGGGCTTCCCTGGTGGCGCAGTGGTTGAGAGTCCGCCTGCCGATGCAGGGGACAAGGGTTCGTGCCCCGGTCTGGGAAGATCCCACGTGCCACGGAGTGGCTGGGCGCGTTAGTCATGGTCACTGAGCCTGCGTGTCCAGAGCCTGTGCTCCACAACGGGAGAGGCCACAACAGTGAGAGGCCCACGTACCGCAAAAAAAAAATAAATAAATAAATAAATAAATAAATAAATAAATAAAATATAACATAAATGAACTCATCTACAAAACAGAAACAGACCCACAGACATGGAGAACAGACTTGTGGTTGCCAAGGCGGGAGGTGGGGGAGGGATGAACTGGGAGTTGGGATTAGCAGATGCAAACTATTATATATAGAATGGATAAACAACAAGGTCCTACTGTATAGCACAGGGAACTGGAACTATATTCAATATCCTGTGATAAACCAAAATGGAAAAGAATATGAAAACGAATGTATATATATGTATAACTGAATCATTTTGTTGTACAGCAGAAATTAATACAACATTGGAAATCAACCATACTTCAATGAAGTAAATTAAAAAAAAAAAGAAAAAAGAATATCCCTTTCCAGCCCCTTGAATCCAGGGCACACATTCAATGGCAAATTCTCCTGGATTTTGATCCCTTAAACTTAGCATATGGTATCTGTTCTTTAGACCATGTCTAGGAAATATTTTATTAGCCTTATCATGTGGCTTAAGCTACTGAAGTGGACCTGAATGTCAAACACACACGCGTGCATACACACACACATACACACACACCTCTGAGAGTCTCCTATGATGCCCTGGACTAGGCTGCCTGCAGGTCTGGGCTCTGACCTAGATTCTGAGTCTGCCCAGCCTCTTCCTGTGTCTGCAGGATGGGTCACCTTCCTGGGCCTCAGTTTCCCCATCTGTCACAGGAAGAACATTCCTCATGGCAATAGCTCAGAGCTGAACGGGTCACAGAGACAATGTCACCCGGAAGCCAGTCCTACTGCCCGCGCAGTCAGCCAGCCGCAAGCCCACAACAATGAAGTTTAACTGCAGAAGTATATGCGCATATAAAGCACTATTTTCTGATAGAATAAATCAATATATTCATCTTCTAGACATTCACACCTGGGTTACTTTTGAAAGTAAGATGATACTAATAATCGCTGATTTTCTGTGGCTGAGAAAGAAAAGTAGCCTTCAAGTGTCAGAGGTCCTTCTTGTAAATGTCTCTAGAAAGTGCAACACTATTTTCTGTGTGAAATAAGGACTTTGCTAATGGGCCGGCAGGAGAATAAATGATAGAGAACGTTTTGGGACTCCTCACTAGCCAGGGAGGGTAGAAGGCAGCTAGTTGCAGCTACTTTTCTGGAACATCAGCCTCAGCCAGATCCTCTTTTTCTGCCAGTTTGGAAAATTCTGAAGACAGTCCTGGGCCGCGAGACACATCTGTGGCCCAGAACTCAGGGAGGGTACTGCCTGGGGTAGGTGGGGCTGAGTCTCCTGGGGTCAGTTGCCAGGGCAAACTCCAAAGCAAAAGGTGCACTTGCAGTAAACTGGTGTTGCCAAAGGCTCCTGACCTGGGGTCCCAGGAAGCTCACCTGGGTGCCCGGCTTCCCCGCACCTGGGGTGCCTCCGGCTGAAATGTGTGGAGGGAATGCAGCCCCTACAGCCACTCCATGCTCAGCGCTGCTGGTCTGGCCCCCGAGGGAGCCCTTTATGGAAGTCACCTCCCCAGGAAAAGGGAGCCTGGGTTGGCCCCACTCTGTCCAAGGTCATGACGGGGCAGATGTGGAGGTCCGGACAACCCGTCAGCACCCAGGGATGGGCCACGGTGGAGCTGTATTATCTGCTGTTGAATGCAGGGTGTTGCCTGGACTCCTGTGGTTTTAAGTGTGACCATGCTTGGTGAATCCCAATCTAAGGTTTATTTCATGTCCTTAACTTCCTGTCCCTTTCCTACTCAGGCACGAGACTTTCCCAGATCTATGATTCATTTTTCTTGTCACTGGAGTCAAAACGCTCCCATACTTTTGACTAAGACCTTCAAGGCCACCAGATGCCACCCAATGTCAGTCCTTCCCTAGCGAGTGTAGCCCCGATCATTCCCTTCTGAGTCGCTTGGAATTCCCAAGATGCCCTTGTGTTTGTGGATTCCCCAGAGTTACGCCCAAGGCCACTCCGCAGCCCCCAAGCACAAGGAAGGCTGGAATAAGTCATGCCGACTGTGGAGATGCCACCCAGACCCGCATAAGAGTGTGAATGCCTCTGATGTGACAGCAAAACGATTCCGCGAAGAGCACCCCGTTCCTTCTATCACCAAGAGCCTCTGCCTCTGCGTGGGGGTCCTGGTGGGGAAGCCACGGTGGCGTGTGTCCAGGTGACCCAGGCCGGCCACATCCCCTCATGCCATCGGAGCCCCCAGCCCTGCCTCCTGGCCCTGGCACAGCCCCGGGTCTGGATGGGATGGAGAAGCCTCTCCAGGGCCTGCAGCCTGCTCAGCCGTCCAGTGGCTGGATCACAAGCTCATCCCTGTTCAGGGCCGGACAAAAGGCTGTACAAGGGGCAGGAAGAGGCCCCTCCCCTGCTCTCTCCATGTCTCAGCTGGGGTCTCCTGAGTGCCTGCACTGCAGCCTGGGGGCCTCCAAATCGGCCAGACCCTTCGAATAGAGAACAGGTGATGCGCAGGCCAGAGGCCGTGTGGACGAGACCCGCAGCCTGGTCCTGAGCCCACCAGCTATGTCACATCCGGATCCTGCCTCAAAGGGGCCGATCGCACACGTTCCTCTCCTGATGCTGGCCACTGGGCAGGAACACGCACACGGTAGGAGATCCGAGGAGGGTCAAGGCAGGACGGGGCTTGAGGCGTGGGTCAGGGCAGAGCAGGACGCAGCTGGCGCCTGAGCCCCCTGGAGCCTGTAAGCCTCGCGGGTCCCCTGTGGGCACCTGGTCCTGGCAGAGAGCAAAGGTCTCGGAGGACACCGCAGGAAACTGTTCCAGAGGAAGAAGCTGGAATAGGGGGCTCACAGGCTCCTACTTAAGTCCTGTGGTTCTCAACTGGGGGGTCCCACTGCCCGGGAGACATCGGCAATGTCTGGAGACACCTGGTCGTCACAATCGGGCTGGGGGTGCTCCTGGCATTCAGCCAACTAAACATCCTGCATCGCCCACTGCAGGGAGTGCCAGGCCCCAAGAGTCAACGGAGCCAGAAATGCCTTTGTGGGAGTCACTCCACTTGCCCCTGCCCCCCGTTGGGCTGGTGCCCCTAGGACAGACACCCTGACTGTGGGGACCCCCACGGGCTGCAGAGGGACCGGCCCTCTGAACGTGGGACGTGCAGGGCAGACCATCCCCTCCACAGTCCTGATCACTAAAACAGCCAGAGGGGCTGGGATCCCTGTACAGACAGGCACGCTGAGGCTGGGGGTGGTGGTGGAGTGACATTTTCCAGGCAGAGCCAGGATTTGAATCCAGGGCTGTGGAAACGGGTCTTGAGGCCACGCAGCCTTAAGGCCAGTGAATTGGGCAAAGGGCCTTCCGGTTGCTGCTGCCCACAAGCAGGGATCGTGACTAAATCTGAAGGCACCTGCCTTAAAGCAGCGTCCGCTCCTACGTTAGCTCTGCCCAGCAACCCTGAACTTCAAATGCACTGGCTTCCCCCTTGAAACTCTCAGTGGAAGCACAGTGGCCTCCAGGGGAGCAAACCTTCAGTATCTGCACCAAGAGCGGAGGCCAAAGGCACTGAGACCGTACAACTAGCTGCTCAGAAGGAAACTGGCCTTACATTTAGGTCTTTAGTCCATTTTGAGTTTATTTTTGTGCATGGCATTAGGGAGTGTTCTAATTTCATTCTTTTTTTTTTTTTTTTTTTTTTTTTTTAAGCAGTACGCGGGCCTCTCACTGCTGTGGCCTCTCCCGTTGCGGAGCACAGGCTCCAGACGCGCAGGCTCAGCAGCCATGGCTCACGGGCCCAGCCACTCCGCGGCATGTGGGATCTTCCCGGACTGGGGCATGAACCCGTGTCCCCTGCATCGGCAGGCGGACTCTCAACCACTGTGCCACCAGGGAAGCCCTAATTTCATTCTTTTACATGTAGCTGTCCAGTTTTCCCAGCACCACTTATTGAAGAGGCTGTCCTTTCTCCACTGTACATTCCTGCCTCCTTTATCAAAGATAAGGTGACCATACGTGCGTGGGTTTACCTCTGGAAAACATAGGCAGAACACCCCATGACATAAATCACAGCAAGATCCTTTTTGACCCACCTCCTAGAGAAAGGGAAATTAAAAAAAAAGGGACCTAATGAAACTTAAAAGTTTTTGCACAGCAAAGGAAACCCTAAACAAGATGAAAACACAACCCTCAGAATGGGAGAAAATATTTGCCAATGAAGCAACTGACAAAGGATTAATCTCCAAAACATACAAGCAGCTCATGCAGCTCAATATCCAAAAAACAAACAACCCAATCCAAAAATGGGCAGAAGACCTAAACAGACATTTCTCCAAAGAAGATATACAGGTGGCCAACAAACACATGAAAGGATGCTCAACATCACTAATCATTAGAGAAATGCAAATCAAAACTACAGTGAGGTATCACCTCACACCCGTCAGAATGGCCATCATCAAAAAATCTACAAACAATAAATGCTGGAGAGGGTGTGGAGAAAAGGGAACCCTCTTGTACTCTTGGTGGGAATGTAAATTGGTACAGCCACTATGGAGAACAGTATGGAGCTTCCTTAAAAAACTAAAAATAGAACCACCATATGACCCAGCAATCCCACTACTGGGCATATATCCAGAGAAAACCATAATTCAAAAAGAGTCCTGTACCACAATGTTCATTGCAGCTCTATTTACAATAGCCAGGACATGGAAGCAACCTAAGTGTCCATCGACAGAGGAATGGATAAAGAAGATGTGGCACATATATACAATGGAATATTACTCAGCCATAAAAAGAAACGAAATTGAGGTATTTGTAGTGAGGTGGATGGACCTAGAGTCTGTCATACAGAGTGAAGTAAGTCAGAAAGAGAAAAACAAATACCGTATGTTAACACATATATATGGAATCTTAAAAAAAAAAAAGGTTCTGAAGAACTTAGGGGCAGCACAGGAATAAAGACGCAGACGTAGAGAATGGACTTGAGGACACGGGGAGGGGGAAGGGGAAGCTGGGACGAAGTGAGAGACTGGCATGGACATATATACACTATCAAACGTAAAATAGATAGCTAGTGGGAAGCAGCCGCATAGCACAGGGAGATCAGCTCAGTGCTTTGTGACCACCTAGAGGGGCGGGATAGGGAGGGTGGGAGGGAGATGCAAGATGGAGGAGATACAGGGATCCATGTATATGTATAGCTGATTCACTTTGCTATACAGCAGAAGCTACCACAACACTGTAAAGCAATTATACTCCAATAAAGATGTTAAAAAAAAAAAAAAAAAAAAAGGAAACTGCTTGGGCTCCTCTGTCCAGGGCACTCACACAGTAGGGGCACTTGGGGGGTGGAATTAATGAAATGACCTTGCATTTTGTAATTGCGAATTTCTTTCCCAGTCATAAAAAGGGGATAAATGCGCTGGGCTAGAACTCTCTCTGGGAAGTTCTTTTGGAGACTCAAGCTGGCTGGGCTGGCACCCTGGCCCCTGTGTGGACACGTCCACCTGCCTGAAAGCCTCCTCCACCCTTCAGGCTCTGGGTCCCGACTTGGCCGGTGGCTCCTTTGCCTCCTGTGGGCCGTGCCTGCCTTCCTGGAAGCTGGCATACGGTGGAACACACAGGTGGCACAGTCTCCTCCATGCACTCCCGTGTGGGCTGCTCAGCGACTCAGAAGGGTCCTTGCTTCCTGGACCAGACACCAGGCTCGAGGAGCCCCTGCAGAGGAGCCCCTGCAGGGGGCTGGAGTCCCCAGCTCCAGTCACCTCGTCTCCCCTGGGGTTGTTTCCTTACTGCTGCTCAGGAAACAGACTGATGGTCCACAGGATAGTAAACGGTACACCTGCCATTTCCTACAGCAGCCAGGTCTCTGGGGGTCGGGAGCCTCTCGTCTCCTCTGAGATGGGCAGTGTGGGCTGCCCTGCCGAGGGGCCCTCCCACTCCCCACGCCAGACACGAAAGGGTCCCCAGTGCCTCGTTGCCAGTACACGTGTGCTTGCTCATCCCCAAGGGCACAGGTCCAAGCCCACCCAGCAGCCTGTTCTGGAAACAGCCTCACTCAGCCTGGGACTCAGGCATGGCTGTGCTCTCTCCCCAGCTTCCAGCTAAAGCTACACAGTAAAATCAGAGACCGTCGAAAATGCTCACGCTCCGCCACAGTTCTGTGCTGAGGAGCTCGTGAAGGTTCCGGAACAGGGGGTGTGAGGCTAGGCCCTGAGACACCTTGAAAGGGCCAGGACTTGCCGTCTACATGGGCATCGCTCTTGCAGGGGCACCTGGAAGGCCTCCCCTACTCCATGGACAGGAGGGACACACAAGCCCCAGTGAGCAGTGGCACAGCCAGACTACCCGTGACACCCCAAAACGAAGCCAGAGCGCCAACAGCCCGATTCCATTCCTAAACACCCACTCTCGGGCACTGACCCTCCGGGACCCCCTCACGTTCACTGGACAGCCCTTCAGGGTCAACACAGGAGAGGGTGTGACCGGGCTCAGGTCTGTGGGGGTCAGTGGGCTCTCGAAGGCCACCATCAGCAGCTCTGTGACCCCCGACAAGGTGCCTTGCTGAGAAACCTGGGACAGTGGTGCTGCTTGGTGCCGTCAGGGACAAGAACGAGGTGGGGTGCTGTGAACCGGTCCATGACTCCAGGAACCCCTGGGGAAAGCGGGCATCATCGTGGGCTGGTCAGGGCCCAGTTGGACCAGGCAGGGGTGGCGGCTGTGCACCTCACTCTCTGCAAAGCCCTGGAGTCTGGAGTTGGGGCCCTTTGCATCCCCCGGGCTTTCAGTTCCCCTACAGGACGGTTAACTGTGCGGGACCCCGAGATTCCGGCCGCTAATCCGGTACATGCGGCCTGCACTCCGAGGGTAGAGTGGGCAAGGGGCAGCCGGCTCCCCTCGCCGCGGGGGACCGTGAATAGCAAATCAGCTTCTCCAAGCGGGCAATTACCAGGGGCCGAGCCAGCCTGTCCTCGGCTCCCCCCGGAGGCACCCCAGCCCCCAAAACCTCACACATACCACTTTCCTTTCATCTCCTCCAGGCCGGCCTGATAATCAGATCCTGCCTCGTTCCTAATCCTTATTCTTTTTAAAAAATGGATTAGGAAAATCTCATCTGGAAAATTAATTAATGTGTGAATTCAACAAATATTTACTGAGCGTAGCACTTTGTTAAGTATTTATTTTTTACATAACTTGTATGTTCCCCCCTCTCACTTTTGGTTGGCTGGTCAATTTTCTGGCTGGTCCATTTCTGTATTTCACGCATTTAATTGCTACTTCCAATAATATTATTCTCTCATTCAACTATTAAGATATATTCTCGCATACCCAGTCGGTCACCAAAGCACGTATTAAACCTCGAAATTTTAAGTGGAGGCAGAAATCAAATGGCCTTGCCAGACGACTGGGGTCAGGCGTCCTTGGCGGTCACGGCCCCGCTAACCCGGGTGACACAGCCCATGGTCCCAGGGAATCGCAGGAGACGGGAACTCTTTGGAGGCCCTTGATGAGTGCCCAGTGATTGTGTCCGCTGTCATCCCACCGCTGGCACTGGGGATTATTTTTAATGCCCCATTTTCCCGTCCCCCTAACCCTCCTGTCACTGGCTGTAGGTAAGTACACCCTCCTAGAGCAGCCCCCGCCCCCAGCCAAACAAAAGTGAACTGGCCTCCTCTTTCCCCAAGAAAGGAAGCCGAGCCTTTTCATGGGCTGTGAATGGGGCCCCTCATTTAGGCCGCATTATACCCGGGCCTTCATTTCCCCTTTCCTTCTTTCCCGCATTCAGGGGGGTTCTGACTTCAACTAATTCAATAACAATCCCGCCAGGCCTTCCCGGCTCCCGGCTCGGGAGCACATTGTCTGGGGTGCAGCCTGCCCCTCGGCCGGGTCCGCTCTCCAATTAGCCAACTGCTGGGCCTTCAGTCCCTCCCCGCTCCTCCCTGCCAGCCTCTCATTTTTAACCATTTCCTTTTGAACCGGACTGCGGAGGGCCCTTGGGGGAGAGCCTGGTGCCGGGTCGGCCGACCCGGGCTCAGGTCACACTCATGCTGCAGAACCAGCACTGGCCTCACAGAAAACGTGAAGACCAGGCGTAAGTGGGCAGCCAGGCTCTGCTGTCCCGGCCTCAGCCCATGCTGTCCTCCTGGGATGGCGAGGTGGCCGAGGCCTGCAGGTGCTCCTGCAGCCTCAGCACTGCCTCGGGGCTGTAGGGGCTGGTTTGGGATCCCGTACAGCTTTGGTCCCGATGTCCACTTTCTTCTGAAGTGTCGACACTGCATCTTTGACCCCCAAGCCAATCTCTCCTGCTTGAAGAAAAAGCGTTCCAAGGCCTGCAGGGAGCCCCGTTCCCTCTGTTTTTTTTCCGTTGCGGGTTCACGGACTTCGTACGCACAGGCACACGCACACGCGCACACACACGACGGGGCTCAGACAGGCGGGTGTCGGAGAGTGGTCAACCCCATCCCATGTTTATTCCACCGCTGTTATCTTCGAACGAAAGAAGTTGGAATTGGCTAAAAATGTCAACCCTGGGCTCTGACTTGGGTTAGCAAAGTTGTCATCGACTAAAGCCCTCCTGGGTCCCCACCCCTCAGGCTCCCAACGCAGGCATGGTTCCTCCTGGTGTCACGAGGAGACCTGGCCGGGAGGGTCTGGGCAGCAGCATCCACGCAGGGACGCGGCACCGGCTGTGTGTGCCCTCACTGGTTTCTCTCCTACAACACCTGGGAATGACTCAGCCCGAGTATTTGTTCTTTGAGGGTCTCTTATGAGCTGATTGTGTCATCCTCCCCCCAGTTCATAGTTGAAATCCTAACCCCAGCACCTCCTAATGTGACCCGATGTGGAAATAGAACGCTTACAGATGTAATTAGTTAAGATGAGGTCATGCCGGGGTGGGTGGGCCCCAGGGACAGATCCTCCCTGAGAGGCTGCAGAGGGACCATGGCCCTGCCGACATCCTGATCTGGGACCGCCAGCCGGCCTCCAGGCTCTGAGAGTGCGCGTCTGGGTGAAGCCGCCCATCGCGGGCACTTTGCTGCCACAGCCCTAGGGCCCAGTGCAGGCAACTCTGGGTGCAGCAGCTACCTCCTTACTGTCACGCGCCCTGTGTTCAGAAATATTCAGTATCCAATCGACCAATTGGCCGATTTGCAAACTGCCGTAGAGGGAGAACTCACCAAGGCCGCTTTGGCCGTCACATCGTTATTGTCCAAGTCCTCATCACTTGCTAAATCCAGTGTCTGAGGAGTTGGGTGGAGGCGTCTGAGTTATACCTACTAAAGACCCTGCCTGGCCCTCCCGCTTCTGTGTAACTTCCCGGAGAAACTTGGGGAGCAAAGCAGGATGCAGCTTTCTGCACCACTCAGGAGGAGGTTGGCGGGGAGACGGTATGCACGTGCCTCCATGCATCTCTGTGGCTTCAAGGCTGGGTAACTCATCAGAGATGAGAAGGCCATCAAGGGGGGCAGAGCTTCTGTGTGGAGAGACAGCGGCCAGGTGCTGGGGCTGGAGCTGCCGAGGGACCCATGCTGACCCTTCGGTCCAGAGGATGTACCAGCCTTGCCCATCCCAGGGAGCAGACTTTACAGGAATATGTAAACGCAAAGGTTGCCATGTGGGGCCCACTCATCTTGGCCTGTGTTTTGAATGTATTGAAAATAGGCATTTCTTATTTCCAAGGGGTCCCCTGAAAGGGGCACCATCGGGTCCTCCAGCGAGGCAGTTTGCAAGGCTGAGAAGACTCGTGTGCATTTCAGCTCACAGTGGAAAGAGAGAGAAAGAATTCTACGGAAAATTTAACCACCATGTGGTGGTGGAGGGACATCCAGTGAAAAATTACCCACTTTTTTCCCCCCAGATCCAGCAAAGAAATCTCTCCCCCGCTCTCCACTTCCCCACCTCTTAAAGACCAGAGTATTCAAATGACACGTGCCTTCGGGACAATTCACTTCAATCCTTGCTTAACAAGTGGAGAAACCGAGGCCCAGAGATGGGGGTGGCTGCTCGGGTCTCTGTCCACGGCACGGCTCCCCCTCGCCTCGTGGCGCAGACATCTCAGTAACCTGTATGTGGCCTCTTAGAAAACCTCCTGAATTTATCTGATGTTTAAAAGGAACAACAAGAAAAGGCTGGACGCGGCCATTCTAACCCTCGTCTACTCAGCGTTAATGGGGATGATGCCATCCTGATAACAGCATGGTAGGTCCTGGCTGTCCTGGGGTTTTGAAGGCACTTGAAGGTAAAGGATCCAAGAACTGTCCCAACTCGCGCGGGGCCAGGCAGCCAGCAGCCTTGCCAGGTCTCCCTGCATCTCCCCGAGTCTGCCGGATTCTCCCAGCATGTGGGATGCATCTGTTTACTGGAAACAGGTGACAAGAGCAAACTCCAGTCTGGGAGCAGGAGTCTGACATCCTAGGGGGCAGCCGGAAAGCCCTCCCGACCTCCGACCTCCACCCGGGAGGCACAGGGCACTGGCGGGGCACGGGGGTGGCTTAGCACAGCCGAGCCCCAGAGGGCAGTGGGCCCCTCACTGCAGGGAGCCCTGCCTGGTGGACGTGTGACTTCCGTGGACCTGGACAGGCACAGCTAAAGCAAGGAAGCCAGAGGCGCTGGGTCGGTGCTGTGGGCTCAAGCCCAGGGTGCAGAGGTGGGGAATCCTCTGGACCCAGCGCACCAGCTCGGATGGATTGGGAAGCCACACTCAGTAAAGGCAGAAGCACGAGCGGGTAGGAGGTGCTGACCCAGAGCAGGACGTGCCCCATCCTAGTGGGTCCAGCTGGAGAATCAGCCTCCCCTGTCCCAGCATGGAGGACCCACCCGAGGGAGCGACCGCGAGAACCGTGCAGCCCCAATGGGGAGCATAAGCCCAGGGTCCCCAGGCCTCCCTGGGCCTGACCGGCCAGCTGATGGGGTGAGCCCATCTTCAATGTGTTTTAGGTTCCAAGGAGGATTAAATAAGGAGGTCAATCCAAGACAGACCTTCAAAAGTTGGGGAATTCTGGGGCTTCCCTAGTGGCACAGTGGTTGAGAGTCCACCTGCTGATGCAGGGACACGGGTTCGTGCCCCGGTCCGGGAAGATCCCACGTGCTGCGGAGCGGCTGGGCCCGTGAGCCACGGCCGCTGAGCCTGTGCGTCCGGAGCCTGTGCTCCGCAACGGGAGAGGCCACAGCAGTGAGAGGCCCGCATACCGGAAAAAAAAAAAGTTGGGGAATTCTGGTGTTGTCTTCGGACTGTCAACGGGCCCCGGGTTCCCGCAGGAGCCTCTCCGGTTGGGGCCTGCTGTGGACTGTACGTCTGTCTGGCTGAAGCAAGCGTGGGCGAGGTCAGGGAGTCCGGGCCTTCCAGGGTGTCACCGAGAAACTAGTGACTCTACCAACCTCAGTCCTGCGAGGCCCTTTGAGGGCTTGCTGCTCCAAGGGGCCGTCCCACATCCTCAGGGCTGACTCAGAAGCCCCAGTGAGGACCAGAATCCAGACCTCACCAGGGACTGGTCCCTGAGGGCTACGGGACTGACGGGGGAGCAGTAGAGGCGCTGGGAGCTCAGCTGGCCCAGCGGCCCTTGGACAGGCCAGGCCCAGGCTGGGCTGCCCTCCTGAATGCCCAGGCCAGTTCCTCATGGGCTGGAGATTCCACCTCTCAGCCCTGGTGCTGCGTGTCCTCCATCCCCGGACGAGCTTTCAAGTCAGTGCCACAAACGTCACCCCCACGGCGATGCAGGCTTTACAGACAAGGCAAGTACATTCCCTTCAGCATGGCAGCCCCTACGATAACATCAGTGGAGTTTGAAGGCTTTTATCAAAATGCAAAACAGACCCCTTTTCCGTCTCCCTCCTCAAAGAAAGGCAACGAGGTCCACGCTCCCTGAGCTGCCTCCCCAGCGTCCTCGTGGTCCATCCCTGTCGTCGTCGTCATCCTCCCCCTCCTCCCCCTCCTCCTCTTCCTCCTCTATCCATCCCCCCCCACCGGCCTCTCATCCCTCACTCGCTCTCTTCCCGTCCACCTGTGAGCTGCCGCCCCAGAGCTCACCGGCCTCCCCCGGGGGCTCCGGGGCTGCAGCCCATTTCATCACCATTATTTTTACTTAAGTCCAGCGTGGCTCATACTTTGTCCACGAGGTTTTACTTTGGCCCTGAAGGAGGCCAGGGCGGGGGGCTTGGCCACCTTGCCCAGGCCCCACCACCTGCAGGCCTCTCCTCTCTGGCGAACCCCATCCTTCCCCACGGCAACGCACAGCTCCCGTCCCCGCGGACCCTGAGGTGCGCCATTGAGAACGAACCAGCCGGGCGTCCTAATCCCCGTCCACCCCCACTTGGCAGTGCTCTCCCGGGCCTCCACTGAGTACTGGCTGAAAGGAAGGCTGATAAATTAGTCTAGAGGGAAACAAGGCGGCTTCTACTTGTAAAAGGTCATTGCGACTTTGTTCTGGGTGAGGGTTTATCTCAGCTGCCGCAGGGACAGACAATGCCTTGGGCCTAAATGGCAGAAATCTTAGCTCCACTCCTGAAATGACTGTGCTGATAAGCCAGAATGGACTTTAGAAAGATCTAAATGGGAAAGGAGTGGATGTAGGTATTTTTCAACATGATTGAACAGGGATGACACAATGGGATGTGCAATTAAACTGGGCATTAGCCCAGAAGGCAGGAACACAGACTGAAAGCCAGACAAAGGTGCTCCCCGTGGCCCCCGCTCAGGGCTGGTGATCCTGGCCCTGCCCTGGCCAGCCAGGCAAGGGGCACAGCTGGGATAGAAGGACAGCAGGACGGGAGCCCCGCGTGCCCTGGGCGCTGCTGTGGAGGCTGGTGCCTCTCTTCAAGCCAACTCCCTGGAAACACAGTGGCACATGTCACAGGTGGACAGGCACACAGGTGAGCAGGGACCGGCAGGCTGACTCCTGTGATGATGACAGGGCATCCGTCTTAGCATCTTCCCATGCGGAGGAGCAGACACGACCACCTGCACCAATGCGCATCCTGTCGGCTGACTTAAAACTTCACCTTTAGGACATTTTCTTCACTGTGCTCTAAACAATATGAGGGCAGGGCGGGACGCTGCCCCAGGACACTGGCTCCGGGGGTCCCGCGGGGCCTGCTGCCGTGTGCCCAGACTGACCTCTCACCCAGAGAGGCCATCCTGGCCTGACCTGGCCTCGATCAGAGCAAACCCAGCCGCATCTCAGTGCCCAGCAGGGCCCCAGAGAGTAGAGGGAGCCCTGCGCCAGCCCTGAGCAGAGCAGGAGAGGGTGGCCTGCCGGGGGACCCTCCGGCAGTTGCTGCCCCTGGACGGGTGGTGAGTGGCTGCATCACCCTGGTTTCTGGCTGAGGCCGAGGTGGCCTGTGACACGCTGAGAGCATTCCTAACCTGGGGATGACCAGCCTACAAAAATTCCCAACTCGAGAGAACCTTTGATAAGCAGGTCTGGCTGGGAGGTCCACATCCTTGTCCCGTGACCCAGGGAGACCTTTTATGGCCTGAGAGGCCTGGGATGCTCATCTGACCCAGCAGGGAGGGAGGCCCAGGGAGGGGGTGGACGATGGGCCAGCCAAGGCCGTGCTGGGGGTCCCTGGGGAGCCTCCTGGCCAGTAGCTGCCGGCTCTCAGGAGGGGCCACCCTCCCGGCCCGTCCTGGTCTCTGCGAGGCCGCTGCTGGGAAAGTACTTGAAATAATCTTTCCGTGTATATGAGCGACACTGCAGATGCCTCAGTCTTAGCAGGTGGGTCCCACCACTTGCTTCCTGTCTGGGGAAGGCGGGCTCAGCCCAGGCCAAACCTGAGAGCCACCCCCACTCGGCCGGTGGTATGGGTACAGACAGAGGAGGCTGAGGGGTACATCTGAGCCACTCCACGCCTTACTGGTCCCCGTTCCCCTGGAGGAGCTGGGGCCTGGGCCATCACCCACTGGACAGGGTGGTGGGGGTGGAACGCCCACGTGGGCTGGGGGCCGCTCTAACTGCTGGCGGCTGGCCCAGTCTCCGTTCTCAGCATGTGTTGGCTGCATGAACTACAGGGGCAAGCGGCAAGGCAGAAGGATGCTGCCTGGGGGTCCACTGTCTGGTCCCTCACCCCTGTGCCAACTTACCATGACACCCTGTGGGACCCCCTTCCCTTTCTAGGGCTCGGGGTTCCCACCTGCACAGTGAGGGGGAGAAATGGTGATGCCCCAAGTAATCTCCAGGCATGACACAGACGATCGGTGCCCGGGAAGCCCCCCCAACCTTGACCATCAGGCTGTGCCCTTGGGAGGGGCGTCAGGTCACTGGTCAGTCTCCAGCGGGCTCCCCTCCGGAGGACAGCAGTGTCAGTGGCCAGCTGTCGGGATGCGGGTGGGATCGCTCTGGGGCCCCTTCCCGGCCTCACCTGCTGCCCAGAGCTCCACCAGGAGGACAGTGGGGCCGCCGGGCTGCGCCTGGCTCCGGGGTTGGGGGCAGTGGCGGAGGGGCGTGGGGGCGGGAGCAGGGAAATCCACGGTAAGCCCCTTTCTTGGGGCTTCCACCTGGGAATGGAGACCTCCCAGTGGCCCATCTTCCACTGCTAAATAGAATGCAGATTCCTGGGGACGCCTGTCAGGAATTCTAATCCACTAGGTAAGGGTGGGGCCCTGAATCTGCATTTTGAAAGTGACTGGGGGATCCTCAGCATGATCGTTTGAGAACCACAGCTCCGTGGGACACAAACCTGAGGTGAGCAGGTGGAAAAGATTTCCTTTTAGATTCCTGCACTTTGCGCCTCACAGGCTGACGGCCTGGGGTGGGGACCCTGTGGTTCCTGCCTGAGCACATCTCCCCCCACCAGCCAGGCCCCAGGTGCCCTGGGACCAGCTCAGGATCCTGGCTCCAGAGAGGCTGATAGCTGTCTCTGGGGTCCAGAGAATTCCACAGCGGGGCACCCGAGGGGTAGACACTAATGCCTGCCAGGCCCTGCTGCGGTCCATCGGGCTGGGATTTGGGATCTACTTACAGACGGAATGAGGACCACGGAGTAGAAAGCGCCTTGCGTGGCCAGCGTGTGCACACAGCAGGTGCCTAATGAATGAATGCCAGGCCTTCCCCTCTCGCCCACACTTTTGGGCCACAGAGCAGCTGCCCGCTCAGCCTGCCCCAGCCTTGCCAGTCCTGCCCGGCACAGGGACCCAGGTGCCCTTGTCATAGTCGCTGAACGTGTGATCCCCATTTCCCTTAAAGAAAAAGGAGGGGGGAGGGCAGGAAGAGGTGACACAGCACCCCATTGTTGCCGGCTTTCTGGGAGCCAGTGGGATAGGCTGAGCCCAGGTCCCCTGGGGAGGCTGAGCTGCCTCCCGGAGGAGAAGCCATCTTGCCCGCCTTCCACCTTCCCACTCGCTTCCTTCTGACATCCCCGAGGCTATTTCCACGTCTCTGGTTCACAAGCAGCCTGTTCCAGGGTAAGGGTGGGCTTGTTGTCACTGGTGTGAGTGTGTGTGTGCTCCTGTGTGTGTGTGTGTGTGTGTGTGTGTGATACAGATGGTAAAATACCATTTAAGAAGTTGGTATTCATGGACGTCTCTCGAATATGAAAAGAAAATATTTATTTCCTTTTTCGCTTGTGAATCAGAATGCTCTATTTAAAGAAAGTACCCTCTGCTGGACTGTGGCTGAGTTATTACCCCTTAAGGAAATAAAGAAGAACTACCAGGGAGGTATTCTTAGTCATTCTCTCTCCTTTTTCCGAAAATTCCTTATATACCCGTGCCTCAGAGCTGGCCCTAAGATACTGCAGGATTTCACGGCATTCTTGGGCTAAAAACGTCTGGACCTGATGTCATGGTGCTTGGGACAGACGGCAGAGGGTCTGCGCTGGGAGCGGTTCCCGAGGAAATGAGATGGCGCGGGTTTCTGTGTCCCCAGCCCCGCCGCACAGGCGCACCCAGGCCGCCCCCCCTCGGCCCCGTTCCCACGGGACAGCACCTCTCGTCGAATTCGGGTTCCTGTTTGACAGCCTGGGAAGAGGTCCCCAAACCTGTTATCATCCAGGTGTTTCCACGGGGTGCGAACATTCACTGGGCGGCAGCTTACGACTTCGGACGCTTTGTGAATACACCTTACACCTCCTAAACGCATTCAGAAAATCATTCCAGGGGGACAAAAAGACCCTGCCATGTTTCTAGGTCTAAAATAAAATTCCAGACCACGCAGAAGGAGAGTCAGTGTCAGGGGTGAAATAGCCTGCTGGGCAGAGGAGTGCAAAGTAAAGGGAGACTCCGGGCTCTCGTGTCCCTGGGGGGCGGGATGCTGCCGGGATGGTCCCAGTGTGTATCCTGGTGCCACGGAGAGAAAGGACAGAAAAGATTTGGGACTGAGAATACCAAGCCCTGTGAGTAAGGCCGTCAGACCAGCAAGAGGCCCAGCCTTTACAGCAGAGACCGGTCCTGGCCCCCTTCCCCAAACAGGCTTTCCCGCACGGCTGGAATTCCAAGAGTAAACACAGCAAGATGGTCTGAGAGCCAAATACAAAGAAGCAAAGAAGCACGCCTCCGGGCATGGCCGCAAGAGCACTTGCCGCTCGGGCTTCAGGGTGAAGAATGCACGGAAGAGGCTGAAGTGTGATCCTTGTGTGATCCTTGCACCAGGATGAACGTGGAAGAGAGAGGGTAGGAGGTGTGCTCTTGTGTGTGTGCAGCATGGAGCACGGCCACCTGTACTCAGGCCGCAGGGGTGGCTCTGGGACAAGCCGTTCCCTGCAGTAGCATCGCCTGCTGAGTATCTGGATGCCCCCAGCGACCCAACCCAAATCATCCCCCTTGTCTCCCGGGGCCCCTGGCACAGATGCTGGAGGTCTGGCAGGATTCCCCCCTTCTCTTTCTTTCCAGACTGGCTATTCTCACCCCCACGGCACATTCTAATTTCCTAGAAGTTTTCACAAACCCAGTGCTCAGGGAGGTTTCTTGGGACTTTTGGTTCAAAACCAGAACAGTCCTGGGCAAAACAGACATGGCTAGTCCCTCATCTGGCCGAAGCCTGGCGTCTCTTGGCTGGGGTCTGGGCACCTGTTTTTCTGACGCCCCAGGTGATTCCGTGTGAGGCCCTCGGGTGGAGACCTCTGCTCTCAGGTCTCAGACACCCGGAAAACGTCTGAAGGACAGTCCTGACCTTCAAGTACCAGCTGTCACATTTTGCTCTGTAAACTTGGCAGATGCTGTCTAGAGCCAGGGCTTGCCCCTCCTCCCAGGCTGCGTGACCCTCCTCTCGGGGTCACCTGGAGCAGTGGGGGGCTGCTGAGCCCAGCTTTCCTCTCTCACCGTCCTGGGGCCACAGGTCCATCCACGGGGTGGGCTGGGGCTGAAAGAGCCAGGGATTCTGTGGCTGTCGGCAGTTCAGGGCCACAGAGGTGCCCGCTGGCTGGACACCGGCTCTGCTTCCACAGGACTGCTGGCGAATGACATGCCTGCGGGTGCAGACCAGCCGCTGCTGTTGCTGTTTCTCCTGGAGGATGAGCACTTCCTTCCTGAGCCTTGGGGACCGGCCCGGCCTGGCTGTAGGGGCGCTGGCTGCCTCAGCCCTTTTGAGGCCGGACGGGCGCCTACAGCACCAGGAGGTCAGTGGAGGGGGCAGGGCGCTGGGAAGCTCAGGCTTCCGGGGCTACCAGGTGCATCCAGGATCTTTCAGGTGACAAGTCCAGCACATGTGTCTGTCTCCAGGTGGACGGGATTTCTCGTCTGGTCCTTATGCGGCAGGGACTAGAGAGAATTGAAGCTTGTTCCCAAGAGCCTCAGGAACTCTGTCCCGGGGGTAGGTGGGTGCTTGGTTATAACAGGAGTCACTGCTGCCTGAGCCCAGGCCTTGATGGCCTTGAGGGCAGGGAGCCCCGGGGTGTTGGTGAATCGTGCTCACATTCAGGCGTGTGGTAAGTTCAGCAGGAAAGAGGACAGGGTCCTTGAGGCCAGAGCATGAGGGTGTAAATGCAGGAGAAGAAAGAAGTGGAGGCCCGTTCGCCACGGAGACCTGGGGCTCAGATTGCGGCCAGCGCTGAGGTGCCCACGTGACTCCCGGCCAGGCTGGGGCAGGTGCCAGGGCGCAGAGGCCAGCCCCACCCAGGAACTCCTGGCCCTCCCCGTGTCACACTGAATTTGGTCTCAGCCAACCTTACATTAATAGCAATGTCTCAGAATCTGAGCGTGCAGGGCTGGGTAGCAGCTTTTGTCTGGAACATCCCCTGCTCTAGCATCTCTGGATGTGCTGGCAGCCCGTGGTCCTTGGGGGTGGCCGGTGGGTCCTGGCCCTTGCCCAAGCCATCCAGGGGGAGCCCTGGACCCCAGAGGAGCTGGCTTGGGGGCTGTGTGTTGGTAGCAACCGAGAGACAGGGCAGCCTGAGGCCTTGGGGCTATTTCCCCTGTGACCCTGGAGCTTCCCACAGGCCCTGGCCCAGACGTGGCCATTTGTTGATTGAGCAAATGAACATGTATATTAATATTCAGGAACCACAGCCAAGGGGATGAGGTAATCCACTCAAGTAAATTCTTTAGATAATTGAAACCCCATCAATTCACGTTAACGTTTTCCACCAGCTCCTTAAACAGAGGCAGACGCATTTTTTTTTTCGACAGATGATGCTTGAGTGCCAGCTACAGGCTGGGCAAAGCTCTGGGCACCGGAGAGCCTGCCTTTCTGGGGGAGACAAGTGTTCCACCAAGAAACAAGCAGAACCGGGTGCTTTCGGTGTGAAAATCACTCCCGCCACCTCCCCGTGGAGACCTGAACGGCTTGCCCCAGCCTGGCTGCACAGCTGCAGGACCCTGCCTCGGGGGCAGGTGGCACCTCTGAGGAGAGGGCTCCACAGCCCAGCTCCCTCTGGGCTGTCACTTGCAGCCACCTCTTAATTAGCAAGATAAACAGCACGATGATAAATGTCATGATTTACTCAACAAATGATCAAAATCATTGTTTTTCAGACCCCAGGGCAATAAAATGCAATCACTGGGTGATTTATTCTGGGCAGGGTGAGTGGTGGCTGCCTCAGCGGGCAGGCTGTGTCTGGGGGGAGGGGTCCGGGAGTTCGAGCATCCTCCCGGGCACGAGGACAGATGACCTCCCTTTGAGATGGAGCCCATGGGGGCCGTTTCCACACACCCCACGCTCCCATCTGTGTCCAAGGACGGGCTGCCAGGTCCAGGGAGCTCACAGAGCCCATCTGTGCTTTCTTCCAAAATGACAGGGAGTCACTTCCTGGTGTCCCCCAAAGCACCCGGTGGGAGTGGGGGAAGGTTTAGAGTCATTGAATGTTCCTGACGCCCACGTGGGGAGGAAGGCAGATGAACAGTGGGAGGAGGGTGCCAGCCACGGGGCCCACACACACCTTCCCATTTTGCTCAAGTAAAATTGCTACGTGAAACAAGGCTGCTCCTGCCACCTTGACCCTGAAGATGCCAGGTCACTCATGCTGTCCCAGCAGGGATAGAAGCATCGTGTCACCAGAAACCGTGTGCACCACAAAGAGAGAAAAGGAGATGGGACCCTTGGATTTTAGTTCAATGGAATGGTCCGCGATAGGACTTCTGTTCTCTGAGTAGAAAGAAAATTGTTTCCATGGTGTCCCAAAAGGAGGGTAGGAATAATCGGTTTGACCTTGATTTTCAGCCCGTCCGCCGAGGGACACCCACCCTGTGTCTGCGAGGGGCTGTCTCTGGACCCCCCTCTCCTGCAGGACCCCAACACCAGACCTCACAGGAGCAAACACACTCCAGGCCCGGCCAGGCCACAAAACGCTCCCACCACCCTCCACCCCTCGGGGATCCAGATCCATCCAGGATCTTCCTCAGAGTTCCTTTGCCACCTTCGCTAGAATGTCATTTACCTGTTCTTTCTTCTTCAGGAACTAAATGCCATGTACATTGTAGTAAAACCAAATCAACCTGATCCATGAAGCTTAATTACCAGCATGAGACTGAACATCGACACACACAAAATTCGGGACCGGACTGTAGGCCTTTGGGTGTTGTCCCTGGGACCTGCCTCTGACGGTCCTGCATCTGCCCTGGCCTCCTTGGCTGTGACACTTAGGCCCTGACATTTTCCTAGTGATTGTCTTGGTCCCCAGGCCTGCTCAGGGCTGAGCTGACCGCAGGCCCGGGGAGAGTGTCCCAGCAGGAGCATATGAGGACGTGGTCAGCGGCCTCACTTTGGCACTCCAGGGTTCGCTGGAGGCCCTTCTGCGGTCCGGAGCCACAGAAAGATCCAGGCTCTGGAGCCTGGGCTTTCCGCTCCTAATCTCGAGCCCTGTTTGCAGCAGAGCAAAGGCGAGGACCACGCCTGCCCTTGACGGGGCAGCAGCCGGCCGCTCCTCTGGCCCAGACGCTGTCACACTCGAGCAGGACACAGAAACAAAGTGACACATCGGTCGCCTGTTTCAGGATGCGAGTGAGGCTCTTTGATTTCCACCCCAGAGACCCATGGAGCTAGAAAGAAACCACTCGACCTTATGATTTATCTCAAGCAAAAGCGGGTTCACCCTGATTTTCGGGGTGCCTGCTTCGTCCTCCCCCTCCTTCCAGCCCGATTCTGCCCTTGGGGCTCCACCACGATGACGGTGACACAAACAGCTGCTCACGACCGCACTGGACGGGACGGGACAGGAGGCCGCGAAGCCCAGAGCAGGTGGTCAGGACCCGAACTCGCCGAGGAAACAAAGTCAGACCCCGCCGGTGCGTCTGGAACACTACGTGAGGACGTGGACTCGGGGCAATACCTGCTGGCGCTGGGCTGGGGGTGGGGGCGGTCAGGTCACGGCCCCGGAATCAAGGCGCTGTCGGGGGCGGTGCCGCGGAGGGGAGCGTTCCCGCACGTACACGGAGGACAAGTGATATCGCAAAGTCAACAGGCACCACCGGGCAGATAACAGCCACGGCCCGTACCAGGCCCGGCACCCAGGGCGGCGGCGATACGGGCTGTTTCTTTAAAAATAGAGCAAACAGAGGCCTGCATCAGAGCAGACAAGAACCAGGTTGTCTCAAGGTCATCCATCGCACTACCCTACGTAGGGTCCGTTTACCCTGCAGCATCTGAAGGCGCCTCCTAATTCAACAGTCCAGGCCTTTCCGAGCACGCGACACAACACCCCTAAATTCCTTCCGAATAGCCAGGCGGGAAGGACAGGACAGGCCGTCTGCAAAAAGCCACTGAACAGCCCAAACCACTTACCTGTCACGTTGTCTGAAGATGCTCTCCTCGGCCCAGTGAGGGCCACCCTGTGGGTCTCTGAAGAGCACACGACCTGCCTCCAGGGGGGCCGCACCTCCCACCTCACCTTGCTCCCACCCGGCCGGCCACTTCTGCAGGTGACCTGACCTTGAGAGGCACACACGGCGTCGGGCGCCTGGGGACAGCAGGGGACGGGCCGGCCTGCACGGTCCAGCTGGCCAAGCTGCGGCCTCCCCCACTCCAGGCTGCTGTGAATTCTGGCTGGCCTGCTGTTCCGTCCATCTGGTCAACCCACTACCCCTCTAAACCTTCAAAGTCTACAGAGCTCAGGCTGTCAGCTGGCACCCGGTAGGGGGCTTCTGTGTCCCCTGATGTCTACACTCCATGTGCTGCCACAAGCCACACTCCACCAGCTTGCTCGAGAGTGGGGGCGTCCTGCGTTCGGGGCGCCCCCGTGTCCTTGTGCAGGGCGTGGCGGTCTCAGGTCTGCAGCCACTGCCACCAGCACATGCACCGACTCAGGCAGCCTCTTTGACCTTTGTGGAGGGTTTCCAAAGCTGACGGGCCCGGGGGAGATGCTCAAGGGCTGCTGGGGGTCCAGGAGCCTCCCAGGGGTTAGGAAGAGGCTGAGCACATCTCTAGGGAGCAGCGGAGGCTCCAGGGCAGCCTTCCAAGCCCTAAAGGCTCATGAGAGGGGAAAGACAGTCCAGATTCGCCCCTTGCTGTACACGGAACGCCGAGACACACAGTTTGGGAAGTTCTCCAAAGCCACGGAGCAGCTGCGGGGAGTCGGCTCCCCTGACCCCCGCTGCCCTGGTCCGCTGTAGGGGACACGGCTGCCGGCCACACAAGGCCCTCTTCCCTCCTTGGACAGCACGCCCCTTCCTAGAACTGACCTCCATCCAAGCACTTTTGGAAGTTGTGAAACACCCAGAAGGAATCTGGGTTGGCATTTGCATTTTCCATCCAGGCAGGGTCTCTGCCAAAAATACCACCGAACATTGGCCCTGTGGAGCCAGCAGAAAGGCTACGACCAGAGGGGAGAGCGCTTCTGTGGGGCCCACGGTCCTTCTGAGACCACCTTGAAAACCCCCGCACTGGGGCCCAGCGACGCTCGTGGCCCGAGCAGGATACCTCCAGAGGGAGGGCCGCCTTTGGGGGTGTCAGCGGCCGCCCCCCACCTTAGCGGCCTCCCTCTCCTGACCACACACGGGCTCCAGGACCATCGAGCCAGGCCCAGACCGTCAGGGAAATGTAAACCACAAGGTGCCCCTCTCTGTCCCCGCTCATCTGAGAAGTGCGGGCTGCTCTTAGGGGGCCAGCTGACCCAGGCAGCCCGGCAGGAGGCCCCCGGCATGGACATGCCTGGGGCATCTGTGGCAGCGCGGCCACCAGGCACGTTTTACGAGCTGCCCCTGGCTGCTCCTGCCGGGAGGTGGGCCCCCATCTGAGGGGCTTTCCCGGGAGCAGGGAGTCCTGCTCTGGGAGAGTCCATGCATCTCTGAGGTTCTGCCGAGATTGCAGCCTTAGCACCTAAGATCCAGACGGGAAGCTCGGGGGGTTTAAGACATGAGCTCATTAAAGACACATTTCCGGGAAGAGAGCGGGCACAGCGGACGGGGGCTGCCAGGCAGCTACGAGGCCCTCTGGTGTTTTCGGAGTCGCGTCATGCAAGCCGCAGGATAAAATAAGCCTGGGAAATGTGACATTCGAATGCTCTCTCCTACCCAGCCTCCTGCCCCCGGCGGCTCAGCTCACCCGGCTTTATAAATAGATGGAACACGAGATAAATGGCCGCGATCAATCACCCAGCACGACAGAGCTCACCTCCCAGCCGAAGTCCACCTCCTTCAGCGCGGCCCGGGGCGCCACCATGTACGGGCCAAACCGCTCCCCGACCTCCATCTTCTTCTTGGCCCAGATCCCCAGGCCGGCCCCGGGGATGGAGGACTCACGGAGCTCGAAGTCTGGTGGGATGGGGATGTCCTCAGGAATGTAGACGGGGGCCTCGTAGGGCGAGCCTTCCTTGGGGGTGAAGTCCTCGCTGGTGGGGAAAGGGGACGGCGGCCCCATGGGGATGGGGGACATGATGCTGTCCTCGGTCTCGTCCTCGGCGCTCTCACCAGCCAGCAGGTCGGGGTCCGGCCCGTACATGTTATTTACAATGTCGCCGTCACCTGGAGGAGACAAGGCAGTGTCAGGCTCTGCAGCTCAGCTTCCCAGGGCTCAGGGCTTGGGGACCACCTGGGACGTGGGACAGAACAGCACCAAGGGCGCCAGAGGCCCAGGGGTCGCCCGGCCGCCCCCCCTGCCTGGGAGGCACGACCTCTGCTAGGGGCTCCCAGGGGACTGTTCCAGCAGCGTCTTGGGGAGCAACGCAGACCCCTGGGGGGCTCCCCGAGGCCCCGGTGGCAACCCGAGGACACGCTGGCCTGTTCTGCGTTAGGACAGGAGGGAAGGAGGTGCCCACACTCCACAGGTCGGGGGCGGCGGGGGAAGCCGACACAGCAGACACCCAACCCGGGGCTGACGGTGAGGCACTCCTTCTGGAACCGCTTTGTGTCTGCAGCCTCGGAAGTTAGGGAACGGGGGCAAGTCCCAAGTTCTTGGGAGGACTCAGAATTTGGGTTACTGTGAAATTTACCCCAATACCTGGGCTGCTCTGGGCAGCTCAGTGGGGCTGGCTGGGCCCTGGGGAGAGTCCCTGGAAGTTCCCGACGAGCTCATGACAGGTTCGGACAGAGGCCTGCTGAGGTCATGAGTGTGGGACCCGTGGGGTGGCAGGTCATGGGACCGAGCAAAAGGGTCCCCAGCTTGTCTGTCTGCTGTGGGCCTTTCTTCGGGGTCCAGCTCAAGAGTCAGTTGGTGCCAAAACAGTGCCACCTAGAAGTTCACCCGAGGGTGGCCGAGGCACAGAAAAGATAAGAAAGAGTGGGCGGGGGAGAGACAGGGCAAGCAAGCAGGTCCAACAGCCAGGAAATCAGCTTCACTCCTCGGTATCGACCCGAGAGCGGAAAACAGGGAGGCCGATGGGTGAGGAGGCCCAGCAGGGTTAACCCACAGCCCCCCAAGGGAGGACCGGCCTCCAAGTGTCCATCAACAGATGAGGGATCAACACATGGCCCATCCACACAACAGAATATTTATATTAGTATAGAAAAGAGAATAGGATCACTGACACAGGCTGCAACACGGGTGAGCCTTGCAAACAACCCTCAGAGTGAAGGAGGCCGAACACAAAAGGCCACATGTCCTACGACTTCATTTATGTGAAACGTCCGGAAAAAGCAAATCCACAGAGACAGAATCCATGTTGGGGGGGGAAACCGAGAGTGACCGACTGACTGGCACGTGGTCCCCTTTGGGGGATCTGGAACCAGATGGAGGGGGCGACTGCACACCCTGGTGACTGTGCCCCGTGTCCCTGAATTGTGCACTTTAAAAATGGTTCCTTTTTGTATGCTGTGAGTTTCACTCAATAAAATTAAAGAAGTCGGAGGAGAGTGAGAGGAGGAGAGGGGAGGCCCGGGGGTGGGAGGCGCGCGGGCAGACTGCTCGTGGCTCGGAGCCTGCTGACCTCTGATCTAGATGCTTCTGTCCAAGTCCCTCCTTCTGGGACTTGAAAACCTTAGAAAGTGACCCAAACGCTGTGGTCACTTTGGCCCTCGTCTCGCGGCCCCCTCCCTGCTCCTGAAAGGGTCGTCTCCAGGGAGAAGGGAACTTTTCAGTATGAGTAAAACGACCTCAGATCCAACGGAGAAGTAACAAAATGTTTTCTTTCAAAAGAAACCAAAGTCTTAAAAAAAGGGGGGGGTGGATAACACTTATTTAATTTAGCAGTATTCACAGAAGTAATTATTATGTTTTATGTGGCCAACGGTTCCTTTTTAATTGACTCGTAGGATCCTTTCAACAATGCAACAACAGAACAGCAGCTGTTGCTCCCCCATCCTGGGGACCCGAGGCTGTTTAGGTTTGAAAGAACACCCCGACCCTTCCTGGGGCCACGCGCGCACCAAGGTGTATTGCGGGGATAATTAACATGCCACCTTATCATGTGACCTGGTGACTGCACAGAGCTCCCAACACACTCAGGTAGGACCCCGCAGCGCGCTCCCTGACCCCTCCAGGGTCTGATGCCTTTGCTTCCGGGCCAGTGAGGAGTCCAGCTCTGTTCGTGTGAGGGCTCTGGGCAGAGAGCGGGGACATGTCCCCGTCCCATGCATATCCATCTCAGGGCTCTTTTTGTTTTTCTGGGTTGTTTTTCGTTTTGTTGTGTTTTGTTTTCTTTCTGTTTGAATTCGACTTCCCAAAACTCCTCACCTTCTGGAGGAAAATCAACGCTTGAAGGGCACGTTTGATTTACTGGCCAAGCAAACAGCTTAGGAGAGAAAGGTGGTGTTTCCTGCTGATTAAAGGAAGGCTGTGCATCGCCCACCTCCCACCCACCGCAGTCACCAAGGTTAAGTGATTGCCCGGAGCCGCCAGGAAAGCCCAGGTCTCGTTCGGCTGCCCCACTGCTGGTGGGGAGGGGGGCCTCTGTTTTCAGGCGTGGCTGAGAGGAGGCCTAAGGGCGCGCAGAAAACATCTGGAGAAAAGGAGGCGCGCTGAGCAGCCCCCCAGGCCCTGCAAGAAGCAGGAAGCAGCTCGGATGCTGCTGGAGCCCTTGCAGGACCAGCACAAACTGTCCCCCCCACCCTGGGTCCCCGAGCAGCTGGGAGCCTGGATGGAAAGCGCGTCCTCCCTCGGCCCAGTGCCCCAGCCGGACTGCCCTCGGGACGGGTGGCCCAGCAGGAGCCCCTCAGCCCCGGCTGGCGGGCATTTCCAGGGAGGGGGCATCATTGCCCCCGGTCCCCGCCCCCTGCCACCCAGGCCTGTGACCACTGTCACATTCCCAGCCAGTGCTCTCTGGAAGGGCGGAATGCAGTGCCAGGAACATGAGCTTTTTATGACCTTGGGAATCTAGGCTGTGCCATGGCATGTTATTTACTCATGAGGCGACCGAGGTCCTTCACTGGGGTTTTGTGGTAGTTTCAGGCTCAGGGTTCATGACTGAGTCTGTCATCCCCAAAATTTCTCCTGGGAGATCCACCCAAATAATAAAAACAGGGAGGAGAGGGGAGGGGAGGGTGCAGGCAGCGACAGGAGGAGGAGGAGAGGCACGGAGAGACCCTGAGCCGCGGCCACGGCAGTCAGGCCACAGGGCACCTGCCACCGGGGCCGGGTCCCAGCCAGGGCAGCAGGCTCTTGGCGGGCTCATGCCGAAAGCCCGCTGGAGGCTTGTCTGCCCTCTCTCACCCAGATCCCTAAAGCCGCCCCTCCACCCCCAGAGAGCCCCATCCAAACATCAAACCCACGGCCAGGATTTCGGGGTCTGGAGAGAGAGAAGGCCCCCAGTGAGCACCACTGTGCCCGACTGGCCGGGGGCAGAGGGTCCCTCCAGTCCCGTCCGTGGGGCTGGCAGCCCTGCCGTGGCTAAACGAGCAGTATCTCGGGAGGGGGGACATAAAGACCCCCGGCCCTTCCCTGAAGCTGCAGCTCCTGGTTGCTTGTAACCCTGGAATCAGGCCGACTTAAGCCTTGATGTGCAGCCGGGGGAGTGTGAGGCGGGCTTCTCTAAGTCACTGTGTGTTTTGCTCTGCATCCTCCTTTATTGTGTGGCGGGGTTTGTAGGAGAAGCCCTCAAACCACGCAGGGCACGGGGAAGGCCGTGGGCCACCGCCAGGAGCCGGGAGTGAGTGGATGGGTGTGTGGAAGAGGATGCGTGCATGCATGTGTGTACATGTGAGCGTGTGTGAGTGCGCGCATGTGTGTATGTAAAGAGGGGGCAACGGATCCTGACAACAGGCTCGAGGCGACCTCAGCCAGTCCCCTGCCTCCGCATGGCCCAGTAGGTGGCGGGACATGGCTGCCTCTGCCCGGAGACCCCCAAGAGGAAGGGAGGAAAACGCCCCGTGTGGGGACCGCCCTTCCACCTCCACCAGGGGGGCGGCCAGGAGGGTCTCTGGGGGCCATCGTACTGTAGTCTGCAGAGAGGTCAGGTGTCAGGATGGACAGAACACCACGTGCCTCTCGGAAGACTGGCCGTCATTGGAAGAAGACGCTTCAGCGTTCCTTCCTAAAAACACCTGCACGCAGCCTCCTGGGCCAGCCCTGTCCTGGGGCGCAGACCCCAACCTCTGACCTGGCAGGCTGCCCCTCGACACCCCCCTGGTCCAGGTGGAGCGTCCCATTTGGGGCGGGGGTGCTACACGTCACCCCACAGACACCAGGGCAGAGGCACCAGGAACAGGGGACGGTGTGCTTGGAAGAAGCCGTCTGGGCCCAGAGGCGAGCTCAGCCTGAGGACGGCTGGGCCTCACCCCACAAACGCTTCAGAGCTTCCTCCCCTGCACCCCCAGCACGTGCTCTGAGACCCTCTTTTCCTCCCCCAAAAGAGAAACCAAACACACAGGAGCACCTTGGGGTAAAACTGAAAATGCATCCAGGTCTGGGTCTCCTTCCCGGTTCAGTTGCGTCTCACCCTCATCACTGGGTTTAGAAACGTAAGTGGGTGTGTGAATGTCACAAGAAGGCAAAGTGGCTGCAGAGGCTCCTGCGGGGTGACACGTGGCCTGGGGGCCCAGCCTGCAGGACGAGGCAGCTTGACCTGTGGGCCCGAGCACCCCTTTCCCCCAGCAATAGCCTATGCAGCAATCGTCTTGGGGTCGGTGGGTCAAAAGCAAATTACCCTCAGCCAACTTGATGCTGACTCTGGGTGGGGTGTGGGGGGGACTACTACCCCCCAACAGGGCAGAAGATATCCTTACACGAGTGGGAAAAGAGGGACCCCTGGGCCCCCATGAGCCGAGCTGCCCAGGAGGGGGACTTGGGGCACCACTGTCACACCCATGCTGGTGGCCGTGCTGGACCTGGAACTCGGTTTGCTGAAGGAGCTCTGACGGGGAGGACAGTCCACGGTGGAGTCCACCCAGGTGCCGAGAGGTCACCTCGCTGTCTGCCCTCGGCCTTGGCCTGCTCGCCATGGACCTGGGATGCTCGGCCCTGCCCAGTGAGGACTCGTGGGCCAGATGGCCGCCTGCTTCCGGGCTGCCGCCTGAGGTCCTCCCTGCCCTCTGCAGCCGGCCCAGTCACTCCACAGACCCCAGCCCCGGAGGCTCTGCCACCTTCTCAGGCCTCAGAGCCAATGGAACTGCTTCCTGTGTCCATCCCCAGAGGAGGACCAGGCAGCCTGGCCTGGGCTGGCCCCTCCACTATCAGCTGGCCACCCAGGAAGTGGCTGGGCTCCCGGAGCTGACCCCTTCTCCATGTAAATTAGAATAAACGCACCTGCCCTGGGCAGTGACAGTGACATTTGCGAGAGTAGTATGATGGCCAGGCCCTGGCTCAGGTCTCTGTTGGCTCCCCCGAAGCTGCTGGCCGCCCACATCTCTTTCCAAGATCACTTTTGGGGCTGAAGTTTGTTACAGACCTCCTCCTCAGTCAAGGACATGCCCAGGTCGGGTCAGGCCCCCTCGTACATTTTGTGAGCCACCCCCTTCCTGGAGCCCCAGGAGGCCCAGCACAGGCCCTGGGCCGGGAGGCCCCTTGGCCGTGCTGCATCCTGTGACCTCTGAACCACAGAATCCATAGCCTCACCTCTCGGAGGAGTGGGGTTCTCGTGGGAGACCTGCCTGCCTGGCAAAGATGTAAGCCGGGTCCCACAGCGCTGACTCAAGGACACACGGGGACTGGGCACCAAGGGACACTTCTTGAGTCAGACAGAGTGAGGTGGACGCTAAGCTGAACTGAGCTGGAAGCTGATCTCAGGTGTGGCCCCTTGTCTGAAGGAGCCCAGGTGTGTTTAGGAGATAATGACAGATCCCAAATGCCCCTGGAGACAGGACCATACGGCGTGGCGTCCAGCTGGGGGTCAGGCCAAGGTTCAGCAAGCTCCACATCCAGAGCTGCCCATGGGACACAGACCAGCTGGGGCGGCCCCCAGAGCATTGCCCAGAAGGACAAGTCCAGTCTGAAAGGCAAGTCACTGGCAGAGGTGGCGGGGGGGTCCTCTGAGCATCCACACTGCCCACTGACAGCCAGAGCAGGGCAGCCACGGTGCAAACGTGCAGGCTCCTGACAGGAGCCAGCTGAGCGGGCTGGGCCTGGGGGTTTGAGAAGCAAGACGGACTCAGCCTGGATGTGGGGGGCGTTCTGCCCCTCTAGCTCAGGGGTTCTCAGAGCAGGGTCCCCAGACCAGTGGCACTGGCATCCCCCTGGCGCTTCTAGAGATGCAACTCCTGGGCTCCACCCAGACCTGCCCGACCTGAACCTGAGGGGGGCTGGAGCAGCCAAGTGTGAGAACCACTGTGGGAGCTCAGCAAGGGGGAGGGGCAGCCGGGTCTGAAGTGCCCCGAGGATCAGAGTGCATCCGGGGGCATGGGACTCAGCACAAGGGGAGCAAGCCACCTTAAACCTTCCAGGAGCTTCTCCCTGGCAATCTGGACCAGCACCCAACTACACGGCCCCGTTTCATTCATCCCTGACCTGTTGCAAGTAGCCGAAAATGTGCCACTCAGCAGGAGAAAAGTGACCGTCACTGCATCTCCGGTAACCCTGCCTTGTCTGCACCTCAGACTGTTTTCCATCAGAAGCACTTGGAGGAAGAAGTCTTTGTTAAAGGAGCCACATCTCGGCAGAGCTCGGCCCCGGCCTGGTTCATTCCACCCACCGCACACCCCGCCCAGGCTGGACAGGAAGGTGGGGTTTGCCAAGGGCTTCCCAAGGACATAGTGAAAGCCTACCCTTGCCCGGCTTGCAGAGCAGCCTCCAAAGGGTCAGCCGCAGACATGAGCTGCTTACTTTTATTCACGAGTTTTTTGGGGTGAAAGGGGACAAGAGCTGCAACAGCATGTCCAAGTGTTCCCCCTTTCCTGGTGTCGCCGGCAGGGACAGGACCCACAGGCCGTGCGGGACACACTCCGCTGTATCTCAGTGAGATGGGCTGGGCCAGGCCTCTCCGGCCTTTTCAACGGAAGCCTCCTACACAGAGGCCACCAGACACGGGGCCGAGGACCTTCAGGAAGTGCCCTCTCCAGGATCTGTGGGGGCCCAGGTCTGAAGTCCCTGTCGTATCAATCAACAGCAAGGACCCCAGACCATGGCCTCTCCCAGGGAGAGGCAGGCTGGGGCATGGCCACCCTCCATCCCACGGCCAGCTCCAGGTTTGAATGTCCAGGTAGTGATCAGTTTCACCAGGCCTGTCAATGCAGTGTTTAAAACTTACTGTTCAAAAAAAATTTTTTTTAAGAATTAAAGTTACTGTTCAGTTCAACTTATGAAAGGAATATGGTGGTCGAGGCGAAGCCGGGTGGAGAACAGACAACACCCGGTCACAGCCCTGAGACCCTGGGCAGCACATCCCTGGTTGGCCACATGCCCATGCAATTCGAGGACCATCCCGGAGAGACTGCGAAAGCAACCTGGGGACCGCAGGTGGGCCTGGTCAGAACACTGTCTGCCTTGATTCTGCCCGCCTGTGTGTGACAGGTGCTGACAGGGCTCAGGGAGCACGCAGCCAGCACCGCGGTTACTCTAATTCCGGCCACGCCCCAGAGAGGAGGCAGAGATATGACTTCACCCGTCTTGTACATCGTGGAAGGGACGCTCGGGGAGTGAGGACTTGCTCAAGGCCACACAGTTAGTCAGGGCCAAGCTGGGAGCGTTTAGACAGTCCTGATCGAAAGCCCTCAGACCCTGTATCACACAGCTCCAGTGCTCCCACCCCTGTGAGAAAGCACCTTAAAGAGTGCCCAGCCTTTAGTGATGGCCTTCCTCGTGTCCACAGAAGATACATAGGAAATGAATGGGTAAATTTATGGGTGGATGGTTGGGTCGATGGATGAGTAGATGAGGGGATAAGTGGATGGACAGATGGATAGATGGATGAATTCAGGAATAAATACATGGATGAATGGAGGGGAGGGGGGATGGAAAGATGAGTAAGAAGATGGATAAATGGGTAGATGGATGGTAGATAGATAAATGGTGGATGGATTGATGGATTGTGGAATTGTGGTCAATGGATGGTGGATGGATGGATGGGTGGTGGATGGGTAGTGTCATAATGGTGGCTGGTGGTTGGTGGATGGGTAGATGGTGATAGAATAATAGTGGATGGATTGTGGATAAATGGATAGATGGTAGATGGATGGGTGGACTGATGGATGGATGGTGGATGAACGAATGGTGGATGGGTGAATGGTGGATGGATACTGGGATGAATGGTGGATCAGTGGATAGGTGGTTGGTGGATAGATTGATTAATGGGTAGATAGTGGATGGATGGGTGTATAGTGGCTGAATGGATGGATAAATGGATGGGGGCGAGGACAATCTTGAGGGCAATTTCTAATGACATAGATGGAAAGCAGGAATCCTCACCACCCACCCCCCGACACTTCTTCCCTGAGATGAAGCCCCATTAACAGGAGGCTCAAGTCTGAGTGGTTAATCTGAAGACAATACCTGGACTTGCTAGGCCCAGACCCCACCTCTTGGAAGAGGGCTGGACGTCTCTGCTGCTCATTCAGGGCTTCCCTCCCTCCACCCACGCAGGGTGGCATGCCTGGTCCAGCAATGTAGGGGTCGGGGGGCACATCTGTGATGCCGGGGTTCAGCCGCAGGCCTGCCCAGCCCTCTCACCTTCCACCGGAACCTTTTCGGAGAAACAAGATGGGCCTTTGGTTCCCATCCTCTGACTTTTACTTCTTGAATCAAGCAGAGGAGTGCTGTGTACTGTGCCCCTCAGAGACCCCCCAAACTTCTTCCCCAGAGCCTATAAGTCCCCGTGGTCTGTGACTGTCACAAGGCCCATCTCAGCTGCGGCTGGGGTGGGAGGGGAGGGACAAAGGGATGAGCGCACTCAGGTGAGCCGGGTCTGGGGGAGCCGCGGGCTCAGGCGGTGAAATCAGATGCCCTGATTTCTAGTCAGGATTTTGGTGTAGCCACCTTCCCGTCCAGCACAACAGGCGAGGGGAAGCCCCCTCCTCGGTGGGAGGGTCCTCGGGCCACAGCCCCACTTCCGAAACGGTTTGCTAGAAAGAGAAACCTGGGAATTGACAGGGTCAGTCTTGCTATTGTTCTCGAGCTTTTAATCAACCGCAGCCACCACGGCGACCCCTCCCCCAGCCCTGGACCTTGGCTTTAAGACAGGAACTAAGAGCCCCCATTCCAGGAATGCCCCTGCCCAGGGCTGCGGCCACCAGGGGTCTCACCGCCTGCCCGAGCTGCCCAGGGCTGTGGCTGCCGCGGGCACCTTGGCTCCTGGCCTCCCCCTCGCCCGTCACCGCTGAGCTAAGCCCAGAGCAGAGCGCGGCTGTTATTAATGCGGCAGATTAATAGCACCGGCAGAAGACGTTCCTGCAAACATGCTAAATATTAATAACGGTCGGTGGCCGTTTATATTCCCAAACCCACTCCTGGGACCTTGCCTGCAGGGACCGGAGGCAACGAGCCCCAGCTGCCGGGCTAATGGAGCTGTATTGTCATCAGGGCCCGGAGAGACCGGGAAGGCGCAGGGCCTGGGGTCTCACCGCCCTGTGCCAGCCACTCCTGCGAGGGCCCGAGGTACGGACACCTTCCCCCAAAAGATGCAAGCTTCCCCCTCCTGTCCCCGTCCTGACAAGATGGCAGCCACTTTCCTGGCTACACACGTGCACTTCTTTTGTCTCAAACCCTGAGCTGGCGGTGGCAGGTCCAGGCCTCTGACTTGGCTGACTACTCCACCGGCCCCCAAGACGTCATGGCTTGAACTGTGCCCCCAAAAGAGATGTACTGGTGTTCGAACCCCCGGTACCTGTGGATGTGACCTGATTTGGAAATAAGGTCTCTGCCGGCGTGACCAAGCTGAGGTCATTGAGGTGGCCCTGACCCAATGGCTGGTGACCTGATAAGAAGAGGGGATAGAATCACACAGAGAGACACCCAGGGAAGACGGCCACGTGGTGACCAAGGCCTCCAAAGGGGAGACGGTAAACGTCTGCCGTTTGAAGCCCCCAGTTGAGGGCACTTTGTTACAGACACGAAGGCGCAGGCACAAAGCACAAGGCTGGAGGGCCCTGACCAGCCACAGTACGTGGCCCCGGGGCCGCCGTCACCTCTCACAGGGTCCCCCAACAGAAGCCCCCCACCTGCCCCTCTGTTCTTAGTCTACCCGTAGCACCGAGTAGCAGGTCACCGTCTACCCATTTTGCAGACGAAGACACTGAAGCCCAGAGGGTAAAGCAGCAGGTGAGGCCCTTGCCCCATTCCCCACATGAGTCTCCAGCCGCTGGCTGGCCACTGCCAAGCTCGGCGGACCTCAAGGTCAGATTCACCTCCCGGGGTCAGCCCCGCACGTCTGGGAGAACCACAGGTGGTACAGAGGTGAATCCAGAAGGGGACCCAGAGGAGCTGCTCCTGCCGCCCTCCCCTCCCACACGTGAGGTCGGCGGGTGGGCCCTGGGTGAGCGTCACACCCACCCCATGCCCCTGGGGCCCCTGCGCCCTCCTCAGCATCCTGTCAGCAGCCTGGCCCCCATGCCGTGGGACTGCCTCTGAGACAGCTCCGGGAGCCCGCTGCCCTCGGAGGCCCCACCCCAGACCCCCACGGCCCAGCCGAGTGGCCACAGGGCTGTGAGGGGCTCTGCCGGCAGCCCAGACCACCTGGCCTTCCTTAAAGCCGGCGCATGATTCTAAGACGATTATTTCTCCGCGCAATGCTCGGGGGACTCCGGCTCCGGCGTGCCTATTTCAGGCCCCGCATCCACTATTTCCTCCCCGCCTCCGTTGCCCCGGGCAGGCTCTGAATGACTGCGATGCCACTGTAATTTTGATCAAGGCTTGTTCCCGGTCAAAAGCCTCTTTGTTTCGGAGAGATGTGATTTGGCCTTTTTTCTTCCTCTCCTTTATTCCTTGGTTAATATACCACTTCCCTGAGCCCCGGGGGCAGCGAGGTAGCCCACGGATTGCTCAAATCTCATGTTTTTCTTCTAAATCACCGCCGACTCTCCCTGGCCCCTGTGCTAAGCACCGTGTGAGCTGGCGGCTCAAGCAGGGGGTGTCCCCTAACCCGTCACCTCCGAACTGTTAATGCACCAGAGGGGCCCCGGGCCCCAAGACGCCCCCAAATATCAAGGGAGGTAGGCTCTACACACCAACTCTGTAACCTCACATCCGGCAACACCACAGTGTGCTCTTGTAAAAATTGAAATAAAAGACGCATAGCATAACATTTACCGCCTTATTTATAAGTGCACAGCTCAGTGGCATTAAGCACATGCACACTGTTGTGCAAACATCACCACCGTCATCTCCAGAACCTCCTCATCTTCCCAAACCGACACTCTGCCCCCATGAGACACTCACTGCCCACCCCCTCCCCCAGCCCCGGCCCCACCCTCCTACTTTCTGTCTCTGTGTGACTCCTCCAGGGACGTCACAGAAGCGGGATCACACGGAATTTGTCCTTTTGTGTCTGGTTTATTTCACTCGGCATCGTGTCCTCAGGGTCCATCCACGTTGGAGCAGGTGTCAGAATCTCCTCCCTTTTTAAGGCTGCATAATATTCCGTCGTATGGACGGACCACATTTTGTTTCTCCGTCGTCTGACGATGGACACTTGGGTTGCTCCCACCTTTCTGGAGATGGTGAGTGATGCTGCCGTGAACATGGATACACAAGGGTCTGTTTGAGTCCACAGTGCTTTGAGAATCACCGTAGCCCACAGGACAGAAGGTTCTTACAGGCTGTTCACCCAAAGTGAAACCAGCTTCTGTCCGTCAGCCCCTCACCTAGATCCTGGGCTCTCCCTCCCTCGCTGTCCTGGATGATTCTCAGGTGCCATAAACACAGACAGGCTCTCCTTCCAATATGCTTACAGATGTTCTCTGGACCTCAGCCCCCACCCCCATAAAAGACGGGCACATCCAACCTGCCCAGAGGTTCAGGGTAGCAGCGCACCCCGACGTGGCGACACACACTGTCATCGCATGGTCGCCAGGGGCTCCACGCTGGACAGGGCGCACCAGCTGCCGGCAGGGCCCATGGCACCGCTGGACTCCTTCTTCCTCCAGTACCCCTCTGTGCCCCGCGGTACCCACACACACTCCTCAGGAAAAGGGACCCCGTTCTGCTGGACAGCACGGCCTTGGAGGTTCCCCAGTGAATGGGGCTTTGCTCTCTGGGTCTGGGGGGCTGCTCTGGGATTTAGGGTTTGGGGAGATCCTCATCCAAGGCTGGGCTTCAGAGGCAGCTCCTCCGCTGGAGGGTCCCCGGGCCCCTCCCCTGCTCAGCCAGGTTGTCTGGGGCCTCGAGGCCCAAGGGCTGTGGAGTCCTGGACCCTCCAGACGGAGGAGGGGAGGAGGGACCCAGAAGGGATGCGGCTCAGGTGCTGAGGGCAGCACGTGGCCAGGACAGGCGTGGAGAAGGGATCCCAGCAGCCACAGGCACGCTGAGGGGTGGACCGGGGTGGGGACAGTCCCCTGGCCCTAGTCAGCCACCTCTGCTGGGGGTTTGGGGGGATGAGGCCGAGGTCCCGGCCCTGAGGCAGAAGCGTGCACCCGGCGGCGAGCATCATCCGCTGCGTTTCCCCCGCCTGCGTGGCCCCGCCGAGGAGGAATGGCTCAACGCCGAGCCAGCACCCCGGCCACGCCACCACACTATTTATAGACACATTTATCTCCTTAGTTCCCACCGACCCAGCCTCTGCGGCTCCATTCACAGGCCACGCAAGCGGACAGGTGTTGCCCGCAACAGAGACAGCTGAAAAGAGCGGTCCAGGAGTGCCTCCCTCTGCCCCCCTGGGGTGCCTGTGGGCTGGGGTGCCCGTGGGCGTGTAGGCGGGAGGGGCCAGGCTCTGGGCAGGGTGGGTGGGGAGGACACGGCCCTGCTTGGAGATGCCGTCAGCCGGATGCCTGGGAGGCAGGACCCTTTCCCCCTGGGCCTCTGCTCTGCAGCCTCTGCTGCCATCGGAGCAGGCTTGGCGCTCCCAGCAGCTCGGGGTGCTCCAAATGCGAGCTGGGCCGGAGGAGGGGGCCACCGTGTCCATTCGCCTGCAGCCCTGGAGATGGCGTGGCCGGTGGTGGGCGAGGGTTCCCTCCCTTGAGGCCAGCTGGCTCCCTGCCCTACGCTCCCTGCCCCCACCCACCAGGGCTTGGGGGATCCTTAGGCTGAGCCCCTCGGAGGTCAGGACTGGGGGCTCAGGGCTTCTCAGCTCCTGCATGGAAAGTGGTGCCTTGTTGGGCCTCAGCTCTCAGGGGGCCGCAAAGACCCTCCCTTTGTCTCTGCCCTGCCCAGGCACCTGCCCCCAATCCCCTCTGCTCTCCTCTCTCAGCTGCCCGGACAGTAAGGGGCTGCAGACGGGAGGGACGAGGGGTCAGCGGGGGGTGCCCCATCCTCCGGGCCACAGGGCTAGTGGCAGCCACAGCGCCCCTCTGGCAGCCTCACCCCTTGCAGACCCCCGGGGGGGGCTGCCCACTTCCACACACACACACACACACACACACACACACTCCCACCCCAGACCAGTCTCTAGCTTTGGCCGCCGCCGACACCCACCCTGGCCCTCCGGCCACTTTCTGCCCTAATCAAGACGTTGATGGTTTTAACCATCAAATAAAGTGCTTGACTCCACCGAACCCAGCCCCCAGCTCAGCAGCTCTGCGGCTTCAGTTAGCAGGCCAGTGGCGAGAAAAAAAAGAAAGAAAAAAATTCATTAATTTTTATTAACAGGGAGAGCCATTTGTTCCCTGTGACAATATTTGACTTGTCGAAATGATTTTCACCTCTGCCATGAAGTGGGCGCTCCGCACATACATCACCCGATTACTCGGAGCACGCTGGCCGCAGTCATTAGGCAGTGAATTAACGACAACCCCACCACTATTAATCACCCTGACAAAGGCGTAAGCTCGCTGCTGACCCGAGCGCGGCTGGCCCAGGACCTGCAGCCCGAGCAGAGGCCCGTGCGGCTCCGGGCGGCCCCAGAGGCTGGAGCAGGTACCAGGCCCTTCCGTGCCCGCACCCCGGCATACTGACACGAGCTTGGCGGGGCCAAGAACCGGGGTTTTCTTCCTTGGGGACAGTGTTGTTTTACTGTCACCCTCCTCGTCCAGGTGGTGACCAACATCCACGTGCCTGCCGGGAAATTCACACCCGAGACTTGATCTCCGAGACACAGCCCAGCATTGAGGTCCATCATTACCCCCATTTTATGGATCAGGAACCTGAGGCACTGAGAAGCCAGGACCTGCCCACGGGGTGGCACTGGGACTGAAATCCGGGTCTGATGAGCTGCGGCCTCTGCTCTGGCTCTGACCCCCGTGACAAGGTCTCTGATGCCCCCAAGACAGCTGCTGCTGGAGGTGGCATCAGGGAAGCTAGTGAGGGTTTTCTTTGGTTCCTGATAAGCTTTACAAGAATATTTTCGGATTGCACATGCTCAGAATGGCAGGGCTAACTGGGCAAACCTTAGAAATCTGATGTTCATGAAGTTTATTGGCTCCTAAGGTCCCAAACTATGGGTTTTTTGGAAAAGGATGAGCAGAAAAGTCTCAGGTAGTACAGGAGATGCCCCAATTAGATGAGGGAAAAATGAGGCTGGGAGGGACCTGAACAGGTGGGGCTAGGAGACCCCAAGGCAGGGACATCGCAGACCGGTTCTGGGGATTTCCGTCTCACGAGAACAGCTCAGCTCTGGGCTGCAGACCCACCGGCAGCAGCCTTGAGTTCCCCTGAAACGGTCCCATTGCAGGTCCTTGAACCTGAGGCGTCGGCCCCCAGGGAGGAGGATGGGCAGAGGGTCTGGGCAGCACCCCGGGCTCTGCGTTAGCTAGACGACACGCCTGCCTTCGTAGCTTCTCTGCAGAGGGGAGCGATAGGCCCACCTGTCAGAGTCCTGGTGGGACCAGTGACGTGACATCTGAAGAGCACTTGACAAGGGCCGGGCAGGTGGCAGGTGGCCCAGGAAACACTGCCCCTCCCCTCACTCCCTGACACCACTTTAACCATTTTCGCACATTAATCCAATTAATCATCTCTACGTCTTAAACCAATGTCTTCCCATTAGCCCAGCCGTCAGATCTGTATTTCAGTCTGGTCTAAACCAGAGTTTGAAAGCCCGGGGGGCGAGGTGGTGGGGCGGGGAGGAGGGACTAACTCCCGACCCATTTGTCTTCTTTCTCTGGACTTCTCATTTTTTATGCTTCAGCAAATTTCCTAATTTTCCTCATTAGCGACTAATTCACAAGTCTCAACAATCTTTCCACCTGTTCCTTTCATCGTGGTGCTTGCGAGATGGGAAATAGCCCCTTGCTCACTTGTGTGACGCTGGGGCCGCTTCCCAGCAGCCCTGGGGGTGGGGCCGGGCGGTTCCACGGAGGCGCAGAGGGACCGAAGAGGTGGCACCTTCTGTGCCTCCATCGGATCCCCAGGGGACCCCTTGGTGACAAGCACCTGCCCCAGCTCCCTCTGCCTCGGGGCCTCTCCCTAAACCCGCCTGCCCCGCAGCCCGCGGCCCGAGCTCCTGGGGCACCGGGAGCAGCCCACGGGCAGCTGGCTCCGGATGGGGTGTTTCTCAGGAATCCCTGTCTCGTAAGGGTGAGTGGAGGCTGCATGCAGAACGGACGCCCGGGGCTCTGGGTGAGTATCCTCCTTATTTTTCTCTTGACAGTATTCTTGGAACACTGCCTTCTCAAGCTCGCTGCTGGTAGCAGTAGTCACGCAGTGTAGACCAGCACCGACTGGGCCCTCTAATGTGCCCTCAGCTCCGTCCGAGGTGGCAGGCAGGAGAGGCAGATGGAGCGCTGGTGAGACGGTGTCCAACCCTACTTACCGCATCCAGCTGTGTGTTCTCGGACAGGTGCCTGCAGGTCTCTGGGCCTCGTGGCAGCATCTAGACAGCACAGTAACACCGGTGCCTGCTTCTTAGGGCTGCCCTGAGAGTGAAATGAGCTGACACAGGCAGGGGGGCTTCTGAGCACGCTGGACACCAGAACAGTTGGCCTGGTGAGCGTCCCACTCCACAGATGAGACCTGAGGTCACTCAGGCCAAGAACCTGGCCCGGGGTGACCTCACACGTCTACCCGCCTCCAGCCGACCCTCGGGGAGGCTCTGCCCAGCGCCCACCACCAGCAGGGCCCCTGGTCCCTGGCAATGCACAGGGGTTTCCATGGCATCAGCACTTTCTGTTCTAAGGAGAAGCCACAGGCCACTAGTGACACACTCTCGCGGAGCTGTATCCCCCCGCGAAGGCCCCCCTTAATAGGACCCTGAGCCCAGTGGCAGCTGGTACATTTGAACTGGGCCCACCGCGGGCCTGGGGACTCACTGTCCTTTTAAGAATTACCCAAAAACACACTTAGAAAGCCACATAACGGCCCATCGCACCTGGAGTGGACCCCAGGGCATCTGCAAAGTAACCCCCGTAATGTCTGCCACCAGCCACACCAGGAGGGCAGACTGTCTGGCTTCTCAGCAGAGTTCTCTGGGAGCTGTTTCTCGTTACTTGCTTGCATCAATTTGATTTTCTCTGCTAAGTGGAAGGCTGTGGGAAAAGCTGGGTTTGGAAATCCATGATTTCCTGGCAGTTAATGAATTTCAGCCAAACGGAAAGCAAGGTGAGGCTCCATTGTAGCCTCAGATCCAGACACAGGAAGGACCAGGGGCTAAGAGGAGGCTCCATCCTGCCATTCTGCCCCCCCCCCCAAAAGCCCACAGAAGCCCCTCTCCAAGGCGCTTCTCAACTTGCATTTTGCTGAGTGTTCAACATACCTGTGGTGCAGCCACAGGGAAAGGAAGCTGGGTCCACATTCCCGAGTCCAGGTGAGTCCCCATCCCTGAGTCCAGGTGAGCCCATCCCTGAGTCCAGGTGAGCCTATCCCTGAGTCCAGGTGAGCCCGTCCCTGAGTCCACATGAGCCCCCATCCCTGGATCCAGGTGAGCCCATCCCCGAGTCCAGGTGAGTCCATCCCCAAGTCCAGGTGAGTCCATCCCCGAGTCCAGGTGAGCCCATCCCCGAGTCCAGGTGAGCCCGTTCCTGAGTCCAGGTGAGTCCATCCCTGAGTCCAGGTGAGCCCACCCCTGAGTCCAGGTGAGCCCGTCCCTGAGTCCAGGTGAGCCCATACCTGAGTCCAGGTGAGTCCGTCCCTGAGTCTAGGTGAGCCCGTCCCTGAGTCCAGGTGAGCCCATCCCTGAGTCCAGGTGAGCACCATCCCTGAGTCTAGGTGAGCACCCACCCCTGAGTTAAGGGAAGCCCAGGTGAACCCTTAAGCCCAAATGAGCCCAGCCTCTGAGCCAGGGGGGTGGTCACCCCAGGAGATTACCTGCCTGTGATCAAGTCTTCTTGGGGAAGGGCTGAGCAGAGGAGGAGCCTGGAGCTTCTGCCACCAACCCCAGCCTGAGCCATGTCTGAGCGTTTCCTCGTGTGCTGGGCCACCTCGCAGAGGCATGACCTTTCCCCACAGTGTCACAGATACGGGGGCTGGCGGGAGGTGTCTGGAGGGCAGAGATCCCCCCCCATTGCACGGCTGGGGAGCAGGCCTGTGGTCCAAAATACCAGGGGGGGAGAGCAGGTCTGTCAGGGTCCCCTGTGCCCCGGCCCACCCGACTGACCCCCTTGGGATCTGGGCAGCCCACTGGAGGCTCAAGGCAGTCCCACAGCCCATTTCCCAGTAGCCCCCAACACGGCGTCTCCCCTGGAATTGCTTCCCCGCATCTTCTCCTGTCAACACGGCTAGGCCTGCACAGGGCGCCACTGACACAGGGCCATGACCTCATTTCTCTTGCAGGTCACCTCGCTCACCCCCGCCCCGTCCAGGCCACCCGCTGCCACCAGCACTTAGCTAGCAATTCCTCACACTTCCAATCCATCCTTTCCAGACACACTTAGCCGACTACATGGCCGAAAACTTTTCTATCCGATCAGCAGATTGCGTCGTGGCCAGAGGGAGGCCGAGGGCAGGTTTCCAATTTGAAGAGCGAAAGCCTTTCGCTCACACGGCGCAGCGGCTGCAGCTCCGATGCCCTAACCTGCGAGGCCCCGACGGCCTGCGTGCGTGAAAACCATTCTGGGAAGCTGCCGGCCTCCTCCCCGGCTGACACTGATCGTGTTTCTAAAAATTAAAACAAGGCAGCAAAATCCTTCCGTTTAAAGAACTCCGTCTTCTTGAATTGCCGGTCACGCTGTCTGCCAACCCCAGGACAACCTAAAATTACTCTAAATCACTTTTCAAACCTTAGAAAACCACGAAGCAGAATGATCTCCTGTGTTTATCACACATTATACTTAAGCTATTGGCCGGCCGTCTGAGCGGCATAGAAGTCACAGGGTGGCGGCCTCTGGAGTTTGTAGAAGACATGGGTTGGGGGGTTAGGCCGGCGAGGGCCAGAACCACAGACGAACTGCACCCCACAATCGAGTCAGAGGGGTCGGCGAGCTGGCTGGACAGAGGGTGGGGGTACCCAGGTGCCCGCAGCACCCCCAGGTGGCAGGGGCCACAGCCTGGCCAGGCAGACCTCTCCCCAGAGGCGCCCTGGGGAACACGGTTCCATGCGGGATGCATTGGGCAGCCATTCATTGTTGTGGGTTGGACAGTGTCCCCCAGATTCACGTGTTGGAGCCCTAACGCCCAGCATCTCAGAGTGTGACCCTGTTTGGAAATAGGATCAGTGCAGATGTAATTAGGGAAGTTAAGATGAGGTCTTAGGGGGGCCTAGTCCCATAAGACTGGTGTCCTCATAAAGCGGGAGGTTTGGACACAGACACACACAGGGAGAGGGCGTGTGAAGGCGAAGCAGAGCTGGGGTGAGGTGTCCACAAGCCGAGGAGCCCCAAGGATCACCAGCAAACCACCAGATTCCAGGGGAGGGGCCGGGAGGAGGAACCGGCCCTGCGACACCTGGATCTTGGACTTCCGGCCTCAAGAACGGGAGAGGCAGATCCCTGCTGTCTGAGCCCCTGGTCTGGGGTGCTTGTAGAAACCAACACACCCACTAATCTCACTGATGGATTTCACTTCACATCTTTGAACTGAGCATCCGCTGTGCACGACGGTCCAGGGCCTCATTCAGGCCGTCGGGATGGACACGTAGTTTGGACAATCAGGGTTTGCTGAGTGAGCTGCCCGTGTTTCTTAAAAACACCCTCTGAGGCTCGGTGCTGGGGGCTTCCACGAGCACCCCCTCCCTAAAGCGTTCTGGAAGCTGTGTTTGCAGGTCCCCAGGCCCTGCCTCTTGGAATGGTGCTACACTACCCTTGACGCCTGCCGCTGTGTGTCTGAGACTATAAAACGAGGACAGGCTCTCCCCCACCTCATCACCGCCTCTGAAGGTTAAGGGACAGCAGAGCTCAGACCCACGCCGCACGTGTCTACACTTTCCGAATCGCTCATCTTATTTCCCGACTCACAGCCGGGTCTCCCCAAACTGCCATCGGGGTTATCCCCTCCTCGGCAGGTGTGGGTCTTCCTGTTCGGCTGGTTCACTGCTGTCAGCCCTGAATTACTCCCTTCCCAGGGGCAGGGTCATTTCTGTCCGAACAGGCTGCTCACAAAACCAGGGTAAATGGACGATGAGTAAATGCACAGAGACTGGGACCCAGGCAAGGGCACTGCGCTCCCGATGGCTCTGCAGCGCTGCACATTTGGAGTTCAGATGATTTCGCTCCCCTGGGATACACTGTTCCATCTTAAAAACATAAGCCAGCACATCCATAAAGACAGAAATTAGAAGAGAGAGTGCCACGGGCTGGGGGAGGGGGTGGGGTGACGGTTTAATGGGACGGAGTTTTTGTTGGAGACGATGAAAAAATTCTGGGACAGAGAGCAGAGAGAGGTGGCAGCCATATGCGCACGGGGACGTACTTAATGCGGCGAATCACACACTCACTGACGCTCAAGATGACAGCTCTGATCTGTTGTCTATTTCACCGAAATTGGAAAGTTCTGGGGAGAAGCTGCTCCCAGCACCCCACCTCCTCCTCCCCATCTCCACCTCCGGCTCCTTCAGAAGAAACCCCGCGTCTTCCCCAGGTCACACACTCGCTCTCCCTCTTCCATACCCAGTGACACGCGTCTGGGGACCAATCGAGGACGCGGTGACTGCATGGGACGGGGAGGGGCTTGTAGACCCAGGGCGGCCCCTCCGAGCCCCTCGTGGAGGAGAGAGACCCCTCCACCCGCCTCTGGAGAAGCCTGCCGGCCCCGGAGCCTGGTGACAAAGTGCCTTCCGAGCAAGGGGACAAAGGGCACAGCCAGGAAGTGATTTTAAACCTAATGGTTCCCGTGTCTTTTGTTCAGCATCTTCGGGGCGCCTGGCGGGCCTGCTCACACTGCATCCAGTGAAAATCGCAGGAAGGCCGATGTCTGGGATCTCGTAACAGGGGCAGCGCCTGGTCGTGGGATGGGGCGAGCTCATGTTTTCTAAGACGCCGAGAAAAATCCCCACGCAGATGTCTGATCGCTCCAGAAAGCAGGCATGCTGACAGCCCCTCTGGACCGCGCTGGCTGGGCTTGGGAGCCATCTCTGGCAGCCGGGCGGGCAGGGGACACTTAATTGTGGGCCGTTCGCTGGCAGGGAGCCCTGCCTCTTCCAGGGGCAGCCAGCATGGTAATGAGACAGTTTCTATGGAAATGAGCTTATAACTATTCATTTTCTCCCCATTCCCGACCCATCCACAAAGAGGTTTTCCAAAGTGACCCCCATTTTCCTACCCCCGACATGTCCTCACGCCATCGCCGAGCAGCTAATCAGCCTGAGGAGAAAGGAGAGAGGAAATGCAGGCCTTTGACAAGATGTGGGAAACCCCTCGGTCTGCACTCGCTGTGTCTGTGACCAGCAAACAAAAAGCCCTCGCCGGCCCCGCGGCCAAGTTTCCAGTAAACTTTTCCCTGAGTCCTCTGAGCGCGTTTTGTGTGTGTTTTCTGGTGGGATCTGAAGCACGCCTTTGCCATCTTTTGAGAAACTCTGCAAACCGTCCTGTTCTGCTGGAACGTTCGTGGCTGGCCTCCCTCACCTGTCGCCCGGTCCCCGCAAACCCCTGTCTTTCTTGGGACAGAAAAGGGCCCCAAGGGGGAGGGGGGTCAGGGTACCGTCAAGTCCGGTCGCTCACCCCCTTCAGGTGGTCAGGGATATGGGGAAGGGGGGCTACCAATTTCATCACATTTCCTCTCCCTTCTTAGGGTCTCAGAAACTAGAGGGACAACATCGTCGTGGGGAGAGGAAAAGTAAAAGAAGGGAAGCCACCAACCCACAGGGGAGTCTGCCTGAGACGCTCCGCAGGGGCTCAGACCTGGCCTCTTCCTGGCCGTGTGGTCTCAGGCCGACACTTGATCTCTCTGAGTCCTGCCCCCCATCTGGAAGTGGAGGTGGGCGGGCCTCCTTGGTCATCACTGACTATTGAGGTCTCGTCACCTGCTGTACCAGGTACGGCCTGAGGACACTGACCGAGAGGGGCGTCCTGATCCAGGCTCTGTCTGTGCCTCACCTACGCCTTGGGCATGGGGAAGGTGGACCCTATTTGCTCCTTGGGCCCCGGGGGGGCTCCCTGCCTCCTTCCCTTGAGGCCTCCTTACTCAGGTGGGGATGTGGGGGCGTTCCTTGAGGGCCTCTGTACCGTCACGCCTCCGAGATGCCCGAGGGGTGCCTGTGCACACAGTAGGCGCTGCACGGATGCTTGCTGAGCTCATCCCTCCATCAGGGAGGGTGGGGCGTGACACGGTGTCCCAGGTTGACGCATCAGCAGGTGATTTTGACACGGGCTGAGCACAGGAGACCCAGGACTCCGGGCAGGTGGTCTGGAGTCCTACACCAGCCACTCACTGCCTCCCCAGCCCCCCCAGATGCCACACTCTCACCCAGGGCCTGACGCCCACGGGCCCCCCAGCTCCATGTGCAGGTGTGAGACCCCTGGCCACGGGAAGAGGATGCCCGGCTGCCCCGGCCAGGCCCTCGGTGAGCACGCGAGGAAGTGTGAAGGTTCCACCCTGGGGAGGGCATGTGGGTCTCAGCAGATAAAAGTACAGGACAACAACAACAACAAAAAAAAGTACAGGACACTCAGTCCTGAATTGCAGCTAAACAACAGGCAAATTTTTACTCTAAGTGTGTCGCATGCCGGATGGAGGACTCTCTCCCACCCACTCACCCTGGGCTGTGTCTGGGGCCGCCCCCAGGTACAAGTGGGGCTGCAGCCTGGCACCCAGCTCCTGCAGACCAGGGGGCTAGATTATTAAAGAAAAGTATTTAACAGACCCTGACACCCAGACTCCTTCCCCCACCCAGAAGCTGGTCGCATCCATTGGATCAACTTCTCCAGGCCTGGGTGTGGGGAGGGTGCCTTCTCAGCTGTTAAAGAAAATATCAGTTTTAAAATTTAACTGACTCAGCAAAAAACCTAAACTACCAGTGGCTTAGGTACAGGATTAAAACACACACACACACACACACACACACACACAATTTTAAATGCCTCTCATTTAAATAATTGTAGTACATTTTAAACAGAAAAAAGTTTTTAAGATCCAAATTGGGTCGGTTCCCTCTTTTGGAAAGTAGCCCCCTTGAGGACAAGGCCCAAGTTTTACTTTGTCTTGTGTTTCATCTTTGCTGCAGTCAGGGTGCCTCTCAGGGTACAGCCAAGTCTTTTGAGGGAGAACGTGGACCATTAAACGGAGAGGAGACCCCCTCCCCCTCCTGAGACCCTGGCCGCTGGTGGTCCTCGCACACAGACCAGGAAGGTTTGGATGCCAAAGATGTGGGGGAATTATGATCTCAGGTCATGTGTCGTGTGTATGAAATACTTTATATGTATGACCAAGGGGTTTCCCACATCTTGTCATAATTAATTTAATTTATATATAACATACAGACACGTAATTTATGTAATTTATATATATTATATACATATATCTATATATACATATATCTATATAAATATTATATACATATATCTATATATATTATATACATATATCTATATACATATATCTATATCTATATATTATATACATATATCTATATATATCCTCTGAGGAGGATAAACACACAAGACTGAAAACGTAAGCAAATATTATCTCTATGTGATGGGATGTGAGATTTTCATTTAAAATATGTGCTTCAGTATTTTCTATGATGAGGATTCATTATATTTATAATTTCATACTTTTTATAGCATGTGACAATTTATGTTAAATGTTTAGATGGGAGAACAGAGTTCTCCGTGCAGAAGCTGCTGGGCCTGTGGCGGCAGGGGGCTGGACAGGAGTGGGTGCTGGGCCCCTGGTGGCCCTGGGAGTGTCCTGCAGCACGGAGACTGCCCACCTGGGTGTCTCCCAGGACCCTCTCCGCTCGCAGACAAGTCTGAGCCACCCACGCAGAGCCTCCCGGTACAGCAGCTGACAGGGCGCCCCGTCAAATCCGGGAACTCTTCAGGAGGCATCTGTTCGGGCCATACGACCCTGCCCACAGAACAGGCCCAAGACTCCCCAAGTTTTCTGTAACACACGAGCCAGCATTTCTCTGCCATCTTGATCTCTGTCTCTGATCCAGCATCTCTTTTCTGCACAGGTGGACCTGGTCCCTCCAAAACCTAGCTGAGTCTCGTGTCAGTGGGGATCCGTGCCCCCTCCCGCCGTTCTATTTCGAGTGCGGTCAGTGCAGGGCATGGAGCCTGGGGGAAGGGCTGCCAGCTAAAATGCAGTAAATACAACCTAAAATGCAATAAATACAACAAAAAGCATGCGGTACTTGGGGCATACTTCTATTAAAGATCATATGCTGTTTATCTGGAATTCAAGCATAACTGGGCATCCTGGGTTTTCCATCTGCTGATTCCGGCCCCATTCTCTGGGGATCTGATGTTGGCTTGGGCTCAGCCATTGCAGAGGGACCTCCCTTTTGTACTTCCTGCTTTGTGAGCCCCACAGGCCGACCGGGCAGGTGCTGAACCCCCTGTCCTGGAACCTCAGTCTGGGAGACCGGGTGGCCATGCCAGCCCCAGGTGAACATTTGCCTCTTAGACCCCTAGGCTGCGCCTCCGGCCCACCCCAGACCCAGTCACCACCCAGGGACTCGGTGACCTACGGCACGGCGCCACGTGCAGACCTCACAACCTCGGGCTCCCAGGTATCATTGGTCCCCCTCTGGACACTGTGGGAACCACTGGTCCCTTGAGGCAGCTGCAGTCTGTCCCCCCTGGGCTCCCGGAGGCCACGTGGATGGTGCAGAGACCCCCGCAGATGCCTGGCTCCCAGAAGCAGGTCTGGGAGGAGCCGGGGTGGTGGCCCACTGACCACAGAAGCACTGAGGTTCTGCATGGGTCCAACACTGTCTGCCGCAGAGAAAAATCTCCCCAAACAAGTATCTTTCCCTCTTTCCCATTCCCATCAGTTAAAACCCATCCAAGTGCGGAGCTCAAGCCCTCAACTGGAGGAGGGAGACGCCGGCAAGCAAAACCTCCAAACCAGAAACACATTCTTGCCTCTTTTGGAGGGGGGTATTGATTTGAATGGGGGCCAATTCTTCTTGTTAATAGCGGTCATCGACCTAAACGGACCCAGCCACAAAAGCAGAAGCAAGGGCTCCTTTTTTTTCTCTGCAGAGAGAGAGATGGGTGAGGATTCTCTGCAGGAATCCTCTTTATCATTTCTCCTCCAAGAATAATTGCCCCCAAAGTCACCCCAAATCAAACTGATCACAATTAACATTCAAACCGGCCCCAACCAAACGCATCGCAACTGTTCTGCCACCCCGGGCCCGGCCCCACCTGTTGCTGGCCAGCAGAGCCCCCCATTCTATCACGGTCCAAGTAGGTTATGTGAATAAATGGGAGGGGAAGTCAGCGAGATATATTAGCTCTGTGGGATATTCATCATCTCTCTGTCTCTCCTTCTCCAGGAATATCAGTGATGAATTTGCAAATGGTTCTGGATTATGACAGAGCGCTTTCTCTCTTCTTTATTTATCCCTCCTCTGAGCACCTTGATCAGAGGCCACAGTGACAAATGCATGAATAAAAGGCAGAGACAGTATTTTAGCAACGTGTTGTAAATCTCCTTCTACGCATTATTAATTTAAGGAAGCCCATTACACCAAACAGCTCTGAGGAGGAAGACAAGGGTAAGGGCAGGAACGGCCCCGGCACTTGAGGGTCAGTGAAATGAAAGGAGAAACCCAGCTGTGTCCCCGAGCAGAGGTCGGGCTGGTCTCTCACCAAATCCCCGAAGCCTTCAACCACCGAGGTTTTATTTAATTGAAAGACGAAACATTTGCTTCCCACAAACGCAAGCACATTTTGCAAAGTGGGAAATGGCACGGTCTGCAGTGACCTCATTCTTCAGAGATGGGACGACGAGGCCCATGGGCTGCAGACAGCCGGGTGGGTCAGGAAATGCTGGTCCCTTCTGGAGGGAGGGAGGAGGAGAGCAAATGGGGGAGCTCAGGCAGGGCACAGCGCGCCGGCAACAAGGCAGCACCACCATGAAATCCGGGCACGACCCGAGAGCCGGGCAGGGATGCCGAGAGCCTGAAGCCAGAGTCCCCCCGAGAGGATGCTAATCGGGGCGGCAGGCACAGCGGTCGCATCCCCACCCAGCAGCCTGGGTTTTCTTCCCCCATTTTACTTTCTTTTAAAACCCTCCAAGAAAGGAGCCGCGGGCCCCGGCCCATAAACGAACTGTTGCCCAGAGACCCGGGAGCAGCCTCTCCCAGGGACCTTCCTGGGAAGTTTGCAGGGAGACCACCAGCCCTGCAACCTGGGGGTCCCTGAAGAAAAGCCAGGACATCCTGGAGGTCAGGGAGGCCACTGCCCGGCTCAGGCCAGGATTCCCATCCCAGAGCTCTGGACCCCACGTCGCAGACCTGCGTGGAGCCGACGGGAGCTCTAGGGTCGGGGAAGAAACAGCGTTTATTTCTAGAAGGGATGAAGGAGGTGGCTCGTGAAGACCCTTCATCCAGCCACACAAACAATTAGTTTTTGGGATTTGTTCGTGGGATTTTTTAACAACAGAATTTGGGTTTCTTTTTCTTTTGCCAAGACTGATTTTCCAGCAGTTTTCATAAGTGTTCCTCCCCGGCCCTGCCCGACTGCCCTCACCCACACTCATCCCCCGGGGTTCCTGATGTAAGGGAGTGAGGGTGCCTGGGGTGATGGCTGGGTGCGGGTCTGCACTTGCTCTGCGTGCCCTCCTCGGCCAAGACTGGCACCAAGGTCCCCCCACGGAGGCGTGAACCGGGATGCTCCGGCAATGAACATGTGCTGAAGGACTTGAGGACACCGGGGGCCCAGCTGGGACCTTGGGGGACACGGAAGTGGGAAGAGGGGAGAAGCCCCTGGAAGCCCTCTCAACCTGGAGCCCGGGGTCACAGGACGGCCGGGTCCTGGAACTGGACGGGTCACGCCGCCGATGGCTGTCCTCAGCCCCTTCTGACAGCGCCCCACGTGGCCTCTGTGTCCCGGAAGCGTCGAGCCACTTCTGGAGAATGCACAGGTGACTCTGTCCTCTCCTGTAAATGCCCGCCCAGGTGGGACAAGAGCACCCACCAGAAAATGTCCGCCCTGCTCCCGAGGGAGAGTGCGCCAGCCTGCGGTGACAGCACCCATCAGCCCATTTAGGGACACGGCGGTGGATGCCGCGCAGATCCTAATGACTCATGCCAGGCAGAGCCCCGGTGGGTCTGTGTGACAGCGCAGCTGCTCGCGGGAAAGCAGTGGCTCTAACATGAGAAACATACAGACAAAAGGGTTCACGGATCGGGAGAGACAGGATTGGAAGGGGGCGAGAAATCCCAGGTGGATCTGACTTTATTTTTTGTTCATCAGCCTAATTGCATCGGAAGCTGTGACTTTCTTTAAAGTGGAGCTCGGGGAAGGAAGATTCCCCGGCAACACGTTAAGTCAAAGTGCCCGAGTGTGGATCTCCGCGCAGATATGCATGTATTAATTTGAATTTTGAAAGACAATTGTTGCATGGTATTAATATAATTGCCAGTTATAGAAACGGCATATTTACGGAGTTTTCTCTATAACCGTGCACGACGCACTGCCCAACAGTGACAGTTTAATATTCAGCTGGTGTTTACTTAGCATATGACTGTTAATCAGCGTAAATTAAATGTGTACTTGAAACCTCCACTTAAAGCTCTGCTAATTATTTTTTGATCCAAACAGGACGGCCTCTTCCGGAGGGGGAATCGGGCTCTCCAGGACCAAACATCAGTGAGAGAAACTGCTGCCAGCACTGCAGATCGGCCTCCAAAAGACCCAAGGCAGGTTCTTGTGGGCGTTTTCCCCACAGCAAAGGATGGGGGCTTTCCCCGTGAACCCCGCTCTGGTCCAGCCCGGTGGCCAGCCCCGTGCCAGGGACCCCAGCCTTCCACCCAGGAGAGCTAACTGCTCGTTGGCTGGGTGAAGGCTGTGCGTTCCATTCTGCTGAACTGCTGAACTGGGACCATGTTCCGGGCACAGGCAGTGTAGCCTGGACACACGCACGGGCACACGTGGATACACGCATGCACACGTGCACGCACAGCCCGGGACTCCACGCTGTTTCTGGCTCCGCTCCCAGCCCGTGCCCCTCACCCCACCCCCCTGCAGCCTCCACCCCACTCAGCACTCACCTCTCCTGTGAACACGAGGATGCGCGCGGGCCAGGAGGAGGGCAGGGAGGAAAGAGAGGGCAGGCCCAGCAGGAAAGGCCGGGGATGGGGTCTACTCCCTTCTCCCACTCAGAAGAGAAGAGGCAGGCACGAGCACCGCCTGGGAGCAGCTCTGGCCCGGCCGTAGGCCTCAGGCTATCTGGTCAGCCGTTCTGGGCTGGTATTTCCTGGACATCTCCTGACTAAAGGCCCTTTAGAAGCAGCCTCTCTTGGGGCTCTCCTGGGGCTCAGGAGTCCTCCAGCTCTGGGCTCGGCGGGGAAAGAGGGGCCCCAGTAGGAAAGGTGGCATAGCGGAGGACCAACCTGAGCCTCTGGACAAAGCTCATCCTGCCTGAGAACAAGAGCCTGCTGGGACACTGTCCTTCATCAGGACGGTGGCCTTGGTGCCCTGGCTGAGTCCTGGCCACCTGGGTGGTGTCTTCGCAGCCCTCTGCAGGGGGCCTGGCCTGGAGGTTAGGATGCACATGGACAGCAAACAGCACAATCCCGAAGACCACTGGCCCTTGCTCTCAGAGACCCCAGGGGGAAACATGGCTCCATAAATAAGTGCGTTCAGTGCCGTAGAAGGCGCCACAGTGGACAAGGGCCCACTGTAGAAAGAGAGGTCACGGCAGGACCCCCACATGCTCCATACCTCCCCTGAGCCTGCTTCTTTGTCAGAGATGGGGATCGAATAGTGCCCGTTTAGAGGCCCAACAGGCCGGAACAGAGACGGTGCCTGGCAGATGAAGGCACTCAGTACATCTCAGTGGATGGGTGGACGAAGAGAGAAATGGGTGGACACATGGGTGGATGGATGGATAGAAGGATGGAAAGATGGATGGATGGTGGATGGATGAATGTCTGGAGAGAAGGATGGATGGATGATGGATGGTGGATGGATGGATGGGTGGATGGATGGGTGGGTGGGTGGATGGATGGATGATGGGTGGATGGATGGGTGGGTGGGTGGATGGATGGGTGGGTGGGTGGATGGATGGGTGGGCGGATGGATGGATGGGTGGGCGGATGGATGAATGGATGGATGGATGGATGGATGGATGGATGGATGGATGGATGGATGGGTGGATGGATGAATGGGCGGGTGGGTGGATGGATAGATGAGTGGGTGGATGGATAGACGGACGGATGGATGGATGGATGGATGGATGGATGGATGGGTGGGCAGGTGGATGAATGGATGGATGGATGGGTGGACGGATGGAATGAGAGAAAGATGGATGGATGATGGATGGTGGATGGATGGACAGACAAGTGAATGGTTGGATGAGTGAGACAGAATCTCCCTGAAAGCCTCCTCCTCTTGTCCCTTCCTCCCGGACTCAGGGGAGCTTTAGACCATGGTCACCTCTACTCCAGACCAGACAGGGGGACAGGGGTGCCCCAGGGCCCTAAGCCCACCTCCTGGTTAGGGGACACACACTGTGGCCCCATCTGCTGTGTCCAGAGACAAAGGCAGCGGGACCACTGGATGACAACACAGGGGCCTGAGGTTCTGGTGACGATGCCATGACCAGAGGTCAAGGGTGACTCCCACAGAGTCACAGCTCCTCACCTGAGGGCTGCCCCTCCCACCTCCCCACACGCCCCGGGGGATAAAGCTCAGGGTTCTGCTTAGGCTGCAACGTTGTGACTGTGAACCGGCTTCCCCCAAAGTCTTTTTTTTCTCCCATTTGTTTGGAGTTCAAGTGCGGGAGGACGCCCAGATTCCCTGGGGGCGGAGGGCAAGTGTGCACGCACGTGCTCGCAGTGGGCGTCTGCAGGGGCCGGAGAGTAAACGCCTCCTTCTCAGACAGCCTGGGGCCACGTGTCCACATCAGACGAGGAAGCAAGTTCTGGGAGGTGGCCTGGCTCCCCCAAAGCCCCTCCACTAACCAATGGAAGCCAGGGGTGCAGACTGTGCCCGTGTGGTTGTGTGCTGGACTCTGCAGACGTGGGGAGGGATGTCTGTACCCGTCCTGGCCGTCCGGGGTGTGTTGTCTCCTTTTAGGAGCTGCCTATCCCCTGGGGACACCACACCAGCGGATCCCCAGCACTCAGCGTCTAGCATGGACACACCCAGCCACACAGGCCCCTTGCCAGCATCTCTCGTCCTCGAGCGGCAGAGTCTTAGGAAACATGTGGGCTGCTGGCCCCACGGAGCACTGAGTGTCAACCCCAAGGACCAACATCGGCCAGACCCCAGCAGGAGTCTGTCCCAGGCCCAGCGGGAACTGGAATTGGCTTCCAAGGTGACAGCGGCCCGAGGGTGTCTCAGACACTGTGTCTCCCCACACTGGAGTTGGACGGTCAGCCTCGCTGCCCCAGGCTGGACTCTCTGTCCTGAGCAATTCAGTTGCCCAAGAAGTTAATTAATATGAACTGTTGGTTTCTCTCTTCCTGGTGAAATAAAATCCGGCAAAGTCTTGGCATAAAAATGGTGTTCCATGCCTGTGGGTCGGTGGCCACTTGAGTACCCGCAGATGCCAGCCTGGCCTTTGAGGCCATTGGCACAAACCCTGGACGGCTGGGAGCGTCCGCCCTCCCTGCAGAGGGGCTGCGACGTTGTCTCGGGACAAGTCCTATGTCCCTGACTCCCCAAGGACCCCGCACCGTGGGATCCACAGACACAAACCACTGGCCATGAGTGACACCACAACCGCAGAACCGTGGGCCAGACCACAGAACCTCTGGATGGACAGGACCCTGGAGGTTGCTGTGGCCGATGTCCCAGCAGCCTGAAGGGGACGCAGGCATAGAGGGCTTCAGGGACTTCCCAAACTCCTACCGGCCCCTAAGCCGACATTTTTTGCAGGAGGGAGAGCCAATGTGTGGGGGGATATGGTGACTCCCCACTGATTAAAAAACAGTCGCTGATGCCCTGGCTTTCTAGAGGACTTTGGACACGTGCTACATAAAGAGGACGGACTTGGAGATGTTGTGGGCACTGGTGTCTCAGGGGAGCAGGGCAGCGAGCGAGGGGCCACGGGTCCCGTGAGCCGGTGGTACTCAAGCCAAGACCCCTCTGGGTACCAGGGCAGGATGAGTCCGGTGGGACGGCAGTGTCGAATGCCAGGGAGGGAGGAGGAGCTGGGGCTGAGCGGGCCTGGAGGTCGGTCCTAGCGCTGCCTCGGGGCAACCCCCAGGCCCCCTGCCTCGCCCACCTGGTGTCCAGGTACATCCTGCTCTCAGGTGACTCCCATCTGGATACACATAGGGCAGGTCAAGGGGTACAGACTATGGGACTGGGGGGAACTGGGACCGCCGAGATCCCAGGCCCAGCCCCAGAGAACACCCACACCCCGCTGGCTGCTCGACTCACAGGGCTGAGGACGCGCCGGCGTCGCCCAGGTGATCAGACTCCGCGTGGACCCACTTCTCTCAGGGGTCCAGCCCCAGCGGTGTCGGCTTCTTCTCTTGGTGGCTCTAAACCCAGAGGAATGCGGTGGAGCACCTTCCACAGGGGGGTCACGTCTTCTTGCTACAAAACCCAGAATCACTCACAGATTCGCTCCCCCATGCCACCCCCCGGCTCGGCCACAGAAGGGACAGAAAGTCTCGGTGGGCAGGCTCTGTTTTCCCTTTTACAGACCAAAATGAAACCGAGGAGTCCTGAAAACCACTCAGTGTTCCAGCTCCACTGGGAACAGGACCCGGGGAAGCCGCTACTCGGTGCTTCCGGAGGAAGGGCTCTAGAGAAGCGGGCAGCCGAGGTCAGGAAGCCGTGCAGAGCGGCCTCTCAGCTCTGCCCAGCAGGGAGCCCTCTAGACCCCCGAGGCTCCTTTTCAGCGGCCTGCTCTGCTGCCCGGGGAAGATGCCCTCAGGATTCTCCTGGAAAATTCCATCTCACAAGAGAGGTCCTTGACCCAGACGGTGTGACCTTCCCACGGAAGCCTGGCCCTCTCAAGGTCATTCAGAGTCATTGCACTCAACAGCCCTGACCACAAACAAACCTTCCTGCTCCAGTCGGAAAGAGGGTTTCTGTCCTCAGAGCTGCTTCTGGGAGCCCGAAGGGCTGCTTTGGACGCTCACAGGTGAACTGAATGTTCCAGCTCATCCGGGGTCATCACAGTGACCCCCGCTCACCCCCGCCACGGGTCCTGATTGTCCCACAGCCTGTCACACACTGAACTCACAAGAACGAGTTGTCAGAAGAGGAAGCAGAGAATATTCCATGAATTCAAATCAGTAGAACGCACCTCCTCAAACTGTCCTGAAAGACCTGGCACTTATGATGACCCCAGAGACACTTCTTAAGCTTTCAGAGAATTTTGAGCCTACAAGGTTCTTTCGTCAAATGGCTTAAATCTGAGCAAACTGAGGCTCAAAGGAGCGGGGAGGGACTGCCCAGTGTGGGCCGCGGGCGGTAGAGCCAGGGCTGGCCAGGGCATCCCCCATCAGGTGTGCAAGCGCGGGGCACACCTGTGCCGTGGTCCCGATGCTGGGGGAGGCCCCCTGGATCTGGCCCGGCCACACCTGGAGGAAGAACAAAAGAGTAGACGGCGGTGCACTGGGTCCAGGGAGCGCGTCACAGACGGCAAACCCGCCCCAGGCCTCCTCCCCGAGCGCTGGGGTCCCAGAGACACGGGCCTCCGATTAGACACAGTCACCTTCCTGTCTGGCTCCTGGGTGGGGACGACTCAGGATAAGGGGGTGTCGAGGAGGCTGCAGCCTCCTTGGCGTCGCCGGCAAGGGCGGGGTGGGGGACCCAGCAAACACTGAGCCCTTTGCAGAGGACACTCTGGCCAGAAAGGGACTTCTAGAACCCCGGGGACAGCTCAGCCAGGACACTGCACAGCTCACCTGAGGCTTGAAGACCTGGCATCCATGGGTGCCTCAGAGGCCCCGGGAAAGAGCCGACACACAAGAGGACAAGCGGGCATCTCCTGGATTCCAAAATCCAGAGCACTACTCCCAGGGCAAGGGCTGCCTGCAAAGGGGAAGCCCTGCCCCTCAGAAATGGGAGGGAAGTTCAAGGAGGGGGTGCCAGCTGCTCTGGGGGAGGGTGACTCACAGCTCCCAGCGTGTCGGCCCAACGGTGCCCGTCGGGAGGGCCGGCTCCCCTGAAGCCCCAGGTCCCTGGCTTTGCAGGGCTGCCTGGTGATGGTCAACCCTAGAGCGAAAGACCCGGAGGGGCCTCCACCTGGGATGCTGCTCTGTCCTGGCACCTGGCCTGCTCCCAGTGGCATGATGTCACCCCCAGTACTCCTTCATTTCCCTGGGACTCCTGCTTCTCCCTCAGCCTGGGGCCCCCAGCGTGAAGCCATGCTGACGCGCAACCAGCCCCAGCCGCCCACAAGTGCACAAGCTGCCGGTGCTATGCCAGGGCCTGCATGAGGGCATTCAGAGCGGGGGGGGGGGGGCGGGCATGAGGGCCTGGAGAGGAGACTGCCCCCTCGGAGGCCGGAAGCAAATGCGGCCCATCTGGGTCTCTCCGATGGCGGCTCAGAATTGAGCAGGAGAAGAAGCTCACAGAGCAGAGCCAGCCCAGAATCAGAGCTCCTCAGGGTAGCAGGTGGCCCAGGAAGCCAGCATCTGAATGGAGGGATGTTATGGAACGAAACAGGAAGCAGACCCTGACACATACACGGTGAGCCCTGCGCTGGGTCCGGCTGCAGCAAGTCGGCCCCCCACCACCGGGGGAACATGGAACCTCAGGCTTCCGCTCCTGGCCTGAGACCCAGGCTCACGGATGGACGCCAAGGACCTGCCAGTGACCTGGGACCCGGCCCCCATGCCCGGCACCTCACTGGCGAGCAATGCTGCCATGTGGGCCACATGTACCTGGGCCTCCCTGAAGAGCCACAGATCAGACTGGGGCCCCATCCTTCACTAGGACACTGCAGGGCCATGGTGATGGACGCCAGCACCTGGAGCCCGTTGCTTAAGGAGGAGAAGACAGGAAAAGAGCGAAAACCAGAGAGGGAGGGACACAAGGGCAGTCCCTGGCCTGCATGGCCTCAGCTCACCCATAGCTTCACCTGGGCCGGCACCGCGGAGCAAAGCGGGGTCACAAAGGCATCGGCATTTCCAAGTCTGCCTGAGTCCAATTGCTGGACAGTGATCGGGGGGACAGCAGAGACATGAGTGGGACCAGGGGGACCACGTGGCACACCAAGGCACACGGGTTTCCCTTCCTTCTCCGGGTCCAAGATTATCCAGCACGAGGAAGCATCCTCACATCACTGCTTAGAAGTGAACACACCACACACACACAAGTGCACAAGCACATGTACACACCTACACACACGTGCCATCCTTGACAGCAGACTGCACACTAGTTCTAAAGCACATCATTTTTATAAACAGTTTCCAGTAGGATTCTTGAATGCTTTACATCGTCCCTCAGAAACTGAAGGGGGTTGGCTCCAGGAACCCTGCAGATACCAAAATCCTTGGATGCTCAAGTTCCTTAGCTAAAACAGCATAGTATTTACACATAACCTACGCACATCCTCCCATACACTTTAAATCACTGCTAGGCTGCTTCTAATACTTAATATGATGTAAATGCTATGGCAACAGTTGCCAGAGCCACACAGAGTCAAGTTTTGCCCTTTGGAACTTCAGAGGATCTTGTTTTCAAGTATTTTCAGTCCTTGGTTGGTTGAATCAGCGGATGTAGAAGCTAAGGATATGGTGGGCTGACCATCTGACTGTGCCCCGATGGTTTGCCTTTCTCAGAGATCGGGGGCACCAGCCGAGAGACCCTCTCAGTACAAAGTCGATGCTCACTCCCTGGCTAGTGGAGCCCCCATCTCTGCCAGAGCAGGTGAGGGGGTGTGGTTGCCCCCAGGTGTGCAGGAACCGAGACTTTGCTGTGACACAGAATCCTGACGCCCCAGTGCATATGTCGGGTGGGGGGGGTCTGAATGTTTTCCCCACCAACAAACCCTTTCCTGCAGAAGCCTGCATCCCATGGACCTAGAGACCTAGAGATTATCATACTGAGTGAAGTAAGTCGGACAGAGAAAGAGAAATATCGTATGATATTGCTTATATGTGGAATCTTAAAAAAAATGATACAAAGGAACTTATTTACAAAACAGAAACAGACTCACAGGCTTAGAGAACGAACTTATGGTTACCAGGGGGGATGTGGTGGTGGGGCAGCTAGGGAGTTTGGGATTGACATGTACACACTGCTATATTTAAAACAGATAGCCGACAAGGACCTACTATATGGCACGGGGAACTCTGCTCAATATTCTGTAATAACCTAATTGGGAAAAGAATTTGAAAAAGAAAAAAAAAAAGAAGCCTGCATCCCCATCCCATCCCGATCCTCAGAGGCCTCAGGAGGTCCAGACCCAGCCGAGAGGCCATGGGATCCCCCGAGGTGGTGGTCACATCCTTCCTGATGCAGGGGGCTGCCTGACCTCTGGGTGACAGGGCTGCCCACGTGCTGGGCGATAGGGGGCCAAGGCTTGCTCGGACAAAGTAGACCATTAACTGGACCCTGGCTAGACCCATCGCACTCTTTTTTCTCTTTTTTTGCGGTACGCGGGCCTCTCACTGCTGTGGCCTCTCCCGTTGCGAAGCACAGGCTCCGGACACGCAGGCTCAGCGGCCATGGCTCACAGGCCCAGCCGCTCCGCGGCATATGGGATCTTCCCGGACTGGGGCACAAACCCGTGTCCCCTGCATCAGCAGGCGGACTCCCAACCACTGCGCCACCAGGGAGGCCCCATCGCACTTTCTTAACCCAGTGATTGGGAGCCCTGGTGGGTTGGGAGGACCTCGCCACATGGCCGAGACCTGGGCTGGTGAGCTGGAGGCCCCTGCCCCCTGCTTGCAGGTAAGATCTCTTTCCTGGAGGGTGGGGGTGGGAGATTAGGAGAGGCAGGCTGTGCCGGGGCGCAGGGGTGCAGCCCCCTCCAGCCTCGGCCCTGACCACGCAGGCACTACCAGTGACGCCTGGGGAGGGCTGGCGAGTGCTGTGCTTTGCGCAGGAATTTTGATCGCTTGACTCTGCTGCCCAGAGGAAGGGAGCCCTGGATGTGGCTGGATTAGGGTGACCTCGGGGAGGGGGGAGGAGACCTGGGGAGAAGCTCCCTGGACGGCGGGCCAGGTGGCATGGGGATCCCAGGGGTCAGCTCCACAGATGTCTTCGAGGCAGAGGCCTCTGGGTCCCCCCAGGACAAGGGGAAGAACTTCTCCTTTCTCAAGGTGGCAGCCAGGCGAGAGGACTCTCGGGGTTGCCTGCTGGCCGTCCCTGCCCCGGACGGGGGTTCATCTGCCTTCATCTGGATGGAGAGAACAGACACCTGGCTCAGGTGACTCAGACACGTCCTGCCTTGACCTTCTGGCCCTGGGGCGTCCTGGAACTCACAAAACTTTGGGCAAAGGAAGTGCCCTTTGCTGGGAGCTGCCCCAGGCAGATCCCGAGTCTTGGCCTCAGGCAGGTTGCCAAGCCCCTCTGGGGAAGGGGGCTCGGCTTCCCCGTTTGTCAGCGGGGAGGTCGCTGCAGCCGCATGGTTGGGGTAGGACACCAATGGAATATTATTCAACTATAAAAACTAAGGCCTTAATCCTCACAGGCAAAGTCAGCTCTCAGGAAAGAGTCTGCAGCTCACATTAAGAGGAGCTTCATCCTTTCATTCATTTCCTTATTCACTCATTCTTAACACTCTATAATACATTTGCATTTTACTAAGACTCAAACTATAGGGCAGGACCTCAGCCCTCCTCTAACCATCCTGCTTGGGGCCTCCGTCCCCTGGGCCATCTGCCCAGCTTCCCCGCAGGCCTCCCCTAGAGGTCTCAGTCTGGCCTGGCCGCCACTGTGTCCGGCCTGACAGGGTGGAAGTGGATGAGCATCTCAAGTGAACGAGAATCACGGGGCAGGGCTGGTGTCCCTTCTCAGCAACGAGGACACCAAGACAGGAGAAGCTGGTCCCAGAGCTGCACCCACCAGTGAGGACTCATCAGCCCAGGCTGACCCCACAGATGGCCAGTGCCCGTGGGAAAGCCGGGCCTCACACTCCCTCTCACGGACTCAGCTGCCCACATCCTGGGGCCCCAGCACCTTCCTCTGTGGGCAGTGGCAGTTGGGCCTCGCCTGCTGGTCCCATGGAGGTAGAACCAGCCTCCAGGGCTCAGGGGCATCCCTCCCACAGTGACGGGGCACAGGTGGTAGGAGGGGCCCATCGCCCAGGACTGTGGTGGGCAGAGGCCTGCAGTGCCGAGGGAGGGGTCCTGGCACGCCAGCAGGGAGACCCCTCCCCTAAAACAGGCTGCCTGAGTGTCTGCTGTGAGGACCCTGGGCTGACGCCCCAAGGACACAGACCAGTCAGTCGGTCCCCTCGCACGCTCCGAGCTGCAGACACTGCCCCTCACGCTGGTTTCAGATTCAGGAGGCTCAGCCCTTGCCCTGAACCTCACTGCTCAAAAAGGAGAATCCCAAATGGTTTCAAACCCTGTTGTCCTTTTGTTCCACAAGGAAGAGAGACAGGTGGAGAGCCGGGCTCCCACGGGCAGTGGGGAAGCCGGCGCTGCTGCCCGTCCTGACGCCCCGACGGCGGGCAGACCCACGTCCCCTCTGCCCTGCAGACCGGCCCTCCCTGTGCGCCTCACCTGAACAGCCGGTGAGACCAGGGCACTCGAGCCGAGGGGTCCCCCTCTGCCCCGTCCCGGAAGGGCCTCGAACCAGCCACGTGGCCTGGCAAGGCCCCGATACAGCGACACACGCTCTCTTTTTGCTTTTATTTAAAAAGACAGGAGGCTGAAAAGACAGAGTGCAGGCTTCTGCGTGTGGGCGTGTGTGCCCGTGTTCACCAGCCCCCGTGTGATCTAATGAGAAACATAGCCGGAGCCTGCATCTGAGCAAATGTTTAGGATTCCCTAACGGAAAAGCTGCTACCGATGGATCGGGGTGCCGCCGAGGAAGCCCGGGAGCTGGCCGGGGGCGCGTGATGCCAGGTTACCCCTCACCCGCGGAGACTACCCGGGGCCCGGCCGACGAAGCACTTTGCCCGCAACACTTTGCCGCGGCTCTGCCGGCAGAAAATTATGTGAATGTCCCAGTTCCCCGTGTTGATGCTGCGTACATTAAGGTAAATGCCCACTCTCGGGGGAGCGTGCGGCTCGGGGGCACCGGCTCCAGGAACCCCCCCAACACCCCCCGACGCACAGGCTGTCTGTCCTGATGCCCAGGCCACCTGAGGACCACACACATTTTAGCTACGGCCTTCGAACGTCTGCTGCTGCTGCTGCAGAGAACGCGCCCTCCTCCTGTGCATCCCCGAGACCCAGATGCAATTTGGAAAGCGAGATAAAGGAGGCAGGCAGCACTGTGGCCGGAGCTGACCCGGGCAGCCCTCACCCCCGCGCCTGGGCGGGGCTCCCACGCTCAGCCGGGCAGCAAGTCCCGAGCTTGTTCACAGATGTTTTCACTCGGTTTTGTAAATGTGCTCCAGGTCTAAGACATCGCTGTTTGTTCTAGAAATCAAAAGGTCTTGCCTGGCTGTGAAAGACGCCTGGCCACCACCCGCCCGAGCCCCTCCCCACCCCTTCCTGGAGGACCAGACCGGTGAATGCACCGGGGCAGGGGGACGCAGGGGGCGGGGGATGCCAAGGCTTTCGGTTTCTCCCGAGCTTCGTCTTACAATGTGCTCCCCGCTCCTGCAGGCTGAAGGTCTGCTTTTGGCTCAAGCCATGGTGTCTGTCCCCACAGCGGCAAATGCACAGTGTGACCCCGAATTCAAGGAAGCACTTGCCCCAGTTGGACCCAAAGGCCACCGGCTCCTGGGGGCCAGGAACAAAGTCCCCTTCCATAGCGACACAAACCTCCGTCACAGGACGCCTGAGCCAGGCCAGGTCTTTGCTCGGCCACAACACGACCAATTTCAAGTGCTGTCACCACCACGAAGCTAAGAGGGTGGGAATGGATCTGAGTCTCAGGAAGGTGCTGATGAGTCCCACCGTCTTTCTCCTTCTCTGTTTCTCTGTTTCCCTCCGGCTCTCAAAAATCAGGACTGGCAAAGCACAACAGAATAAGGCTATTTATTTCCACAAAATTTATCATCCCCTGAAAGGGCCGCGGTGGCCAGTGTATTATTTACGCCTTGTCGGGACCCACCCTCCACTCCCTCACTCACATCCTCGGCATCCGGGTTGGGGGGAGGGGGGGTGGGCAGGAGGGTCCGGGGAGAGGCCAGGCCCGGCTTTGATATCTCACTGATAACGTATTGTACAATTAGATCAATTTGACAATTTCCATTATGGCTGATAAAATATTTATCGAGCCTTGGAGATGATGTCTGGTCTCTGCACCATTTGTTCTGCTAATGGGGGGGCAGTGACGAGGCTGCAGACAGAGCTGGGAGCTGGGTCCTCATCCCCTCCTCCCCATTAGGTTTGCAAATTGCCAGCACCAGTCGTAAATTACCACCCAGCCCAGCGAGACTGATGCCAGGCTGACAGGGTAGGTAGGTGACTTGTGATGACATTGTTTCATGGAAGCATTAATCATGGCAGAAAGAGGAAATACCCTCAAATTGGCCCATAAGTCTAAATATTGAGGAATGAGAAGCAGGCAGCTGGAGGATGGTTTTAGCAAGAGCTGGAAATTGGGAAATGAAAAGCATTTTCTATTATTTAACAAATCATCTTAATAATTCCCAGTGTTTTTGCTCGGAGTTCCGGGGAGCCCAGCCTGCAGGGACCAATCGTGCCCTGCTCCCTCGCCATCCCCGATGGTTAATAAAACGTGTCGGCCTCCAAGGCCGCCTTTGTCGCCAGATTTCCACGTTGGGGGAAAGGGGTGAAAATCGGGAGTAAAAGTACGTGTGGTGCCACAGGCTGGGGCCGCCTGCCCGGCCGGTGCCTCCACAGCAGCAAGCCTTTCTCTGAGGTGATGGATGTCGGCCGCAGCGTCGCTCAGGCCAAGCCCATCAGAGAGCTGCCCGCGTGCTCCGAAAACTGAGGCGGGGGGGCTGGATGGGCTGCGGGGCTCGGGATGCAGGGAGGGGTGCTCGGCTGTAGTCCCCACCTACAACCCACCATGCGGGGCAGCGAGCGTGCCCCACGTGCTGCTTCGAGGCCATGAGTGTCCACACTGGCTCGTTTTTACAGCGCTGAGCTGGGCTGTGCTGGTGAAATATCGCTGCAAAAGATAAATGGCCCTTAATGAATTGCCCTTAAGTTAGAGAGCCGATGTGGTTTTAATGGCAAATGAAAAATAAACACACCAATAAGTGAGTGAAAACGGTGGTCCGGGGCCGGTCCTCAGCAGAGACGGGTGGGGGTCGGAGAGGTTGGGGTCCGAGCCCAGACCCTCGGCCTGTGCCCTCCCGAGGCTGCTGGGCTCATCCTGAACTGGGGGCCCGCTGGGAGCCCCCGGTAGCCACGTTTCTACTCGGAAGGCCACAGTGCAGAGTAATTAAATTAAATTGATGCTGTCCCTGCTTTGAGGCCACCCTTGATTTAAGGCCAGAAAAGGAAGCAATTAAATTTAATAAAAACCAGGTTCCTAAACAAAGATACAAGGCCGGAGCGCCATCCGGAGACTGGTCTGCCCGAGGGGGACACTTTGGGTGCTGCCGATGTCGGCTTTAAAATAAAAGACATAATCTCCTCCCGAGCCTTTTGCTAACACGCTGCTCTGAACGCCCGTCCCGCTAATGACTTTGTCAAACACCAGAGCCTACAGTCCTTCTCGGGGTGGAGACTCATCAGCAGGCTGACTGCAGGGACCCGAAGCCCGCGTGTGTCTGGCAGGCGTCATTAAAGGTGGACCGTGGGGGCTCAAGGTCAGGGCGCATGGTCCCCCGGGGGACGTGCGAGGGGACGGCCGAGATGGGGGATGTGAGGAGTGGGAGGTGCAGGCGTCCTGGCAGGCTTCCTGCTGAGCCCCCAGCGGTGTCCGCGCTCCCGGGCCCCCCACCTCGACCACACTCAGCCCAGGAGCCCTCCCTGTGATGGAGCGGCTCCCGCTCCTGCAATAGCACCAGAGGTGGGGTGGGGGGACCGGAGCGGCAGTTTCTACAGAAGTTCTCCACTCGTGAGAATGTGAGAAATCACAGCCCAGCAGGGAGAGGGTGAACCACAGCAGGACAGCTGACCACGCCGGCCACTGTCCATGGTGGATTAACGGTGGCTGTGAGCTGGCCCTCCCCTGTGCGCCCCCCCGCACGTGGCACTGTGGGACCACGCCCCGGAGGGGTTCAGTTCAGGCGGGTCTGGGCTCAGCTGGAGCCCTCCCCCCATCACCAGCTAACTGCTCTGTCGCCTCGCCCTCCTGGCTGGGCGACCGGCATTTGTAAAGTGAGTCGTCTGCTATCAATCTGCTGCCTGCTTTGGGCAAAGGGGCAGGTGATTCATTATTTAAACATCAGTCCCCGCACCCCAGGGTCACCAAGGGCGGCGCAGCCCTGTGCTTCCAGGGTCCTCACGGAAATGGACGGGCTCTGGGGGGGGTGGGGCGTGGTGAGGAGGGAGGCCGGCGGGGCTCCAGCCAGAGGGCGGGGGAGTGCCTTGTGCTGAGTTTCCCTGGGGAGGTCAGGACCCAGGACGGGCAGCAACAGTTCCAGGCAGGGCCAGAGCACAGGATATCGCTCTCCCCCGGCCAGTCGGCCGGCCAGCCCCTCCGAAATGAGGAACGCAGAGAAGTGCAAACGCGCTGTGTTTAGATTTACCAGCCAGGATAAGTCACGGGAGACACACTGCATCTCTGGGCAGCAGCTCCGAAGCCGTCCCAAGAACAGAAGCTCCATTATCTCATCCTAAAGGTCAAAGTTGAACGCCCACAGCACCGGGAAAACTAGTCGAGGGGGAGGTAAGAGGGCAGCGCAGGGGATGGCCCTTGTCCCTCCTCCTCCCTACAAAAGGACGATGAAACAGCAGCAAAAGGAGAAAAATCCCAAATCCACCAGCCAGCCCCAACCCGGGGCGCCAGCTCATCCCCCAAGGTTTTCCAGCTGAGTAACCAGATGGCCATGTGCCCCACCCCACCCCATGTGTAGCTGGAAGGCCTGTGCCCTGGCACCTGCTGGGCCAGAGCAGAAAAGCCTTCTGGAACTTTCCGGAACTTTCTGTGCCGAGTTCTCCCACCTCCCAGGGGCTGATGCTGTTTTCTGAAAGGAAGGGTCTGTGACAAGAGGTCAGGCCCTCTTGGTTGCTCTCAACTCCCACGCAGGTCTAAGTGCCAGGGTGACGCACAGCCAGGGGAGCTCGGCTGGCTGAGTGTCGGCTTGTTGGCTGGATGGACCCAGGCACCCTAAGGAGATGCTGAAGATGCCGCCTGCACCTTGAAGAGGACACAGGACAGAGGGTCCAGAACATGCGTGGCTCTGAGGGTGCAGCCATGACTTGGGGCAGACGCGGGGTCCGAGCCGGTCTTCCTGGGGGACAGGACAAGCACAGACCCAGACACGACCTCAACCGGGCGGCCTGACTGTCGCCCCAGCACCTAGCGTCTAGCATCTCAAGGCTGGCTCAGCGAATCATTCTCGTAGCTAACTGGTGGGTTTGGCTTTCAATTCTCTAAGAGATGGACGCAAAACAGCTTAAATGTCAGGTGATGTCGAACTTGCGGCAAGTCCTTTGGATTTTACACGAAGCTCAGGATGGATGCGGCCTCACCCTTTTCCTCCCTGAACTCCCAGATTACAGTTTTCTGACGGGGAAGATGGAGTAGGGGTTGGGGGGGACACGCAAAATTACTTGAAAAGAGGTTTAGAGTTTCCCCCCTTTTCCCACCAGGCTCCACCCTCCCTGCTGCCCACCTGGACAGTGGCCCTCACCCCCCAAGGGGTCCTGAGACATCTCAGCCCAGAAACCACCAGACCCTGCCCACACTGGACAAGCAGGGGCTGCTGCTGGTGTCTCTGCTCCTAGTGGAAAATTACAGGGGCTTCTGTGAAGCAGTGTTTTCTTCTGCATCAGGGATATTTCCATGAACCCACTTTGTAGGAAACCTGATTCCCAGCTGCTGTGTGGAGGTGAGAGGGGAACTCAGCGTTCATGTACTCGAGAAGGAAGCCTTCTCGAGTCTTTCTTTGTTCATCACAGGAAGTCTCCACCCTCCACCACCCACACGAAGCCACCTCCTCCAGGGAGCCCTCCAGGGCTCCACATCCACCCCGACTCGTAGCACCTCCCTGGCTAGCAGGCCAGGCACCCCGGGAGGCGGCTTCACTGCCAGAACATTCTGGGATCTTTGAGAGAAACATCCTAAGGACTCAGCCTGGGTGGCTGGGGACAGCACGGGTAGCGTCCTCCAGGCAGCCACCACTGTCCCCAGAACTTATCTCACACATGATGAGGCTTTGCAGGAGGGAGGGGTCAGCTTTGCATTCCTCGCTCCCTTCACGACAGGCTCACGTCTAAATCTGCACCGTGTGACCCATCTCACATGCTGGCTCTCGGGCCAGGTGGCTGGGAGGTCAGAGAGAGGGGAGAGGGGCCCGGGGGCCGGCCGAGGGTGCTGCTGCAGATACGGGCCTGCCCTCGGCCCCTGGATGCCTGGCCTGGGAGCAGCCGGCAGCAGGGGCCGTCCCAGGTCTGATCTGCACATCCCAGGCTGGGGCTGAACTCCACCTGCCTGCACGGCCTGGTGGCCTCTCTCTCACTCAGTTTCCTCATCTGTAAAGTGGGATAAGACTCCTGCCGCTGGCCCTCCCATCCACCCCATTTGCCTGATGACCTAACCTTGCGAAGAACCCCCCCCAGGGCTGAGACCTCCCTCTGCACCAGCCCCAATCCAGAGCTCCCCTCGGTGACTTGGGCCAATGCGAAGGCTGCAAACGAGTCTCCGGCATCCCAAGCACTGGGGTTGCCCCATTATCCATCACAGGACAGGAAGGGGTACGGACTGCAGTCTGCCCAAAGGAGGGGGCTCTCGTGTTGGGTGGCAAGGAGCCTGCAATCGTCTACACAGCAGTGTGTTTGCCAGGAGTGGGAGGTGGGGACGAGGGGGGCGCAGGCAATGCCCGATAGGCCTGTTTCTCTGTCCACACCCAGTACCGGGAGCCGCTGCTCAAAGAAACCAGCATCTATGGCCTGGGACAGCTTGGTGGCCCTCAGAGCTGGCCCATCAGAGCTTGTGGACACAGGGACGCGGCAATCCTTGTGCCCAAAACTAGGAACCGGCTTCTGCCCACTCTGCAACCCAGAGAAACAGTGACAATAAGGCACTGGGGGGCAGGGACCCCAGACACAGCCAGGCCTCGGTTCAAATCCCGGCAGCGAGCGCTTTGGAGACTGTGGTCCTTGGAGAAATGCCCCCCGTCTCCCCAGGCCTCCGCCTCCTGTGTCTGTAAGATGCGCGGCACGCTGTGAGGACACTGGATGGTGTGTGATCCCAGGGGGGGTGACGCTCAGTGCCTCCACCTTCCCTGCCATCAGCCAGCCTGTGTGGGGGGCAGCCCCTCTGTGCCCAGCCCCGCCCCAGCCGGTGTCCTGTGGCTCTAGGGACAATACCAGCAAAACAAGCTCGTTGCACCTGGACGTTTAATTTCAACCGCTGTTTAATGAGAGGAGATGCCCTGGTGCTCACTCTCCAGGCTCACCACCCAGCACCCTAGGAGGGCCCCTGCCCCCTCCCCAGACCCCACCTTCCCTGGGCCGCTGGAGGACACTGAGGAGAGTCCTAGGGGACGGCACTCGGGGGACCCAGCCGGAGAGCCAGGGGAGGGGAAGGGAAGGATCAGCAGGGGTCTGGCTCAGGGCTGAACAATGCCAATACCTGCTTCTCGGGGTAACCCAACCCTATAATTACGCTGAGCCCCGGGGGTGTGCTGGGGCTACAGTGCCAGTGTTCGGAAGGAGGCCGGGGAAGAGACCCTTCAATTGTCACTGCCACGCCGGGCACATTGCGTCAGGTGTGCTCCGGTTTCCGGGCTCACAGCTGGCGTGTTACCTGCCCGCATGGGGGGGAGGGCGCGGCTGGAGCACAGAGCCCGCCAGGCTGGGCCCCGCTGGCCTTGGCCGTGGCTGCTCGGGCTCCTGGCGCACTGGACGTGCTGTGACAGCCCCTTCCCGGCGGCGCGATCTCATTGTTTGCCCTCAGATAAGAAATGGGGGCTCGTGTTTTCTTTGCTTGAGAAAATGTCGGGCCCAAGGATGCTGTCTGCAAGACAGGAAGAGCTGGGCGCAAGGGAAGGGCCGCACTGGCCCACCCTTCCCCCCAGGTGCCCCTCTCCAGGGTCCCCACCTGCTCTGGGCCCAGCCTCGGGGGACACAGGCTGGGGGCCCTCCTGTTTGGCGCCCGACCCCCAGGGTCCTCCAGGTCAACGTGGGGACCATGGGTTCACCCTCCTTCCCGGGCAGAGCAGGGCCCGAGCCCTGGGGGCTCTTCCTTGGTTTCTGGGGTGCTCTGCAGCCCCCCCAAACAGACGGGCAGCCCAGCTCTGCCAGGAAGATGCCCGTCCTCCCTTCCACCCTGACCTGGCAGGAGGCCGGTGTGAGGACGTGGGGCCCCGGGCCCCAGCCTGTGGGTGGCCGGCAGCTTGGCCGTCTAATCCCCCGCTAATGCGACCCGATTCCCTCCACCAGGGCAGGTGGGTCCCGGGTGCCCCGTGCGGGCTGCACCGTCGGCCCCTCCACCGAACAAAAGGCCGCCTGTTCGCTGCCTCTGCCTCATCGCGGCTTAAGGACATTTTTGTCATTTTTGACCAGCTAATGTCTTGAAAAAGAAAATAAGTTCTAATCGCTTTAAGTTTAATCTTCACTGTTTTGAACACTCTAGGTGCCGACGCTGACTTTCCTGGACCAATTAGGTCCAGGCGCTGCAGCTCACGGCTCTTTTCCTGCCCCCCACCCCCCGGCGCCCACGGTGCAGGCAGAGGTGCCCTAGTAGTTGGCGTCAGCCGTGGATGAGACCCCCGCCCCCACGTCCTGTCCAGGGGACCCGTAAAGCGCCGCCCTCTCAGGCCCGACTGTCCGTGCGTGGTCCCCGCCTCCCGGCCACTGCTCGGGCTGTGCCCTCTGCCTGGCGTTCCTTCCCTCTGCCAACAGCTCCTCTGCCAGCCAAGTCCTCGTCTTTAAGAATCAAGATGCGTGCCATGTTCCAGGGAACCTTCTGGGCTGCCAATCTCCTCCCCCGCTGCTGGCCTCCTGGCCCTTCCCACACAATTCCCATTATTTGGGCAGAGGCTGTGTATGGGCCTCCCTTCCCATCGGCCGTCAGCTCCAAAAGGCCAGGCCTGGGACACACGCATCTCCTGTCCCTGCACCAACCCGGGGCCCATCATGAGCCTGGGTTCTGGATGTCAGATCACTGGCTGAATGGTTTCATGGGAGCCATTACCCTTTCTGCAAAATGGAGCCAACGACTCCGTGGGTTGTGGGTTCTGTAGAAGTCACATGAGATCACACGCAATGGCCGGGTGTCTCCCGGGGGCACTTGGTAAGGCGAGGGGAGGGCGCGGAGTGGCGGGTGCTGGGGGTAGCAGCTCAGTACCACAAGCTCTCAGTGGGAGGACCCCCACCCCCAGGTCAGTTCCAGCAAAGCCTTCCTCTGGGGAGGCCCTGGCTGCTCCCACCCGAGGGCCCTGTACCAGGAGCCAGGAAAAGCCAGCCCCGCGAAGCATTCCAGTGCGTTTCATCTCCTCCCACACCCAGTCAGGACGTCCCTCTGCTCTGTGTGGGGAGGGGACAAGCGTGGCCACCACGCCAGAGCCTCATACCCACCCGCCCACCCACGAGTCAGATGCACAAGGGCATCGGATCACGGATGCAGCCACACCTGCCGCAGGTCTGAGGGTCCAGCCTCTCTGAAGCTGCTGCTGTGGTGTCTTCTGTAAACATTCACCCACCCAGCCCCGCCCCCGGGGCAGTTAAACACTGCTGGGTGCTAATTACAGGCCTGTTTTTCCATAAATTGGGGGCAGGAGCACAGTATTTGTTTGCAAGACGCAGGGGCCCCAGGCGGCCTTGCCAAAGCCACCCCGTATCCCTTCAGGAGGCAAGGAATTCCTAAGCGGAGGCTCCCGTCTGTCCCACCAGGCTCTCCTCAGAGAATGCGGGCCCAAAGGGTCACTTTGCTTCAAAGATAAGTCCTGTTTCAAACGAACCATCCTCTCTCTCTTAGGAAGTGGCAGGAGTACGGACAGGATGGCTCAGAATGTTCTGGTCTCCCGCTGGCTCCAGGGAAGCCAAATCCGGCAGAAAGACAGGGGGTCGTGATGGGAGTAGGTGGAGAAGCCCCCTCTCCCCCTTTCCCAGCATCTGGGGTCTGAGGTGGTGAACTATGCAGGATGCAGCCCATCTGCTTCTTGGAGCATGTGTTCTCCTCCTCTGGAAGGTGTTGGAAAGTTCCAGAAAGGCCTATGTGGGCTGGACCCTTAGGGCCCAAGGTTCTGACCAGGCCCAGGCTTCCTGTCCACCCCCCAGCCAGCGGCCTCCTCTCCTTTGTCTGCTGGCCAGAGGAATCTGGGCAGGGACCAGGGCCTGTGTCCAGGTTCTGACGTTTCGTAAGCATCGTCGAAATAATAAGACGATATAACGACCGCACATTTCTCCCCGCTGTGTGGCCACATTGCCCTTCGTCCCAGTTCCGAAATTTGCCCTCGCCCTCCTCGGCGCCCCGCCTTCCTTCCAAGCTGCTCAGGCTGCAGAGACCCAGCCCCAAACTCTGATAAATAAGTTTAAACCTTTAAACAGTGCCCTTAATGCCCCATTGTGCCCTTGATTGCTCATTCCCCAACTATATAATTAGCACATAAAGAACTCTCTCCTCCAAATTAAATGGCAGTAATTGGGTTTTTAAAAAAAACTAATTTAAACCCTAAACCCTTTGAAAAAAAAATTGTCATTGTTTACATATTAAACGGACTAGCATTTTAAGTATTATGGGGCTAATTTAACAGGCTTATCTAGGACGTGGGCCACAGGGCGAGGCCCAGGAGGAGGAGGGCCGGCCTCCCCTCTCACGAGGAAGGCGGGGTTGGGGGGGGCGGCCCAGAACCCCAGGGCAGCCCTGTCACCACGACAGAGCTCAGGGTCAAGGTCATCTTTTGGCCCTTGCTGAGCTGGGAGCTGCCCCAGCCTGCAGCCACCTCCCCAGGGCGCCGGCACAGACCAAGGGGCAGGGGGCCGGCACTTTCCCAATGGCACAAAAACATTTGCTTATTGTTTCTAGAATTGCCTCATTACATTTACTTTCTGCATTGGAGACAGTGGAGGGGGTGTAAGAATTTGAATTAATTTCACTTCAAAATATTTTATTTTCACGCTAAAAAGTCCTTTGAAGTAAACTGAATGAGAAATGGGCTGGGACGGCTATGAGTGAAAAGACAAAATTTTTGAAAACCTTTGTCTGAAAAAAAAAAACTTGACTAAATGGAGACACATATCACGTTCTTAAATGGGAAGGATTAAAAATCATAAAGTTTTCTATCCCCTGAATGTTAACCTAAAGATGGAATAGATGACTAAATAAATCTCTGTTGTTTAACTTGAAAAAAATGACTCCAAAGTTTATCTCGTGGTTGGGGGGTGGGAATATAAACCTGGACGATGACAGCAGATGTTTAAAAGAGAAGGGGACCCTTGCTCTTTCACGAATTTGAATATTCAATATATGGTGCAAAGAGAATACAAATTTTAAAAAGATAGTTGAGAATTTTGAGGTGGGGTGTAGACAGGAGGAAACGCAGAGCGGGGTCAACCACACACTGAACAGGGCAGCCTGGAGGGTCACAGCATCTTCGCTGCCTCCCAGCAGGACCAGCCCACTCCCTCCCTCCGTCCCTCCATCCCTCGAGCCACGCATCAGAACAGCGACCGACAGGTGCAAGTTCCCAACGCACCCTTGGAACCCACGAAACGGCCGGAAAGAAGCAAACAAGAAGATCTGCATCATGTCACGCAAGGTAGACGGTGTGAAGGGGACCGAGGGGTCCAACTGCACGAGGGTCACAAGTTGACATAAAATACAAAAATTCTGCACCACAAGTGAAGAGGTACCAGCTCCCGACAGAAGGAAGGTGAAATCTGTCTGTCATGAGCTCTTGAAAATTCAGAAGCTGAAGCAGAGGGTCTCTCCAAGGGAAAGGCTGGCAGGGGGGTGGGCAGAGGAGGGGACGTTGAGTGTCAAGTCCCAGACATGCCCACTAAATCGGTGGGTGTGTTGGGGTACCGTCCACTGCTGGGGTGGCTGTGAGGAACGAGGCGCCTCGGTTTCCAAGCCCAAGGAAGTGCCCAGGCTCTGACCACACAAGGACTCAGCCCCGCTCCATCTGGAGCCCGGACACTTGCTGCTGCCTTGGGGGTTTGTTTGTGGTTTGCCAAGGACATACGGGGATGGGGGCACAGGTGGGCGTGGACTGACCCTCGTGGCCTCCAGGGAGAGCCCGGCTGCCCACAGGCCCCAGGGACCCTGGGGTCAGACACACGGCCTGGGACTCAGGGGACCACTTAGCAGTGGGTGTGTGTCTGGGGTCTCAGCACCTTCAATCTTTCTTCAAATCATTCTGGAAACAGTTCTGCCAGAACAGGTCCTCTGCACGTGAGCGCAGCTGACCCTTGGTGGGTGCAGATGGCTGTGACCCTCCCGCGGCCCTAAGGCCAGGGGCACAGGGGGCTCCCCGAGCCCAGGCTGGGCTCCGTCCTTCCACAGGCCTGCTTTTTGTTCTCTTCCTTTATCGTTTTCATAGAACGAGGATCTTATCTCATCAGGAGAAAACTGCCAATAACTATGATGTAATGTATTATATTAAATAAATTATATGTAATAGAATAGAATAAACTATATTTACATATGTATACTGTACATGCGTGTATACATACACGTACATACACAACACAGAGAGAGAGGAACAGAGAAAGAGAATTTGTCAGTTTGGGGCAGGGCAAGTCTAAACCAAATCCTTTTTCTCTTCCAGGAGTTTCTGCTCTGCAGGGTTTGGGACCCAGTGCCTATGGAGCGCCCCCCGCCTGCGGCACAGACACCCTCAGGCTCTGTCCTCAGGCTCTCCCACAGCCACGGGGAGAATGGGAATCTGCCACAAAGGCCCCTGGGCTCCCATCCAGTCCTGGCTCTGCCCGTGAGCATCAGGATGGGTCCATGTGGGTTTCAAATGCATGGGTGCTCTGAACCTGCTGCCCTCTGCACTGGTCGCAACACACAAGGGTGCACACGCGTGCGCATGCACACACCCCAGGTTCCCCCCGGCTGCTCCATCAGGGCGTGCAGACGGCCCCCACGCCAGGAAGGAAGTGGTCAGCAGTGACAACGCCCCCACCAGCCCCCCTCGGTCACCCTCCCCTCATTTCACACGGCCCTCCCACTTTCCAGACAGGACATCAGGCTGGTGACAATGGTGCCAGGCAGGGGCCAAGCAGACCCCAAATCCCAGCAAGGCACTGGCGGACTGAAGACAAACATGACATCTGTCTGTCCAGCTCGTTCCCACGGAGCCCAGCTCGGGAACGTGGGCGGCCCGGTGCTGTCACTGCCCAGAAAACACCAACTGACCACCAGTGTGGTCACTGCCAGCATAAAGGAATGAAGAAGCAATCCCATAATAGTCTCAAGCCCGTTTTACCTAGGACAAAACAGGACCCAAAGTGGACTTCATGGCCCCAAAGTTTTCCGGCACGAGGCACGCAGGGTCGAGAGCTGTAAACAGATTTGCTGCCTGTCACGCTGGATGCTCTTTGCTTCCCTTTTTCTAAAGATAATTTTTCTACCAAATGCCAAGTACGCGTGGCAGACAGACCAATCTTTCTTTCTATGTTAAAGCACTCAGGAGGGCTCTTTCTCAGAGCTGATCCCTCAGCGGAGGGGCTGACCAGGGGGACCAGAGGCTTTGATTCAAGCACCGTCTGAAGTGGATAGAAACATACCGGCCCGTTTCGCAGAAATTAGCAATCTAGGCAGGAAGCCGGGGGAAGCGTCCCAGATGCTGGGAGCTTCCCGACAAGGGCCAAGTCCAGAGCCTGACTCTCGGCACAGAATCCCTGTGACCACCCCATCCAGCTTTCTGGGCTCCTAAGTGAGCAGCCGGGGCTGACAGGCCTCCCCGGACCGGGGTCTGGTGGCCACTTCCCCGCTGCCTCCACTCACAGAGGTAAACCTGCCTCTGCCCAGGGGAGCCGGCCAGCCCTGACCCAGGTCCCACCGTCCCCTGCCCTGCAGAGAAAGGGCCGGGTCTCGCACACAGAGGGAGTGCAGTGGCCTGGAGCATCTATATTTGCTTAGCAGCAAGTCTTCCAAAATGAAACCAGAAACCAGGTCTAATCATTTGAGCCCGATAAAGATTCCCCAAGTGCCCAGGAATCCGGGCTGCGCCACGCTGGTAACCAGCATCCTTTCTCTCCAGACCCACAGCTCCTGCAAGCAGCAAAATGAAGTACATTGGCTGCACCCACAGAGTTGAGGGGTGGAGGGGATATCTATCTCACGAGGGCATCGTCTGGGTAAGATGATATCTGATGTAGCAAACAAGAAAAGCAAAGTTCAAGAAAGCAGCACAGATCAGCTTTTGGCCAAGTTTGTGCACGGCTGTTATGCATTTTAAACCACCCGATGCCAGATCGTAGCAGGCTCCCCTTGCCAGAAACCAGGAGGGTCAGGCAAGGATCGCAGAGGAGCTCAGAGATTTGTCTTTAAAAAGCACGGTGCTGAAATCTATTTTGAGTTTTGCAAAACAAGAGGCCGTCGGGCCTATCTCCCTCCCTCCATCTCTTCTCTCTGACCTTTCCCTTTTCCTTTAAAGCTAGCCTCCCAGCCGTATTCCCACTGCCGGCCTCCAGCTCCAGTCCTGGCTGGGCTGACCAAGGTGTCAGGACAGGATCCCAGCAGCTGTGTCCAGGACCACTCGCTGCCTTGCCCGCTCCCGGCTCCAGGGCTTCACAGGGCTTCCCAGCCGAGTCTGGGTGAAGCAAGCTCCCAGCCCTCCTAAATCTGCCAGAACACATGGGGAGGGCATCTGGGGACTGCAAGCAAGTGCTGAGCCTGACATCGGAGAACCTGTGCCCCACCCCTACCCCATGCACCAGCCACACAGAATCAGGAGCCTTTCTGGAATGTTCCTTGCACCTCCCTGCCTCTGCACCCTTGCTCGTGCTATTCCCAACACCAGTCTGGGCTGGGACCCTCACCTCCTCCTCCCCTCCCTCCGGAAGCATCTTCCCTACAGTATAGGTTCCACACGAGGCCCCAGGGGCTGGGGCCACTGGTCTGCCTGCGCTCCCGCCCCCCAAGCCCTCCATCTCCCACAGAGCATCGGCCAGCGCCCCTGGCCTCCCAAAGCCCACCTGGGGACCTCAAAGCCACACCAGGTGCCAGAACTACTTGTTTCTGAAGGCACCTCCACAAGGGCAAGAGAATCTGGATGCTGCCCGCAGGTCACTGGGCCTGTCACTCACTGTGCAACTGTCATCCGACCCTCGGGCCTCACCATATCCACCTGTACAATGGGTCCACGAGGGCAGTCCCCACAGCACAGGGATGAACTGAGCCACTGGGAGCCGGGAGGGACTGGCAGAGGAGGACGCACCCTGGCAGCTGGGCTAGGCTTGCCTGGGGCCCGGCTGGGCCGACACTGTTCCCAGGCACAGCCGGGCTGGCCGGATGAGGCCCGGGGACCTACCACCACCTCTGCCGGCCGGAGGAGCTGGGCCGGAGAGGGAGGCCACAATGGGCCCCTTTCTCCCCTAGTTGATTGAGACAGTTCAGTTGAGAATATTTAAACAGTTGTACATTCACAGATTGCAGCGAGGGGCGAGCAGACCTAAGGAGGGAGCCGGGGATCAATTGCATAATCAGATAACTGCCCGCTCCCCGGGCTTTAAGTGAAGATCAGCCACTCAGACCTCTAATTCCTCCTGCTAATTAAGCAGCCTGTTAATTGCTCTCGGGGCTTGTAATGCCCGTCATTATGGCTGTAACAGCCCGCTGACAGCAATGGGCCTGAGGCTCGGGGCCCACAAAGGAGCCCGGCCTTTAATGAGTCCCCAGAGCTGGGACCCCGCACCACGGGCCGCGCCTCCCCTGGGTGCCTTGCTCCCTCGAGGGGCCCGGCACGGAGGGGTCAGCGCCCCTCACGCTGACCAGACGGAGCACAGATGCTGGGACTCGCCAGGGTGGACAGCAAAGGAGAGGCACCTGGAGCCCCGGCTCTTTCTTCCCTTGAGAACCCTGCCTGGTCCAAGGACCCGCGTGACGGCTCCCCCAAAATTCACAGCTCCCTGAAATCTTCTCGAGCACCAGCCGGGTCAGTGTGGGGCCCGCGTTTCCCGAGTGCACGTCCTGCTGTGCTGGTCACACTGCCCTTCGGAGCCTCCGGGCAGCAGCTGAGCGGCCTGGAGCACGTGGCCTCACCACTGGGGCCTCAGTTTCCCCTGTGTGACCTGGTGCTGATGGTGCTGACCTCAGGGGGTCACAGGGGACCTGGGGGGCTGAACAGATCCCAGCCAGATACGACACAGAGGTGGCCCAGCTCCTCCTTCCACCCTCATCAGTGGGCACCAAGCCCAGTCCCTGGGTCAGCTCTGGGGGGCTTTCAGGCCCAGAGCCCCAGGCCTGGGCTATGCAGTAAGAGCTCAGACCTGGCCTGAGAGATTTCAGGCCCCCGAAGCCTGCTGGCAAAGGGAGGATGGGCCTTCCCGAGGAGGTACATTGCCGGGAGGCTCCCATCACAAGCCCTGTTGCCTTTGGCCACTGAGGCACCTGAGCAAGGCTGAAATGTCAGAGCCAATAGGCACAGAGAAACTCGGCACGGCTGTGTTTGGTTTGGGTCTACTGAGCGGGTTTTTTCTAGAGACCCACAGAGAGCCACAGAGAACACCAAGGGCCCAAGGGACTGGGGGAGGTGAAGCTGGCAACTCTGAGCACAGGGGTGGGGAGGCTGGGGTGGGGATGCAGGGGTGGGGATGCAGGGGTCGGGGTGCAGGGGAGGTCGGGGTGCAGGGGTGGGGATGCAGGGGTGTGGATGCAGGGGTTGGGGTGCAAGGGTGGAGATGCAGGGGTTGGGGTGCAAGGGTGGGGATGCAGGGGTCGGGGTGCAGGGGAGGTCGGGGTGCAGGGGTCGAGTTGCAGGGGTGGGGATGCAGGGGTCGGGGTGCAAGGGTGGAGATGCAGGGGTTGGGGTGCAAGGGTGGAGATGCAGGGGTCGGGATGCAGGGGTGGGGATGCAGGGGTCGGGGTGCAAGGGTGGGGATACAGGGGTCGGGGTGCAAGGGTGGGGGTGCAGGGGTCAGGGTGCAAGGGTGGGGGTGCATGGGTGGGGGTGCAGGGGTGAGGAGGCAACGGTCGGGGTGCAGAGGTGGGGATGCATCGGTGGGGATGTAGGGGTCGGGGTGCAGGGGTCTGGGTGCAGGTGTGGGGATGCAGGGGTCGGGATGCAGGGGTGGGGATGTAGGGGTCGGGGTGCAGGGGTGGGGATACAGGGGTGGGGATGCAGGGGTGGGGATGCAGGGGTTGGGGTGCAGGGGTGTGGGTATAGGGGTTGGGGTGCATGGGTGGGGATGCAGGGGTGGGGATGCAAGAGTCGGGGTGCAAGGGTGGGGATGCAAGGGTGGGGATGCAGGGGTCGGGGTGCAGGGTGGGGATGCAGGGGTCGGCTTGCAGGGGTGGGGATGCAGGGGTCGGGATGCAGGGGTGGGGAAGCTGGGTTCGGGGTGCAGGGGTGGGGATACAGGGGTGGGGAGGCTGGGGTCGGGGTGCAGGGATGGGGAGGCAGGGGTGGGGATGCTGGCCTGCGTGTGGGCATGGCACTGCCTCCTTCCAGGGCTCCTTCCTTCCTTGCAGGTCTGCCCGGTGGCGGGGCTGCAGACCCCTGGGCTGGGCACAACAGCCAGTGTGGGTTAGACATCACCATCTTGCTAATGTCCTCCTGAGGTCTAGAGGGTCACTGCGGTGCCAGGAAGCAAAGCAGGGACCCAAGCCCTCACTCCTCCTTCCCTGCTCGGGGGCCAGGCAGGATGGCCCAGTGGCATAGCAGCCAGGCAGGGCCTGGAATGCGGCGGGCGGCTGCTGGTACAGAAAGGGGGTCGGCCTTGGCCCAAGCGCCCTGCTGTGGCCTCTGCCTCTGTCCTGCCTGGTCCACTGTCTGCTACTGGACAGTGGTCACTTTAGAGGTCACTCGTGAAGATGGCCCCTGGTGAAGGTCACCACCGGCCCAGCCAGGCCAACAGCAACGCAGAGAAGCTGCAAGGGCTCAGAAGAAACCGGGCTTCCTGCCAGGGCCCCTGCATCAGCTCCATGGGGTGGCTGGGGTCTCACACCTGATGCTGGGAGACCACTCCCAGCCTGGGCACCAATGGCAGAGACACAGTCCTGTCGGAAGCCTGAGGAGGCGGAGCCGTGTCCGCCCGTGGGGTGGGGGCTCCTTGGCCATGACCGTGGCTGGGACTCTGGCTGTGAGCGTTTCACAGATGCTGCCTCGTGCAGCCTGATGAGGACATGAGTTCTTTTCTCTCCCCCAAATGAGGAGGGGCGGAGTGACTTAATCCACATCTAACCACCCCCTTCTCCCAGATCCCAACTGAACTAACTGGACCCATGGCCTCCAGGGAGTGCATGGCAGGGCCTGGACGGGCTGCCCCCCGGTTCTAGCCACGTCCACGTCACCTAGGAGGCGGACGCTGCTCTCTGAAGGGAAAGGCAGTAAAGAGGAGGGTGGGAGTTCAAGTCACAGTGTGGCGCCTCCTCCAGGAAGACCCCGTGGGCTCCAGGCACTCTCCCCACTGCATCTGGGGAAAGCATTTTACCTCAGCCTCCTACCTCGCTTGGGGGTTTACAGACTTGACAAGGGCCTCGAGACACACTGCCCTTAGCTCCCCCATCAACAACGATCTCCTACAACCATCTCGCCAGCTCTCCCGGGCTCCCCTGCAGGTGTAGGCAGACAGGCTCCCAGACACGGCCAGGTGACATCACGCAGCCCCTGGTCTCATGTGGGAGGGGAGGTGCCTGGCGCCTGGGATAGGGTTCCGAGCTGCTTCACGGTAAGCGATTCAGGGCTGGGAATCGCAGAGGGGGAGGCAGCAAAGATGGGGAGCCCCTGACTGTGTCCGGCTATGGCCACAGCCGACACACAAAACCTGAGTGGACCCTCCTCCACGTCTCGGCCGTGGCACCAAAGACGGCAAGTGGCCCGGAGGGACGGATGGCCCCTTCGTGCGGTTCACTGCCAGAGCTCCCGGCCCACCCTGCACCCTCCTGGGCCTCGGACTCCCCTCGCCCCTCCTTCCAGCGGGCCCTCCCTGGCTCAGCGTCTGGGCCACTGGGAGGCTGGGAGCCTGGTTTGAATTTGCGTGGCCGGGGCTGGTTCTCATTGCCGGCAGCCGCCTTCCCAGAGCCCCTACAGGAAGATTCAACCTGTTCAAAGTAGAAATAAAATAAAATACAGCGGCATCTCTCCACCTCTTATTAAATTAAAAATTCTGGCCAGTAAGGGAAACCCCTAAATTTGATTTCCTTTCCTGGACTGTTTTTGGTGGCGGGGGTCAGAGTCTGGAAGAAGGCAGGACTGTGGTATTTGCTGGGTTGAGCCGGTTCATTTTTTTCACTCATGTAATGATCCTTTCTTTCCCCGGCCTGCACGTGAGTTATGTCCACTCTGCCCAAACCCGTCCTCCTCCACGAGGTGCTCGGCACTGCCAAGGAGTCCTGGGCTGGGCCGGCCCCTCCGAGGGGCAGTCGAGGCTTCTTGAAGGTGTAGGAGAGCCGACTCCTCTGACCAGACACCTGACCCTCCCGAAAAAACCTGCAGACACTGGATTTTCCCGGATCAGTGCCTTTGGGGGTTCACTCACCGCAGCAGCCACATTTGACCGCCTGGGGGAGGAACAGACGTGAGGCTGTGCGATCAGACAAAGAGGATGATTTGCAAAGAGTTTCGGGGCCAAGGTATCAGGAGGCGATTAGAAAGAGTCCGACGGCCTGGTTTACTTTTTCCCACATTGGACGGAGAGGTGGGTGGGCAAGGTGGGCAGGGGGTAGTCCTGACTGTGTGCCGCCACCCTCCTGGCCGCCGTGGGGCCCCTGACCTCCTCGACATGTGCAGGGAAGGGGCCCGCGGTGAGCAGGGCTCCCCTAATAGAATCCATATTCTGCCGGGTGCGCGTTTAATATAAAAGATCTGGCGATACCCACCGTCCGCCCTGCTCTGGTCCCACTGAAAGGCCTTTGTTCGGGGAGATTAGAGAGGGATTTGCTTTCATTTTTCACGATGTTTCACTCACTACATCACCGAGGTTATTGACGTGGCTGCAGCCCCTCCTCCCCTCACAGCCCGCCCAGTCCTCGCATTCCAGGGGTCTCTAGAGCCTTGGGGACAGGGTCCTGGCTGAAGGGACGCCTTCCCTGGGCCGGCTGCATCCAGCCAGGCTGCAGGCAGTTGTCTAGGCCAGGCCACCGTCCCCCAGAGGCTGCATGGCTGCCCTCCGTCCTGCCCCGTGTCCCTAACCAGGGCCGTCCTCCCCTCCTGTCCAGACTCACATCTGTTTCTCTGCATGTCCTGGCCATTCTTCACTGCCACCCTTTGTCCCCGACTCCCGGGTCCCGGCCGGGGCCTGGGACACACTTAGGCCGAGCATCGGGGCCTGAAGGCTGGCGGCCGCACGATTCCCGCAGGTCTCGACAGAAACGGTTTTGTTCCGGTTGGGGGCCTCTGCGTTACGGCTTGATCTTACTGTGTTTTGTTTTAATTAAGAGCTGATCTTTTTCTGAGCCCATTCCTGAAAATAGCTCCATGTTGCTTTCCTCCAGGACATAAGGCTTTTAAAATAAAAGTCTTTCTTAAAACACAAATAACGCAAAATAATAATAATAATAATAATAATAATAATAATGCTGCCCCCCCACTGCTCCCAGGGTCACTTTCACGGGCAGATGCTTGTGCCGGAGCTACTGTAGCCCCCGGGCCCTGCTGGGAGGGTGGGCTCCTGGGGCCCAGGCCAGCTGAATCCAGCACGTGGAGGCCCGAGGCCGCCCTATGGCCGGCGGGCTTCACGGGGAGGCCGGGCCCCGGGCCCTCCACTGCCCTCTGCTCGCAGCCTCCACCCCCTCCCCCAGCCCGGCCTCCAGAGCCCGGACACTAATTGCGGCATTTTCCTGCACAACAGAAAGAAAGAGGAGAAAACACCCACTTCTGTTGTCCCAACATGAGATTCTGACATGTTAACAAGTTTATTATATCCGGTTTCTAATCTAAACACAGAACAAGTTCTCTCTGCAGAAGTGGGAAGTCGGCCCTAACGGTCTCTGGGGCCGCAGCCTCCCTTTGCTCCTGGCCCGGGCTCGGCCCGCTGCCCAGGGTCCCCTGCTCTGCCCGCCGGGGTCACTCCCACGGGGCCCTCCGCTCCTGGACAGCCCCCAGCACCTACCCAGGCTCTTCCCACTGAAGGCTTCAGGGGCCCCAGCCCACCCTGTCCTCCCTGGGGTCTGCAGGGCTCGAGGAGAAGGGGCTGGCAGTCAGAGGTCTGAGCTTCCCTCTGGCCATCCGGTTGGTGATGACCCTTTGAGGTCACTCACTAGAAGTAAAGGACAAGCATGCCCCAGGGGTGATCTCGGTGAGGAACAAAGCCCCCAGCTGCCCTCCGGCTCCCGCTGTCCCATCCTCCGGCCACACCCTGGGCAGGGTGGGTGTCCTTTACACCTGCGGAATTTCACACCACTCCTCAGCTTTCTTTATGTTTTGTCCATCTCCTGGCAGTTGGGGTGGACAAGGAAAACAGCTCCCTGAATGCAGTCCAAGCGCATCAGACGCATCCCCGAACCCTCCAGCGCCCGGGGAGGGGTGGCCGCCAGACTGTGAGTGGCGGTGGGGGGTGGGGGACACCTGATATTTGTGGAACAACATGATATGGGACCAGTGAGGAGACATCCTACAGATTTAATCCATCCCCTTAATTACTTGGATTTCAAGCTGCGAACTGATAAGAGCCCGGCGGCAGGGGCTGGCCCATCATCGTCTTCCCACAGAGGCTTGGAGAAGCACCTGTGGACCCAAGCCAAGGATGGGCAATGGACGGCTTGAGCCACCGCCCCGCCCCCAAGCATGGGGCCCCACATGCAAGAGGGGCCACGCCCCAGGTCCCCCAGCCCTCGGGGAGAGACTACCAGCACCCGCTGTCTGGTGGGGCTCAGATTCCAGGGCAAACAGGCAGAGCTGCCAGCCAGGAAGGTGGGCTCCCTGCTCCCCTCCCCAGAGACCGGACAGCAGCCGAGACCACCAGGCAGGGCAGGGGTCCTTCCTTCCTGCAGCTCTGGGGGCTGCAGGGAGCGGGGTGCACCCCTCCCCCAGGCTTCGCCCTCCCCCACGGCCTGCAGATGGGCCTGTCAGCTGCTAAGTAAGAGACAATCCAGCGTGACCAGAGGGCAGGCCTTTCTCAGCTTCTGGAACAATTTTCAAACACTTAACTCCATGGCTTACATTAAGGAAAAGGATCAGTCATCAAAATCTCATTGTGCAGGCACGAAAACCTGGCACCCCCTCCGTCCCCCATGTTCCCCAGTCCCGGTCCTCGGGTTCCTGCCAGCCCGGCTGCGCTGCCCCAGAACCCCGGCCCCAGCACACTGCCCTGCCCAGCCCAGACCCCTGGGGGCTGCAGAAAGGACACGGAGCAGGGGGGCCCCCAGGGAACGTGCTGCCACAGTCATAGCCTCCGTGCGGAGGCCTTGGGCCCACTGAGGCCGCACCTCGTCCCGCTTCCCCCAGCCCTGCCCAGACCAGCGGGGAGGCGGGGGCCGGACCCAGAGCCCCACCTCACCATGTGCTTTCAGTGAAATGACTTTCCAAGCCGGGGTCCGGAGGAAGGTAATTAACCAGACCCCAGAGGGCTGAGCCTGCAGTCGGGTCACCTGCCTGGCCACACAAAGAGCCACCACCGGGCCATGCCGGGCTGGCCACGGCACTCCACGCACACCAAGAGGCGGGGCAGCTTGTTCTCCTCCACCTGCACCTCGAAAGGAAGCCCCGCTGGGGTGAGAGGGGCGGCCGGCTGCTGAGGAAGGGTGAGCAGGCCTCAGCCGGGCAGGGCCGGCCACGCGACCCCCCGGACCATGGGCGCCCAGGTGGAGTCACGAGGCCAGCATGTTTGGCCACAAAGGCCCTCGGCTGAGAGAGGCACTGACAGCAGGGTGGAGGCGGCCCGGGGCGGCCCAGGGGTGTCCCGGCCATGCCGCTCCCACCCCTCTAGGCCAGCCAAGCCGGTGGTCGAGGCCCTGCCTTGCCTGCCTCACGATCAAGCCATCCTGAGAGCTGCGATCGCGCAGACGCAGTGCCTCCCTCCAGAGCCCTGGGCGGGCCGGGCAGGGGCTCTTCAGTGCTTTCTGAGATGGGAGTCCCCAGTGCCACCCGGCCACAGAGGCACTGCCCGTGGCCGCCTGTCCACAGGCCTGCACACGCACGCCAAAGCACGTGCGTGCACAGATGCTCACATGTGTGCGCTCACACACGTGCACATGTATGTGTGTGCCTGGAGCAGGGCCCCTGCGTGTGGGCCGGGTGCTCACATCCCTTGGTGGCCCCCTCCCCACTTGAAGCCTCCTGCCCAGTGGCTGAGATCACGGCAGCCCTGCGGTCCCCAGGACAGTTTGCTGCCCACCCATGAACGCCATCCTGACACAGGCCAGAAAGCCACGCGGGAAGGCTCCCGTCTCCGAGTGCGGCCGGAAATCTCCTTCCCCAGGAGCGTGGAAGAGTCGGAGGCCCAGGTGCCACAACCCGGGCCCTCCTGTAGGTCAAAGGAAAGCACAGGAGCCTGCTTACAGCTCTGGGAAGAGCAGCGAGTGCTGGGTTTATGGCCCCACTGAGGAGTCAGGGCAAGGGGAGCTCAGACGCCTACAAGGCCACCCGCCCTACAAGCCTACAAGGACCACCCGCCCTACAAGCCTACAAGGACCACCCGCCCTACAAGCTCCCACCGCAAGCATGAGGCCAGTCGTGCCCAGGCCCAAACACACGCGTGCCCTGGTCCTCTAGGCCAAGCCGTCCCCCGGCCCTGCTCCCCACGCTGGAGATGGCCGAAAAGAGGCCAGAGAAAGACCCAGGCCTTTCCGTGAATCACTGGCTGGAAAACAGAAGACAGTAGAACGGGCCTGCACGGCAGCCGGCGGCAAGGTGGCTCTGAGCTCCCCACGCCCACCTGGGCCCCACGCCTCCCCCCGCCTGGCCGCTCTCCCTCGCTGCCCGGGGGCCGGTGATGCTGGGGCAGGATGGGAGCTGGCTCCGCGGCGCACCCCAGTCGGCTCCCAGCGGCCCTGCCTGGGCTCCTGAACCCCTGGTTCCAATTGGCCCCAGCCCTACACGGTCTAATGTGACTTCCTCCTCCTACAGAAGGTCACGGCCATGACCGCAGGAACACGGGGCTGACCCGCCGGGCCCCTGCTGCCATTTGTATTTAAAATGGCCTTAAACCTAGCCCGCCCGGGGCAGCCCTCACAGAGCTGGGTGTGGAGAAGGAAAGCCCAGGAATGAATCATTCCAAAAGGATGTGAGCTGGCAAAGCCGTGGCTAAAAAAACTAAGAGTGAAAACCTTGGGGGTGGGGGGGTGGGGTCTACCCCACAGAGGACTGTGGCCCCCGATAGGAGACCCCGGCCAGTGCGCGGTTCTGGGGGAGCCTGTCACCCCGCCCCTGCAAGCGACTGCGGGATGGGCCTCCTCGTCCATCTGGCGTTGCAAACTCGCTCATCCCACACTCAGGACGGGTGCGGGCCTGGAATTCCTGGTGGACCCCAGGTGTGAGTGGTGTCAAGACCGTGGTTGTTGCCTGGGCTGTGGCCAAGTGAACGGCACTTTGCTGGGCTCCATTACACACACGTGCACGTCCATGTGTTTCTTCTGAAGGGTCTGGTGCTGAGTTGTGTGACAGCCAACAGAAGCCACGGTGACCTTTCCCTCCTGTTAGGGGTGGCCCTCAGGGTCAAAGCCCTAAGCCGAGTCACCTGCCGGGGTGTGATCCACGGGCAGAGCCAGCCTGGGACCCAGGTGTGCCAGACAACCAGACCAGTGGGAAGCTGCTCTGACCTGCCTCTTGCCCTGCCCCAGGTCAGTCCCCTGGCGGGGAAACCCCCATCATATCTGGCCTCGGCTTGAAAAGCCCTGGGGTCGATGGGCCCATGTGGTGTCTGTAATCAGAGCCAGGGCTGGGGGCCTCATGGGGCAGCCTCTATCCCAGGCAGGGAGAAAGAGAGGCCTGACAGGGCCTGGCCAGGGAAAACAAGGGTCCACATCCCGGGGTGAGCAAGCCCAGACCAGGGCTGCTGCCTGGGAGTGAGGTCAGTGGCACCCAGGCCAAGCTGCCATCTTGGGGGTGAAGAGACCAGGGAAACGGACAAAGCATCCCTCCCTGGTCCCCCTGGCACCTCCCCCCCTGCACTGCTCACACGCACTTCTGTCCTTGGCTTTGATTTTGGTTTTGTATACAGTAAGTACTCAACACAGGTGGAGTGAACACCCCAGGGAACGGACACAGTGAGTGAGCCTCTCTTGGGTGAGCTTCTAGCAGGCAAGGGCGCCTAGGGGCCTAGGACCACCCCTTCTACGGCTCCCGAGGAGGACTTGGCCTGGCGTCCTCCGGGTGGGGGCCCTGGCCACACACCTGCCTGAAGTTTGCACCTGATGTGGAACCCAGCCTCCTGGGGAGCCACTGGGAAGGGAGGGGCTGCCACAGAGCCCCCCAGGAAGGCAGCCTGGACAGCGGCTCCCAGTACTGGACACGAGGTAGGAAGGCCACACCGCCCAGTCCCCGGGGAGACCAGAGAAGAGACAAGTGGAGCTTTGGGAAGCCCCAATATGGGAGCGGGCATCAGCGGCCTGGGCGCCCCTCCAGCGCACTCCCCCGCGGCTGGGAAGGCGGGCAGGGCTGGACCCTCGGGCACCCCCTCACCCCGCCATGGACTTGCGGCGAAGGTGGCGCTGCGGGTGGCGAGTGTGGACTGCCGCCGCCGCCCCTTTGTCCTCGGAGCGCGCCTCACGTGGCCTGCCTGACGGTATTGATCCCTCAGAGTGCAGAGCCCGGCATGCCATTAGTCCAATCTGCTCTCAAGCTGACACAATCCCATCATTTGTCATCTGCCCTGTCCTGCTGGGTTTGTTTAGGAGCTGGGGGTATTTGCTTTATCTGCCACTTTCCAAGCCTCCCCCCACTCCTTCCCTGATGGGCGTTTACGGGGCCACCACATTCTCACAGCCCCCCACCCTCCCCGTGGGGACAGTTGTCTGGGGCTCCCCCCCGCCCCTCACATGAGGGTCCCGTTAGCATGGACCCATTTGGCCCCATCATTCCACAGCAAGCGTCTCCCAGTGACGCAACGAAACGAGTCCCACCGTCCTTTTCAACCGCCATGGCAACGGCGAGCACAGAGAGGTGCTGCTCTTGACTCAGGGTCACACAGCAAGGAAGGGCTCAGTTGGAGTTGACAGCCGAAGTCCTCAGGCTCTAAAGGCTGCATGAGAGACACCAGGGGTGCCGCCACCCCCCAAGCACGGGCTGGTGGATGGGTGGGCAGGGGTGTGACCAGAGGAGAGAGAGGCCGGGGCCAGCTGTGCAGAAGGGACCCCCTCCTCTAACCAAGGGTCCGAGCCGTCCGGCCGGCATCTCGGCGTCTGCAGGAGCCTTCTCTCTCCTCCCCCCGCTCCGACTTCTGGGCTCTTTCTCTGGTCCCCCAAGGCCGTCCTGGTGGCTGGTTTGGAGGCGGGAGTGATGCCTGGTTGGCGGGGCTCAGGGGATAGATGCTGAATGGGGACAACAGTGCGGGTGTCCTCGTGGCCCAAGAGCCCAGCAGCAGGGGCAGCCAGCTTTCCCTGAGCGTGACTGTGTGACTGTGTGCGTGCAAGTGTGCGAGTGTAAGGGGTGTGTGAATGTGTGCACTGTGTACATGCGTGTGCACGAGTGTGTAAACGTGTGCGTGCGTGTGCTCGCGAGTGGGGGTAAACGCTGCTGTCTTCAAATGACACTGACACTCTGACATTTCAAAGGAACATCTAAAAGCCAATCTACATTCTAAAAACCTGGCAAATTTGTTGCTCAAATTCCTCCACACATTACTTGGTATTTAAAAACAAAATCAAACAAAACGTTGGCAAGCGGAGGCAACTACTCCAGTGTTTGTCCCCGCGCATCCCGAGTGTTTAAAATAAAAGAAGGAGAAATAGGAAATATTCTCAAGTCAAACTCTAACTCTTTACATCCCGGGCCCCTGAGCTCAGAGACCGCGGAGGGTGCAGCGCTGACCCCTCCCCCCCCAGACCCCGGCACCTGGAGTGCAGGGAGGTGCTGGGGGGCGTCGGCACCTTGGGGACATCCAGTGGGCAGGGGCCGGGGATACCCCTCAATGACCACGATGCCCCAGACAAGGGATCTTCCCGAACAAAGTGCCCACGGGGTGAGAAGCCGTGCTGCAGAGCTGCCCCTCCCGCCCCTGCTGCCCCCCACAGCCCGCCTCCCTGCCTTGTTCATAAAGCCTCTGTTCCAACCCACCTCCCTCCTTCCCCTCCTTCCCACACCTTAACTGAGCACCTACTGCGTGTGGGAGCTGAGTCTCTCTGGGGCGTTGAGCCGCCATCACAGCATCTCTCTTCCTCCCACCCTTCCTCCCCACCGTCCCCTGGGCCCCCCGGCCTCCCTCCTCCGGCCACGGCAAGTCCACGGAAGGCAGAGCTCGGGGTGGGGGTGTGCGGGTGGAATGTTCTCCGCCCTCTGCAGAATCCAGACACCCAGACCCTCTCCAGGGGGGCCTCGGGTGGGAATGGGTACAGCTGTCCAGACAGACCCCAGGGAGTGGCTCTGAGTCAGTTCTCAGGCAGGCTCGGGTGCCGGGCGACCAGGGCTGGTGCGGTCCGGGCTGCAGAGGGCCCGCCTGGAAGTGGGGGACAGTCCCGATCTTCTTAACGGTTTGCTGAGTCTGGAGTGAGTGGTGGGCCCTGGGCTGTGCCCTTTGCACACCTGACCTCATAGTCCCCAGGGTCGCTTCCCACCAGGACACCCTGCTGGCTGCCCCATCCACCCAGAGGGAGCCGCCGTGCCCTTCACCTCCCTGAATGGCTCCAATTAGGGGCACTGCAGACTCAGATAGATTCGTCAATAAGGTGTGACTTCCCCCTTAGTCACTGGTGCCCGGGCCCAGAGCAGCTGCCTGGCCGCCGGGGAGGGGACCATGGGGGGCGCAGCGTGGACAGTCATCGCCGGGGCCCTGGGCGTGGGGTTCGAGCCGCCGGGCGCTGAAGTCATCAGTAGCAAAAATAAACACCCGGGCGAGAGGGGCCGGGCCCATAAAAGCAGGCGGTGCGGCTCTGGAGCGCGGAGTGTTTACGAGCCCGCTGCCTCCCCACCCCGTCCGCACGCGGGGCTCCGGTTTCATTTTATTTGGGGAAAACTTCTACTGCAGCAAAACAGTGTTCATGACTAAAGAAAAGCAGAACGCGGAGGCCGGGCACCGCGGCCGGCCTGATGCTCAGCGCTGCGTTTCCTCCGAGCGGGAATTCAGAGACAAAGGCGGCTCTTCTCTCCGTTCCCAGTGCCCTTTGTCGCCAGAGGAGAAACGCTGGCTTCCTCAAGGTCTGTTTAATCCTTTCAAGCGATGCCCCGGATCCTACTTTGCCTTTACCTAAGACCTTTTTGGTATTTCCTTCCTATCCCCCCAAAAATAAAGGAAAAAAAAAAAAAAAGAAATGACAAGGAAATCAAGGAACTTCCCGAGCTGGTAAGCGCGGACGGGGCCGGCAGAGTTTTATGAAAGTCTTTTCTATTTACTTCCCACCTAGATAAGATCTTAATCACAGCCCCCAAATTATCGGCGCTGACATTTGTCGAGGCCGGGCCGCTCCCGCCCGCGCTGCCCATCAGCCTTTCTTCCTGCCCCCCTTTCAATGCGAGTTAATTTCGAGAACATGATTTATCTTGCTGGGCGAGCAGCGCCGAGGCGGCCCACCTCGACAAAGGGCGGGCTGGGGAGTGAATTGCAGCCGAGCTGTCCGGTGATTGGGTTCCGTGGGGAAGTAGAATAGGCAGCAGTATGTTGCCTGATGTGATGCTGGGCCTTTTCAGCCCGCAAAGAAAAAAAGATTAGGCTTCTGACGGCGGGGCTGACAGGCGAGCTCGGGGCAGCAGACAAAAGGCCGGTACCTGAAAGCCGGACCAAGCCGTCCCCCAAGGGGGGACGTGCGCCCCAACCCGCCTCCTCTGCATGTGCTCAGGCGGCCTCAGCGCCCTCCACTGACCGCTCCCCACCTCGCTCTTGCCCTCTCTCCCTTCACCCTCCACCCCCACCTTCCCTTCTCCCTCCCCTCCTCCCCTTCCCCCTCCTCCCCTTGCTCCTCCTCCCCTCCCCTTCCACTCCCCCCTCCTCCTCTTCCTCTCTACCTCTTCTTTCCTCTCCCTCCTCCCCTTCTCCCCCTCCTCCCCCACCCTCCCCCTCCCCTCCCCCTTCCCCTTCCCCCTCCTCCCCTTCCCCCTCCTCCCCTTCTCCCCCTCCCCTTCCCCTTCCACTCCCCCTCCCTTTCTCCTTCCCCCTCCTCCTCTTCCTCTCTACCTCTTCTTTCCTCTCCCTCCTCCCCCTCCTCCTCCTCCCCCCTCCTCCCCTTCCCCTCCCTCCTTTCCTCTCTCCCTCTTTCTCCCTCCTCCCTGCCACCCTCCCCACCCTCCCCTACAGCCCCAGGTCCTGCAGTCAGGTCACTGCCTGGCTCTCAGCCCTCCGGACAAGAATCCCACCTCTCTGTGCAGATTCCTCCCCGTCACACCCCCTCAAGAGGGAGAATCTTGTTCATCCTGTCCCCACCCCACCCCCCAGCTCAGGGAACACACAGGCCTGTGCAGACCGGCCCCCATGGTCTGCCTGTCCCCCGGGGATCTGGCAGGGCAGGCTTCGAGCGCGGGCGCAGGGTGCAGGGTTCCAGCTGGGCCCAGGGTTGGGGTTTGACACTGGCTCAGGTGGCTGCCCTCGGGATGCCCAGGACCCTCCAGGGCACAGCCAGCATGGGGTCCTCCCCCCATCCCCGCCCAAGGCCTCCCTGGCCCGCACACTTGAAGCAGACCCGCTGGCCCGGGGCTATGTCCTGGCCAGCGCCCCACCACCATCCTGCCCAGACACCATCAATCTCTGGCCTCTCCTGATTTTGACATATCTCCCCGCTGGGAGCCGCAGGACGGCAAGGACTGGGCCACCGTTCTTGTCCACTGGCCAGCCCGTGTACTGACTCCCAGCCTGTGTCCACTCTCATGACCCGCACCCCCCCCCGCCCCACCACCGGGTCCTTCTCTGGAGGTGACGGTGCTTTTGGACCTGCTTCCTTGGAGCTCCCGTGCCCAGTTAAAGGTGCTAAGCCTGCCGTGTCCTGAACCTTCCCGCCAGGACCACAGGAATCCCACGACTCAGACACACCATGCTAGGGGAAGGAAAATTCACACCAAGCCAACCGTGACTTCCTGACAAAAATAAACCATCTCTTTGGATGTCAATTTGCAGGACTGTGAGAAAAGGCCTACTTTAGATCCACCGTGGTCACTGAAATACACTAATTTGAATATTATGGAGACAGAAGAGCCTTGGGTGGCACAAGCAGAAGAACTCTGGGCAGGGGGCTCCCAGGCCCACCAGTTTCCGTCTGCACAGCCCTAGGCCGCCTGGAAGAGGTGTTGAGGTGGGTGGAGCCCGGGATCTCGAGGAGGCCCCAGGACCCAGCACAAAATCATCCTCTAAGAGGAGAGTGGGGTCCCTGCCCCAGCCCAAGTGTTCACAGGGAAGCCAGGCCCAGGAAGGCAGGCTTCTTATGCCCAGCAGAAACCGGGGGGTGGGGGGGATGCCTCGCTTGCTGGCTCCAGGCCAGACAGAGGGTGGGTCCCAGCATCATGAAATCTTTGCCTCGTGTCAGACAGACCAAGTTCACGGCCAGACCGGGCACAGGCCACGTGCCCGAGAGCAGGTCAGCCACGCCCTCCCCCAGCTGCTTCTTCCCTTTCATGGGTGGGGGTGGGGGTGAGGATGAGTGAAGGAAACACTGCCTGAAGCCCCCCCGTGGACCTAGCGCTTGCCTGCACGGTGGCTGTGCGGACGATGCTGTGCTGCTCCTTACGTCAAGAGCGGGGGTGAAGGCCGCAGTCTCAGGCGGCCACCTGGAAATGGTGAGCCTGGGACTGCGCTGCATCTGGGGGGACGATGCCACCACCCGGGAACGGAAGCCAGTTTCCGGGGTGATGAGCTTCCCCCCAAAGCTCTCATCACAGACGCCATGCGGATGGTGTTTGGGGACATTTGGCTTTGGAGACCCTGACTGCAGGACCTCAGATGGGGCTAGAGATCCTCCCTCCCCACCCCCTCTCCCGGGGTGAATGCCACGCTGGTCATTGATGACCATGGTTTCCTGCCCTGATGCGAAGCCGTTCCCCAGGCGCTGCTCAATTAATCCTTGGCCGAGGCCCCTGGTCTAATGGCTTGCGATGCGTCACTTGGCCCCCGGGAGCGTTAAGTATGAGACAGTTATTAAAAGACAGTTGACTTCTGGGAGCTCCGTGGAGCGGAACCATTTTAGCATCTGTTTAGAGAGCCACGCTGGGCACCGGCACCAAGGAGGCATGAAATCACAGCCCCGAATCCCTGGGGTTACAGGGGTGTGGCTGCTTCCAGAGGTGCCATCCCTTGGCTAATAGCATAACAACAACAGTCAGAATGATAATGCATACAAGTTCGTACCCACAGCGTTCAGTCTCACCCGGGAAGCTGGCCGCTCACCCACCTGCAAACACTGATGAACTCCGTAAGTACCCGCGGTCCCACAGCAAGGAAGACCTGAGACATCCAGAGAGAGGGTAGAAGCCCTGGCCGTTCTAGGGTAGCACACACCTGTATTTTCAATATATGTGACTTTATTTTACCCCATTTAAAAATGTTCTGACACCTTTTGGAACAATCCATGGTGATCCTAGAGTGATGAGGCGTTGCTGCCCCTGATTTCCTGTTCCAGTGTCCCCTCTCCTTAGGTTCAAGAAGAGAACCATCCTCTTGGGCCCGGCCCCCAGCCTCGTGGCAACTCAGTCTGGCCTGGAGCGGCTGCCCTGGGGACCCCGTGGCTTCTAGATCTGTGAGTGCAGAGTGAGGCTGTGCAGACCACGCTGGGCCTCACAACCTCTCTGTGACTTGCTGCCCTCTAGCTGCCCTCTCAGGGTGGACCTCGGTGCCTGGCACTGTGTCCACTCCCATCCACGTGCCTGTGACTAGTTTACAATGGTTACGGTGGCAGTTCCATCAGGCCCTGAGCATCGGCCGCCACAGGGGCCAGCTGACCCATGGGAAGGGAGAGGAGATCCAGAAAGCGACCCTCGGTTTGGTCTGTGACCCTGCAGGTGACCTGGTGACATCTCAGATCACAGTCTAACACTGCCACTCTACAAACCAGTTCAGATAGTGGCTACCCACGTGGAGCATAAAATAAAGTTAGGTCCTGACCTCACACCATATACACAACCCCCAGTAGAAGGATTGAGGGATTTAAATACAGAAAGCAAAACTTCAACACTTCAAGAAGGAAGTGGGGGAGGATCTGACCTGGGGAGAGGGAAGGAATTGTTAACTAAGACACAAATGCACCGGGGACAAAAGAGAACACTGATCGCTCAGGGTTCCACATGCTCCCTCCCTTCATCCAACAAACCCTGCCTCCCTGCATGAGGTGGGCATGTTCCCAAGCAGAACAATCAGTTTGTCTGAGCAGGAAAGAGCTTGGCAGGGCCAAGACCGCCTTACAAAGGCAACCTCGGTAGGGCGGGTGCCTCTGTGGCTCTCCTGCACGGTCCCGGCCCACCGCTACCCCGAGTGCAGGAGCCACACGTACACGCTTATGACCTCGTGGGAAAGCCCAGCCCCGGGCTGGCCCCACGGCTGCTGCGTGGCCATGGGGGGCTGGCACTCGGCCAAGCCCAGGGGCAGAGGGTGAGCAGAGACCTTCTGGGGGCTGTCCTTGGGGAAGCGCGTGGGGTTTGGCCAGCAGAGCTCCTAGGGATCATGTGTATCTCTAACAAGGGAAGGTGGTTCTAAGGTGTTAGTCCAGCAGGGAGGACAATACGGGCTGAAAATCCGCCCGGGGCCGCTTCCCATAATTATCGTGATACCCTACCAGGGTTGGCCACAAGCACAGCCTGTCGGGGAAATGGGCTGAGACCAGAGGACTGAGCCCAGCAGGTACCCTGAGCCTCTGCTGGTGTTAAGGAGATCTGCAGGCTCCCTGTTGAGCATTAAATGATATATACTTAAAGGATTGCTCTATTTACATTAGAATTAGTCCAGCAGACTGACACCAAGGAATTGCTGGCTTCCAAATCCCAAAGCCGGTAATCCCCATGTAAGCCTCCCCCCCACCCCCCCCACCCCCACCCCCCACCCCCCCACCCCCACCCCCCACCCCCCCACCCCCACCCCCCACCCCCCCACCCCCCACCCCCCACCCCCACCCCCCACCCCCCCACCCCCCACCCCCCACCCCCGTCTAAACCACCTGGGCCCAGAATCACGAGTCAGCAGCTCCCCAGGGCCGGCTGGCGGCCGGCTCCCAGTCCTTTGCCTCCGCACCCCCACCCCCCGCCAGGCTGGGGTAAAAGCCAGTCTGCAATCCACCAGATTGTCCCCCCCAAGACCAGCAGAGCGGGGACCCCCCCAGCGGTGGGTTTCAGCAGCCCCACAGGGTGACCCTCTCCCTGGACACCAAGCAGCTGTGCTCTCAAGCACATGGCACCTATTCGGCTATGCTCCCCACAGCCCTGCTTCCTGGGCCCCAGGCCCCTGAAGCCAGAGCAGCAGGGTCCCTCGACGCCCATAGGGCTCCTACTGTCTCCGGCCCGACGAGGTCCGGGCTGCCCACTCCAGGCCACAATGCCAGGCTTGACCCCAGGCCACCTGACCCAGGGCCTGCCCCCCCACCCCCGACCACTGAGCCATCCTGCCCCTCTGACCAGGGCAGGGACGGGAATCTGCTCCCACTCCGCTTCCCATCAGCTGGGCTGGCAGGGCTCTGCTGGCCCCCAGAACAAGCTGTCAGGGGGCTGCACCTGCCCAGCCAGCCACATCAGACCTATAGACCCAGCTCGTGTGGCCCACTGGTGCCAGGTCAGCAATGCCTCTGCCTCCCATGCTGACCCCAAGGCAGGGGCCGGACCTGCCCCTCGGTGTGGCCCCGCAGGCCGGGCAGGTCAGGACAGAAACCTGGGGGTGTCCTCCCTGCCCACAGCCTACACGCAGCCCTTCAGCAGCTCCTGTAGTCCCAGCACCTCCCAGTCCTGACCTTGCCCACCCCCGCCCCTCCCCCTGGCCTGACAGGCAACCTTTCACCTGCACCCACTCAGGCACCTCTGTTCCCTGCGCCGGAGCCCGCAGGGTCTTTGACACATAAGACCGGGCTCGGGTTACCACCCGTGGGAAGCTCCTCTGGCGAAAGCTTCCGTTACACCTCGAGCAAAGCCAAGCCGTGCACCTCCTGCAGGCCACCCACCAGCCCTCCTCAAGGGCTCCCCCCCTCCAGCCCCTCCAGCCCCTCCTGCAGCTTCTCCAGCGCGTCAAGCTTCCCCAGCCCCCGGGGGCGGTTTCCTCCCTCGGGCAGCCTGAGTGTCTCCTCCAGCCTCCGTTTCCGACCGCCGGCCTTCACCCAGAGAGCCCAGGCCTGGTCATCCTCTGGCATGAACACATTTGCAGCCCGCTGGTGGTGCCCCTCCCTGAGGGCTGCTCACCCTGCATTCCCCACGCCCCGCACTCGTGCCACGAGAGGAGCCGGCTGGGCTGTCCTCCGGGATGGGTCCTGCCCCAACCCTGCGGGCCGGAAACTGGGGACAGCAACCCCAGGGGTGGAGGCTAGGCTGAACTTGCAGGCCGTCCCCGCAGTGGGAGCCGAGGTGGAGCCCCAGGGGACACACGGAGGATGGTCCAGGCAGGGAGGGGGAGAGGCTTGAGGCCGTGTGGGGGGGTCCCTCTCCTGGTCTGGCTCCCCTCCTGGACGTTCCGTGGCCAGCTTGGCCCGCCGCCCTGAGGATCTCACCCATTTCCGCCCCTTCTGGGGAAGGGGAGGGGCAGGGGCTGGGCCGGAGGTAGGGGAGGCCCCGGCCCCTGTGTCTCTGGGAGGGACCTGCAGCCCCTGGAGGGGCTGATCCGCATGCTGCTTGTGGGCCGAGCTAGGAATGTAATTACCGAGGGGGCCGCGCTTGCCCAGGAATGCATTTGGAAGGTTACCATAGGAATCGCTGGCCTATTCTTCCCGTGCGGCCTAATCACGGTCATGAGGAAGGGATTGGGGACAGGCCGCGGGTTACACCCAGGAGACGCGGAACAAAGCCCCCCCGCACTCGCGCCTTAACCCTTTGGGGTCCAGACCAGTGACCGTGGGCGGCCCACACCCTCCCGAGTCAGGTCCAAGCACGCCGCCCCCCACTGTGCTTCCAGAAGAGTCCACTGGCCAGGACAGCACCCCGAACCGTCCAGGATGTGTTGCCCACCCAAGCGCCTGTCTTTGAATGGACAGCAGGAATGAGGGGTGTTCAGGCCAGAGGTGAGCGGCCAGGGCCCTGCTCTGGGCCGGGCCGTGGAGGAGGCCGGACGGCCACGGTGGCCCAGAGCGGTGGACAGGATAAAAAGGACACGGGCCCTCGGTGCCCAGAAACACGGGGATGTGGGTTTACCCCGGGGGCAGGGCAGGCCTGGAAGGCTGGGCTGGGGGAGACAGCGGGCAGCGGGAAGGAGCCAGGGTGCGGCGGCGTCCAGGGCGCCGGCCCCCGCTGCCGGGTGGAGAGCGCGTGGACCCCATGCCGGCTCCCGTCACTCAGTGCCGGCGGGCGGTGGGGTGGCCCTGGCTGTCTGGGGAGGCGAGCCAGCCTGCCCTCCTTCCCGGGCACCCCCGAGCCAACGCCTGTGGTGCCAGCCGTTCCAGAACAATCTGTCGGGTCCCGACCCCACCCCTGCACCGCCAGTGATTCCTTCTGATGGACGTACACTGACACCTGCCCCCATCTCTCATCATGCCTTCCACGAGCATTTATTGAGTGCCTACTGAATACCAGAAGCTGCTAGGTGCCAGAAGGGACAGGAAAACCATCTGGGGGGGAGGGGCGGCCACAACCTAGAAATGCAGGGTTAGGGTACCATGGCGGGGAGGGGAGTGTGGGCTCTGGAGAAGGCTTTAGGAGAGGGGTCTGCATGGAAGAAGAAGCAGAGGTGAGATGGGGGTCTGGGATAGGCCATGAGCTCCTGCCCAAATGTGTGGGAGGGGTCAGCGGGGCCAGCCCTGCGGAACCTGATGGCAGTCCTGGCTCTTCTCACCTGCCCAGCATCGGCTTCCTTATTCCTGCATCCCTCTCCCCGAGGGGGCTGAGGGTCTCTGGGGGTCAGCTTGGGCATCCCACCCTCCTGGACCCCTGACGGGTGCACACAGCCCTGGGCAGGTGGGTCGACCAAGGAGAGAAGGCAGTTCTCCCCCAGGCTGTCCTCGGGACTGAGTCTCGGGCCCCTGCTTGAGGGCTCCCTCCTTCTGGAGGCGACTACACTGTCCCGGCCCCTCCAGAGCTGTTCATCGGACACCCCCCATCCTGGGATGAGCTTCACTCGCTTGCAGCAAACATGAGCTTCTAGAAGGGCAGCCCCGGTGCACGGAGGCTCCCGCCCTCCGCCACCTCCCAGCAAGGACTGCTGTCCCTGGGCTGCCTCTGTAAGGCCCCGCTTGCCTTCTGGAGGCCGCCTCCCAGGTCCCCACAAAGCTGCTTGTTAGCCGGTCTTCTGAAAAGACCGGAGGGGAGAGCGTGCGCTCGGCCCCCGAGCCACGCTGTTCTCAACAGACCTCGGGGGACCCTGTCTCCGTGGGATCCGCCATTCAGCGGTGACCCAAGGAGCTGTGTGTTGTCAACACGCCTTCACCGGCCAAGGAGCAGCCTTGGGAAGAGGAAGGCAATTTGTTTGTGAATTTTGCCCTTTGTTATGGAAAGCTGTTGGGTTTTAAAAAATTGTAAAGGTTTGAACCGTTAACTCCCAGGGCAGTCCCGCCTTGCGGATGGGGAGGTTTGAGGATGTGTTTATTTCTTTAAAAAAAAACAACAAAACAAAACCAGAAAAACATACAGAATTGTTAAGTAGCCGTATGCAAATTTCCTGGGGCCTGTTGATTTTATTCTCTTGAAATCTTATTGAAAAGGCTCAACCCCACAAAAATGAGAAAAATTGTGCCCTCCAGTCAAGCCCTGATTTCCATGGACATTTCTCAGGTTCAAGGCCTCTCTTTTAAGCTCTTTTGGCCTTTCAAAAAGGAGCGTTTGTGCTAATTGCACATTTCTCGCCCCCTCTCCGCACATCTGCTCACGGGCCGCCCAGAGGCCCCGATCACGTTTGGGGTCTGCGGTCAGGGCACCCCTATGTGAGGCGTTCCGGCCTCATCCCCCGCCAAGGGCCTGGGCGATCCTGGGGGTCCATTTGCAATCTGGTTTCTGGGGGTGTGTTGGAATATCATCACAGACAATGGTGTTCGGAGAGGCAAACCAAGTGCAGTCTCAGGCCAACGCAGATCGTGGGGAAGGGCATTGTTTCAGGTCGAATTATGACCCCAAAACTTGTATGTTGGCATCCTGACCCCAAGACCTCAGAGCGTGACAGTATTTGTAAATGAGGCCTTTACAGGGGTGACTAAGGTAACATGGGGTCGTAGGGTGGGCCTTAATCCCATGTGACTGATGTCCTTATAAGAAGAGGAGATAGGGGCTTCCCTGGTGGCACAGTGGTTAAGAATCTGCCTGCCAAGGCAGGGCACACGGGTTCAAGCCCTGGTCCAGGAAGATCCTACATGCTGTGGAGCAACTAAGCCCGTGCGCCACAACTACCGAGCCTGCGCTCTAGAGCCCGTGAGCCACAACTACTGAACCTGCGCTCTAGAGCCTGCGTGCCACAACTATTGAGCCCACGTGCCACAACTACTGAAGCCCGCGCACCTAAAGCCCGTGCTCCACAACAAGAGAAGCCACCACAATGAGAAGCCCGCGCACCGCAACAAAGAGCAGGCCCCGCTCACCACAACTAGAGAAAGCCTGTGCGCAGCGACGAAGACCCAACACAGCCGAAAATAAATAAATAAATAAATAAATATTAAAAAACAACAAAAAAAGCAGCAGCAGAGGAGATAAGGACACAGACAAACACGGGGGGACGACCAGGTGAGGACACAGGGAGGAGACGGCCGTCTACAGGCCGAGGAGAGAGGCCTTGGGAGGAACCAGCCTTGCCTACACCTGGATCTCAGACGTCCAGCCTCCAGGACTGGGGGAGGATAAATCTCTGTGGGTTAAGCCGCCCTGTGTGTGGTGCTTTGCCAGAGCCGCCCCAGGAACCCAGGACAGGCTCAGTGAGGGGCCGGAGCCACCCAGCCATCCTCTGCTGCCCGACCCCAGGGTGAGGGAGGATGTGTTGGACGCATCCGGGCCCCAGACCGGGATGAGCCTGCGTGGGTGTCACCACCGCACAGACACGACCCGGTGGTTTCTGGTCTGAAGGAAGGCGGGTATTCGGCGCACACGTGTACTCTCACTCCACTGTGATGGTATCCCTCATGTCCAAAAATTACTGGCCAGCGGGGCACGAGCTCATCTAAAGTAAGAAGAAGGGGAGGAGGGGGGGGGAAGCCGAATGTCCTGGAAAAGTCTACGTCGGACGCAGCTGTGCTTCGCAGGCCGTCCTGCTGCACGAGCTCCCGCTCTGCTCTCAGCTCATGAAATTCTGCAACAGGAACCAGCCTGCTCGTTCAGGCGATGGCTGGGGCCCTCCCTCCAGGGAGCGGGAAGCGGGGGTTCCAGAAACATCTACAACAGAGCATCAAAGCCCATGAACCTGGGAAACTCCACACCCAGCACAGAAAACCCCGATTAGCACTTCCCCAAACACCCAGAGACCAAGACGTGGGGCATTCTGAATCCAGAAGCGCCTTCCAGGAGAACAGCCAGAGGTCCCCCGCCTGCTGGTCAGAGTTGGGGACGGGGCCTTGAGGGCTGATCGCAGACACTCTCAACCAAGACCCCCCATGCGACCCGAACCCTCAAGCCCAGAGGTGTCCAGCGGTGACAGCCTTCGTTCCCGGCGCTAGGTCATTCCACGACTACGTCTCGGGCGACTGCTCTGTGTGCAGCCAGCCCAGCTGAGCCTCCAGCACCAGGGAGAGGGACAGCCCCGGGGGCGCACCTGCAAGCCCCCCCTCCCTGAACATCTCCCCAGCCCTGCAGAAAGACGGCCATGGGCACCTCGCTCCACCACGGATCGCCTGGGCGGCCTGGACACACGGCCTCGCGCCAAGTTCTGCATGTGTATAATGGGCATTACCCGGGGATGCTGACAGCAATTGAACGAGGCATCACTGTGGCCCGGGGGTGCCCAGGGGCTCTGGGGTCCCCAGGGGGGTCTCCTACTCCTCGTCCAAACCCATCTTGTTAATTAGGCACCCCCGTGCGGTTCAGGTTTAAAAGGAGCCCAGTTGCTGAAAGGGTCGGGATGCTGCCCCTGGATCCTGCCCCCCTGCCTTAGATGCAGGGGGCGGATGGGGCAGCGGGGGCCGGCGGTGCTTTGAGGACGGCCCCTAGCCACAGGGTCTCTGCCCCCACCCATGGCTCCACTGCTGGGTCCACCTGGGCTGTGCGGGCTTGGAAGGCACAGGGATGGAGTGGCTTCTCTAGGAAGTTCCAGATGGCTGCGGTCAATGCCTTCTCAGCCCTGAAGACCCCTGCTGCTCCTCTCCCACCCTGGCTCTCCCTCTGACCCCACCGAGCTCGCACCCTCTCTGGGGCCCTGCCCTGGACGGCTCTGCCGGGGACCCCAGGGCTCCGGGCCTCCTCTCCCCAGTGGGTGAGGTGCGTGTCCCAAGGTGCAGTGGGGACCTCAGATGGAGCCCACCCTCCCTGCAAGGAGGCGCCACCCCACACAGCCCCTTCCCGATGGCACCGACTCCGAAGGTGCCCGGACAGACGCATCCAAACACGTCCGCTCACGCTGTGGAGCGGCCGCCATTCACACAGATAAGCCCCCTTAGAAACGAGGGGGGATTTAATTCAGCGTCTGAGTGACAGCGCGAAGATTTATCCCCTGCCCAGACAATACAGCGCTGGAGCTTTAATCTCCCCCAGACAATGCACTGCGGCTCGGCCCTCATCGCGGGCTTTTCCCACGATGCTGGTGATTAGCCGAGGTGCCCTGGATGAAGCACTATCTCTCGGGAAGCGTGTCTGCGTCTCCGTCATCCGGGCCGGCGGGGAGGGCGGTGGTGGGGGAAGGTTGAGCTACTCTGGGCACCATCTCTGTTCCCCCAGCCAGAGGGGCGCGGCCAGGGTCTTCCCTCCCTGGCCTTCCCGGGTGCCCGGTGGGCCCAGGTGAGCCCAGGTAAGCGCACACCTGAGCAAGAGGCTGCTTCCACTCTGGTCACACCCCTGCAGATGGTGCAGCTCGCCCAGGGTGGCCTCTCCCCAGCTGGACACCTGCGCAGGTCCTGGTCCTTTTTAGGGGCCCCGTGGCCGATGCTACCCCCCTCCTCCTCCTGGAAGCTCCATTCCAGAGTGTCAGCCAGTGACAAAGTGACAGGGGTCACCTTGAAGAGAGCTCCTCCCTTTCCAACGGCGCAGCCTCATTTGCTACCTCTTGGAGGGGCTCCAGCCCAATCACCAGGACCACCTGTGGTGTCTCCCCTTCCCTTGGAGGGCGAGGACCACGTTTATCCATCATCTTCCACCCCCACAAGCCAAGCCCAGGCCAGTCCATGGACAGGGTCAGCCAGGATCCCCCCTCCCCCCACTCCCTTGCCCTATGAAACGACCGAGGAGGCCTCCCACTGACCTAGGCGGGCATCTCTCCTCCTCAAGGGAGAGTAACAAGGGGGCTTGTTCCCGAGCAGACGGCATGAGCGGGGGCTCTCAGAGCGCCCGCCCCAGAAGAGCTGGCCCTGTGCCCTTCTCCAGGCCTGGGCGATGCCACGCGGGAGGCACCTGCGAAGGGCCCCGGCCACTGAACGAGGGTGGATGTCTGCGGGGCGTCCCTGGCCGCGTGCGGGGGCTGCCCCCCATCACCTCTCCTTTCAGCAACCCCACCTGCGGTGGAGCCGGTGGACGAGAGCTGACGCTTTATCTCCTTCACTCTTCCTCGCGTGTCTACTATGCGCCACGGCCCAGGTCTCCGGCTCCCCTCGCCCATCACCCGACCCCACCCCCTGCTCAGCCATTGGACCCAGGGCCCCCAGGAGCCAGCCCAGCCCGCAGGACCTAGCCCTGGGGTCTTTCAGAACCGGGCTGCAGAAGGCCCCCCCATCCCCACCGGTGCCTTCTCCCTCCCCCCATCCCCTTCCCCTCCCACGGCCCCCTTCCCCTCCCACGGCCCCCTTCCCAGGGGAGAAGCCCCAGGGAGGGGCTTGTCTACATGGACCCGTCATACCCTGGAGAGCCTGGCCTTGCAGAGATGGCGCCTGCCCCGTGGCTCACAGTCGCCACGTGCCCCAGCCGCCTCACTCCACACACGTGCAGGGCCCCCGTGGTCCGACGGCCCACCGCCTGGACGGTCCCACTCAGCCCTCGCCCATCTCCCGGACACATGTCCCTCCACGCAGGGCCAGGGAGGCGGGCGGCCCAGCCTGGGGCCCTGCGGCGGGGGGTGCACCGGGCAGAGAACTGAAAACAGTAACAGGAGAAGCTGGTCATCCTCTGCCTTCTATTACCACCACGTGCAGCTACTCCGAACACACTCAGGGGTCCAGTGCCCCTCCCCGGGGACTGTTAATCCGGGCGTCCCCACCAACACGGCGGCGACACAGTCAAATGAAAGCACCGAAAGCTTCACCCGCACGGCGCCCTCCCCCTTGCCAGCCTGGTGCTCTGTGTGCAGAGAGCCCTGCCCCGGCCGAACACCCGTCCTGAGGTTGGGACTTGGGGCCGGCTGTCGTGGCTCTGCCATCCCACAGATGGCGGCACGCCAACCGAGGTGGAAGTCAGCACCGACCTCAGCTGTGCAGCGGGAGGAGCCACAGCAGTCCCCCTGACGCCCCCACCTGCATTTACCGAACCACCTGGGGGTGCCCTCTGAGTCTAAAATCCAAATCCGTGAAACTGTCCAACGCAGAGGCCGGCAGTGCTAAGTGTAAAGGTTATGAAGACGGGGTTTCTTCCCTTTTAGGAGGAGTTGTTTTAAAGGTAAAGAAATGAATCAAGAAAACCATGATCGTGGGGACTTTCCTGGCGGTCCAGTGGTTAAGACTCCAAAGCTTCCATTGCAGGGACACAGGTTCGATCCCATAACATCCTGCAGGCCGTGCGGCTCGGCCAAAACCAAAACAAAACCAAACAGAAAAACGTGATCGTGATAATTACCGGGTTGTGACTAAAAACGTTTTTGTCACATAAAGGAGAGCAGAGTTAAAAATGACAGTCGTGGGTGTCAAACTCCAGGACGTGAAGCTGCCCCGCGGCCACCTGCCCACGGCCCGCCACCTGCAGGACTGGCTTGGCCTCATTCTTGCCAGATCCTCCTGACCCTCCAAGCTGGTGTTCGGGGGCCCCCCAGCCCTGTGCCCCCCTCTAGTGGGACAGCTGGGCCTTGTCTCTCTTTCCCACCATGATGGTCACTCCCGAGGCCCGGGGCACCCTGACAAGTGCCCAGCACACAGTGAGTGCCCACAAAGGTCAGCCAAGTGGCTCATCCTGACGAAGGGGGGAAATGGGGTGTCTGGCAGGGGCGTGACCTTGGCCTTTCCCTGGGCACAGCCCCCAGGAGGCCGGCCACACCTGCAGAGCTGATCCTATCCAACCCTGTGCCCTGCGCCCAGGCCCCCCTACCTTGCTTTGGGAGGCAAGGACCACCCCCAAAAAGCCACCGGATGCAGGAAGAGATGCCCTACAACCACCCCCCAGAGGGGTCTTCCTATCAACAGCCTAGCCTGAGCCAGTTCCTGGAATTTCACTGCAAAGATGCTCAAATTGAAAAACCAGCTGGGGGTGTCCACCTGCCCCTCCCCTCGCCCAGGCTGGCAGGTGAGGGCCTCTGACCAGGTGCTCGGCAGGCACAGGTGGGTCCCCTTGCTCTCCCTCCTCAGTGAGGCTCTGGCCACTCACCAGCACGTGCCAAGTGCCCTTTGCCAGGTACCAGAGTTAACAAGGGTGGGACATGGCCCCTGCCCTCCAGGGCCATACAGCTGGGAGTGCAAGGAAGCGGCTTCTGCCTGGGCTGGGTCAGAAGAGGCTTCAGAGGGCAGCCTCTGTCCACCCAGATGAAGGCAGGACTCTTTGAAGAGCTTGTGAGTGACCTTGGCCCACAGGGAGGCTCTCTGCTCCCCGAGACCCGGCTCTCCTCCTGTCCTGGCGAATCCCTCGTTCCCGGCCAGTAGGGGCTTTGGTGGGAGGCACCCGGACAGAAGTGGCCATGGGGATCCAGAGGCCCCTGCATAGGCATTCAGGGGAGGTGGCCAGCAGGGAGCCCCTCCCACCCAGCCTGGGGGTGAAGCCTCACCCATCCTGCCCCAGCCTGTGGCAGCACCAGCCCAGAAGAACCCGCTGGGCTGTGGCTGAGGAAGGGGAGCCTGGGGAGAGATCCTCCCACCTCCGGGCATCCGACCTCATTTGGGGAACCCAGTGCAGTGCAGGGAAGCTGCAGCCAGTCTGCAGGGCCCTCGGCCGGGGTCAGGGACATCAGTGTGACTCAGGGAAAAACTCACATCCCGGCCTGGGTATGCCCCTTTACAAACTGGGAAGCCCCCTTGCCCACGAGGTGAGCACGGACAGCAAAGGAGGCTTGGAGGAGTTTCTAAGCCTTCAGGGCATGGGGCCGGGTAGGGGTGGGGGGCCGTTACCAAGAACTGGCCCCCGGAGGGGCAGCTCAGACTCCCTTCCCGGAGAGTTGGGGTCCTGGCTGGGGGCCGCCTGGACAGAGTGGGGGTGAACTCTGCTGTGGATGGGGGGACCCTGCCCGCATGTCGCAGTGATGAGCACCGACAGGAGGAGACCCCGGGGCAGGCGCCGCAGAACCCCCCACCCCAGGTCTCCTTGCAGCCCCGCGTTGCCACGGCGGCTGCAACAGACCCGGGAGTCCAAGCACCTTCAGCTTCCCCACCGGCCTCCTGCCCTGTGAGCCACGTGCCTGGACTGACCCGGGCATCTCTCCCAGTGACCAGGCACATGGCCCGTGCTCCCCACCAGCGCCCTGGCCGCTCAGAGGAACCTTTTCAGACCCTTTCCGCTGGGCCTGTGGCAGCCACTGCCCCAGTCCCCCAGCACGGCGCAGTGGCCATGTCTCCAGGACCCCCAGAAATTCCCCCTGGCGAGACTGGGTAGCAGCACCGGGACGGAGGCCCGCTGGGAGCTGGGAGTTTTGCGGGTGATGCGTTTTTAAGATCTTTTCAACTGTGGTTCGGGCGACAGCGTTTCTGTGAGATGAGAGGACCCTGGCCAGCTCCTGCCTGATTCGTGACCTCCAGGGGAGACCGAGGTGCAGAGATGGCAGCCTTGCTGCTACCTTAGAGTTCCTCCTGCGGAGGAAGGTGCACTAGAGCCCGGCTGAGCCTAGTTGCTCCCAGCTGCCCCGCCCGGGGAGCATCCTCACCACCGTCCTGTAGATGAGGAAATAGACTCAGGTCAGGAAAGTTGCCCAAGGTCTCTCGGCCAATGAAGGACCCGTCAAAATCCTGTGCTTTTCCAGCCAAGCCTCACCCTGTCCTTCGGCTCATCCAGCGACCCTCATGCCCTGCCCTTGACCTTTCTCGTGACCTTGGCAACGCAGGCAGCTTCTCTGAATTGCTCTCTCCTCACGGGGGGTTGGGGGGGGGGAATGGGAGGCGGCATCGTTGACCCCAGCCCTGGCCTCACGTTCCCCAGGGACACACACCTCGAGTGCCCTCAGACAGACGCATCTCTCCCAGGGAAAACCTGGGAGAAGGACGGACTGAAGAGGCGGCCGGCGGGAGGAGGACGCAGGCGGGGACTGGCATGGCACCCTTTTAAAACGCGGCACCAAGTAACCAGCAAATGGCCCCGCTGGTCCATCTCAGTGGGCTGCAGGGCAGAGGGCCCACGATGGGGGCAACGGGGCTCACCCTCCTGGCCACTCCAAGGGAAACCGAGGAAGCCCAGCGCCCTGCAGGGCACCCACCTCTCTGCCTACTCACCATCCACCCCAGCTCCAAGGCCCAGCTGCCTGCTCCGGAAGCTTCCGAGCCTTGCCAGCCCCAGGCCCGGGCCCCCTTCCTCTTCCAGGCCCCAGGACGGCGCTGACCGTGTGAAGGCAGGGATGGGACTGAGGGAGGCTGGGAAGGTGCACGGGGCCGGGAAAGAGGAAGAGGCCGGACCAGAGGGGAAGTGCGGGCCGGTGAGGGGCTCTCGCCCCCGCCGAGGTGTGGGTTCTAAAAGCAGACCCTCCCCTTTCTAAGCACACGTCCCCGGCACCCCCTCCTCCTCTAGTGACCTCATTCTTTCCCAACTGATGGTCCGACTTGGCCAGGGCAGCCGGGCAGGAGCAGCAGCGAGGGGGTCCGTGCAGGGTGGAGGAGAGAGGGGGCCCTTCCCCTCCAGTGGGCAGCTCAGGGCGCCTGGTCCAGGGTGTGGTAGGGCCGGGTCCACCACACACCCAAAGTGGACAGGTCGCAGGACACAGCAGCTGAGAGGCCGCAGGCCACCCTTGCCCAGGCAGGATGGGAGGGCAGGTCAGTGGCGCTTCACAGGGAGGTGGCCCAGGGACAGAGGTCACTGGGCCTCTGTAAAGCAAAAGCGGGGAGGGAGGGTGGCTTCCCCACCTGCCCGCCCCCCAACCCTGACCCGGGTTCCATCCTGACACCTCGTGCCTGCCATCAAGTTCTCTCTGCCGAGACCAAAGGATCTTCTATTTAAACCATGGACCATGGAGTGGGGGACAGTGTGAGGAGCCCCCAGCCAGGCACCCCAGGGCAACCCCTGAGCAGATGGTGCGCCCCCTGGACACCCCAAGTGGAGAGTCCACTCCTACAAGTCCCCTCCCCACCCAGCCCCTGCTGTCCCCGGCACCTGCAGGGCCAGCCCCGCCTGGAATGGGCACGGGGTCCCCGAGGGCTGTCTGGACAAGAAGGCCCAGCCCAGGCTTCGTCCCAAATACAACTGCTGAGCTGGAACCTGTACCGTCAGCAGCAGCTGGGGCCACAGTGGTCAACCGGGCAAGCCCCGTCCTCTCACCGAGGTGGAAGCTATGCCCAGGGAGGCCCTGGGCGGGACCAGAACCCAGCCTCCCTTCCCGCGGTTCACTGTCCGGCCTCATGGCCTCTTCACTTTCCTGCATTAACTGCAATGTTCCCCAGACTCTGGGGTCTTCCTCCTCCTCTCCCAGTCCCGCTTCCCCGGGATGGAGGGGCTGCTCTCATGGGCACACATGCTGCTTAGCTCAGGAAGGCCCTGGGAGGGATAAGGCCTCTGACCCCAGCCCGGCTGAGGCCTGGTCACACACTTCGTCACACCCCAAACTACTGAGAATACACCCGGTTCTCAATCACTCTGCTTTCTCTTGTGAACCCCAGAGGGTGAGCCCAGGCCCCTTCTGGGTGGGCAGCCACGGTGTGCTCAGACCACGCTGACCCACCACAGGGCTCCTGGGCCGAGGATGAGAGGGCTGCTGCCTCCTCACCACAAGCGGGTGGACGGGGCAGCGGGAGACCCCTGACCGCCCGCCAGCACAGCTCCCAGCACCCAGGCCGGTGCCCAGTAAGGATGACCGTGGGGACCCCTGGGGTCAGCACTTCCCCGGGCCGGAGAGGCAGCAGAGCAGGGCCTGGCCGTCTGTGCAGGGCACTGTGCGGACGTGGAGGGGCCTGGAAAGGCAGAGACCCCAGCCCCCAGTCTTGCTCGGGTCCTGGTTTTGTCTCACCCAGCTCGGAAAGTTCCCCAGGCTGATGCAAGACACCGGGGGTTCCGTACCTCCCCAGCCCAGGGAAGAGCAGGACGGAAGCCCCTGGCCCTGCAGATGCTGTCCCTGCCCCCTTCCTGGCCCACGGGATTCTCGCAGCGGGGGTGGGGAGGCGTATGGCCTGGAGTCCCCACAGGGACAGCACCGGCCGGGAGGTTTGCACGGGGTCCCTGCCCACTTGAGCGGGAATGAACAGGCAGGCGGGATGAGCCAGGGGTGTCCAGAAGGCACCGCATCCTCCATCAGCCGAGCCCGGGGATGCCAGTGTTGGCCACTAAACCACACCCAGAAGTGAGCCGCTCCAGCATGGGAGCCATCCCCCCAGCACGGCTCGCCGGGGCCCAGTGTGGGTGATGGCTGCCCTCTGCAGGGTCCAGGCCGGGCACTGAACCTGTCAGGGGCTGAGAAGCACCACCACCTGGATCACAGCCGCCCTCAGATCCCCAAACCTCCCTCAGATCCACGGATTCGGATCCTGAGACGGGAGGTCGGAGAACCCACTGTTTACTTAACATGGATTTATTTTTAAGTCAGTCCATTCTGAAAATTCCACAGCTGCCCTAGATGCTTAGAAGCCAAGTGGAAGCAGCAAGGCAGGCTGGGAACCTCAGGTGTGCATGGACCCCCCGCTGTTCCAGGTGCCCTCAGTGCCCCAGCACCCACCCCACCCACGAGCCCCGGGCCCTGGCACTGTGAGTTCCTCCTGCCCTGAGCACTCAGATGTTGGTTTCTAGGTCACCAGCAACCACAGACCACACTGGCTGTGGCCACTGCTTTTCCCCAGACCACGGCCACTGGCCAGAGCCACAACTTCTGTTTGGCGCTTCCTGGAACACAGCAGCCTGACCACCGAATCACACAAGTCCACATTCTGCGGTGACTTTTCAAAAATTCTCAGCGCACAGGGAAATTTACCAAGAACTCCCTCCTTGACCCACCCGCTTAGCCAGGCTGGGTGTGCCCAGGCCTGCCAGCCCACCCCAGCCTGGAGCACCCCCGTCCTGCCCTGTATTTTGGAGCCTGTCTGCACAGCCCGTTGCTCTGCTATGGTCCAGGCAGGGGCTGACATTTGCCCCGAGATTCAACGGGCATCTAACGCTGTCTGCCTCTGACCCCAGGCTCGCCTGGGCCCTGGACAGGACTGGGGGTGGGTGAGAACGCCCCTGCCCCAGCCAGGTCAGGAGGAGCAGTGACCAGGGGAATCATGGGCAAGCTTGTCAGCCAGGGCTCCCTGCTGGTTCTGGGCCATCACAGAGCCGAGCTGTCACCTCCAGAGGCAGGAAAATTCCTCCATAGAACCCAGAAAGCCCACTTGGCCCGAACTTCCGGCCACCCGCTGAGTCATTCTGATCACCCACTTCAAAGGTGCTGAGATGGCTACAGCGGCAAGCCTTCACCATCTTCCCTGAGTTTTAAAGCTTTTGCCCTGAGACATCACAGCCCCCCTGAGATAAGTGGAGACTGGCCCCACCCCGCCCACATTCCCAGCCCGGGGGCAGCCTGGGGACCCTGAAATATATCAGCCCCCCACCTCACAGCACAGTGCCCAGGCAGGGGCTGCCCGGCCAGAGGGAGGAGGGCTCCACGCCAGGTGGCATCCCACTCGGGACTCATCTAGAACCTTCTGCAGAAGCCCCGGTGGGAGGCCCAGCCGTCCCGACTGGGTTTCCGTTTCCCACTCACGGACCATAGGCGGTGAGCATCCATCAGGATCTCTAAAACTAAAAGGCACGTTTTACCCTGGAAATGAAAAGGGAACTCCGAACAAAGCTCGCAGACTGCCCCTTGGCCAGGCCCGCAAAGCCCTCTCCCCGGACGCGTCGTGCCCTGGGTGCTGGCGGCCAGCTTGGAGGCCTGCAGGGTGCTTCAGGAAGGCTTAGGACGTGCGGTGGGAAAGGTGGCTGAAAGCACGCAGCACCCTCTGCCTCGAGGTCCACTCTGGGACCTCGCACCACACCGTCTCCACTGGGCCACCTCTCCCATCCCCTTAAGGGTCTGGGCTCAGCTCCAGAGCCACAGGATGGAGGTTTGGACTGTCAGCGTGGCCTCTGGGCTGGGGGGAGCGCCTGCACGTGCACCCCACAGGGGGACCCGTATGTCAGTGCTTGTCGGCCACTGGCTCAGCCTTGTCCATTATGTCGGGGCCCACGTCCCCTCCCCAGGAGGCCTTCCCAGACCCCCTGCCCAAAGCAACTCTCCCTGCCCGGCTCCTCATCACCCTGAGTTTCTCGGCAGTTCTCATATCTGACCAGTTGTCAGTGTGCTCGCCCTGGGAGATAGGTCCCCAAGGACCGGACTCTCCTGCCCTGTTCTCAGCCCTGATTCCATGGCTCACACAGCAGTGGCAGGTGGCGGCCACTCGATAAACCTGTGACCACTGAAAGCAGATGGCCCTGCCCAGAGTGCCTGCCGTGTATGTCTACAGCTGGGATGACACCTTCCCGTGCGTCTGCAGGAGGGACCGCACAGCCCGTGTGTCCACGGTGGGGATGGGGGACAACAGGGCAGGAGCCTGAAGGCCTGGGCCACCTGTCTGTGGGTGGCCATGTCCTGCAGCCCCTTGCCAGTCTCCTGGAGACAGGGGAGCGCAGGCAGGCTCTCGCAGGAAAGCGTGGGAGGAGGTGTGGCCATGGCCGCAGCCTATCTTATTGACTCCCACGTGGATCCGAGCATTTCTGAAACTGGAGGAAACCAGGAAGAGGAGCATTGGGAGAAGCAAGAACTGGCCTCGTGGTGCCATCCCCTGTGGGAAGTCCAGCACAGCCACATCCAGGCCATCTGCACTCCCCCCTCCCCGCCCCTGTCCACCGCAGTGAGTGTCATGTGACCAGCAGGTCTGGGCTTTTCGAGCTAAGAGCCCCTTCCTGACCGGAGCCCCGACTTCGGGGCAGCCTTAGGTGGGGGAGCGAGACTTCTCAAGAGGCCACGACCAGGCCTCCTTCTCACTCTGCTGGGCGTCTGTGGACAAGAAGAGACTGCCGCTGCCGTCGTGGTCTTGGCCTGTCCTGAGAGCCCCATGTCTGGGAGTCTCAGAGCCGGGGTTTCAGGGAGGAACCCGGGGAAGCTGCCCTGTCCGCCTCCAGGCTCCCCGCAGGCCCCACACAGGGGTCGGGAGTGGAGATGGGCACCCCCAACCCTGGGAGCCTGGGGAGCTGGGCACGAAGGCTCTGCTTTCAGCCCAAGGGTCTCGTTTACATCGTGTCCCCCTGCCCCCAAGCAGGGACGGCTCTGCTGCTTCGGGAAAACGGGATCAGGTGCCCAGCTTAATCTCCGGGGAACGCAGCTACAAGGAGAAACACTTTCGATTTGAGATTGGGGTGCCTCAGCCAGAGGCCAAAGGTGGGGAGGATTTGGGGTTCCAGTGAGAGGTTGCCGTTTGCTTCAGAGGGAGCGGGGAGCCCCCAGGCCATGCCCGGGGTCCCCCCAAGCCGAAGGTCCCAAAGGCCACCCTGTGGCACAGCCCAGGATGAGTATCATGGGTGTGACTAGCCCAGCCTCCTCAGGGTGCGCCCCTGGCCCACCTCTCGAGCGGACACGTGCCTGGCGGGGGCACAAGGGGCCAGCCCGGCTTCTTTGGGCAAAACGGCCACTTGATTCCTGAGGGTTTTCCACCGTTACAGGGGCCGCCCCATGTCCCCTCTAGGACAGCGATGTCTCTGGGCTGCTTCCGAGATGCCAGCGGCTCATCCACCCTCTCCTGGAGGCAGGGGGACGGGCCGTGCCTGGAGGATCACCGAGGGGCGGAGGAGCCGGATTTGAACCCGGGCCCGTCTAGTACAAAGCCTGGGTCCCTAACCGTCTGCCATGCCCAGGGGCAGCCCTTACCTTCCTGACCCCCGGGCTGTAACTTGGTGGGTACTTTTATCCCACTTGCCCAGTTAGGCTGTGAGCACGTGGACAGCCAGGAGAGAGCTTCCTAGACATTTGGAGAAGCAGAGGGACCCCGTCACCATCACTGAGGAAATGAGTGGATGGACAGGTGGACAAATGAAGGGACTTTGAGCCCTGGTCACAGTCCCTCGGGTGCTCTCCAGGTGACCAGCAGGTGCAGGAAAGCCAACACGAGCGTGTTCCTATTTTCACTAAATCAAAGAAACGCCCATAGGGAGTGGAGTGGGGCCTCGGGATGAACACCGGGATTAGGCTGGGCCTGGAGAAGAGGTGATAAAAGAGGGGAATTTGCCCAAACGCACAGGAGAGGGTCTGGCCTGCGCCTGGCGTGCACTTCTGCCTCGATAAGGAAACTGTTGTATAAAAAGACTGATTGACCAGCATGCATTTTCTGGCCTGGGGACATTTCATCTCTCCTGTACAGGAACATAGGCAGCTGCTGTGCTCAGAGGGCCTCCCGCCCTCCAGCACCTCCCGCCCCATCAGTGAAGTTGGCAGACCCCCGCTAGCTCCAGGTGGGTGGACAGGCTCCTCTCCAGCCCACTCTGTGGAGGATGCAGGCCCAGGTGGAGGCGGCTTTGGTGCACAGGGACACAAGGCTGGATAGGAGAGGAGGCCCAGGGCCCACACGTTTCAGAGGGTGATGCTCGGCTGCGATCTCAGCCGGGTACCACGGTGCAGGCAGCAAGGATACAAAGAGCTATGGGGTCCATGCACATCTTCTGGCAGGGGCGGCCCCGGCACAGGTCACCTCTGTCTGTCCATGGCAGGGCCACGCCTGTGAAATTCCCTAAGGCTGTGGCCCCTGCCAGGGGGAGGACGGGTGAGGTGACAAGTGACCAAGTGCTGCGCAGCCCTAGAAACACCTGCATCTTCCAGGCGCACATGGGGAGAGGGTCTCTTAGTCCTTCTGGAGAGGGACTGGGGTTCTGAACTAGAAAACCATCCCAGAGCGATGGGAAAAGGCAGGGGCTGCTGAGTGGGCAGCACAGAAAGCTGCCCAGGGCTTGGGAGCTGGCATTCAGGCACCGCTGGCCTCATTTCTTCCAGGAAAAACTCCCCTGTCCATTCTCACCCAAAGGACGGGTCATCCACCAGGACTGGGCAGGGGGAGAGGGTGGGCATGGGGGGGGATCTTCCGTAAATGCTTTGCATGCCCCCACTCACTGCCACCTCAACCAAGAAGCAGCTGTAAGTTTATTCAAACACATGAGAACCCACGTGGGGAAAAGGCCGTCTGGGGGGGGCTGCCGTTGGTTTCCGGATCGTCCTCACTGACTCCGGCCCCCAGCTCCCTGATTTAATGCAACAGAGACCCCAGAGCCTGGCCTCCCATCTCTTCCCAAAGGGGTTTCCTCAACCAAACAGAACCGGCGTGTACACACCACAGCGGCAGCAGCAGCCGAGGTCACGGCTGGAGTGGCAGAGAGAGCGTATGGAACAGACGGTCCCGTTAGAAGTTCCGACCTCGTGAGTCCCCGCCGCGCTGCTGGCTGGCCTTAGAAGGTGAGAGAGGCAACATGACAAAGCGAAATGAGGGGAGAAAAAGGAATGTAGCATGAAGGCCAAAGAGCAGGGAAGTCACAGGGGGACGGGGGAAACACAGCTCACGGAGAAATTCAGTCTAATCTTTGCTCAACCGCAAGCGGGAGGCTGGACCCCAGTGCCACCGACAGAAACGTGCCTCCCTCCCTGGAAAATTCATTTGTCAACAACCAGTGACTCGTCCAAAGGCATCCCAAGGTTGTTTAAAAAAAAAAAAAAAAAAGTAACGATGAAAACCCCAGGCAACGGCTTGCACGACCGAGAAACGTTTTTTGAGCAAAGGGGATTCCAACCGTAATGAGCCTGATGGAGGGATAGTCTGGAAAGGTCGGATCTGTAACATCCAAGGGCAGGCACATGGGGCATCCCTAGCTAAGAATTTGTTTGCAAAAAAAAAAAAAAAAAATCAAAGTTGGTTTAAATTTCCTCCTGTGATCTAAAAACTCCCTCCCACAAACCCAAGAAATGTGAATTTCCTCATTTGGGGTTGAGTTGCCTGCCAAGTGCCAGGAAGGACCCTTGACTTGACCCCGATGTGGACGGCGGTTCCCCACTGGGACCCTCGGGCCATGTGAGTGGCACAGTGACCCAGAGGGTGGAGCCCGGGGGGCATTCCCAGCACCGTGGCTTCTCGGGCCCTGACGTGGGGTCTCTTTCTACTGCAGACTGGCTGCCCAGGTGGGAAGCCCCCTCCCCATCCAGCTTCTGTCGCCAGAAGACGGCAGCCCTCCAGCCTCCCACTCGTATGGGTGGGTCGGCTGACGCAGGTGACCCCCTTTAAGAAGCAAACCTCACCTTACCCTTCACCTCCAAAGGAGCAGGCGCTTCCAAGGAGGGGGCGGGCTGTGTGCAGGTCCCCCCCAACCCCGGCCACGTAGCGGAGTCCAGTCCCAACTGCAAACACGTGGTGCTGGTCTGCAAGTTGCTGTTGCTTTGGACCTCGGCTTCCTCTTTCCTTCTTTCTCCCCCCTCCGCCCCCCCCCACCAACACTTTTGTTAGAGGAGAATATCATGTTTAGATTGCGGAATTCCATCACTTAATTGCTTCACTACTGGAAATTTCAGGAGGGTTCTCATTTTTCGCAGAAATCTCTAGGCGCAAGCACATTTCTGTAGATCTTTTGCCTAATTAACAGCAAACTCATAAAAATAAATAAATAAATAAGGCAAGCACTGACAGATTACGCAAAGAACCCTTCATTTGCTCCAAGAGGAAGCCTCGACAGTGGGAGAATTCGGTAAAACCTCCACCCGAAACGTCTCGGGAGAGGACGGAGGTGGCTGGGCCTGGGGTCCGGTCCCGGATGGGAGGGTCTGCTCTGCCCAGGCTCTGGGGCCCGGCGCTCATGGGTTCCACCCCACAGCGCAGCCGGATCAGCCCCCTCGGCTCTCTCTCAGGCCTCCTGCTTCCAAACGGACCAGCGTGTCCAGATGAAAATGCAGCCTGGGGAGGAGGTCAGGCAGCGGGATGGGGGGGTGGGGAGCCAGGCCAGCGATCGGGGCTCGAGGTGTCTCTGTTCTGAGGGTGTGCAGGGCCGGGGGCGTGGGGAGACATCTCATGGGGCGGCCTGGGCTCTGGGGGAGCCTTCCTGAGCCAGAGGGCCAGGCCTTGCAGCACTGGACGGGGGCACAGGGTGAACTTTAGCTGCAGCATCAACTCCAGGCTGAAGGGATGCTGAGCCTGGGGGGTCAGAAGCAGTGACCCCGGAGTCCAGACCAGCCGTTCTGGTGGTGAGACCCTGACATGGACCTCACCGGGCAAGTGCCCTATAGTGTATAAAGACCCCCGTATGCACAAGCGTTCCCTGAGCAGGCCTCCCTCAGTTTCCCCGTCTGCCTTCGCCCTGAAAAAAGGGGAGCTGAGGTGCGTGAACACCAAGGCGCTCGGGGTAGATGGCTGCCCAGCCACCCCAGGCCACCATGACCTTCAACGGTGCCTGTGGACACTTCTAAGGCCACCCTGAATCAGGCTAGAGGAAGGTGTCGGCTCCGTGCCCAGACCAGCGGGTTTGTGGTCAGGTGCAGAAAGCCTCAGAGCCCCAAGGACGCGAGAGCCCACACGTCAGTCAAGCCACGTGTCTGGAGCGCCAACTCTCAGGGCCTGTGCCCACCGGGGGCCCCACAGGCCTGGGAGGGATCCCGACCGAGGCCTCCTACAGGCACCCTGAGAAGACCTACCGTGGACACTGCTGCGGCCCCTGCCGGGGCCCCAGGAGGCAAGTGAGCCCAGGGGCAGGATGCTGATTTCCAGGAGGGACAGGCAAGCTGGTCCTTGATTCAACCACAGGCCCAGAAGGTACGGGTCACCTGTGTCCCAGAGGGAGCCCTGAGCTCAGAGAGGCTGCGTGGCTCGGGTCTCAGCTTGTGGGAAGCGGGTGCGGGATTCGGGAGGGGTCTGTGTGAGCCTCAAGCCTACGCCCCCTGCCCCCTAACAGCCAGATGGTGAGCCCTGACGCACCACCCAGATGGAGAGTCAGGAAGGAAGCCGTCCAGCTCCTGCTCCGGCCGGTCCCTCCTTCCTGCACCCATCCCGGAGCGGTTTGGAGTCACACTCAGCGTGTTGGTCCTCCCAGGCCCTGCCCTGCAGCAGACCAAGCTCCTCCCTGGGCTGTGGAATGATTCCACCCAGTGAGGCAGAGACCCGCACCGCTGCGGCTTTAAACACCCTGGGGTCCTAAACCCAGCATCCCGCCGAGATGCCGGTGTGTCTTCCAGACGGCGGTGCCACCTGCCCGGGGTCCACCTGGACTTGCGTTCTAGAGTCAGGAGTGGGTCTTGGGCACCAGCCCAGAGCAGCTGGATGTGCCCATGTCCACTGACAAAGACGGGAATGATCTGGGGAGAGGCGGGGCAGGAAAGGGGGCCTGGAGGTTTGGCGGAAATAAATCCCAAGCAGCCCAAAGCCCAGCCAGCCCTTGCAGCAGGTGTGCGGGTCCACCTGGTGCCTCCACCCAGGAGCCCGCAGGCTTCCTGACTGCAGCTCACAACGGGCACCCAAGAGCTCCCGGCCTGAGAGGCGTTCCGTCTGCCCTCCCCACAACAGCTGCATCCACTGGGCCCCGCACGGTGACTCCCCCCGAGGGAGGCCCGCGAAAAGCCCTGTCTGGAAAGTAAGATGCTGCCTGGTCTCTCCAGACTTTGTTGTTTGAAGAGGGCAGGAGCCCCGGGTACGGGACCCGACAGACGCGGTCTGGACTCAAATTCTCCAGGGCGAGGGTAGAGCGGACGGAGCCTCCCTGGCTCAAATGTCCTGGGCCAGCGGCCTCCACTCTGGGGCCGCACCTCAAATTTCGGCGACAGAACGGCCACAGAAAGCAGTCCGCTTTATCGGCGGCTTGCGCGAGCTCTATATTGCCGTGGCCCATTGCCCCCAGCATTCCATGCCTCCCAGGGGGGGCAGATAATCCCACAAAGGGCCTCATGCCAGAGCCCGACGTTGCAAAGTGCTTTCTCCAGCCGCTGAGTGCTTTTGACTCCATCAGCGAGGGGTTCGCAGGAATCTCCTTACTGGGCCCCAGGGTTCAGATCGAATGTCCCTTTGAAAGGGCCAGAGGGGACCCCGTGCCCCTGCTCCTGGGTCTGCGTGACACCAGATCCAGCCTGTCCTGGCTGGGCTCTTGGAGGCCACTGCTTGTCCCACCCCGGAGGGTAGGGCCCCCAACGCCCCAGGGCCTGTGGGGAGGAGGGAAAGGCCGTCCCCTGGCCCGGCAGATGCCGAGACCGTCTCTCTTGCAGGGAGCCCACGATCAGTGCTCGGACTCACCGTCCCAGCCTCCCTGTCCTCTCGCTCCGTCTACAGGACTGTGGGACCACGGAGGCCCAGTGACAGCCCCCTGGATGAGGGTCCCCTTCACCTGCCCAAGACATGTTCCTCTCTGTGTCGATGTATCAGCCTCCTACATCGTGCAAGACTTGAAAGCAGAGCCTGGCTCATGCAGTCAAGTCTGTGTGCATGGAGCACTCTGTGTATGTGTGCGTACATGTGTGTGTGTGCGTGCACTTGTTGCATGTAAACACTGCATTGTGTGACTTGTGCGTGTGTGCCTGTATGTGTCTGTGCATATGCACAGGTTGCAGGTACCTGTGGGCATGTGTGTAAATATGTGTGCACACACATGCACTTGTGTTGCATACGTGTGCTATGTGCATGCACGATGCAAGTGTGTGTCTTATATGAGTGCGCCAGTGCACGTATGTGCATGTGTGCCTGTACACACGTGTGCGCAAGTGTGTGTGCCAGCTCATGCATCAGACTGATGACAGCAAGGCCCCAGTATCCCATGGTTCTCTGAGTGAGTCCTTGGCATGTCCCCCTGGACAGCATCAGAGCCACAGTCTCGGGGTCAGAGCATCAGCTGGATAACTAACGGCCCGGCGAGGAGAAACTCTTCCCCCCTTTCAGCTTTGGGACCCACCACTCAGCACCACAAATCCCCTGGAACTAAACCAAGCAGGAGACCCCAAAGGACAGGGTCCGCTCTAATGCCTGGAGGGGATGCGCCCCCCTCCCCAGGGCAGGAAGCTTGCCACGGCCCCCAGCTCAGCCCGACAAAGACACCCACCCGGGTCACGTGGAGAGCACAGCCGCCCCAGACAATCCCCAGCCCTCGGCATGACAGTGACTGGACGCCTCCGCCAGGGCCCAGGGACCGGCACGGAGACCCGCCCAGTGTTTCACGTTCGTCTGCTCTGCACTCATCACAATTTGTCCGGACGAGCTTTTTAATCTGTAGGCCACATCCAGAGGTCCCCCGGGAAGACTGCTCAGCCCCACACAGTCACACACAAATCTGCCTTCTGCCAGGTGCAAGAAAATTCCAGAAACCCAAAGTAGCTGCTAACAGTGACAGCCTGGATCCTGCAGAGAATAACAGCAAGAATAATACCATGCTCAAGCGCCCTGCAGATGTTATCCCAGCCTTCACTCCCCCTCGGGGCCTGGTTCCCCCAGGTCACTTGCTTACGGGCAACCCTCTTCTCCGTCTCCGCCGTGGCCAATGGTGGTTCCAGATGAGGACAGGCCATTGTCCCTGTGACACAGGTCCAGCTGGCCTGGAGGTGTTCCTGGAGACTGCAGGGCCCCCCAGCCTTTCATCGTGACCCCACCCAGAGACCCTCCCTGCCCACCTTCTCTCCCCACCGGTAGCCTAGGGCCCCAAGGCCAGACTTCCACCCTAGTGGCCAACGCTCAGCCCGCAGGTGGGCCCACCAAGTTCCTCTGGTTCGGTCCAAGGTCAGCTAAGGTGATGGAGCTGCACATCCCGTTGGAATTTGGGAAGTGAAGACCAAGAGTCAACCCTCTTCGGGCCCAGGGCTGGGAGCTGGTGGGATGGGGTCGCTGTTGATGTGCGCTGGGGTTTTCCCCACATCCCCGGGAGTGCCCTGGCTTCATGGCCCAGTGCTGCCTGCTGGCCAGGGGCCCTGAAGGCCTCTATCTCCGGGCCAGGCAAGGCGGGGAAGATTCGGCTTGGTTTTGCTGTCACAAATTCGGTGAGTGTCGGGGACTTCTTTAAAGAGGAAAGTCATCCTGGCCCCAGCCCTTCCCACGCACCCTGCGGCCAAGCCGTGCCCACCGCTGGCGACTACCACCCCGGGACGGGAACCAGCATCGTGGTCACAGTTTCCCACGAGGCCCAGGTCCTGCCAAGCCCGGCGCGGGCCTCGCTGAATCGAGGCATCTCCGCACCCCCAGGCCCCGCAGGTGAGGCCAGGTATTATGCTCTGTCTGGTGGATAAAGAATCAGGGGTTCTTTGTCAGAAAACTCAAGGCTGCGTTCCTCCACGCCCGGCCCTCCCCTCACTCTGCCACGCCGAGTCTGTGGGTCAAAGGGGGGTGTCTCCCAGGGGAGGAGAAAGGCCCTGGGCTGCGGTAATGGGCTTCTCACCCTCGCCGTGGCCATCAGCCCCCCTCCCGTTTGAATGAGGGTAGTCTATCACGATCGGGAGGCAACCTAAAACCCCGGGTAAACGGAGACCTGGGTTCCTGATCCAGGCTGCCGGCCGCAGGGACCAGTGGCTCGGCCGAGATGGGCCTGCTCCGAGCCGCCGCCGTCATTAGCAGATGCGATTCGATAACCAGCAGCAGCCCTGAGCAGCTTTATCTAACCTTCGGAAGGTAAGATTAACACCTTCGATGGAGAGAAAGTTAAGACTCGGGGCCCCTTCGCTTTGCAAGTCTGACTCCCAGCCGTGAAACGAGAGCCCCCCTTGGGCCGGCGATCTGCCCGGAGATTTCTGAGCAATCTTAATTTCCACTGTTTTTTTTTAAGCCCTTTTGTTCGTAAGGACACTCAGCCAAACGTGAGGCCGCCGAAACTCCACCCCCCACCCCCCACCCCCCGCGGGGACACTCTCCAGCACACACACGTGCTCAGTAAAGACGCGTGGGGGAGCCGAGCAACGGGGACCCAAGCCCCCCATCTCACCCGGCTTATTGTCAGAGATGCCACGTCTCCACAGGCTCCGGGGAAACATGAAAACCTCCCATTGGCCCAGGGTTACTTGTTGCTACTCTGATTTCATTTGCACGGAAGAAGACAGGGACCCCCGTTCCCCTGGCCGGAAACCTGTGAGAAGCCCCTTGGTCAGGAAGGGCACTGGGCCGGCTCAAGGCTGCCTTGGCTCCGCTGGAGGAGCGGCCGGTGGACGCTTTAACAAGCGACATCAGCGCGGTGGACGGCATGGACTTCAGGAGGGCAGAGGACAGCACCCGGCACCCTGTCGTGGGGCTTATTCTTAAAGTCAAGTCAAATCACTTCCAGGGAAAAACTGATCTGTCTCTGATAGCTTTTCCTCCTGCTAACATGATAAATAAATAATTAGCCACATTGTCGGGCTGTTTCATTAAAGAAAAGGATGGCTGGATGGGCCGAGATAGAGAAGCCGATCAGAAAGACGGAGCCCGGCTGTAAAACCCCCCCCCCCAATGTTTTATGACACCATTTGTATTCTGTCAGTCACAAGCTTTATGTTCAGCCCAAGCTGGGAACTGAATACCCTATTCAGAGAGGTACTCACGGGCGTGTTATTGCAATTTAATATTTTCGCACACAGACACATCATTATCTCGGAACCTGACACTGGCAGCATAATTCTGTAATTTTTCAAGAGGGCCTAATTTTTCTAAATGTGAGCGTGAGGGCCCGGGATTATCTAAACAGCCCCCGCTCCCCTTTGTTTCTTCTCAGGGGTTATAAACTGCAGGAAAGTGCTCACACATCGGCCTCTCTGCACCTTTGAACTTCTCCCGTCTCTGCTCACACTACAACCAGCTTCAAACGGCTCTGGGCCGGGAGGCCCGGCTGCCGCAGCCCCCGTTCCAGACGCCGCGGGGAGCTAAGTGGCGTCGGACGACAGGGAAGTGAGGGGGTCTTTGCAGAGCACAAGTGGGTAGGGAGGTGCAGCGCAGCTGACAAAAGAGAACGGCCTGAGGGTGCGTCTCGTTCAGACAGCAGACCCAGGCTTGCCCACAAGTGCCCGCATACGTGTGCACGCACAGCACACACGTGGAAGTGTCCGCACGCTCCCCAGAGACCACCGCGGCACATTGTCCAGATGAAGGGTGTATGTCAGGGGCCGCGTCTCCCTCGAGCTGCATCAGTTCTGGCCAACAAAATGCTCCCCGGCTTTCAGGCAGTTCAAGAATGCACTGGCTTTTCCAAGAATGAGCTGAGAGTGATTTGCGAAGAAGGCCGGCTTCCCAGGAAGGCATCTCGGGACGAGCAGGTGGCAGCGAAGAGGAAGGTGGCACAGCCCGTGCCCCACGCTGGTTGCTGCAGCCCCAAGCAGCTCGATGTTTACTGAGCAATCGACATTCTCTGCGTCACAAGCTCCCTCCCGAAAGGGACCCTGGGGGCCTCCAGGCAGCCTGGCGTTCTTCTCCTCACTGACACCGCAGAAATAGTACCCAGGACCCCACCTTGATCTAACCCTGACAGCAGCAGGGCAGCGTGTGGGGAGAGGGGTGACCCATAGCCACGTCTGAACTTGGGGGCTAGGAATGGCTGTCAGGTCAGCACAAGCCGGTGACGCTCATTCCAACACAGTGAGGACCTAATCCTCTCGCTTTCCTGGAACCAAGGGTGGAAGCGGCCTCCGTAGCAAAAATATAAATTCGAGGGACATGGCCTCACTCTGAACCTTCACAAGGAAGCATCATCTGAGGGCAAAACAGTACCAGGGAGCAACAGGGGCCCTGGCTCATCCACGCCAGGGAGGGAGGAGGGACCCCAGGGCTCTCCTGCGGTCAGCACTCGGGCTCCCCCAGTGAGCGTGATTTTCAGTCTTTGTTTCAATGTTTTAAGGACGAGGTGACCAGGCATCTCTGAAGAGGCTGTTACAGCCCATTGAGCAGATACAAATGTCTGAGCATTTTTAAGTGCCCGCCCCTTCCCCTCCGAGAAGCAGCTAGACAGAGCAGCTTAGATGGGAGACTGTTATATGAATCCATATCTCAGCATAACATTGACTGCCAGCACCTGAACACAGATACGGGACTAAACTGTGTCCCAGGAAAGGTTCCCGGTCCTATTCAGTTCCCATCCGTCATTGCTTGACCCAGGCATTTATTTCCCTCCTGTGCTGAAACGCTGGAGGTTCCCTGCCTGCCATTGGTACTGGAGAAGCACTGCACAAATTTCATCTGAGCCACTGAATTTAAGGGCCAGGGGGCTCACAGAAGCATCGACAGCTATGGAAACCTCCTCTCTGGCATCCCTCCCTCCCTCCCTCCCTCCCTCTCCTTCTGGCCTTTCTAACTTGAACTAGAGAAGTTGGTTGGGAGTTCTGCCACCCCTCCATCAGCACAGAGCCGGGGCTCGGGAGGCCCGAGAGAGCTTGGGGCCTCCAGATGTGCTGAGCTGGGGGCGGCCTGCCGGCTCGCTCCCTTTCCAAACAGTTTGAACACAGAAGCCCAGCCCCCAGGTAAGGACCTGCTGGCCGGTGAGGGCCAAGAGTCAGGTGGGCACCTGTGACTGCCCAGGGCGCGGTGACATCACCACATCGTCCTCCAGGTGGGCCGCCCCGGGCAAGCATCCCGCAGCTGCCCGGGACCCTCAGGCACGTCTCAGAGCCCGGCACACAGTAGGCCTACGGACACCGTTCAGGGATGAATGGACGGATGGAGCACAGCAGCCAAAACAAACAGAAGACCTGAGCCTGCAGGACGCGGGAGGCCTCTGGTGAGAAGAGAGCCGGCAGATGCCACCAGCTGTTGAAACCCCGAAGGCAGATGTGAGGATGGAAGAGGCTTAGTGTGGCTGAGGGGCCAGGAAGGCGGCTGGAAGGAGGGGCCGGCTGGACGTCAGGGGCCAAACAGACCCCAGCACCTGTGCTCCCCGGTGTGAAGACAAAATCACAAGCTAAGGACCGTGTGTGCTTTATATCCTGGCTGAACTGGACGGCCGGAATCGAAGTATCAAAGTGGATGCTTTGCTGTGGCCCCGAATGGTCCCCACGGAGGCAGGTGGCCGTGGACCAACAAAGCATCTCCCCAACCAGGCCCAGGAGGTAAAAGTGACACTCGGCTCTGACTGTCTTTCTGCCTGGAGAGGGGTGTCCCGATTCAGCCCCACCCGGCCCGAGAACCCTTGCCTCCCAGGCAGAATCACCTCCCCGAACGCCATGGTCCCTTCCAGAACCTTCTGTGTGGTCATGCCTGCCTGCAGCCAGGGAGGAAGCACACAAGGCGCAAAATACCCACACGTCCACACCCTGCAGCCCCTTGACCGAGTCACAACTCACTTTCACTCTCCAGAACGGCCCCCCCTTCCCCAGCTTCAAAGGCGAGGGCTGGTGGTCATGAGCCGAGGCAGGCGTGGCAGTCGGGAGAGGGACGCAGCCCAGCCCAGAATCGGAGTGGACGGAGCGTGGACTCTGGGGACTGAGAACTACATCCCGCCAAGCCCGTCCCTCGGAGCGGCATCCACGGGGCCTAAGGGCAGAGCCTTGATATTTGCACCAAGCATCCAGCTCTGTTATTCTTTCTAAAGTAGGAAAGTGGACAAAGCCACTCATTTCTCAACTCGGCAGACCCTGAAAAGAAAGCAGACCTCACGCCTGACAACCACGCTGGGCTCATGGAGTCACGGTGACTCGGCCTGGTCCCCAGAGCCAGGGGTCTCAGGAGATCCAGCCTGGGCCCTGCCGGCCCTGCCCCTCCAGCCATGGCCATGAGAAACAGGAGGGGGCTTCAGACCCAAAGAGGAGGTGCCGGGGTCTCCCTCATGCTTCACCATCACCCCACATCAAAATTCATTATGGAATATAAATTTTACGTCAAAAATCAAATCTACCTAAATCCATCCAGGGGAGTCAGGAGGCCAAAGGGCAGGGTGATAGTTCTTAATGTGGCCAGAAGTGCCCAAGTATGTTTCTGGAACCTTCCTAGGAAACCCCTGCGTGCGTCCCGGGAACCCCTCTCCTCCCACTTCAGCGGGACAGCAGCCCTGGTGCCTGGCTTCAAACCGAGCCGCCTGGGGTCTTTTCTTCCTGTTAATTCCCCTTGGCATTGCCTGGGGCTGGGAGGGAGACAGGCCCCCAGAGGAAGCCCATGGCGCCAGCACAGGGACAATGACAGTGGGCACGGAGGCTGAGCCGGTGTGTCCTGCCCCTCCCCACCCCCACGCTGGGGAAGCAGAGGCTTTGGAGCACGACTCAGGTCTCCCTGAAAAGCATCTCAGAACCAGGAGGCGGCCAGTCCGAGGAGCCCTGCACTATGCCCACATCCTTCCCCACAGATGCATCTGAGCATCTCCAGCCACATACCTGCGGGAGGGAGGAGCAAGCATCCTCCATCACCGGCCTCATAACTGCAGAACAGCTCAGGCTGGGCCAGGACTTGCGTGGGTAACTCGGCTCCCAACACGCACACACTGGGGCTCACCCCCCTAACGCACCCCATGCTGGATGGGGTGCAGACCAAAGGCACACACCTTCCTGGAAATTTGTGACCTGCTGAGAAGCGGCACAAGTCTGGTGAATTTCCTAACCTAGTTCATTTTGCAGAATCCTCACGTCAGGTTCAGAAAGTGGGTGCTCGGGGTGACTGGTTGTCTTTTCGGAGATGAGCAGAGCAAGGGTTGACCGCACTTCCCCAAGTCTGAGCCCGGGAACACCGTCCATGGAGTGGTTTTGCTCCCGTGCCTGTAAAGCCTGTTTGTGGGCCTCTCCTCCCACCTGGGGGGGCCGGAGGGGAAGGCTGGGTACGCTAAGGGCTCTGCAGCATCTTGGGGTCCCCTCTGCCCCAAGGCGAATTTTAGATGAGCCTGTTGCTGCGTCAACCATTCCACCTCAAGGGCAGGGTCAGGTCAGAATGAAAAAGGGACCCGGCACTCATCAGATTTGTTTAAATATAGGCTCCACTGTCTCCTCCCTGAAAGATGCGTGTTTGGGGTTGAGAATGGCACACGCGTCAGATGGAAAATGTGCACGGGGTAACGTGGAGCCTTATTTGGAGGAGATAAAATATTCACCAGGACCCAGCCATGTTTTAAAATGATTATAAATTATTTTAACAGTGCATTTGCAAAGGGTTATGAAAACAGCCATAATATATTTTTTTCCTTAGATTCTAGAATTACCAGTGTGACAGCTAATGCAATAATGATTTGTTTCAAATGCCAGTGTTTAAGCTGTATAAAGCTGATTTTATACATTTTTCCAGTAGGCCGCATTGTAGTTAATGAAATTAAACACACCAATCGCATTTGTCCCCAGGGGACGAGGAACTGAACACACCACTGGTTTATTTTTTTATTAAAATAAATTGCAGCCGGCAAGATGGACTAATTGCATACAGAATTGAAAAAGAAACATTCCATTGATATAATTAAGCCAATTTTCATGGACAGAAATAGTTATGGTGGATATAAAATAAGCAAAGCCTTCACCAGAATCTGACTTTCTTCCTTTTTTCCCCCCGCAGAATGTTAACTATTAAACAAATATGTATCTCGGGCCAGCACACTCCTATCTGCGGCCCCAGGGCATTGTTCCCCGGAGTCCAGGGAGAGGCCGCCGGCCTGGCCAGAGCGCCTTCAGACCGAGGAGGATTGGATGGTGAAAGCCGGAGAGAGGAGAGTGGTCAGAGCAGAAGAGGCCACCCCCGTTGCCCTGGGAGCTTGGGAGCACTGTCCGGCCTGGAATGGCCACCGTGGCCCTGGCCCTGGCTGGAGCTTGTGAGGTGCCCAGACTTGAGGAACAGCAGCCGATTCCGGGCTGGACCTGAAACTGCAGCCACCGGCTCCTCCGCCCTGTGGGTCAGGTCCAGGGCCACAGCTCCTCCTCTTCCGGATTGCCTGGGTGGAGGGGGGAGGATTATTTCCCTCCAGATTTGCGGTGGGGGTGCGGGTAGGGGTGCGAGGGGGGAGCCAGCAGGTCCTACACCTCCTGCGTTGGCTCAAGGGAAAGGCAGTAAGTGGCGTGCAGACGAGGCCAACCCCTGGTCAACACTCCAGCTCTCCTGCACCTGTCCTTGGGAGAGGACACCCAGAGCCAGGGGCTGGAGACCCTAGCAAGGCCTCTGCCCAGCCTGCGTGGGGAGAGCAGAGTGGAAGAGTCCAGTCCCGGGCGGAGAAAGAATCCAGCCTGAAGCAGGCGAGTGCACAAGGCACCCAGTTGCATTCACAAGCTGTAAGCACATGGATGTCTTACTTGCTTTGTAAGAACAGACCTGTTACAAGCTGACCGTTGGCCCTGGGAAAATGCTTAAAACCTGACACATTAAAAAAATAAAATCAAATAAAATCCTCGGAATTAACCGCAGCCTGCAGTGCCCTGGTGCGGGGCGGGGTGCTAAATAAGAAACCCTGGAGGACTTTAAGGAACATTCAGTTTCACCATTAACTTGCTGTGTGATCTTGCCGGGTTATTTGACCTCTCTGTGCCCTGGGTTTCTTACCCAGAAAAGTGGCGCCGGCTAGCCACGCTTTATCCTCCTCAGGGTCAGTGAACGGGGTGGGTCATGCCTCCCAAGCGGACCATGAGCACCTTTACGGGACCGTCGCCCGGAGGCTGCAGCGGCACGGAAACATGGGCAGCGGCTCAGGCTGCAGCCCGCCCGGGCCTCCCCGCAGGTGCGTGCCAGAGTGCACGGACCCCAGCGGCAAGTTCAGCGAAAGGCAGGGCTCGTTCCTGGAAAGCCGAACCCCCAACCCCGCCTCGGTTTTTCCGCACCGGCCCGACGTAGACCCAGCCTTCCGGGCCCGCTGCCGCGTCTCTCCCGGCCCAGGTCCGCGAAGCGACTTGGAACCGCACACGGCCTGCAGCCCGCGGAGTCTGGGCGAGGGTCAGCAGTCGGGAGGGATGAGGAGCCCGCCCTCCTCGTTCCAGGAAGCCCAGGGAGGCGGGGACCCCTTGGGCCAGACTGCGGTCCTGGAGGAGGAGGTCTGGGCTGAGACCAGGGGCTCGGCGAGGCCACCGCCACGGACCCGCTGCGCGGTGTAGACGCGGGCGCTCCTTGCGCCGCGCCGTAGTTGCCGCGACTTTGTGCGCAGAAAACCTCGGGCCGCGGCGACCATCCGCTCAGCCTGGGGACCCCCGGCCCGGCCCGGCCCGTCTGGAGCCCTGGGCAGCCCGAGTCCGCGCCCGCAGCTAGGCCGGGCCGGCTCCCTCCACCTCGAGAAGTTTCTTGCCCGCGCGCGCGGGGACGGCGCCCAGGCTGTTCCTATAGTCCTCCTGCGCCGGCTACGTGAGCTGCAGCGTCCAAGACTTGTTACACGGGTTTGATTCAAAACCTGATAAATTGTATTTAACGCTATTTGAAATTTTTAAACGAAATTATTCACAAGATTTTTAATCCTGGACAATTTTTGTTGAAACTCTAATTATAGGTCACCTTAATTACCAGCCCAGCCCCCAAGGATCCTTAATTGCCTCCTAATTGAATAAAACAGGGGGCTAATCGCGCCCACGGCGGCCCAGCGAGCTGGCGCGCCTCCCCCAGGGGCTGGTTGATGGGACCCCCGGGCCAGCCTCTCCGCCCGCACCAGGCCTCTCAACAGAAGCGGGGGACTGGGTCCCATGCCCTGAGCTCTCCCCAGAAGGGAGACGCCTGGTGCGTAGGGTGCCGCGGGTGGGGAGGGTGGAGGAGGACCGGCCCGCACCTGCACCAACGGGAGCAGTCGGGCGGCCCTGAGCGGCGCAGGGTGACTGGGGACCCCAGGGCAGAGCGGGTGCCCTTCCCCCAGGGAGCCCGTCGGGAGGTCACTCCATGAACAGGGATCCCCCCTCCAGCGGGGCCTCGGCACCCTGGCACGCCCGCGGGGCCCCTGGCAAGCCAGAGCCTTTGGACCATCCGCGCACCGCCGTGGGGCACCTGGCCTTGGCCGCCAGCCCTGCACCCCGCCCCTCCACCGCAGCCTCCGCGTTTTCGCCCGAAGCGGGGTAAGCCGCCAGACTCCCGCTGGACATATCCTGGCGCTGCTGCCCTACCAGGCGTCCAGATGGGAGGCTGCTGTCCGGCTCCTGGGAGAGGACGAGTGGAAGAGGCAGGCCTCCGCCCTCCCCCACCCCCGAGGGTGGGAGAAGGCTGGGCCCAGCAGAGCTGCAGCCTGGCCTGTTTCTGCTGGGGAGAAGGAACAGGCTGGCAGCTCAGCCTACAGCCAGGCTCCCCCCACCCTGTCACACACATCAGTCTCCAAAGAGGCGCACAGAGCCTTCATCCAGCAGAGGCAGTGCCCTCACCCACACCCCAGGGGCTAGGTGGCAGTCAGCAGCTGTCTGGAGGAGACTCTTCCCAGGCCTGAAATACGCAGTGTCTCGGACTCTGGGGTCTGTCACCTCCACGGGGATCAGGCCTCACGGGCACTTCCATGAGGGCCCTGGCTGGATGCTGTTTCGGGGGCACATCCTTCCTCCCACAGGGTCCCTACCTGCCCACCTGGCTCCCAACAGCGGCAGAAACACGAAGCTTTTGTGTGGCATTTCATTTTTAAGTGTCGGGCAGGGACGGCCCCATTTCCCCACCGGCCAGCAAAGCCTAGCCGTGTGTGAGGGGACCCTGGCCCCGACCTGTCCTCACCCTGCTCAGGCTTCCCATGCTCAGCCTGAGACGGAGGGTTTCCCAGCAGCTGATCTGTAGCCCTGGCCTGAGTGCCCCAGTGTCCTCTGACCTTACAAGCTCAACTCAGAGCCCCCAGTGTGGGCCCCAAAGTTGCTACCAACTCAGCCAGCACGCAGACCCAGCGGGAGAGACCCCCTGGAGTGGGGTCCCGGGGAAACACAAAATTAGAGCCCCAGATGCACCCTCTAGGGCAGCCCCCAAGCTCTGAATGGGGGGGTGTGTCACACCCGACCCCCGACCTGGCTGTCCTTCCATGCCTGGCACATGGCTGCAGGCACAACCAAGCCCTGCACCCTGGCCTTGGAAGCATGACCTCCTTCCCTGCTCCGAGCGCCCTGACCCTGGCTGGGACGTGGCTTGGAGGGAGAGGTTCTGTTGGTGGCACTGGGTCCGCCCCACTGCCTCGGATTCAGGTAACGGAGTCAGGTCCCTCGAGACGCCCACATCTGCTTAAAATAGTGTCCAAAGAAATGAAATTTCTCAGTGGACCCAGTGATCTGTGTCGGGCAGGCAGCGAGGTCCCGTGCCTGCCTGGGCCACCTTCTTGGGGAGGGCTGGGGGCAGCTATCCTGGCTGGGGAGCGCAGGCAGGAGGGGTTCCCACCGCTCGCTCCAGTGTGGCTCCAGCTGGGTCTGGGCCTGACAGCCCTGCTCCGCGCCGGCTTTTTCTCAATAAGGACTCCCAGGAAAAGAAACCCTGTGCTCTGCCCTACCCTTGGGTCCAGTTCTCCCGCCTCTGAGCCGGGCTGCAGGTCGCTGCCAGGCACCCATTCTAAGGCCCTAGGCAGAGCCGGGCCTGGAACCTTCCCCACCTGGCTGGCGTGGAGTACACAGAGAGCTGAGGGCCAGACGGGCAGCCTGCGGGCGTGGGACGCTCGCAAGTTTCCGCGGCCGCGCCGAGCGCCCTGAGCCGGCCTCTCGCTTGCAGCGAAGGCCCGGCGAGAATTCGGCCGCTTTCCACTTTCTCGCTCCGGCTTCGGGCCCTTCCTCGGGAGAGCCCGACCCGGGCAGCCTGCCGCCGGGGAGCCGAGTCACTGAGGAGATCCGCGGTGCACAAACAGACCCCGACACGCACACGAACACGCATACTCCGCGCGCCCGCCGGCGGGCAGATAGCACGCGCACAAGCCACCGAACGCGGGGCCTTGTTCGCACCAAGAGGGGCCAGAGGTCACGGGAGGCCCGCGAGGCCGAAGCCACGATCCCTGGGCAGAGGAGACCGGCTGGAAATGGGCGCTTCAACGAGGGGCCCCGAGCGGCTGCGGGCGGAGTCCAGGGTCGTCCTGCGGAAGCTGGGAGCTGCTTTTCCCCCGCGGGCCCGACGCGAGGCCTACGACTCGGGGGGAGGGGGCGGTGCGGCTGAACCGGCCCGGCCGAGCACCGAACCGAGAGGGTAGGACTTCTTCGGAAAAGTGCCGCGAGTTTCGCGCCCCCCGGGCTCACGCTTGGGGACTCGGCCCTGCGTGCTGCGAGGCCCGGACGGGCAGGGTCGGGCCCAGGAGGACCGGACCGGTCGGCCTGGTGGTCCGGCAGGGATTCCCCAGGGGAGCAGGCCGGGCGCCCCTTCTGCGGGTGGGCGGACGGTCGCGGAGGAGGGGGCGGCGAGAGCTGGAGGAGCCGAGAATGCTCGGGACGGCGCTCGCCGCTTCGCTGCAGCCGGGCCGCGGCCGGGCTTCGGGAGCCGCGCTCGCCGGGCCGCGGCGCCGCCGCCCCCACCTGCCCGCCTCTCGGGCCGCAGCCCCGGGCCCGCGGGCCTGGCACCGGATGGCGCCGGCGGCCGGAGCGCGGAGGGTGCGCGGGCGGCCCCAGGCGCGGCGGCGGGCTGTGGGGCGGGCGGCGAGCGCACCAGGCCGGCGGCGAGGACCGGGCTGGCGGCGGGCTGGGCGCGCGGAGCCCTGGGCTCGGCCCGAGACGGAGCGAAAGAGAAAGTAAGACCGGGGACCGGGCAGTCTCGCCGGGGGCAGCTCTGTCCCCGCCGGGCCTCGGGGCGGTGCCAGGCGAGCGGGCGCGGGAGGGTCCGAGCGGGGCCGAGGTCGGCGGCGGCGGCGGGGAGGAAGGCGGCCCAGTGGGAACTCTCCTGCCGGGAGCACCGGCGCCGGGGCGGCCGCGCGGGCTGCCGGAGTCGCGCAGGAGCGCCCGCCGCCGCGCGGGGCACCAGTTGGGAATAAACTTCACGACCATAGTTCCAAGCCCAGGAAAACGCCTCCATTTTGCTCCCCCAGTGGCTGTGGCTGTCCTGCCGTCGCCACCCCTGCCCTTGCGCCCGAGGAACCGGGTGGGCGCCGGCCCGCGCCCCCTCCTCCGCCCCCTCCCCGGCTCGGGGTCTCCCTCCTCTGCGCCCGGCTGGCGGACGCCAAAGGCGGTGCTCTAGCGCCCACTATTTCAAAAGCCCGGAATATGATTTGACCAGGACTGAGAGCCACTCGGAGAGAGAGGGAGAGAGCAAGCGAGGAGGAAAAAGTTGCTCTCCCCTTTCGTCAACTTTTCGCTAACTTTCGCTTTTCGCTCCCCTCCACCCCCAGCCCTCCCCCTCCGCCCCCCTCCCCGGCCCCCACCGCGCGCCTCGGGTTCCCGGGCCCGAGCGCTTGACACTGGGGGGGGGAGGGGGTTCGGCGAGGAGGGGGCCGGCGCCTTCGGGGAGCGCGCGGCCCGGGCGCCCCGAGCCTCCGCGCCGAGCCCGGCCGCCCCGGAGCGCGGGAGGCGGAGCAGCCCCCGGGCCGCGCGGCCGATCCGGGGGCCGAGAGCCTGAGGCGCGCCGGCCGCGCCCCGACGCGCACCCCTGGCCCGGGCGCCCCGGCCCCGCGGCCCGGGCCCGGCGGCGCGGCGCAGCCGAGCGCGGGAGACTTACTTTTGGCTAGCTTCCTCGCCCTCGCCTTGGATCGCATGGTGTCGGCTCGCGGAATCTCTCTCCTCCTCCTTGAGTCCAGAAGCAGCTACACACTATCTTCATCTCCCCAGCATTGTCAGTTTGGACACCTTCGCACATGCGCACAGAGCACTCAATCTGACACCCCTCGCCGGGGCCAAAAAAACTTTGCAATGTATTCATCATCCTCATCGTCGCGCCGCCGCCGCCGCCGCCTCCTCGGCGCGGGATTGGGGGGCTCTCCTCGGCCTTCCTGGTCTTCACCTCACTTATCTCTCTCCCCCCCCCGCCCCCTCCCTCCCCCTTCCTCCCCCCTCCCTCCCCCCTCCCCTTTCAGCGCAGCTCGGAACTGGCCCTTTAAGAAAACATTCCGTGCTCGGCGCTCCCGCCTGGGGCCCGCACCCCGGACACTTTAAAAGGACCCAGGTGGCCCCGGAGGCGAGGTGACTATTCGCCCCCCCCCTTCCCCTGAGTCGCGTCGCGCTGCTGCTCCCGCCCCAGCTGGGGCCGAAGATGGAGTGGCGGCGGCGTTTGTCCTCGAGACTTCCTTGGATATGGGGGCAAACGCGCCGACAGTTCGGACGCGGGTCTGGCTGGTTTTGCTTCGTCTTATTGCATTTTATTACTAATTAAAAAGCTTTGCGTTCACCGTCGCCCCAGCCCGCTTTCCTGCTGGCTCTCCCCTCCGCCCCTGCCCCTGGCCCGCGATCGCCCGAACCCGGCTCCTTCGAAGCCCCCTTCGGGCCCCGCCGCCCCCCTCGGGCCTCCTCGGCCCCCGCCCCCACCCCGCCCCCACCCCTTCGCCCCCACCCAACCGCTCTAGCTTCGGGCTCCGCGGCTCAAAAACAACAGCGGCAGCGCCGCCAGCTCCGCGCTCCGCCACTGCCCGGGCCGGCGGGCGGGACTCGGACCCGCCGCCCTCGGTCCCGCACGGAGCCGCAGGGAGCAGCGCGCCGGGCTCTGGGGAGGCGGCGCCGGGGCAGCCGTCCCAGCGCCGGGCGCCCTGCACCTCGCCGCCTCGGGCGGGCCCCCTCTCTCCTGCCTCCGCGGCCCCAGGTGAGTACCCAGCGGCGCGAGCGCCCGAGCTGGGCCACCTCGAGCGACCGGAGCCTCTGGGGACACGTCCCCCTCGCCTCGCGCGGCCCAGGTGCGTCTCGGGCGGGAGAGCCGGCGAAGGAGCAGGTGCCGGAGCGCTGGCGGGAGCCGACTGGGCGTTCCTTCTGCCCCACAGCCCTCAAATTCGGAGGGGCGGCGGCGGAGGGGCAGGCTGGGCGCAGGCTGTGTGTTCCGGGCCCAGGGGCCTTGGAGGGGACGGTGAGAACTGCTCACTCGAGTATGTCTGGGATTCGAGAAGGAATTGGAAGCAAACGGAGGCGCTGACCCCCGCGCTCTTTCAAGTACCAGGGCTCTGCCAGGCTGCGGGACTTGGAGCTGCCAGAGAGTCTCCCTGAGCCGGGGAGGGGTCGTGTGCGCGGTGCGGGGTCTCTGCCGCCCTGGGTGGGCTCGGGGCCGTGCCCCTCCCCTTTGTTGTGCAGTGAGACCAGTGGCGCCTCCGCTGGGACCTACATTCGGAGCCCCGCGCCCTCGCCATAAAAGAGGTGAACTGGCAATGTCCAAGGAGCTGCCCCCGAGACCCCGGGGTCCTAGCAGAGGCGCCCCGATGCCGAGGGGCGCATGGCCCACGCTACCCCAGAGGAAAGCCCGACGGAGCCGGGCTTGTCAAAAGCCAGCGGCGGCAGTGCGCTGGGCCTTCCGCCCTAGCCTCTCGGCCGTCCTCAGCCGCTTCCCTGCCGGGATTCGAACCCCGACGGAGCCCCCACTGCTGGGGGGTGGGGTGTCCAGGCTTGTGCCCGCTCGCTTGCTGCCCCGGACGGAGAAGGCGCTCTCTGCCCGGCCGGGATGCCCACTGACCGCCGCCTCTGTTGTTTCCGGCCCTCGGTGAGTGTTGCCTGCGGTGGCGGCCCCGAATTCACCGTCAGCTCAGTCCCCTGGCCCGCCGCCCTCCGAGGGCCTGTGGCTCGCCGCCTCCCCCTCGCCGCCTCCCGAACCCTGACCATCTTTCCTCAGGGACTGGGCAGAGAACCGCCGGGCTCAGAGGGTCCCTGGGCCTTGTTGCCAGGCCCCCCGGGGCTTGGAGGAGAGTCCCCACGGGGGGCTAGGGCATGGTTGCAGGTCCTCGTGGGCAGAGCCCTCTCAAGCCCAGGGTGTGTGTGTGTGGAGGGGTCGCTGGGAGAGGCAGGAAGGGAGCTGGAGCCCCCCGCTCTGGAGCTGGAGCCCCCGCCCTGGAGCTGGAGCCCCCCACTATGGAGCTATCTCCCTCGCCCAGCCACAGCAGGCTCCAGCAAGGAGCAGAACTGCGCTGGGGCGCTGGCCAGAAGAACACAAACACAGGGTCTCCCTCCTGCCTCGGCACCCCAGATTCTCCCAGCCAGGTTAGCTGTGAGACCTGCGGGGAATACAGTGGCTCCTGTGAAGCCCTCCCACCTGCAGAGAGAGGGAGTCCCTTCCGCACCCCGACCCCCAGCTTAGCACTGTTTCTCCCACCCAGGTGGCAGCCAGCAGGACCCGAGGTCAGGAAGGCCCAGCCTCTTCTGGGGGTGCCCCAGCTCACTCAGACCTTCTCTGTGCTCCCTCCCTCAGTTCATCAGGTGATTAAAATTGTGGAGCAGCCTCCAGACTCTGGGACTGCACCCTTGCCGGGGCCCAGGAGAGGAGGGCAGGCGTCCGAGGAGAGGGCCTGGCTGTGCTGTCTCTGGCCGCTGTCCCCTAGCGCCCTGGAGGGTGGGGAGGACTACAGCTCAGAGCCTGCCTGGGGAGGGGTAAGCTAGTGATCAAGGATGGCCAGGAAGACAGCCGAGGTGCCGACACCCCCAGGGTGCTCTCTCGAATCAGCCCCATCAGCTTGAGAAGCCCGGGAGGGCTGTCCCCAAGGCCATGGCCCTGGCCAAGGTTAGGTCCCGGCCTGGCCAGGCCCTGCCCCCGCGTGGTGAGACTTAGACCTGACGGGGAGCAGGTCAGGCCTCGGGGAGAGTCCTGAGGAGCAAAAGGGTGGAGCAGGGAAAATCAGATGCAGGTCCTCCGGGGCGTCCAGCTCTGTGTCCTGCCCCACCGCTGACATTAAGAGACTTGGGGAAACAGGTTGGGCCAGGGGGTGCTCAGCCAGAATAGGGCAGTTTTCATTTCAATGGTACTAAAAGGTTTAAAGGCTGTTTTCAAACTGAGCTAAGCTTTGGGGATTCTTGTGGCCGGCCCAGAGCTGGGACCTGGGGACTCCGCACTGGGGTGGGAGTACACAAGTGTCGCCCACCCCGTCCCTGGTGCCCTCCTCAGGGGCTTCTGTCCCTGCCAGACTGTCCAAGGCTGGTGACGTGTGGGCCGACCACAGTGATGTGCTCTATACCCTACGGAGTTTGGGAACAGACTTCAATGCTGCGGTCTAGGGGACGGGAGGGGGGACTTTTACCACCAACTTCTCCCGCAACCTAGAATCCTGCTTCAGGCCAGAGCTCAGCACACTCCCAGCCTCACCAGCAAGCAGGGAGGTGCAGCTGGAGACCCAAGACCAGATGAACTCCTTTGGGAAAAGGCTGGGCTTGGGAGAGAGCAAGTGAAGCTGGTCCTGCAGGGCTATCGTAAGCCTCATTGTGGGCCCCAGGGCTCCCAAGAAGCCCATTGGTAATAAACCACACTGGGGTATCCTGCACTCCCAGCGTCCACACTGCGGGGCTAGAGGGTCCCTTTGCTCGGCCAGGAAGGGGCCCCATGCCAACTGGAAGAGGCCGTGCCTATGGAGAGGAGGTCCACATCGTGAGGTCTGTGGGCCTGGAGGTGCAGGGTCAGAGCCGTCCAGCGGCCCAGCCCAGGACCTCAGGCCCAGGGGGCCCCTCTGCAGACTGTGGCTGCGGGGTGGGAACAGGCAGCCAACGGGCCAGATGCACTGACCCCGCTAGGTTCCCGCTGCTTTCCTCCACGTTCCCCTCTGTGTTCACTGAATGTGGCCACTGGCTCCAGGCACTCAGTCTCCTGGCTCCATCAGATGACAGGTCGAGTTCTGTTCACCCTCCAGTTTCTGTTCGTTTACATGGGGACTCCTCTCAGGAGCTCCGGAATTGCCCCAGGAGGTGTCCCGACCACGAGTCCTCGCCCCACCCCCGACTTGGGGCCACTGAGTCAGGCCGAGATGGGGGCCTCCCTCTCTGGGCACATTCTGCCCCACACTAGGTAGAAATGGCTCCCATTTGAGCAGCGGAAGGAGACCACGCGGGGTGCTTGGGGACAAGCAGTATGGTTCCCACTGCACACAGAAAAAAACGGAAATGGTCTCTGTGGCCAGCAGGGGACCCAGTCGGGGACTGAATGCAGAGGGCTTGCAGCCTGGGGTGAACAGTGTTTGGTCCAGCATGGGGTGGGGGGCACAGGCAACCCACAGAGCCCTTTCCTCCCCAGCCGGGCCTCCACACTGGCCCCATGGGGGGTGCTGCCCCAGCACCGCACCTCAGCCCCAGACTGGGACCACAGGAGCCTCCCTGGACCCTGGGGTTAATATTTTAGACCTCCTTTTGCCCCTCTTCCTACCCCAGGCCCAGAGACACTCGCTGTGACCCAGGTAAGTTTAGAGGCCAGAAGCACACAGGACCTGATTTCTGGCCAGCGAGTTCAGAAGCTATGTGGCGACTCAGAGCGGAGGCCTCCCGGCACCCACACCCAGTCCCTGGTTCTGGAGTGGGTCGCAGAGAGGGTTGGGGACGCTCCCAACCAAGACTTCCCAGGAATGTGAGCCATGTAGCTGATTTCGAACAAACCCCAGATGTTTAGAAGCCTACTTCCTTCTCAGGCAGGAGGACGCTCTCTCTTGTAGACGGGCAGCCTCTTGGGAGGGCTCCGGTGATTCCTCTGCCGGGATCTTGGAGTCCTGGCTAAGGCCACCATCTTGCAGGAGCGCAGATGCCCGTAAGGGGCACCTGGGGTCTGCCACGTGCTTTGGGAGGATGTGATCAGGAGTTTTGTTTTCTTTTTTTTTTAAATTTAAGAGATGGAGGCTGTGGGCTTGAACTCCCTCGTTTGAGCCAGGTGGGAGTTGACTCCAGTACCTCGGCCCAAACCGGCACCCCAAGAAGCGCAGGAAGTCCCTGGCGACTCGTTCCCCCGCAGCGCGCAAAGCGGGCGGGACTCAGCGGCTAAGTCCCGGGGCTCCAGAAACCGCGCGCGGGCTCCGGCTCCGGCCTCAGCCGCCGAGAGCAGTAAACGGAATCGGTTTCCCACGCTTTCCCTCTCCATGCCAGAACTTTTCAAAACCCGCTTAAGAATTCCGTCGTCCAGTTTGCGCGGATCCTGAGCCTCGCGTTCACCCCGCCCCGCCTGGAGAGAGGACCCTCGCGCCGCCCGCACCCCCGGGCCGCCCGCCCGCGCACGCGGGGAGCAACTTCGTTCCCCTCAGCGCCCTGGCCCTGCGGCGCGGGCAGAGCTCCGCCCCGCAGAGGTGGCACTGCGGTCGCTACGGAAAGCTACCCGCGTAGACGCGGCCGCCGCCTTCTGCTCCAGGTTCCGGCTGCGCGCAGGCAGGGCCCTGGCAACAACGAAAACGGAGAGCCGCGTCGCTTTCCGGGCGTCCGAGTCCCGGGAGCCTCTGGGTGGGAGCCCGCCCTCCGCGTCCCCAGACGCCTCAGAGCCGAGCAGACTCCCCCATCCACACCTGGGTTTGCCAAGCCCTCTCCTCTGCGTCCTCTGAACCTCGGTCCCTGTCCCTACACCCCGACCCCGTTAGTCTGTAAACCAAATTTCGCCTTTGGTCCTGCCGCCTCCTCCCGACGTAACCGTGGAGGAGGATTTCTTCACGCCTCAGTTTCCCCATCTGTGCAATGGGGCAAAATACTCCTGCGCTCCTCCCGGGGTTGATGTGGGATTGGCAGGGAGAGCGCAGGATGGAAAACGCCGGCCGGGCCCAGCGCTGCCCACCTTTTGGGGCTCAGAGGTCGTGCCCAGACTGGAAGGGGCCCAAGGTTGGTCTTGAGCGATCGCTGCCCTCCCCCATTTCTCCCCCCGCCCCCACCCCCGAACTCCCCTCTCCCCGGAGCGGTGGCGGAGGTGCGAGGGTCCCTCTCGGCGCCCAAGCGTCTCCAGTCTCCGCTCTGTCCCTGGACAGGGTTTCCCTCGCCCTGGGCGGTTCTCTCAGTTTCCTTTGGGGCCCGGATGCAGGGAGGTTTAACACAAGAGGCCCCAACTCTCGGGGTGGTACCGCCGGGCACCCAAAACCTCACAGAGGGTGGGTGCTGGGGATGCCGGGGGAGGCGGGACAGGCGATAGAAGCCCTGATTCCAGCTGAGCTCGCAGAAGGGAATTTGACCCCGTCCCTCCTCCCCACGCCGCGAGGTGTCGGGCTTCTGGGCGGGGCCCTGGGGCACGACCTAGGGCTTAGAGATCAGCCTTAAACTAGCCCAGCTAGTGGTGAGGGAGGGGATAGGGAGCTAGGGGAGCGCGGGGAAGGGCACGGCCTGTTCAAACCGTCCAGGCTGCCCACTGCTTCTGGGCAGGACCAGTGGAGGATGGGGGGGGGTGGCCAGGGGGCGCCAAGTGGACACACCCTCCCCAGGTCCCCTTGACCTGCCACTAAACCAGTAATCGCCGGCGGCTCTCTGAACCGACAAGAAAACGGAAGAGACCAGGACCGCCCCAGGCAGGGAAAAAAAAGTACCTCTTGTGCTGAGTGACCGGAGGCTGATGGAATCAGTTGGGGATTCCCGTCCCCTGGGGCAGGGCTGGCTGCTTCTGCCCCTGGCGCCCAAGCCCAGGACCCGGGGGCTCTAGGAAGGGAGAAGGGCACACGCAGTTCTTGGCGCCGCTGCCCCTGCCGGGGCTTCTCCACCTTCTCTCCGTTCTGCGAGGGCAGTGGGGCTCCCTCGCCCGTGCTCCCTCTCGAATTTGCTCGAGGTTCCCCGGTGAAGGATGAACGGTGGCCGGCATGGCGGGGACAGGCTAACACAGGGCCCTGCGCCTGCGGCTCAAGCAGGTCGGGGTCGTCCCTGAGGACTAGGGTAGCAGCCCCTCACTCCTGGGGCGCCCCCCCATGACGTCAGTGAATCTATGGTGAGTGTCTTGCCGGGTGGGGGGCAGCAGGGGGGTTGCCTGGGCACTGCCCTCACCCCTCACCAACACAGGACGCCTCCCCTGATCCCCCGAAGGACAAGCAGACTGCTGGGGGGAGGGGGGGCAGGAGGCGCTCAGCTTAGTCAGAGCCAGCTCCTTCCCCATTCCACCTGGGACTCGGGGTCAGCCCCCCACCGGCCTCCTGGGCACCCCCATTTCCTGCTGTGCAGTATGAGGTGCTGTGGGCACAGCTGCCTGCAGGGGCGGGGCCTGGCACCTCCTGGGAGCTCTTGGAGAGGGGACTGCTAATGGCAGGGGTCCCTGCACCCTCTGACCCCTCCTCTCCCAGAACCAAGGCCTGCTCCCAGGGCTCTGAGTGGGATTCATGGAGGGCAGATCCTCGCTCCCTTGCTAGACACAGAGGGCAAATCGGGCCAGGACTGAGGACGGGGCTCCCGGGAGCTGTGGGTTCCCCTCGCCCTGCAGCTCTTAACACACTCCCAGAGTCAGGCCTACCCTCTTGACCTTGGTCTGGCAGAGTGGAGGCTGTCCGAGGGCCAGCTGGTCTGTTGGCACCTGCCCTCAGTGCTTCTCACAGGTCGCCACCTGCCCCCTGCGAGGCCAAGGCTCTCAGACTGTGTGCAGACCTAATATAATTCATTCATTCATCGATGTATGGCCAGAGGCTCTGGTAGGGCTGGTGCTCCTGGAACTACAGTCTCACGGTGCAGGCTGAACGTGAAGCCTGTTCCTCCAGCAGACCTGCAGCTTCGAGAGCATCTTACCCTCCCCTCCCCCGATCCCCCCAGGGTCCCAGTGCCTGGCCACACCTGGGAGTGTGCTTGGAGCTCAGTGAATGAATGAATGAACGAACGAATGAAGAGGGCTGAGTGAGTAGAAAGTGACCCCGGGATACCTGAAGGCTAATTTCAGCCCAGGAGGCCGAGGAGGCGTGGGCAACCTTCCAGGCCATGGCAGTGGAGGCGCGGCCCTGTGCTCAGTGCCCTGTCCTTCAGCTGTCCTGATTCAAAAAGGGCTGCCCTGCATTCAGCAGCCTGTGCCAAGGGACAGGGACGACACAGCAGTGAGCAAGCCACCCAGGTCCCCTGCTGCAAGGTGCAGGGTTTGCAAAATGGAAGCCCACTTGCTCTGGGGTGGGTGGGGTCAGTGGGATGATGGAGGCAGGGGACAGTGGCAGAAAGAGCATCCTCGGGGGACATGTGGTCTCTCCAGGGGTTCCCTGGCCTGGAGTGATGGAGCCCGGGTGGTGCTGGGGCTCCTGTACCAGGCAGGGTGCTGGTGGCCGCCCAGCTCACTCCCGTCCCTGGGCGGCATCACAGTGCGTGTGACCCTCATGATAACCCCACACCGTAGAACCGCAGTCAGGAGAAACTGGTGCTCAGAGGTGCAAGGACTTCCCACAGAGGTGGGACAGTGGGAGTCACCTGATGGACACAGATCCCTGTTCCAGGTGACACGCAGCAGGACGTCTTCAGGGTTTGCGGAGGACAGACGGACGCACCGCCGTGGAGGGAGGCGTCCTCATCCGGGACCTTTCCTGGGTTTCATGTGGTGCCAGGATCGTGAGCTCCAGAGGGGGCTCTGGCCTCTGGGTCACCACGTGCTCCTGACAATGACTGTGTCCGGAAAGACTCAGCCACTTGGGGCTGGTATTTTCTCAGAGTCCAGCTGTCGCTGGGAAGTCAGGCCAGTGGCTGACTGCCACCCAGTGGCATCCCAGGACCATTCTGGGGCCGTCCCCGGGGCGCAGACCAGTGGCTTCGGGTGCCCAGTTTGGAGCTAACATTTAGAGCAAGTCAGGCTCAGAATCTGGGCTTCTAGGAAGAAAATTCCAATCATGAAATGCGTCATTTGAGAAAATATATGTGTCAGTTAAGTGTGTGCTGAGCCTGGACCACATGGGACATGGTTGTTCTAATAAACATGAATAAGCCAGTTTTCACATTAGAGGAATAACAGTTTCGAGTAGAAATGTGGCTCTTTTAAAAGAGGTTAATTAATAAACAGGAGGTAATTGTTCATGGCACATGGTGGCAGAGGGTAATTTTCATTTTAGAGTAGAGAAGGGCCAAATGCCCCCCCACCCGCCCCCCATAAACTCTGATTTTTTGTGTAATAATCACCTTGGCTTCACCTCCGCCTTTAATTTTTACAGCTGGAGCTGTTTATCATCGCTCCAACTTTCGCTAAAAGGGAAAAACTATCACTTAAACAAAGCCATTGAAAACTCAGCATCATATGTGGATTTCTTAACATAAATAAATCATACAAACCAAGATTTATGTTCTCCAAATGATGTCATTCACTGAAGGCTGCCTTCCCAATCAAATCAACAGTTAGTGACTCTCCTTTTGTGTGTGTGCTTTTTGCAAAATAAGAAAAGCTGCTCTGGTATCTTCATTGCTCTTTTTCTCTGCTCTGCCCAGGACATCAGAAAGGTTTCTCCCTGGATCAGCAGGACTGGGTCTAAAAGGTGACCACAGATTCAACGCCACAGACTGCATTTCAAGCCTTTGTTTTTGAAACCTCAGTTCTGAGTTGAAAGACTATTAAAGCTTCCTGAAGGGTTTGTTCAGACCCCAGCAGAAGCTGAGGGCCCTGTGCATCTCCCAGAACCTAGGATGAGAGTCATCACATTGAAGTGAATGAGGAAGATGAAAATCACCACCAGTGATGCATCCGTACTACAGAGGAGTGTTCGGCCACAGCAGGGAACAAAGCCCTGACACAGACCACAGTGGGCGTGGACTCAGTGAATAAAGCTAGTGAGACCAGGCCACATACCGTACAATGCCACCTACGTGACATGTCCAGGATGGGCAAATCCATAGAGACAGAAAAGAGACCAGTGTTTGCCAGGGCTAGAGGAGAGGGATGTGGAGGTGACTGCTTCCTTAGCACAGGGTTTCCCTCTGGGAAGATGAAAATGTCCTGGAACTAGATAGCCCACTTTAAAACAGGGAATGTCATACTATGTGAATTGTATCTCAATAAATCGGTTATTTAAAATCACTACTGAGTGTGTATGTTTCAAAAACTTCATGCTCTTAAAGCTTTTTCAGTTTTGAAATGAGCATGCAGATGGATGAGTGTGTAAGATGCACGTGCATACCTGCAGGGTATAACGTGAGCGCTGGCCCCAGCTCCTGGGTGAAGCATAAGCACGTGACCGTTTTCTTCAAACTCTCCGTGCAGCCCCCTTTCCCTAATTGTGTCCCCTTCCCACCAACCCAGAGGTAACCACCCCCAGGTTTTTGTGTTCACCATCTCCTTGACTTGATTTCCAGCTTTATCATGTAATATAGATCCTGAAAATGTGAGTCCAGCCACAGAAGCTTACTCAAATTGAAGTGAGTGAGGAACATTAAGACCATCAGTAGTGGGTACGGGAAACGTGGTGAATCCAAACTGTGACATATTTCTCAGGCAGTGAAGGGAATGAAGTCCTCACACCTGTTGAAGCATGGAGGGCCCTTGAAACCATGATGCTCAGTGAGAGAAGACAGTCACAAAAGGCCACATATTGTATTACACTGTTGATATAAAGTGTCCAAAATAGGCAAATCCAGAGGGACAGAACACAGATAAGTGGTTGCCTACCTGTGGAAGGAAAAGCAGTGGCATCTCAGCAGGTGAAGGTTTCAAGAGATGAGCCAGAGCACAGTCCAGCTCCAGCCCCCGGGCCTTGACAGGAAACACTCTGTTGGAAGCCAGCAGGAAAATAAGGCTGACCAAGGTCAGGTGCCCAGTGATCGCAGTGTGGGTGATATATGCGTTCAAGAACACATGTTCATTGTACACCTACTATGTGCCAGGGCAGCCATAGCCCCAAGGATATAGCAGTGACTGAAACAGACAAAAGACTCTCCCTCCCCCACCAGCTCCCTTTCTCATGGGGAGGGAGCGATAAGCCAGATACAGCGGGTGGAAGGCTGCACTACTGTGAGAATAAGGAAAGAGGACAGGTGAGGGTTTGGGGGTGAGGGGTGTGCAATTCTCAATAGGGAGGCCTGGGGAAACTTCCCTGAGGTGGTGGCATTTGAGCAGGGATGAGAGGGAGTGAGAAGGGTGCCATGTGCACATCGAGAGGAACAGCATTTGGGCAACGGGAACAGCCAGTGCGGAGCCCAGAGGCAAAAGCACCCAGTGCTGGAGCAGAAGGAAGGAGGGAGAAGAACAGGAAATCAGTCAGGGGGTAGTGGGCTGGGGGAGGCCGCAGACTGAGGCTGTGGCTGGAATTAAGATGGTTAATCAGCTGACCTCAAGGTAGGGAGAGCATCTCCTGGGTTACGTGGCTGGGCCCAGTGTCATCACAAGGCTCCTTAAATGTGGTAGAGGGAAGCACAAAGATTCAGATGGTTTTGCTGGCTTTGCATATGGAAGGGACCAGGAGCTAAGGAGAGCAGGCAGCCTCTAGAAGACAGAAAAGGCAAGAAAATCTATGCTAGAGCCTCCAGAAAAGAAAGCAGCCTGACCAATGATACTTTGATTTTCACCCAGTGAGACTCACTTCAGACTTCTGACCTGCAGACTAGTAAAATGGTAAATCTGTGCTGTTTTAGGCTACGTTACAGCAACCACAGGAAACTCATACGGGGGGGACAGGAACCTCATCCATCTGTGGTGAAGACAAGCTGGGTCAAGATAAAGGCCTGAGCCAGCCTCTCCCAAGTTAATCCAGAGGACAGTGGCTGCGGGGATGTTGGTCATGGCCGTCCTCACATCCGGTTCCTACTCACTCTGCTCCCGTGTGGACCAGTTGCCCTTGACATCCCACCCACGGCCACAAGCCTAGAAGCTCTGGTCCTTATCCCCTAGGGAATGCCTTTGGATCTCCTGCTCCCTAGTGCTCGTATTTTCTTGGCTTACTTTCTCACATTTGTGGAGCAGTAACTTCTGATAAACTGGAAGATACATTTCATTTTTAGGACCTCACGTGTCTGAAAATGCCTTTATTCTTCCACCACCCGGAATGCTAGCCTGGCTGGGTATAAAATTCTAGATTGGAGATGACTTCCACCCAGAATTTTAAGAGTTTTGCCCCACTGTCTTCTTGCTTTGAGGGTAGCTGTTGAGAAGTCCAAGGAGATTCTGTTTCCTTATACTTTGTACGTGACTTGCTTTTTTGTCTTTGGAATCCATAGACTCTCCTCATGGTCCCAGGTGTTCCTCTGTTTCACAATGATGCACCTCAAGCGTCTGAGTTCATCCACGGTGGGTTCTTTCAAACTGGAAGCTTACGTCCTTCAGCTCTAGGAACGTTTCTTGAAACGCTTTGTTGCTGACTTTCCACTGTTTCCTCTGTTCTTTGCTTTTGGAAACTGATAGTTAGCATGAAGTCTTCTTCTGCCCATGTGGTCCAGGTGTCCTCCTAATGGCTTTGTACTACTTGTTTCAGTCTCTGCCTTTCCTCCAATATCTGCTGATCCTTGGCTGTCTGCCCGTGATCCAGAGGGTGTAGTACAGAGCTGACTGGAAGATCTGAGAGGGCAGGGGGCTGTTGCCTTTGAGATTCACAGAAGGGTGGTCCTGGGAACCCTTGGTGACATCATCCTTAGGGACCAATCTAATTTCCAGTGATTGAGGCAGGGGTCTGGCTGCCAGTCTTCTGGGGGCCACGTTGGGGTGAAGACAGGGGTAAGGCTGCCTGCATCCCAGGGAATAGAACTTGGGACTTTCCTGGCATGGGGGAGGGGCGGCTGGAGGGGGAGGGGATCTAGGACTCGAACTTCCTCACAAACCCCTTTCACGTCTGCTCTCCTGACCATAGTAGCCACTTGTGCACCCCTCATTTAGGGTTGCTTTTATGGCCAATCCTGAGATTGGGGGTACTCTCTGTCCTAAATCTGGTAAAATCTCACACTTCCACTCTCCATTAAGGGCTGTGTCTCTTGTCGGTGACCCGGTCACCACGGCTCCATGCAGTTCGGCTTTTAGACATTTGTGGTTTCTCTGTCCTCTCCACCTCGTGGGTAAATGTCTTTTAACATCGCTTTATTGTGGTTGAAGTGGGTTTGCAGTGAGAGGACTGTTAGATGTGTTTAATCTGCTGTCTTAACTGGAGACTTTTGTGTCTCTTTTAGAGAAGCTGTGTCCATTCTTAGGTCTGGGCCTGGTACTATGCAGGGTCCAGCCTCTCCAAGTAAGTTTTCCTGGGTTCTGATGGGTTAATTCCCCAGAGCCTCCCCCATGGCACATTCCAGCAAACAACACTTGATCCATGGAGTCTGTTGGCTCCACTGATATGTCCTGGGGTGGGGGGACCTTCAGGGACATCAATTGAAATATTAACAGCAGTTTTCTCTGAGTGATGGGATTTCAGGATATTATAACTTTTTTCTGTTATGCTTATGTGCATTTTAATTTTTCTCCAGGCAGTATATATTAGTTGTGTAATTGTTACGATGTTTAAAATTAAGAACAAAATCCTATCTGTCTTTTGAGAGCCAGCGCAGACATCCTGGATCTTCTCCTGGTCCCACTGTTGGAACTGCTCCCTCACTGCATGTGTGAGAGGGGCATTAAATACAACTTTATTTTCTAAAGATTAACTTGATTTCTAAATCAGAGCCTCATTTCTATCAGGGTGTGGAAGACTGGGACACACCCTGAGCTTGTGACTCAGTTTCCCGGTTGTTTCAGATGGGGGGAGGGGCATCTGGGCTTCGAACCTGGGGGGAGGGGGTGCAGGGGGGCAGGAGTGAAGGCTCTGGGGAGAGCTGCCTCTCCCCACCCTGTGACCTGTTTGGGTCTCAGTTTCCTCACCTGCAAATGTGAGAACAGCATCCACCTGTGGACTGTTTTGGGGTGAAGGTTGCTGATGTGTGTGAAGGGCTGAGAACCCTACACAGAGAATTTACCATCTCAACCACTGTTAAGTGCACAGCTCAGTGGCATTGAGCACATGCACGCTATTGTACAACCATCACCACCATCCGGTCTCCAGAGCTTTCTCATCATCCCCAACTGACACGCTGCCCCCACTAGACACTCACTCCCCACCCCTCCGCCACCCGTGACACCCATCCTTCTCCTCTCTGTCTGGATGTGGTTCCTCTAGGGACCTCACATGTGTGGCACCAGACAATATGTGTCCTTTTGTGCCTGGCTTATTCACCCAGCACAGTGTCCTCGAGGTTCATCCGTGTTGTAACAGGCATCAGCGTCTCCTTCCTTGTCGGGGTGCCTGTCACCGCAGAGTGAACTGGACCGCCCTGGGTCACCCATGCGGCTGTGGATGGACACTCGGCTGCTTCCACCTTGCCGGGCTGCTTTCAACAGTGTTCTTCTGCATCTCGCTCGTGGCGTGGGATTGCTTTTGCTCCTTTGCACGGGGTGGGGGAGTTGCAGCCCTCTTCGGGGGCATCTCTGGGGGTGCAGGCACTCCATCACGTACCTCTGTCTTCTCCCTCCTGACTCTGAGCTCCCGGAAGCTGCACGGGGTCTGATCTGATTTGCCCTGGTCCCCAGTGGGTGTGAGGTGGACACCTCCTCCGAAGCCCCCACTCATCAGTGGACAACTTGACCTCAGAGTCGAGATTCTACTCACTTTCCAGCTGGGACTGGACCCCAAGGGGTGCTGAAGACTCCGGCAGCTCCCAGGTCAGGTCCTCCCCTCGTCCTGGACCCCAGGAGGACACGGGGGGTGGGGCAGAGCCCTGCTGGGGAGGGGGAATCGGGGGCTCTTTGCTGAGGGCTTGAGGGCAGAGACTGGCCTCCATCCACACACTTAAAATTGGGTCTGTCACCCCAAAGAAGGCTATGCTGGCCAGAGCCAGGGGCGCGGTCCCAGTGTTCCTGGCATCTCCCCCCAGCACCCTCTCCTACACTCTCCGCCCCAGGCCAGGTCCTCGGCCTCAGCAGCCTCCAGGGAAGGAAGGCTGCACCCCAGACCCCAGCCTCCCCTGAAAAAAGTGACTCTTGGAAAACCTACTAAAACGAGGCTCCTTCCAGGCACCAGGCATCGGGATGTTTACAAGTGCCAGGGTGAGATTCGCCTGAGATGCAAGATGCGGGCATCACAAACAGAGTCACTGGCAGCACGCCTGCAGGATGAAGGAGGACTTTGTAAACACAGACAGGAGGCGCCGGGGAAGGGTCCTTGCGGTGGAATCAGCCTTCCAGGACACCTTGTAGCCACCGGGGGCCCACAGCAGGGTGGGCTCTGCACAAACCCACCCAGAGAGCTCCAGACTTTCCATTCCACCAGGGGAGCCCTCCCTGCACATGGACATGGAGGATGCAGCCCCTTGGGCACTGCAGGAGGGGAGTTTACCAGAGCTTCAAGGCCATCTCCCCGAGCAAGCCCTCCTGACCCTCTCCAGCCCAGTGGAACTTAGCTCCCATTCCTGGTGCCTCCAGGACGTACATGGGCTGCAGTCTCGAGCACAGGAGCAGCTGGGGTCCCGTGGGAGGGGATCACAGGCTGACACTCACCCTGCTGGCTCAGAGAATGGGCTCCAGCAGAGGCCCCAGTGGGGCTGTGTGGTCAAAAGAGAGCCGAACAGAGAAGTACATGGAGGCAGGCCGCCTCGCGCTGAGCCCTGGAAGGATGGGGTGGGGGGACTTCCCCTCCCTGTAGCAGGATGGGTCATCTGCCCTTCCCTGCTGGCCACCTGGTGCTCCTTCATCATCCCCCCCCCTCCACACCCGGTCCTCCCACGCCTTCTCCAGGACAGGGGACCGGGGACTCCACAGGGGCTTGGTTCCCTCCAGGCCTGGGGCGCCATCCCCTCCTCCTGCACCACCCTGAGTGGAGCTGGCTCCCGCCATGCCCCTGCTTGTGGACACATGAGGACCCCGAGGGTCCACTCATCAGGGCTGCCAGCCAGGAGGGTGCCATGGTCAAGATGGCAGATGGCGGTCTGGTGGGACCCCTGGGCCTGTCCCAGGACACAGGCCTTATTCCCCACCAGCAAGGGCAGCTATTTTCCATTCACAGTAACCAGCTGCAATCTGTACCCTCTGCTGCCGCCTCTTCCAGGCTGCCCCCATCTCTCACCTGCACTCTTACTGCAAACGCCTCCTGCCTGGTCCTCAAACTATTATCTCCCCCCATACAACTCTCAGGGTGCCACTCAGGGAGGGGGTGGGCTTCTTACCTGTTTTATTTCCCTTTATTCTCCAATGCCTGGCAGAGAGTGTGACACATGCGAGATGATTGATAGTTTTGGATGGATGGATGGATGGATGGGTGGATGGATGGATATGGATGAATGGATAAATGGATGGATGGATAGATGGCTGTGTGGATATATTCATGGAGGATGGATGGGTGGATGAATGGGTATATGAAGAATGGGTGCATGGATGGATGGATGGATGGACCACCTGCCCGATGAATGAAGGAAATTGAGTTTCATGATGAAACTGGGAATGAACTGGGGAAACTGAGGCCTAGCAGGGGGTGGGGTGGAGCTTGCTCAAGGTCACAGGGCACAAAGGCAACAGAGCTGGCCCAGGACCCCAGACCTCTGTTCTCCCTGCCCAGCTGCCTGCAGTGATACGTTTCACCTTGACAAAAAGCGGGACCCATGTGTCTGCCATTGGCCCCAGGGTAGCCCAGGACCTACCCCTCCTCCCCTCTGTCCATATACACCTGCAGGAAGCACAGCTCTCCCATCTGCCCTTCCTGGCCATGGCACACTGGGTGGAGGACCCACTTGGGGTTGCTGATCAGAACAAATAAGATGATGGGCTTGAAGGGACCAGGCGAATGGTGGTCACATGGCACCTGTGCCCAGCCCCTTCCAGACACTCTTCCCTTTGCCCCTGTTCTGCTTAAACTGCTCTCAGCGGTCTCCAGAGACCTCTGAGTGGTCCATGCTCCATCCTCATCTTCTTTGTGTCCCTGTAGCATTGCACATGCATGTCCAGCTCACTCCTAAAACCGGACACCCCCCATGCCCCCAGCCTTGCTGAGACCCCTCCCTGTGACGGGCTCCTGGGTCGGCAAATCCTCAAGTCCAGGATGCTCCATGGTGTGCAGGAAGCCCCAGGGGAGGTGCCCTGGGATGTAGGATTCTCCCATCTGTCCACCTTTCCTGCACACCATGCCCCTGCGCAACACGCAGCCACATGTTTCATATGACCACGGGCACAGCCCAGGCCCAGCTCTTCCCAGCCCCACGCTGACACATTCTCCCTCGTGTGTCCCTGGGCCTCTGACCTTGCCCGCCACAGGGGCTAATGATGAATCTGGCTGGGCCTCTCAGGACCCTCCCAGGGTCAGGGTCTTGGGACCATCCCTGAGGCTCACAGGCTGTCATCTTGGGCTGGGGTTGTCCCCAGCTCTGGGGGGCATGGCACAGCCTCCTCCGGGGTCTTTGGCCCAAGAGCGGACTCCCTGACCCATCAAGGTCCCCTGGAGGGCGACCCCAGGCTCTCTGTAAATGAGGTGCTGCAGAGAACAGCCACCCTGGGCTCCAGGGTTTTTATGGGTTTGCCTTAAAGATTTTATTTCCAGAAAAAAACGAAAGCAATTAATCCAAATTACAGAGTAGTCATTTGCAATAATATTTGCTTTAAATACATGTATTTTTTTAAACCCCTAAGCTGTGAGCCTCCAGTGAGTTCGAGGTGAAGGACACCTTGAAATAATTACATTTTTTGCTCATTTTATGTTGTGAAAATGGCTTAGTCGGTTTGGGGAAGAATTGTAAAATGGTCAGCTAACTCACTTATAAAGGCAACGTTATTTTTTCTCCAGATTCTGCCAGAATAACCACACTGCCTCAAAGGTGGATTTCTTCCAAAGGCACCTCAAGCGCTGGTCCAGCTGCCTCTTACCCCAGCCCCGAGCGGCCAGGGTATTCCTGCTGGGTGGCATCAACAGACCAGGAAGACAGGGGTCCAGCATGGCGGGGTCCATGCGCTGGCAGACACGCCAACCACCCTACTCAGGTGTGTGGGAGGAAAGGGCCCCAGGTTCACCTGCTTGCTTTGTCTCAGTGATGATTGGGGAACTTGCCCACTGGGATAAGCGCAGCCCAGAGAAAGGGCAGCCCAGCCCAGCTAGGACCCTCGGGCCAATGACCATGAACGGTGAGAGGCTTAGACACTTGGAAAATGAGAATTCACTAAAGGATTAGATTGTGCTCAGTACAACATCAGTACCTTCAATCATGCTGGGTCAGAACACCTGGTTTTGGTGCCAGTGCAGCCCCTGAGCACCCAGGGACCTTGGGCAGGAGCTTTCCCATCTGTTTCCCCAGATATTTTATCATCCAATGCCTCCTCCCCAGACTTATGACTTGTAGATATGTTCCCCCAGGATTTGGCGTGCCTTTTCATTTTCTCAACAGTGTCTTTTGGAGAACAAACTTCTTAATTTTAGTAAATTAAAATTTTAAAATAAAAGAATATGAAAAAGATTATATATGTGTATAACTGAGTCACTTCGCTGTACAGCAGAAATTAACGTGACATTGTAAGTCAACAAAAATTGACTTCAATAAAAATGTTTTTAAATTTATAGTTGTACTTTTGTTTCTGTCCTGTTTAAAAAAATCTTTGCCCAACCCAAAGCTGCTAAGATTTTCTACTGTGTCTTCTCTAAAAGTTTTATAGTTTCAGTTCTGTTTAGATCTGGGATCTAGTTTGATTTTGGTTTTGTGTGCAGTGTGTGGTAAGGGTTGAAGTTCATTTCTTTGAGTATGGGTGTCCAGTTGTTCCAGCATCATTTGTTGAAACGCCTATGATTTCCCCAGTGAATTGCCTTGGCAACCTCACCAAAAATTAATTGACCAAATATGTGTGGGTCTCTTTGTGCACTTAGCTCCATTGATCTATGTATTCATCCTTCCATCAATGCCACACTGTCATGATCCCTCTAGCTTTATAATAAGCCTTGAGATACCATACAAGTCTTCCAACTTTTTTCTTTTCTTACAAAATTGATTAGGTTACTTTAGGTGGATTGTGTTTCCACATAAACATTAAAACTAGCTTGTTAATTTCTATAAGAAAGCTTTCTGGGATTTTTTTTTTTTTTTTTTAGTGTTATTGCTTTGACTCTACAGATCAATTTCAGGAAAATTGTCATTCTAACAGTACCAAACCTTCCAATCCATGAGCATGGTATATCTCTCCATTTATTTAGATCTTTAATTTATTTCAGTGATAATTGGTAGTTCTCAGTGTATGAGCCTTCACATTTTTTTCTTTTGGTTAAATTGATTGTTAAATACATAATTTTTATTCTATTGTAATTTTTAAATCTTCCATTTCCAATTGTTCATTGTTAGTATGTAGAAGTCCAATTAATTTTTGTACATTGAACTTTTGTACATTGTGATCTTGCTAAACTCACTTATTAGTTCTTGTAGATTTTTTGTAGTTTCCTTTAGATTTTCTACATAGATAAATATGTTATCTGCACCTCTTCCTTCTTAGGTGAACACTAGTAGTTTGTGTTTTTCAAGATATTTATACTTTTCATCTTAGTTTTCAAATGTATTAGCATAAAGTTGTTCATAGCATCCTTTATTATTCTTTTATTGTCTGTAGGCTTGGTAGTGATGTCCCCTCTTTTATTTCAGGCATTGGTAATTTGTGTCTTTTCTCCTTTCTTCCTGATAATTTTGGTTAGAGATTTATCGATACACATTTTCAAGAACAGGTTTCGGTTTTATTGATTCTTCCTGTTGTTTTCTATTTCACTTATTTTCTCTCTTAGCTTTATATTTCCTTCTGCTTACCTTGAATTTAATTTTTCTTCATTTTATAGTTCTTACAGAGGGAGCACAGATTATTAATTTGAAATTTTTCTTCTTTTCTAATATAAGAATTTAATGTTACAAGTTTTCCTCCAAGCACTGCTTAACTGTATCCCACAAATTTAAAAATATTGTGTTTTCATTGTTATTCAGTTTTAAATATTTTCTAATTTCTTTTGTGATTTATTTTTTGACTCATGAGTTATCTAGAAGTGTGTTGGTTAGTTTCCAAGTATTTGGGGATTTCCAGATATTGTCTATTACTGACTTCTAGTTTAATTCTCCTGTAGTCAGAAAACATATGTTGCATGATTTTAATCCTTTTAAATGTATTGGGACTTGTTTTATGGCTCAGAATATAGTCTCCCTTAATGACTCTTTTATGTGCATATGGAAAGAATGTGAATCTGAATAAACCTTTATTGAAGTTAATATAGCAGCTCCTGCTTTCTTTTGGTTGGTGTTTACATGGTGTATCTTTTTCCATCCTTTTAACTTATCTATTTTGTTTTGTACTTAATGTGAGTTCCTTGTACACAGCATATAGTTGGGTTTTGATTTTCTTTTAATCCAATCTTACAATTTCTTCCTTTTAATTGGAAGGTTTAAACCATTTACATTTAATGTGGTTATATATGTGGTTGGGTTTAAATATACTATGTTACTATTTGTTTTCACGTCTCATTTTTTGTTGTTCTTGTTTTCCTGCCCTCTTGAATTAAATGAATGTTTTCAAATATCCATTTTACCTACAATATGGGATTATTAGCTATACATCTTCTCTTTGGTGATTCCTGTAGAGTTTATATCTTTACACCATTAAATTATCAAAGTGCTTTCAAAGAATGTTATACCACTTCACTTATGGTGTAAAAACCTTACAGTAGGTTTCCCCTTTTGTTTCCATTTCTTCTCTTCTGTCCTTTGTGCTATTGTCATAAATTTCACTTACTCATAAAACTTTTAATACCTTGTCATTATTTTCCTCTGAGAAGTTAATTATGTTTTAAATTTTAAAAATTCAAATTAAGCACTCTTTTATCTACACACATATTTATCATTTCTAATATTCTTTCTCTGTGTAGGTTCATATTTCCATCTGGCATAATTTTTCTTTTGTGTAAAGAATGTTATTTAACATTTATTGCAGTGCTGGTCTACTGACCATAAAGTCTCTCCACTTTAATTTTGACTGAAATATTATTTTGCTGTCACTTGAAAGATATTTTTCTTGGGTACAGAATTCTAGGTTTCTTCCTTCAGTGCTTTGAAGAAGTCTCTCCATTGTCTTCCAGCTTGTGTAGTTTCTGACAAGAAATATATTTATATACTTATCTTTGTTCATTTGTACATAATATATCTTATTCTCTGGCTGCTTGTAAGATTGTCCCTTTATCTCCTTAGCAATTTGGTTATGATATACTTGGGTATGGTTGTCTTATTTTTTTCTGCTTGGAGTTCATTGAGATCCTTGGATCTGTGAGTTTACAATGTTGTTGTTGTTTAATGAAATTTTTAATATTTTCAGCAATGATTTCTTCAGATACTTTCCTGTCCTTCATCTCCCTCATCCCCATCAGAGATGCTGATGACATGTATGTTAGACTACTTCTTATTATCCCACTCATCACTGTTGCTCTGTTCATTTTTTCAGTCTTTTTTTCTTTATATATATATATATAACTTTGGATAATTTCTCCTGCTCTCTTAAAAGATCCCATTGATCTTTTTTCTTTTTTTAAAAAAAAATTCTGTAGCATCTAATCTGCTTTTAATCACATTCAGTGTATTTTTCCATTTCAGACAATGTATTTTTTCAACTCTAGAAGTTCATTTTGGGTCTTTTTAATCTCTTCTATTTTTCTCCTCATCATATTTATGTTTTCCTCTGCCCTTTTGATGACATAGACTATACTTAGAATAGCTGATTTAACATTCATTTATTGTATTTCTATCATCTGTGTCATGTCTGGGTCTATTCTTAGTTAATTGGCTTTTCTCGTGGTGATGAGGCATATATTCCTGCTTCTTTTCAGGCCTGGTAACCAAAAATCAGACTATTATTTTACTCTTCAAGAAGTTGCAAAGGAGCACGCAGAATTTCAATATACACTTTGCTCATCCTGTCCTAGTGTTAACACTGTATATCACCCTGGCTCAGCTGTGCACACCGGGAGGTTCATCTTGGCACAATGCTTTTGACTTATCTCTGCACTTCATTTGAATTTCACCAATTGTGAAAATGTGGGGGACTCTGGACCCATCTCTCAACTCACCAGGAGCTCTGGGCTCGGTTTAGATTCCCCTCCCTGCACTGAAGCCTGGAAACTCTCTGCAGACAGTGAGCTGGGGCAGGAGGAGTTACACACTTATTACAAACTCAAACAGACACAGTGCCACACACCTGTCTGGGACAGATGATACATTTTGAGGAGTGCCATGAAGCTCCAGGGACCTCCCATTCAAGGCCACATAGTGTCAAATCCTGTTACCAAAGACTTGTTCCTTTCTACTTTAAAAAGAAGAATGAAAACCTTCAGAACCTCACTACTGCTGTATTTCCTGAGGGAGGAAGGCAGGAAAAAAAATGTTGGTGGAATACGTACCTGCTGTGAGGTATGTTTTTCACCTACCTCTCACTGAATCTACCCTGTCCCCTGCACACACCTGAGACAAGCACCACATTCTACTTTGACCTGTGTACACACCTGAGGCAAGTACCACAATTCACACCTTGTTCCCTTCACACATCTGAGCCAGGTATTGCTGTACCCATTCCCCAGGTGAGGCCCCTGAGGAGCCTTTCAGGAGTTCACCCAGACCTCAGAGTTACTGAGTGCAGGCGTCTTTCTGGCCTTCCCTCCAGGGAAAACTGTTCGCTCCTTCAGCTCCTCCAGTGCTGGGGAGAAGGCAGAGCATTGGGAGGGCGGCAGGGCCTAGAGCTCAGAGCCCACCCCACACTCGCCTCCTTCCATGAGGCTTCCTGCCACTGCTGAGCCATGCTGGCCTCAGGGAGCAGGTCCCCTGATCTTCTGGCCCCTGATGAGCTCCCAGGTCTTTCTTTGTGCCCAACTGAGATATTAAACAAGGAACTTAAGGAAGACTTTGAGATAAAATGGGCATGTTTCTGGGAAAATACAAAATGTCAAACCTGGCCCAAGAAGAAATAGAAAACTTAAATGGATCAAAACTGGGAAACAAAGTCCTTACCCTTCTCAAAAAAGAGCTGTATGCCAAGACAGTTTACAGGTGAGTTCTTGCAAGGGACAGATAAGTCATATATATATATATATATATATATTTCTAGAAAATAATAAAAGGGGCAAGACAACCTGTTTCATTTTAAGAGACAGGTGTCAGTTTGGTGCTACATTTGGATCAGGTCAACAAAAGGAAAGGAAGTAAAGGCGTATATAAACACAGACAGGAAAATCTTGAGTAAAACATTGGCTACCTGGATCCAACCATGTGTTTTAAAATACACACTCACCAGAATAGCTAAAGTTGAAAAGACCAAACCCCACATGTTGGCGAGAATATGCAGCAGCCAGAACTCCCATATAGTGTTGATGGGGTATTCTGGGGAAAGATACGGTGGTTTCTTATAAATCTAAACATATGACTACCCCATGACCCAGAAATCCCACTTCAAGTTGTTTACTCAAGAGAAATGAAAACATGTCCACAAAATGACTTGTAAAAGAATGTTCATAGCAAATTTATTCATAATGTCAAAAAAATGGAAACATCCTATATGTCCATCAGTGGGAGGATGATCAAACCATCCTTGTAGCAATGAAATCAGTTGGACCCCTGATCCACCCAGAGACACAGCGAACCCCAAAACCTTCATGTCGACTGAAAGAAGCCAGACACAAAAGGGTACCTACCACATAATTCAGTTTATGTGAAGTCCTGGAGCAAGCAAATCTAATTAGGATGAAACCCTCAGAGCTCTGTTTACCTCTGGGGAAACGAGCAGGGCAGGAATGTGAGGGAGATTTTTGGGGTGACTGTTTTGCATCTCCTGGGTTTGGGTCACGCCCAGGTGAGTGCATTTGGCAAAGTCATTGTATGTAAATTTTACTACAAAAGAAATAAAAAGGACCTTGCAGGAATATTAAACTCTAGTTAAGGATATACTTGCTGCAGTATTTAGGGGAAAATGAGCTGAGGTTTGCAACTTACCTTGAAATGCATCAAAAAATAAATTAAATGAATTATTGGATAGATAGAGGGAGAGAGGAATGGATAGCTATGTGATAAGGAATGTTTTGCAAAATATTAATATAAATGGTGTAAAACATTAGTACATTTTATTAGCTGTATATTAATCTCAATAGCAGGTATAGAGGTAGGTGTTCATTGTAAAATTCAACTTTTCTATATGTTTGAAAATTTTTGTAATAAAATGTTGGGAAAGATACATCATGATCAAATATTGTTTTATCTTAGGAATGCAAAGATAGTTTAAATTCAGAAAATTGATCAATTCATATTAAGGGACTAAGGAAAAATTAACAGGTGCAGAAAGAGTGTGTGATAGAGGTTTATCTCTTTCTGTCTTTCTAAGGGTGCCCAGAGAACTGGGAACAAGAAGAAGCTTTCTGGGACTTCCTTGGTGGTGCAGTGGTTAAGAATCCACCTGTCAAGGCAGGAGACACGGGTTCGAGCCCTGGTCCGGGAAGATCCAGCATGCCGCGGGAGCAACTAAGCCCGCGTGCCACAACTACTGAAGGCCGCACACCTAGAGCCTGTGCTCCACAACAAGAGAAGCCACGGCAATGAGAAGTCCGTGCACCACAATGAAGAGTAGCCTCCGCTCGCCACAACTAGAGAAAGCCTGCGTGCAGCAACGAAGACCCAACGCAGCCAAAAATAAATAAATTAATTTAATTTAATTAAAAACAAAAAGAAGAAGAAGAAGCTGTCTTAACTTGGTGAAGGTGGTCTTCAAATAACCTAGAGCAGGTTTCTCATGTCATGGAGTTTGGAAGCACCCTTTTTGCCATCAGGTACAACACAAGGATACCTGCCCCTCCACCACCATGACTGCTCCGTGGAGCTTAAGGGTCCTGACACCTCAGTCAGACACAAACAATAAATAAGCATCTAAGAACTGGAAGGAAGGAATTGACCTATTGTTATTTGTAAGAATAAAGATAGAATAACCACATAAAAAGAAAAACAAGAAAGATCATCTATATAACGGTCATCCATATAACAGTCCTAGGTAACTAAGACAAACAACATCAGCAACAACAAAATAATAAGTTAAGTGAGTTCAGTAAGATTCCAGATTAGAGATCATCTTACAGAAATCCTAGCGTGCCTCTGCACTGACCACAATCAATTAGAAAAAGTAATAAAAAATAAGATGCCATTCACGTTAGAAGCAGCGTCTCCCAGGTGCCTAGGAATTAGTCTAACAAAGAATTCACAAGGCTTTTCGGGGAAATGCTTGATCTCTCTTAAAAAGCATGAAACACGATGGCTAGAAGTGAGATGGACAGGACGACTCAACATTGCAGAGATGGCCGTTCTCTGTTTCATCTTTAGAGTCCATTCCAGTCCAATCAAAATCTCATCATTGTGTTCGGAGGATCTCATTAATTTATTCCAACATGGACGTGGCTGAAAATAGTTAAGAAATTTTTGAAAAGAAGAGCCAGGCTACTGAACACTAGACCTCTACAGAACTACAGGAATAAAGCAAATGAAACAGAGCACGGTGTGAGCGTGGTGTGGAGGGTGACCACGGGTGTCCACTCTGGAGAAGGGACAGAGAGTGGCATGAGTGCATTTGGAAAACAGACTCACTGTGTGGAAAAAAAAACAACCCCTTGCACACGTGCTCTTCGGCCAGATCAAGTCCTGGGTGTGAATGATAAAACCACATCAGTTTTATTAATGGAAAGAAAAGTGGGGGTGATATCTTTGTCATCGTGGGGCAGTAACGAATTCTTTCATTAGACCTACATCTTTCCCTGTAGCTGGAAATTAAGGGATTTGGCTCCATTGAAATAAAAGATTTAAACAGACAAAAATACAAAACAGATAAAGATATCTGTCCAGTGAAGAACACAGTGGGGAAAGTTCACAGCATGAAGAAGTTACAGCTAAAACAACTGAGTGATTAGTTCAGAATATAATCTGAATTAGGACAAGCTACCGCTGAAAAAACTCAGAGAAGGGATAACTTTAGTGGCCAACACATGCGTGGAGGTCTATCAGACGAATGCAAATTTTAAAAAAGATTTTCCGCCTCACACCCAAGCAATTTGCAGAAATTTGAAAGTCAAATAATGCCCGGTGTGGGTGAGAATGTCGGGGGGACCCCTATCCTGTAAGGGGAGGGGTGGACGGGTTGGGTGTCCAGAGCGGAATCAGGCAGAGCTTAGTGAAACTACTCCATCATCCGTCGCCCACTCCAGGGTCCTGCTCCCGGGTCCGCGCAGGGTGCCATGGGTTGCCCGTCTCAGGGGGACAGTGGGTGTCCACCAGGGGTGGGTGGGAGACAGGGAGGAAAAGCCACGGAACAGCCAGAGACAACGGTCTGGGGGTTGATGCTGACAGGTGGGTAAATCTTTAAAACCATGCTGACGACTGGAAAGTCCATGAAGCCACGTGAAACCAACAGCAGAGGAGCAAGTTAAACACACAACACATACACACACGACACATACGCACGTGTACACACCACGTGCAGCACAGAGCCCTGGGAACAGCCCCTCCTGCCCCCATACCAGGGGCTGGGAACTGGGGGCTGCCGAGGCAGAGATGCCCCCTCTGGGCTCATGGCGTTAGCAGCAGGTGAGCTGTCAAAGGGAGCAGCTGGCCCCAGTGCATCTCAGCAGGTGCCAGCTTGGTCACAGACCATGAGAAGACCTTCCCTCGGCCTCCCAGCCACGTCCCCCGGCTCCAGGCCTGGCTCCCCTGGGGCACAGAGCCCTGGGTCCTGGCTCTTGACCTGTCCAGGCTTTGAGCTGGGGGAGAGGCGAGGGGCAGGGGACTTGGACCATGAGACCCACCCCCACTCCCGAACGCTGCTAACCGAGGCTCCAACTGGTCCTGATGGGGGCCGTTCCAGCAGGTGCAGAGGGATCTGAGACCCTCCCTGTTACTGGATGTTCATCCTCACCTGCCTCACCCCTCGGTCTATCTCTCAGCCAGTTTCCTACACTTTCTAGCTTTTCTACATTTTATAGATGAGGAAGCAGAGTCACAGAGCGACCAGATAGATGACCTTCCTGCGGTGACAGAGCTGGTGACGGCAGCCTCGGATCCAGAGCTGTTGGACCCGAGGCTGCTCACCAACCCCATACCTGGTGCTTAGCTGATCTCAGCCACCTCGGCAGGTAAGGAAAGGGGGGTCACCGGGGACAGGAAGGAGACCCCGGGGTCTGGAAGCAGCGGGTGGCACGGGGGCCAGGGCCGCGCGTGGAAGTTGCCAAGAACTTGGTTAGGTGTCAGGGGTGGGGAGACTCTCACTAACTCTGGGCTCGGCAGGCCATGGCCGAGGCTCAGAGGAGTCCTGTCGAGGAGGGGGTCCTGCGCGGGACGGGGTCTTCCTGCTCCGCTGTGGGCCTGGATACCTCCACGCCCGTCCTCCCCACTCCCAGGATGAGGTCCTTGGACTTGGTCTTGCTGAGAGCCAGAGCCGCCAGGGCCTGGTCACTGAGTCCTCCCACAGGCTCAGGCACCCCATGCAGGCGTGTCAGGTCCCCCCAAGAGCCCGAAGCATTACCTCGGCCCCTGATGGCTGCAGGCACCCAACCAGGCTGCCCGGGCTAGAGTCCAAGGCCTCGGGGATGAAGCATGGCTGAGGCTCCAGGCACAGCTGGCGGCCACCCCTACAGGTGTCCAGCAGTGACCCCTCCCCAGGCTCTTAATGGTGTGGTTTCCAATCTCTCCCTGTGCTTTCCCCTCCTGGGCATCACCGAAGAGCTCAAAGCACACTTTGGCCCTTGCAATGTGTTCTTTGTCGGGAGGCTTGCAGCTCAGCAGCGGGCAGAGAATCCTGCTCCCTTGCCATGACCCAGCTGTGCTTCCAGAGACGGATCCGCTCCCCTGCCCGCCCTGCCAGCACCCCAGGCAGGGGTCTGCACGGGGCCAGCCTGGGCCCGGAGGTGAGGAGCCTCGTCTGGGGACCAGCACTGGAAGGGACCAGGTCTTCATCCAACCCCTTGACTCTGTCCTAGGAAATAGCCTCTGTCTTCCAGCTAAAGGTTTAGGGCCGAAGGTTTCCTTACACCCGAGACAGAGAGAAAAGCATTTAGAATAAAAGTGGTTGTGTAATCCTGGCGGAAAGAGATTTTGGTCTCAAGTAATCCCCAGCAGAAACGCTGGAGTCATTTCAGACTCTGGCCGCACACGCGCTTCAGCTGGGGAGGGGGCCAACTGGATGAGGTTAGGAGGAGAGAAGCCGCAGGACAGCAGGACAAAGTGAGTCCTGGAGTCATCTCACCGAGTCTGGCTTGGGTTTCCTTCTCTGTCTTCGTATATGGCTTCCAGGAAGGAGGGTCTGGACTCCTCCTGGACGGTCCGGGCAGTGAGAGGTGAAGTCCAGCCTCATCACACCACGTGGCTCTGGGCCGGGGGACCCCCGCTTGCCCACCCCTCGGCGCCCCGGGTGATTGCTGCGAGTGGGCCCCGCTGCAGAAGATGCTCTGTGGAAGGGATGGAGGGAGATGGGCTGGGACACTGCTCTTCAGATCCTTGGGCAAGAAGCCAGAGCAGGTGCCCCAGGCTCATGGGGTCAGGGGCAATAGGCACCCTCAGGCGCGCCTCCAACACCCGTCATGAGAAGAGCCCTCTTTCTCTAAGCAGCTCTCTCCTGGAAGCTTTAGATTCAAGAAGAACAAAGCAGGGGCCACGCTTACCGGTCCTGATACCTTTCTTCTGGGCTTGGCCCACCAGGGGCTGCCTCCCGAGGGGTGAGCCTGAGCTCCTGACCGGGGAAACCCTCACCCCACATTCTCCCCACAGCCCCTTCGCCCCTCCGCCCTCAAAGAAGGTCTGCAGACCAAGCGCCTGGGCATCACTTCTGAGCATCTCCTGCCACCGCACCCCCTCCCCATGCCCGCTCCTCCCAGGGCCGCCAGGCCTGGGGCAGAATCTGGGTGGGAACACGCGGTCGGGTCTAAATACCAGTTCCTGTCATTCCCCCGTGGGCGCCCAGGCTGGGGCGGTCCTGCCACCCTAGGCATCCCTGACCTGCTGGTGCCCCAGACGCCCACAGTGCGCTCAGGGCCAGATGGGAGGGGCCCTCCGTGTCTGTGCTTGGTCGCCCCACGTGCTGCCCTGATGCAGTGGGACCCTCAGCCCCCGCCCTGCTCTGCGCTTGTCGGGGAAACCCTGCCTCTGCAGGATGGTGCAGGCCAAGGAGTCCACGTTTTTACTGTCACTGGCTGGTCATGTGCATCTGGCCTGCAAATCTCGGGCACTTCATTTGCATGGCAAGGAATGGCCATCCGGGGCCCAGGTGCCGTCCGGGCCGACTTGGACGTGGAGCTGGTTGTTGTTGTGGGCTTCACTCCATGTGTGCGCACCTGTGTGCGAGTGTCTGTGTGTCTCTGCGTGTCTGCGAGTGCACGCGTCTCTGTGTGCACATGCACACACGTGTGTATATGTGAGCTGCATGTCTGTACACACATGTGCACATGTGTATCTCTCTGCGTGCAGATGGGTGCGTAAATGTGTATCTGCGTGTGTGTATCCCACCGCAGCCTGCAGCTCACATCCACACAAGTTGGGAGGCCCCCCAAGACACAGGAGGTGACAGGTGAGAGGACCAGGGCTCAGGGTCGGGGCCACTGGGTCCTCACAGGCATTGAGGCCAGAGTCACAACCCAGCAACTGAGTCACCGAAGATCCACCAGCCAAAGGGATCACTCAGTTCACCTGCTCCCCACAGTTCACCTGCTCCCTGCCCACAGCAAGTTATATTTGTGGATTGCCTTCAACAATAACAGTGATTTTCCCCTAAATCTGGGTTTTGCTGTGGTTTTGTGGCAGAAATTAAATTTGTATTTGTGTTCTGAAAGCTTGACACCTGCTTCTTATCCACCAGCTTTCAGAAAAGCAAGTTGGTTTCCTATGTCTTGCAAAGAGGCTGAGCCACATGGTGTGAGGTTCATGTCAGTGTCACGGGGACTCGGCGCAGAGGGCTGGAGCCCAGCCCCTCCCCGGACTCCTCGGTGGCTGGACATCACCTCCTGTGTGTGTCCCCCTCGGGCACAGGCACCTCTGGAGACTCAGTGATCTGAGTGCAAACGGGAGGAATTTGGTCAGTGCAGGCACAGGGGCCACATGTCCACAATGCCCACAGCAGAGACACGACCCAAAGTGCCAAGCAAAGCAGGCTTGGCGGCCTGTGGTGAGCGGGTCTGCGCTCAGCAAACAGACCCCACCTCTGAACCCAGGATCCAGCAGCCCTGCAAGGTCTGCCCAGCTCAGGTCCCAGGGCTCTGCCAGGGTCCTCCTGCCACCCCTGCGTGGTGGGACACACTCAACAGCAGGGGAATTTTGAGCAGAAAGTGTGTTGCACTAAATGTCATAAACAGTTTCCATTGTGTTCTGTATTAGTAAGGGTCCTCCAGAGAAACAGAAGCAATAGGGGAGGTGTGTGTGTGTGTGTGTGTGTGTGTGTGTGTGTGTGTGTGTGTGTGGAGAGAGAGACCGGGGAACTGGGCAGCTCGAGCCCGAAGGCCGTCTGCACTCCTTCCTGCTGAGGAAGGTCAGTCTTGGTTCTAGCCAGGCCTTCGATTGATGGGGTGAGGCCCTCCACAGTCTGCAGGGCAACCTGCTTCACTCAGAGTCCGCTTAGATGTTGATCTCATTACAAAGCATCCTCCCAGCAGCATCTGGCCCCATGTGGGACCTGACGTCTGGGCTCCGTGGCCTAGTCGAGAGGACACAGAAGGTTGGCCATCCCAAGTCCTTGCAGACGTGCCGACACGTGAAGAGTAGAAAACATGCTCTGAGCCCCACATTCAACACTGAGTTTCCCAAGAGTTGACAAGCATGCTGACCAGCCCCGGGAGGCCTGACCACCTGGCCTGGGGCCCTCGGGCTTCACGGGCAGGAAGAGCCTTCGAGGCTGAATCCAGGAGGGTGGCCCCAGGGGGGAGAGGATGGGGATGCTTGTGCCTTTTCCGTGGAGGACCTGGTGTTTTCCTCCCGTGGGCTTCCAGAACCCTCCCCCGACAAGACAACCACCCCTGGAATGACCAGAGGAAGAGTTTGAGCCGCAGGGAAGCTTGGGCCCCAGGAACTGGGGCTGGGACGGCTCGAACTCCAGACCCTGGGAACAGCTCACAAAGGCAGAGATGCTGGGTAAATGCATCATGGATGCGTCTTTCTGTCAAGGGCGAAAATCTTTGGTTTCCGGTGGCACACACCACCGTCTGTCTGCACATCCATGAAGGAAAAGCAGAGAACTCTGGGTTGGACGGAGAGACACGGACGGAGGGGCCAGGGAGCCACCCTGGACAGGTAAGCCCACCTACCGTAGGTGGACAGGGAGGGAGGGGTCTGGGAGCCACCCTGGGGAGGTACATTCCCCTGCTCCAGGATCATGAACCCCCTCTGGGAGGGTTCGAAAGGGGTCCACAGAGCCTGCCAGCATCGTTGCATCACCAGGGATGTCCAAGCTGCTGACCAGAGCAACATGGGGAGAGTGAGCCGGCCCCGGACCGAGAGCCTGGGGGTGGCACCTCTGTGATGATGGCTGGACCTGGGGCCAGGGCTCTCCATGAGGGGACATGACCTGGATGCAAGGAAGACCACTGGCCTCCCAGTGTCTTTGCCAGGGCTTCCCCAGGTCTACGGTCACCTCTGATGATCTGCCCATCCCTTGCAGCCCAGGAACCACATCTCCTGCAGCAGGACACGTCAGGGCTGGCTTGGGTGTACAGCCGGGGGTGGGTGGGTGCATTTCTGCCCCTGCACACAGCTGCTGGTCTGGGAGGGTCCTGTGTTCCAGGCTCCCCTCTTTCTGCTAAAAGAGGACAAAGGTTGCTTGGGCCAGTTGCCTCCCCACTCTGAGAGGGGACCACCCAGGGCTCTGAGCACGGAGGCTGAGGAGGCTGGGGGACAGTCATCAGCTGTGGTCCTTCCATTGCCTGGTGACCCTGCTTGGAGCTGAGATGCCGGGGCCCCCACCAGGACAGTGGTGTGCGGGGACCAGCGGGGCGGGGCTCTGATGGGGAGTTGTGGCCGCTCCCCACCAGGGCTCCCCGCCGAGCTTCCGGCATCAAGGTGGAGAGTATCACACGGAAGGAGCCTCATTGGCCAAAGTCTCTGCAGCCCCAGCGGGTCCCCGTGGGACCCAGAGCAGTCTCTGGCGCGGGTCCGAGGGCGTGCTGCTTCCCGCTTCCCCGGGGCTTAGAAACGAGCTTCTCGTGGGCTCACAGGTTTTTCTGGTTAAGCTCCTTACCGCCCACAGGCACAAGCCACAGCCAATATTTTCAGGTCTTTATAGAGTCTTACTTCCACTTTCTGATTGATGCTCCTGGGGATGTTTTATGTGACACACTCTCGAGCCCCTGTGAGATAAAAGGCCTGCCCTCCAGCGGGATGGAGTGTCTCCTTCCTTCCCTCATCTGTCTTCATAAAGCTCTGCTTCCTGGCCCAGCCCGCCTCCCGCGTGGGTGGAGGGTGGTGGCTGTGCTCATTGCGGGGACCACCTTGGCCTGTTCTGCCAGGACTCCAGCCGGGGGCGGGGAGGGGGGTGCTGCTCCCTGCCCCCCGGGGCGGGCAATACCTCCCCTGAGCCTCTCATGTTGCCGCAGAGAAGCATTGGCCAGAAAGCAGGGAGCTTCCTCTGTACAAAGAGGGCCCTGTACGAGGGTACGAGCCCTCTCTTGTCTGCACCTCCTCCCTGGGCCTCCCCATCATCCTCTCACTCGAAGCCTGGACCTGACACCCTCCGTGGCGGCTGGGCATTCCCCCTACTTAGCCCTCCGTAGGGCCCATTTGGGAGCGTCCCCCATGATCCAGGTCCTTACCAGACTTAGGGCACCCTGCTGAAAGGGATGGCGGGGTCCCCGTCTTCCCCAAATCGCAGGTGGCACCTGACCCTCCGTTGTGAATTTCCAGGCTGTGAGCCTGGGGTCGGGGCTGCCCTGGCTCCTGTCGGAACCTCCGGGGCCCACTTGGCCCGGCCCGGAGTCGCTGCTGGATGAGCAAGTGTTAAGTGAACAGACTGGACCCGAAGCGTCCCTCGGGCGCAGAGAAAGGAAGGCAAAAGCCTCTCCATCCGTGCCCCCCAACACGGGGTTTGTGGGTGAAATGTCCGCATCTAGCGGGGGGAGGGGAGAAGACTCTGGAAACGCCACCCCCGTCTCCCCCAGGGTGTTGGGGTGACCCTGGGGCCGGGCTGGCCTCAAGCAGCCTGTCACAGCACAGACCTCACAGCACAGGCCTGTCGCGGGGAGGCTGAGATCCGCGTCCGGCCCCTGCCCCGCCTCCCCGGCCTCCCTCTAATTGGGCCCAACGATTTCACACTCTGGAGCTGGACGGTGCTTGTTTTGGCTACCCGAGCGGCCCATCCTCACCGACCCCGGGTTGCATAACTGGGAGGTATCCACTTACTCGGGCTGACGCCTCTCGCCGAGGCCTGAACCAGGGCCGCGGTGGGCGGACCAGCCTCCAGTGCTCCCTCACTGCCAGGCGTGGGGTGGGGTCCCCCGTGGTGACCCCCGACCCCATGGGCAGGCTGGCAGTGGCAGGCGGGGCCCCCAGCTCTGGGGTCCAGGAACGGTCACCTCTGAGCAGAGTTGGCTGACGCGGGTGGCGGCAGGCCGCCGGGTTGCCTCCACCCTCTGACTGCATCTCTGCCCAGCGTCATCCCCGGCCCTGCCAGCACTGAGGGCCTCTGGTCAAGAGACAACTGTGGGGCGGGGAGCCGATCCTAGAAACGCCCTGCCTGGTGTCTTGGTCCCTGGCCAGGTCCCTCGTGAGTAGCGCCTGGTGCCCCGGCTGCAACCCCTGTGGGCCCTGGATGTGGCCCAGCTGCCCACGTGCAAAGCCAGGCCGAGGTCCTGGGCCCTTACAGCCCATCCACCCTCTTCCCTCGGCTCCTGCCGCCAGAGGTGGAGTGAGGGAAACAGGAGATTTGAATAATGGGAGAAAATTATTATGTCTTCATGTGAGCTGGAGCCCAGCCCTGTTCCCTGTGAGGGTGATAACCAGGGACGCCGTGTCTAACGTTTCCGAGCTCCGAGCCAGGGCCGGCTGTGACAATAAGAGCATTGTTCCCAGTGCCGGGCATTGTCACCGGCGCAGAACCCCAAACGCATGGGATCGGCGCACACGGGGAAAGCAGGGCGACGAGGCAGGCACGGGGCATCCCCAGAAAGACGAGAGCCGCGGCGGGGCTGAGAGCAGAGGCGGGGGGACCCGGCCTGCTGCTGACGGCGCTGCCTGGGGCTGCGACAGGGACCGGTGGGAGGGTCCGGGCCACCCTTGGTGGGGGCGGAGGTTTTCATCTGTAACAAAACTACGAGGCTGGGACTGGCTCTGCCTTCCCTGCCTGAGAGCAGGCGAGGGGCCCAGGCGTTCGGGACCTGCCTTAGGAGGTCACCTCTTGGGACGAGAGCTGGCACCGTGCCAGGTCCCAGGGAACCAAGAACCACCACCTTCTGGGGAGCCGGGTCGTTGTCGCAGAGCCCCTGCCCCGCCATGAGCATGCGGCAGCGGTGGGGCGGGAGTGGGTGTGACCAGAGCCCCCCTGGACCTGGCAGGGACAGGGGCCCCACCCCCAGGGGCCCACCGGCCAGCTCAACACCGTCGACTCCCAACCAGCCCAAGCGCAGGCCTGCCATTCCGGCTCAGATGACCCACTCCCCCCCGAACATTCTAGGAAGGATCGGAAGAGCGAGACTCAGCCCCCCTCAGCCAGCGCTGGCCTGCCTCCCTCTGTCCTGCTTCAGGCCGAGTGGGCAGGAAGTTGCGGGCAGGGGATCCCGGCTCTCAGTGCCCTCTGGGCCTGCCCCAAGGCCTGGCCACTGTGCCCCTTCCCATTATTTGCAGCTTCAAACACACTTGCTTGTCCCGGGACAGGTGTCCACTGTGGCCCGTGCCCAGGACAAGGTTGCGGCCGGCAGCAGATGCCACTCCTCAGAGCACGGCCTCTCTGTGCTGACGCCTGGCCTGCGAGGGAGGAGACTGAGGCCGGACCCAGGCCTTGGCGGGACTGTCCGGCTCTGGGCTCCTGCCTGGACCCCAGGCCAGGGCTCTGATGGCACCTGCTAGAAGCACCAGGCTTTGTGCGGCCACGCAGCATCTCCCACAGTCCCATGTCGACCCCTAGCTGGCCCTCAACGCCCCCCCATTGCCACCCCTTTGAGCTGGGGCCCTGGGGCTGCACACGTGGGCCCGCACCGCCAGGGCTACCACTGCCCAGAACCCGGGCACCAGGTGGCTGCACTGGTCCTTCTTTGGGCCCTTGGCAGCCTGAGTCCAGCACGTCCCTCCTGAGGGTCGAGACGGTCAAGCTCTTCTGCCCCCAGGTGCCTAGTGTTCCCAGGGCGGCTGGGCTCCCCTCGGAGGAGGGTCCACCACCTGGGCCTTCAGAGGGGTCAGAACAGGGCAGGGCGGGGTGGGGGTGTCAGGATGGGGCTGCCCTGGGGAACGGTCCCAGCTCTGTGTCTTGCCCCCGGGCCCCCTCCCAGTGGCATCGTCTCCACCAGCATCCCCCGATTCTCTCGTCATCTCGATTCTCTCGTCGGGCTCCTGGAGTGCAAGGCTAAACTCTTAAGCATCCGTAAATCCCCCTTGCGTGGAAGCTGGCAAGCTGTACAATATTCAAGCTGTCCACAGTAGTACCTCACTTCTTTAGCAGTCTCTCGTGCAGACAGGGGCCCTGAGATCCCGCCATCCTAGGGCCAGAGGAGCCCCGTCCACACGTTGGGGAAAGGCAGGGGTGGGGAGAACACAGGGGTTGCAGGGCGACTCAGGGCCTGAAGGTGCCCCCCTGCCCCACCCCTACCCGCACGCAGCTGTTGGCTGATCGGCCTCAGGCCCCGGCTCCACGGGAGAAAGGACCCTGTGGAGGCTCAGCCTGTCTGGACAGGAGCTGGGACCACCCCCCCCCGCCCCAGGCAGCCCCCTCTGCCCGAAGGCCCTGGGGAGAGCATCCCATGTGAGTCTTCAAACCTCAGGGCAGAGTCTGGGGGCGGGAGGGGCACCAAGCCCGGGCCTCTGGACACAGGCTCTGAGGTGTTCATGGTCTGGACGGCACCTGGTCCATGCAGGTGGCAGGCGCTGCACACAGTGGAAACTGCTCAGGGCTCTGGGGCCGCCGCCACTTCGGGGCGGGGGTCTGCATGCAGAGCCTGCTGGCTGCTGGACTTGGAAGCCCCCCCGTCCTTCCCAGGCTCTGGCACTGTACCCTGATGGGTCCTTCACAGCACACAGAGGCGCCGGGAGTTGGATCCAAGTTCACATCTCTGCCCGTGGTCCCGTCCCCTCCTCGGCAGCTGCATCCACCCCCAGGGAACAGAACAGCGTGGCTGCTCCCTGCAGGCTCACCCCCTCGGGCAGGGCGGGGCACGTCCACGGCTGCCATGGAGACCCTCAGAGTGGAAACTGTTGGCTCCAGGGATGGGCAGTGTGGGCACAGGGCTCAGGGGTTACTCCCAGTGGATGCTCTGCCCACCCCACCTGAAGGTCAAGGCCAGGACCCCCTGTGCCCATGGCTGGTCGCTGTGGCTCTGGGCAGAGGCCAGAGTTCA